>NC_087361.1:40625000-41250000 GCF_030014295.1 Loxodonta africana
ATCTTTTTTCTCTTTCAGGCAGTAGCCATATCTTGTGTGTAAGAACTTCAGACTATTTGATACGAGGTGGATAGATGAGAGGTATTTAGTTAAAAATCGGTTTTCAAGGGTTTCAAAGTGACTATTTTAAAGAGACCCTTCTTCAGATCAAACCTGAACTGTCTGGTTGGAAACAAATTCCTGATGCGAGAATGGGGACGTTTTCTCTGTAATGTGTATGTTTATTTGTCCTGGTGTGGAAATTAGCCTTGAGTGAATGTAACTATTTAATGTACAACAGCATGCTCTTAAGGGTTATGTGGTTCCATAGTTGCCTTTTGAGTTACAAGGATGCTTTACCTTTGCACGGTTAGAAAGAGCAGAAGTTTAGAGATCAGCGTTATACAGTTGGGAAGATTACAGATCAACGGTAGTGATCGGGATAGAGGTGGTCTGCATCTCCCTTCTCTGTCCCCAGCTGCATTTTTGCTGAGAACATGTTTCTGTTTACATGACTGTTTCTTTGCTGACACTCATCTGGCTGTGACTAGTGGGGGTGGAAGTGGTGGGCACATAGGCAAACTCTTTAGAAATGGAGATTTCATGATTCCTTTATAATCCACCTTATATGCTATGAGGTGGACTAACTGGGAGCTGGGGTCCCTGGGTGGTGCAAACTGTTAAGTAAATGACGACTAATTGAAAGGTCACTAGTTTGGTGGGAAGTGTTTTCATTCTCATTTGATTCTATGAATTTCTTTATTCCATCCTTAATTTCTTCTATAACCCAGTAGATTTTGAGCAAGGTGTTGTTCAGTTTCCATGTATTTGATTTTTTTTCCTTGCTTTTTCTGTTTTATTGATTTCTACTTCTATGGCTTTGTGGTCAGAAAAGGTGCTTTGTAATACTTTGATGTTTTGGATTCTGCTGAGGCTTGCTTTATGACCTAATATATGGCCTGTTCTGGAGAATGTTCCACGTGCATTAGAAAAGAAAGTATCCTTGGCTGCTGTTGGGTGGAGTGTTCTGTATATGTCTATAGGTCAAGTTGGTTGATTGTGGTATTTAGATCTTCCGTGTTTTTATTGAGCTTCTTTCTGGATGTCCTGTCCTTCATTGAAAGTAGTATGTTGAAGTCTCCTACTATTATTGTGGTGCTGCCTATCTCTCTTTTCAATGCTGTTAGAGTTTGTTTTATGTATTTTGGAGCCCTGTATTTGGGTGTGTAAATATTTATTATGGTTATATCCTCCTGGTATATTAAAGGTTGGTGGTTTGAACTCACCCAGAGGTGCTTTGGAAGAAAGCCCTGACAGTCTGCTTCTGAAAGGTCACAGCCATGAAAACACAATGGAGTGTACTCTGCAACACCTGGGGTTGGCCATGAGTTGGAATTGACTTGATGGCAACTGGATTTATTGATTCAATCGAGAGCTAATTAGATGGCCTCTACAGGCCAAGGCTAAACATGAAAAAGAATTGTTAGACTGTTTCAGGAACTTGGCCTGATGCTTCTGTTTTTGTCCAATAAGAATGAGCATTTGTACCTAAAGCTATATTTAGTTACAGCTGCTTCATTGGAGACTGGAAACTTTTAGAGTTTGTCTCCTCTGCCTGCTAAATTGGGGGAATAACATAGCAATCTAATCAATTCTAAATTGGAAATAAGGAATTGAGCTCTGTTGCTTTTACCCTGGTACCCAGCACGTGGGAGGTTCTCAATATGTATTTATAAATGCTGTTGAAAATATTTTTCAGTTTGGAAATGTATTACTGGATGTGAATTTGGAGAAATTATTCACTGATTAATTGGATTATTACTGTGAGATTATTTTAGATGCTTCACGGGGTACATAAAACCAAACACCAAACCCATCGCCGTCCAATCGATTCTGACTCATAGCGACACTGTAGGACACAGAACTTCCCCACAGGGTTTCCAAGGCTATAAATCTTTATGGAAGCAGACAGCCACATTTTTTCCCGTGAAGTGGCTGGTGGGTTCGAACTGCTGACCTTTCGGTTAGCAGCTGAGTGCTTAACCACTGTATCACCAGGGCTCCTGCATAGGGTATGCATAGCTTTAGAAATTTGGATACGGATTTAAAATGCATAATTATGTAACAATTTGATTACTTTCGGCCAAACTTACTCTGGCGGAGAACTGGTTTCATGGGTTCTATGAACCCCTGAGTGCAGTGTTAATACATTGACCTCAAGAAGTTTTCCAGATAAAATTGTATGTATGAAAAGTGTAAAATTGTATATTCTGGAAGTACAACCTAATTGTGTCACATCCTTGGATTTTCAGCTGCAAGTTGCACATTAAATGTGTATTTGAAGAAAAGACTTCTAGTTTAAGACTGTGGACAAAAGACATTTTGTCTTGATTTCACTTACTGGAAACTGCCAAAGAAACTAACCAAAAAAAAGCTGGTTCGTGTGGGGCCAGTTGAGGATGCATATTGTAACCCATGGAGCAATCACTAAAAATAATACGAATAGGTATAGCTAAAAACTTAATTGAGAAAATAAAATAGTCAATATTCAAGCAAGGCAGGAAATGAGGAACAAAGGAATTAAGATCAGAAGGGACAAGAAATATCAAATACCAAGTGGTAGTCTAAAACCTAGGAGCCCTGGTGGTGCAATGATTAAGTACTCAGCTGCTAAGTTTGGTGGTTCCAACCCACCAACTGCTCCGTGGGAGAAAGATGTGGCGGTCTGCTTCCATAAAGATTACAGCCTTAGAAGTCCTATGGGGCAGTTCTACTTTGTCCTGTAAGTCACTATGAGTTGGAATCAACTCGACATCAGTGGGTTTGGTTTTTTTTTTTTTTTCCAGTCTAAAACCCAGCCATATCAATAACTAAGAGTAAATGGACTAAAAGCTCCAATTAAAATATAGAGATTGTCAGACTATTTAAAACAAAGCAAGACTCAACTATATACTGTTTAAAAAATGTAAAGACACTAATAAGTTGAAAGTGAGGGATGGAAGAAGGTGTGCCACCTAAACAAAAGTGTCTTAGATTGTTAGGCAGGGCTGTGATAACAAAATACCACAACGTGGGTGACTTTAAAGAACAGAATTGATTGTCTCACGGTTTCGAAGGGTAGAAGTCTGAATTCAAGTTGACAGCAGGGCCATGCTCTCTTTGTCCACTTGAGGGAAGATCCTTCCTTGTGTCTTGCAGCTTCTGGTAGCCCCAGGCATTCCTTGGCTTGTAGATGTTATCTTCACATGGCCTATTCCCCCTGTGTTTCTCTGCCTCTGTGTCTGTTCTTCTCTTTTATAAAATACTACTCAGAAGAGATTAGGACCCATCCTACTAATAATGTATGACGGCATGTTAACTTAATTCATCACACCTTCAAAGAGAGATCCTGTATCCAAACAAGGTCACATTCATTGCTACAGGAGTTAAGATTTCAACATATCTTTTGGGAGGACACAATTCAATCCATAGCAGTAAACAAAAGAAGAGTAGTATGGCCATAATATCAAAAAGTAGATTTAAGACAGGGAATATTTCAAGAGATGGTGAGGGGTATTTCATAAAGATAAAGGGGCTAATTCATCCGGAATATATAACAATTTTAAATATGTAACCTCTTGATAAGAGAGCTTCAAAATACAGGATGAGAAAACTCTCAGAAACAAAGGGAAGAGATAAAGCTATAAAAATAATTGGGTATTTTACCATCCTTCTCTGTATACGTGATGGAACTAGTAGACAAAAAATAAGTGAATATAGAGAAGATTTCACTATCATTATCAACCAAACCAACCAAAGTGATTTTTATAGAATGCAAACCCAGTAACTACAAAATATATGTTCTTTTCAGGTATACCTGAATGTGTACCAAAAGACCATAGAACCAAAAAAAAAAAAACCCATTGCTGACTCATAGCGACCCTATAGGACAGAGTAGACCTGCCCCGTAGAGTTTCCAAGGTGTTCCTAGTGGATTCGAACTGCTGACCTTTTGGTCAGCGGCCGAACTCTTAACCACTGCGCCACCAGGGTTTCCAAAAGACCATATGTAAGGTCCAAAATGATGACTTGTCTTATGTATTAGTTAAAAATTAACAAAACTTTTTCCTGAGATAAAATGGGAAGAAAGAGATATGCCTAATGAACTAATGGTTCTGGCTAAGGTGAATATCAGGCAGAACTTGAATTCCTCATTTGGCATCTTTTAGATGTACATGAAAAGAATGGGAAGACAGAGAGGAAATAAAGAGGAAATTATTCAGTTCTACACGCAGAATTTAGACTAAATAAGGAGGCCCAGAACTTGCTTGGTTGGAAAATAAAATTAATCCCCAGTCTCTCTAACATGTAAAATTCTTCTCAGAATAAGAAATGGCTTTAGGGTAAAGATAAAAGATGTGACTGACAGATTTTTTGTTAAAAAATCAAATATTTAGGACACAGTAGACCCTCTCAGCTAGATAAAAGGGATTCTAAGAATCTTAAGGGAATTGTCCCAGGGCATCCTAATACGTGGCCCGGGAGATTATCCGAGAGAGTGGTGTGTTTTATATCTTCAATTGGTTGATGGTTTCATGGCTGCATATAATTGGAAAACTTATTAAACGGTACATGGAAGATTGATACACTGCATTTCATGTAAATAAAACTCTCCAAACATGAAAGAATATTATAAATATGACAGTCATGTTTAGAAGCAAATAGCAATGAAAATATACGTGCCTGAAATTTTCACGGTAAACATGAAATCTCAGAAAAGGAAAAGAGCAAAGATGTAAAAATGATTATAGGCCATATTGTATTTAGGAAGACAGAGGGCATATAGCAAACATCTTCTGGGTAAATCTGAAAAAGGGACAAGAGTAACTGGAATAGAAAAAAATATTTAGCAATATAAGAAAATCTTGGTTCTCTGTACCTGCTAAGGGAAAAATGGAACATTTTATGTTAATTTATTATGCCAAAGATCTAAATTTTTCTTTATTTGAACTTTTCCCATCTTGTTTTTGCCCACCAAAACACACATGTCCATTAACCAACCAAACCTGTTGTCGCTGAGTTGATTCCGACTCATAGCAACCCTATATATAAAAAAAAAAACCCTATAGGATGGAGTAAAATGGCCTCATAGTGTTCTCAAGGAGCACCTGGTGGAATCGAACTGCTGACCTTAGCAGCCGTAGCTCTTAACCACTATGCCATTAGGATTTCTTCATGTCCATTAAAGTGTTCTAAATAAAACAGCAGCTCTCTTCTAAGAATTTTTGCCTATGACTTTGACCAATTGAATCAAGGTTTATTCAGTTTACAAATCATCATAACTTCTTTTCTTCCTGCTGAACAACCATATCTCTTTGAAGTCATGGGATTAAACAAAAATTATTTCTGGAGATTCATTTCATAATTCTAAGTGGCATTCAATGAACTTAGATGAAATGGCTACTCCTGATTTGCTCTTGTCTGTCTCTGAAAGTTTGCCTGAGAACAAACCCTTAAATTAAGTATTTCTTTAGTAGGCTTTGTGTTATTATTTTCATGGAGGTGAAATGCTTGTTTGATTATTCTATTCCTTTCTCTTGAAATCTTTACAACCTGACTTTAAGCTTTTCTGTTCTATTACTTTTCTTTCCTCTTGGAAACACTTACCTTTAATCTCCAGGAGAGTGTTAGGCACATTCAATTAAAACTCTGCATGACGACTCTTAGACAGCCACCAGGGGGGTGCTAATGCAGAAACCGCCAGAGCAGCTTATCTTACAGTCGCCACATAAACCTGAAAATCATATAATGAGTGGATTTTCTACTGCACAGAAGATTCAGAGTAGTTGGAATTTTGATTTGCCATCTGAAATGATGTACTTTAGAGGAAAAAAATCTTTTCAGTTTTTGGAATAAGAAAAAAGAAACCCATTGCCGACAAATTGATTCCAGCGCATAGCAACCCTATAGGACAGAGTAGAACTGCCCCATAGAGTTTCCAAGGAACAACTGGTGGATTTGAACTGCCAGCCTTCTGGGTAGCTGCTGATCTCTTAACCACTGTGCCAACAGGGCAAAAAATCTTTTCAGTTTTTGGAATAGAATTACAAAACCTCGAAGTGCTGTGAAGCAAGTCAGGGAATTTGGATTCCAGGCTTTGTATGTTCACTTGCTAATTCTGTGGTTTGGTTCCTCCAGTTCTCCATTTGTCAAATAATTTATGGGGCTGTTTTGAGGATTAGACAAGAATACCTCAGAAAAGAACTTCAGAACGTGTTAAAGGTAACCCAACTATTTGTTCAATTGAATGCCTTTGATCTGGGAAGAAAAAGATTTTGAGTTCATACAACTGCTGGGGTGTCCTTTTCATATGTACCCTGAGAACTTATGCGTTAGGAGTAACAGAATTGGAAAAGAAATGCCTCCATCCTTCCTAAAAAAACAAAAAATCAATCCCATTGCTGTCAAGTTGATGCCAACTCATGGTGACTCCATGTGTTATAGAGTAGAACCGAGCTCCCTGGGGTTGTTTTGGCTACAATCTATAGGGAAACAGATTGCCAGGCCTTTCTTCCTTGGCCATTGGATAGGTTCAAACCATCGACCTTTCAGTTAGTAGCTGAGAGCAAACCATTTGTGCCACCCAGGGATCTCCATCCTCCCAGACTCCTTTTAAATCAGATACCTGAGAATTGTCCTGGAAAAACTAGTTTCTTATTAAACAGTTAATACACGTATTTTTTTATTGCATTGGTTAACAACCCCACGACATGTCAACACTCTCTCTTCCCTTCCATGTAACCAGCTTTCCTGTCCCCTCCTGCCTTCTAGTCCTTGCCCCTGGGCTGTCGTGCCCCTTTAGTCTCGTTTTGTTTTATGGGTCTGCCTAATATTTGGCTGAAGGGTGAACCTTGGGAATGACTTCAGTACTGAGTTAAAAGGATGTCCATGAGCCATACTCTCAGGGTTTCTCCGATCTCTGTCAGGCCAGCGAGTCTGGTCTTTTTTTGTGAGTTAGTGTTTTGTTCTGCATTTTTCTCCAGCTCTGTCCTGGACGCTCTATTGTGATCCCCGTCAGAGCAGTCGGTGGTGGCGCCTGGGCACCATCTAGTTGTACTAGACTTAGTCTGGTGGAAGCCGTGGTAGATGTGGTTCCTTAGTCCTTTGGACTAATCTTTCCCTTGTATTTTTAATTTTCTTCATTCTCGCTTGCTCCCAAAAGGGTGAGACCAGTGGAATATCTTAGATGGCTGCTCACAGGCTCTTCAGACTCCAGACACTACTCACCAAAGTAGAATATAGAACATTTTCTTTATAAACTATGTTGTTTATGCCAATTGAGCTGGATGTTTCCCGAGACCATGGTCTCCACAGCCCTCAGCCCACCAATTCGGTCCTTCAGGGAGTTTGGGTATGTCTATGGTGCTCCCATGACCTTGCCTTGTACAAGTTGTACAAGCTTCCCCAGTATTATATACTCTTACCCTTCATCAAAATGTTGCTACCTATCTATTGTCTATTTAGTGTTTTTCTATCCCCACTCCTCCCCTCCCTCGTAACCATGAAAGATTGTTTCTTTTTGTGTGTAAACCTTTTCATGAGTTTTTAAAGTAGTAGTCTCATGCAATATTTGTCTTTTTACGATTGACTTATTTCACTCAGCATAGTGCCCTCCAGATTCATCCATGTTATGAGGTGCATTGCAGATTCATCAATTGTTCTTTATCATTGCATACATAATACTCCATTGTGTGTATGTGCCATAGTCTGTTTATCCAGTCATCTGTTGATGGGCATCTAGGTTGTTTCCATCTTTTTGCTATTGTGAACAATACCGCAGTGAACATGGGTGTACATATGATATTCATGCAATGACTCTTATTTCTCTAGGATATATTCCTAGAGTGGGTTGCCGGATCATATGGTATTTCTATTTCTAGCTTTCTAAGGAAGCTCCGTATAGTTTTCCAAAATGGTTGCATCATTTTGCATTCCCACAAGCAGTGCATAAGAGTTCCAATATTTGTTATTTCCTGTTTTTTTGATCTTCTTCAATAGTGATTTAATTATTGGGGGCTTCTTCTCTTTCCATATAAAGTTAATGATTAGTTTTTCCATCTCACTAAAGAATGTTATTGGTATTTGGATGGAGATTGCATTGTATTTGCAAATCGCTTTGTCATTTTCACAATGTTGAGCCTACCTATCCATGAACATGGTATGTTTTTCCATTTATGTAGCTCTCTTGGTTTCTTGCAGTAGTGTTTTGTAGTTTTCTTTGTATAGGTCTTTTACATCCCTGGCTAGATTATTCCTAAGCATTTTATTTTTCTAGGGGCTATTATAAATGGTACTGTTTTCCTGATTTCCTTTTCGTCATTCTTTTTATTGGTTTATAGGAATTTAACTGATTTTTGTACATATATCTTGTATACGACCACCCTGTTGAATCTTTTTTATCAGGCCCAGTAGTTTTCTCATGGAGTCTTTTGGGTTTTCTATATATAGTATTGTATCATCTGCAAATAGGGACAGTTTAACTTCTTCATTACCAATTTGGATGCCCTTGATTCCTTTTTCTTGCCTTATTGTTCTAGCTAGGACTTCCAACACAATGTTAAATAGGAGTGGTGACAAAGGGCATCTTTGTCTTGTTCCTGTCCTCAAGAGGAATGTTTTCAGCCTCTCTCCATTAAGAACGATGTTGGCCATCGGTTTTGCATAGATGCCCTTCATTATACTGAGAATTTTCCCTTCTATACCTATTTTATTAAGAGTTTTTATCAGAAACGGGTGTTGGACTTCGTTGAATGCCTTTTCTGCACCTATTGAGATGATCATGGAATTCTTTTTTTTCCTTTTATTTATGTCATGAATTGCATTGATTGATTTTCTGATGTTGAACCATCCTTGCATACCTGGTATGAATCACACTTGGTCATGGTGTATTATTTTTTTGATATGATGCCGAATTCTATTGGCTAGAATTTTGTTGAGAATTTTTGCTCTACATTCATGGGAGATATTGGTCTGTAATTTTTTTTTTTTTTTTTTTGTGGTGTTCTTGCCTGGTTTTGGTATCAGAGTTTGCTGGCTTCATAGAATGAATTGTGAAATAGTTTAAGTAGTGCTGATGTAAGCTCTTCTCTGAATGTTTGGTAGAATTCTCCAGTGAAGCCATGTGGGCCAGGGCTTTTTTTTTGTTGGAAGCTTTTAATATTACCTTTTCAATCTCTTCTCTTGTTATGGGTCTGTTCAGATCTTCAACACCATTTTTTGTTAGTTTGGGCAGGTAGTGTGTTTCTAGAAATTGAATATAGTTTTTCATAATACTCTGTTATGATCCTTTTTATTCAGTTAGGTCTGTTGTCCTGTCCCCCATTTCATTTCTTATTTGGGTTATTTGTGTCCTCTTGTGTTTTTCTTTTGTCAGCTTGGCCAGTGATTTGTCAATTTTGTTGATCCTTTCAAAGAACTAGCTTTTGGTTTCATTGATTCTTTCTATTGTTTTTCTATTCTCTGTTTCATTTATTTTTGCTCTGATCTTTATTATTTCCTTTCTTCTGGTGGCTGTGGGCTCCTTTTGCTGATCTGTTTCTATTTGTTTGAGTTATGTAGCTAATGTTTTGATTTTGTGCCTTTCTTCTTTTTTGATGTGTGCATCTATTGCTATAAATGGACCTCTGAGGACTGCCTTTGATTTGACCCAGACGTTTTGGTAAGATGTGTTTTCATTCTTATTTGAATCTAGGAATTTTTGATTCCATCTCTGATTTCTTCTATTGCCCAGTGGTTTTTAAGCAGGATGCTATTCAGTTCCCATATAATTAAATTTTTTTCCTTGCTCTTCCTGTTGTTGATTTGTACCTTGATGGTGTTCTGGTCAGAGAAGATGGTATTATCTTAATGTTTTGGATTTTGTTGAAGGTTGCTGTGTGACCTAAGATATGGTCTATTCTGGAGAATGTTCCATGTATATTGGAAAAGAATGGGCACTTTGCTGCTGTTGGGTGGAGTGTCCTATATATGTCTATGACGTCAAGTTGGCTGATGGTGCCCTTTAGCTCTTCTGTATCTTTGTTGAGTTTCTTTCTAGATATTCTGTCCTTTACTGAGAGTGGTGTGTTGAAGTCTCCTACTATTATTGTGGAACTGTTAATTTCTTTTTTCAGTGATGTTAGAGTTTGTTTTACGTATTTTGGAGGCCTGTCATTAGGTGCGTAGATGTTTGTTATGGTTATGTCTTCATGATGGATTGTCCCTTTAATCATTGTATAGTGCCCTTCTTTGTCTTTTATGGTGGGTTTTGTTTTAAAGTCTGTTTTATCTTAAATTAGTATTGCCAGTCCTGCTCTTTTTTTGTAGCTGTTGGCTTGATATATTTTTTCTATCCTTTGGTTTTTAATAAATTTACATCTTTGTTTCTAAGGTGTATCTCTTACAGACAGTATATTGAAGGATCCTGTTTTTTTTTTAAGCCATCCTGTCACTCTCTGTCTTTTTACGGGTGTACTTAAGCCATTTACATTCAGTGTAATTATTGATAAGTGTGAGTTTATTGCTGTCATTTTTTAGTGCTTTTTTTTTTGTAGTGCCGTTTTCTTTGTTCCTCTTAGTCTCCTGTGCTGAATTCCTTGTGTTTGTGGATTTTTTTTCTTTTTTTTTTTGTAGATTTTGTTTTTACTGAGACTTTGTGTTTTTCTTCTTTATTTGATGACTAGGTTTATTAACTTTCTTTGTGTTTACCTTGAAATTTATCCTTATGTTCCTAGGTTTGAACCAGTCTGTTATTGCTCGGTATTGCCTTGTCTTCCTCTGCATTAGGAAGTTCTATACCTACACCATTTATTCTCTCTTTTATTGTCCTGACATTGTTGTCATTTGCAGATTAACCTCTCTGGCTCACTGTTGTAATTCTTTTGGTTTTGGATAGTCCTTGAAAGTTCATTTCCTAGGTTGGATGCTTAGGGTCCCAGGATTGATATTTGTCTCTGTTTTACTTAGCTTTTCGGGTGTTTGCTGAGGAGGGACAATGTGGTGATTCTGTCTATAGTGCCATGTTTCTCCACCTCTGGATTTTTCTTTTTCTTTCACCAACCACATCTTTTATCCACATAATCTTACCAACTGTGCCTCTTAAATATCTCTGGAATCCACCACATATGTTCCATTTTGACCGCCACTACCATGTTTAAACCAATGCCATGCCTCATATCCAGTCTCACCTCACTCTATTCCATTCTCCTTTCAGAGTGTAGCTTTCAGAATGATCTTAATAAAACAAACATTGAATTATGTATTTTTTCTCCTCATAATCTTTCAATGGCTCTCCCTACCAAGTCAAGATAAAATTTAAACTTCTTGCTCTTTTTCCATATTTCCTGATCTTGTTCTTTCTTCCTATATTTATCTATTCTCCATCAAGCTTTGTTCACTCTTGAAATTCATCTTGGAAGGGACCATGAATTGTAGAAATAGGAAAAGGTTTAATTGTTACCTTTTTTCTATAAGCCTTGTTCAGAAAGTCCATTTAGATGTCTCATATTCTACAAACCAGAACGTCTTTATCTTCTTTTCAGTAATCTTAGGGCTCTAAAGGACCCAAGCTGCCCTAGTGCAAGAAATAGATGAAATCACATTTTAAAAATAAAACCTTTTAGTGTAAACTTCAGGCTTCTTAAATCTAATCAAATACAACTTCAAAAATGTCAAATAAAAATAATAGTATTAGAGACCTAAATGTTGTTTATAAACAAAATATTTTGGACTCGACAATTTCTATCTGACCTTACCTTTCAGGTAGCTCAATTCTTATAAATATGTCCCCAGAACTGGGACTTCAAAAGTTATCTGATCTAGATTTTTTCTTGAGGGATTCATCAATTAGTACAGATTGTCACTGATGTTTCCAAGAAATTTCACAACATTTTTGGCAATAGTATGCTCCAAAGTTTCATTGTCAAGGCCAAGAGTGTCTTCCTTATGCCTAACCAGGCTCTCTCCCACATTCTAATTTTAGTACATTTTCTCTCATTGTTTCCTTGGTTGAGACGAAGAATAATTTGGTTGATTTTTTTACTTCCCGTGACACTTCTCATTAAGTCTCCCCATAAGCTTTTATTTTCAAGATTATACAATTCCTATCCTTTAATCTCTTTTCCAAATAACAATTTTCCATTCTTTCTGTCATTTATTTTATAGTTTTTCTTTTCTCTAGCCTCTCTCACATTTCTTCACATTATTTCTGAACCACAGAGACAAACACTGGACACAGTATTCTGTTAAGGTCAGACCATTGCCAAGAAGTGGAAGACTGTTTCCTGACTCCTTGGCAGGTTGCAGGACTGTTAATACATACTGGTATCCTACTCCTTTTTCCCCCTCTCTTCCAATAACATTATCTTCAAAAGCATTTGTTCAGCGTCTATGTGCAGAGCCAGCTTGCAAAAGTATCAAAGGAAATTCAGATGCTCATCTGTTCCCATCAAACCCTTGGTAGGAATAAGCATTCAGTGTTGGGAGCCAGAGGGATACAAATAGGGAAGATTGCAAAACTAAAATTAAGACTTTCTCAGTGGAAAGAGTCTAAGATTCTTTTTTTCATCGAAACTTGATGGAAATGAATACAAGGAGAGATCTGTACAACAAAAGCAGGTTTATGTAGCACCAAGATTCCCGTTTTAAGCTTGAAAAGTTCAGCCCATAAATGGAATATAAAGGAATTGCAAATGGATCTGTTTTTTTTTTTTTTTATTGTATTTTAGATGATGGTTTACAGAGCAAACTAGTTTCTCATTAAACAGTTAGTACATATATTGTTTTATGACATTGATTAACCACCCCACGACATGTCAGCACTTTCCCTTCTCAGCCTTAGGTTCCTATCACCAGCTTTCCTGTTCCCTCCTGCCTTCTAGTCCTTGCTCCAGGCCTGGTGTGCCCCTTTAGTCTTGTTTTGTTTTATGGGCCTGTCCAATCTTTGGCTGAGGGGCGAACCTCAGGAGTGACTTTATTACTGACCTGATAGGGGATCCACGCAAATGGATCTTTAAATGCTAAACCCAAGGCCCTTTCTTGGCCCTGGAGTACTTCATGTCCTTTCTGTTTTGTTGTATGATTGGGGAAGTTAACCGGATTCCCTTGCCTTCTTTAGCTGACCCTACTCTATTCCATGAATGTGTTTTCTCTCCTCAAGTCTCTTCAAATTGCCTTTTCTTTTTTTGCCTAGAAAACAAAAACACAAACTCCTTCTATGTTAAGATGTAACTGCTTTTACTAAAGACAGATAAGAAAATGGGAAGATTAAAAAATAAAGGGGGGAGGTGATGGTGGAGAATACGTAGTTTACTAAAAGTGTCCACAAAATATTTCTGCCTTCAGCTTTCAGTCCTGCGTATCAAATATTCTGGAGTCTCTGGGTGGTGCAAACAGTTAATGCACTTGGCTGCTAACTAAAAGGCTGGAGGTTCAAATCCACTCAGAGGTGCCTCAAAAGAAAGGCCTCATGATCTACTTCTGAAAAATCAGCCACTGAAAATCCTATGGAGCATAGTTCTACTCAGACACACACGGGGCTGCTATGAGCTAGAGGCAACTCAATGACAGTTTTTTTTTAATCAGGCCTTCCATACCCCTTGCATTTTTCTGATTGTTTCTTTATAAGTAATCAAGGCAAGTTTATGGAATAAAAATATAACAATGGTGGACTCCTCGCTCAAGTGTAAAATGTGTATGTCTCTGAGGCTTCCCAGTCAGGTTTATTCTGTTCACCAAGTTTTTGCTCTTACCATTTCCTCAGCATTTCTCAGTGTTCGTGCAGGTGTTCTACGGCTGCTAATCAAAAGGTTGGCAGTTTCAATCCACCAGGCACTCCCTGGAAACCCTATGGGGCAGTTCTACTCTGTCCTGTAGGGTGGCTATGAGTTGGAATCGACTGGACTGCAATGGGTTATACAAATGTTTCAACCCCACCTAGAGGTACTTCAGAAGAAAGTTCTAACAACTCTGTTTCCAAAAGGTCACAGGCTTGAAAATCCTATGGGATTCGGTTCTACTCTGCGTATGTGGAGTCGCCATGAGTCAGAGTTGACTTGAAACCAATGGCTTTTCCTGTTTTAAATACAGATTTGACATTCCGAGGTCATAGTTTAAGGAAATCCCTTTTCTAAATCAGTGAGCCATTTGAGATTCAGAAAACTTCTTCAGGAAATCCTGTATTCTGGCTTTTGACTAAAATCATGAATTTTGATCATGGGTATTGACTTGAGAAAATTCTCATTTATCATATAAAGAGGAGGTAATTAAAAAAGGAAAATGCAAAGAGTCATAGACTATATCACTTTTTACAAGTAAGAAAAAAACATCTGTTATTGTAAAGAATACAAGTTTATCTCACTCATAGATAACCTCATTTTCTTCTTTTCCTTTCTAAAAATTAACAGACCCTGGTCTGAGGCAATTGAATGACTATATTTGTAATTTAGAGAAAGTAGATCTTATCAGTAAAGAGAGACAGAAAATTATTTTCCTACATCTCTGTATTTAAAACAGCTTGGGTGTGACTTTAAGATGATAGTTTAAATTAAAAAGGTGATTCAATGCTCTAACTGATATATTCAGTATGATCATATTTAGAATTTTCAGGAAATTAAAATGCAAGGACTGTCCTTTAAAGGATATTAGTAGCTCCGCTAAAGCATAATCTAAAACTTCAGTGCTATCAGTGAGGGGGTGGCAGGAAAGCAGAAGATTATGGTTGAAGAGTGGACAGGGAAGCTTGTCCTTTTTTCATCAGTGTAACAGGGTGTAATGTGCATGTTCACTCTCAATATACCATTGTCAGAACCCTACCGGTAATTCTTCACCCTAATCTACCTTTTTGTGGTTCAAACATACAAATTGTCTTTTGGTAACTCTAGCCTTGTTCTTCAACCAAAGAGGCCTTAGAGTTTTAGAACTGGAAGATCAGACTTTTGGAGCAAACATTAGAAAACTGGTAATCCACACCTTCCGTTATGAGAGTCTCTGGGTGGTGCAAACAGTACAGAGAGCTCAGCTGCTAACTGAAAGGTTGGAGGTTCAAGTCCACCCAGATGCATTTGGAAGAAATGCCTGGTGATTTACTTCCAAAAACCCTGTGGGGTACGGTTCTGCCCTGAAACACATGAGGTTGCCAGGATTGGAATTAACTTGATGGCAACTTGTTTAGTTTTTTACAAATGAGGCCAGCTGAGACCAAAAAAATATAAGGCAAATTGTTTTGCTAGAACCCCACCATAAAATATCACAGAGAAATGCATGGAATCCTGGTCTATCGAAGTCTAGTTAAGGGCTCACTTTACTCCCCCAACTAACTATAAAGTTTTACTCCTATTTACTTCGGGAGAAAGTTTGTGCATAGAGCACTAATAAAGAGTTTTAATTATATTACAGAAAATATTTTCATTAATACCCAGTTTTTCAGCACAAATCTCAACTCTGAAAACCTTCTTTGAATAACTTTATGCCATCCTGATCACTCCCTTGAACTTGGCTCCACCAGGGCTTATATAAAATATACTTTTTTTCCTCATTGCCACATTATTGCTCAGGTGGCTCAGATGTAATTATTGCCAGCTGGTTTAGGTATGCATGTTTTATTTCCCTGCATGGATTTAGGTTCACAACAGTGTGGGCCTTCCACCTGTTTTTGATTGCCCATTGCCTAAACAATGTTGAATTGTGGAACAATGCAAGTATTCAGCCTATATATATTCAACAAAGGAAGAATATACAAATAAATTGGAAAAAAAAAAGTTTACCATCTGAGATCCTGAGATGAAAATGATATTGACCAATGCTGGCGAAATCAGCACAACTTGACCAAAATAAGGTCATGGAAGCTTCATAGGTATATCCAAACTCCCTAAGGGACTGAATTACTGGGCTGAGGGATGAGGACCATGGTCTCAGGGGACATCTAGCTCAATTGGCATAACATAGTTTATAAAGAAAATATTCTACACCCTACTTTGGTGAGTAGCGTCTGGGATGTTAATAGCTTGTGAGTAGCTGTCTAAGATACTCCACTGGTTCTACCCCATCTGGAGCAAGGGAGAATGAAGAAAACCAAAGACTCAAGGGAAAGATTAGTCCAAAGGACTAATGGACCTCAACTGTCACAGCCTCCACCAGACTGAGTCCAGCACAACTAGATGGTGCCTGGCTATCACCACCAACTGCTGTGACAGGGATCACAATAGAGGGTCCTGGACAGAGCTGGAGAAAAATGTAGAACAAAATTCTAACTCACAAAAAGACCAGACTTACTGGTCTGAAAGAGACTGGAGAAACCCTGAGAGTATGGCCCCTGGACACCCTTTTAACTCAGTACTGAAGTCAATCCTGAGGTTAACCCTTCAGCCACAGATTACACAGGCCCATAAAACAATAATACAAGTAGCTTAACCACATATACAGACTAAATGTGCACACCACCCAGGGACAAGGATGAGAAGGCAGGAGGGGACAGGAAAGCTGGACGAATGGAAATGGGGAAACCAAGGTCAAGAAGTGGAGAGTGTTGACATGTGGTGGGGTTGTCAACAAATGTCACAAAACAATACGTGTATTAATTGGTTAATGAGAAACTAATTTGCTGTGAAAACCTTCATCTAAAGCGGCACACACACACAAAAGCTATTGACCAAAAAAAAAAGGCTGTTGATCTTAAATTGGAATCATCTGTGTGATCAACTTTGTTTAGTAGGTATCTAAGGTCTGGTATTAGTCAGTACACATTGATATGGCTTTGCATATTGGTATAATATTGATACATTTCTACATTATTGGTAAGAAGCCACTTTATCTCTTATCTGTCTCCAACCCAGACCCCAGCCTTTCCCCTCTGGGGATGCCCTAGACTTCTTGATGATATGCAAAGGGTTCAAGCCTGGCACGCGGTGTCTTCCCAAGACCCTGAACGCCAGCAGTACTGGTGTCCAAACTTACTGGATTCAGAATATTTTGGGCAAGTTGACAAAACCTCTGCATCTTATTGCTGGTCTGAATTTTTCTGCTTAAAACTTGAGACTAAACATTGAATAAATATTCTAGCTTCTCAGCTTATGTGATCTGTTAAGTTCTTTAGTTAAGGTTATGCTGAATGATATACAATACTATCTGTCTCCTCAAACACCAACATGTGAATGCTGCTTTCAAGGCTCTGTTGACTGCCCTGGCCAAATTCAGTAACATTTTCCTAATTTTCGAATCCCAGGAATATTTTTTAGTCCTTATCGTATTTAACTTTTCTGAGACATTTGATACAATTGACTACTCCTT
Organism: Loxodonta africana; assembly: GCF_030014295.1. Taxonomy (NCBI): domain Eukaryota; kingdom Metazoa; phylum Chordata; class Mammalia; order Proboscidea; family Elephantidae; genus Loxodonta; species Loxodonta africana. The sequence continues at coordinate 40,642,281 of NC_087361.1, forward strand.
CTGTATTGAAAGTCTCCTTGGCATCCTATAAGCCATTCTGCTTTGGTCTCCTTTCTCTCCAGCTGTTAACTCTTCTCTGTCTTTTTCACCTGATTCTCTTATTCTGCCATCTCCTAAAATTTGTCATTCAGAATCTATTCTTGGTCTTTTCCTTTTCTTGTAGGATAGTATACTATTATCCTTTTCCATGATTTTAATACCGATACATTGAGGACTCCCCGATCCACATTTCTCCTCCAGGCCTCTTTCTTCTGTATTCTCCTGCATTCCCTATTCAGTCTCCCAAACCCAAATACTTTTCTCTCCACACCTTCCACATCCAATTAGTCTTCAAGAAATGATAATTGTTTATATATCTTAAATTTGTAATTTCTTCTCTGCTGTGTTTATATCTCACTGCAATTAATTCAGGCCTTCATCTGTCTTTTGTGGTTTATTTCCTGTGTTATTTCAATAATCTCCTAACAGAACTGTGACATTTGTTTATATGTCTGTCTACAAGACAGTGAGCTTTTTGCATGCAAGAGCTATGCCTTTGGCCTCTCCATATTCCTAGTGCCTAAGAGTGCCTGCTACATAGGTGGCATTGTTGTTAGCTTCCATTGAGTTGGCCCCCAACTCATGACAACCCCATGCACAATGGAACAAAACACATGATGACATTGGATTGTTGTGATCCATAGGATTTTCATTAGTTTATTTTCAGAAGTAGATTACCAGGCCTTTTGTAATCTGTCTTATTCTGGAAGCTCTGCTGAAAACTGTTCAGCATCATAGCAGCACAATAGGCTTCACAGACAGATGGGTGGTGACTGCATTGGCTGGGAATTAAATTAAAGGTGAGAGTTCTACCACAGAACCACCAATACCCTCATATCGTGACATAGAAGGAGCTCCATAAACGCTTGTTGAGTGTACCTGGATCTTTGCCTTCTTGGGGGGCATTGTTTTGCCTCTTTCCCTTTGCATAAGACTTTGGTGTTACTTTTACCACTTTTTCATGACCTGAGAATTGAGCTCATTATATTCGATGTGTTCATTGCCAATATTCATATAGCAAGCTTGGCCCGCAGTGAGCATCTTGTTGTAAATGACCAGCTTTGAAAGGTTCCCCTGGAAATCTGATCAATCTCTGTGAGTAGGGACGTCTTGCACTGCTGCTTTCCAGGAAGCCGCCAGATGGCTCACCAAAAAAGTATCCTTATTTAAAATCTCTTCAGGGGCGTCTGGGGGAAAATGCTGTGGGCAAGTATTCAAACAAATCAGTAAGTGAAGCGGTGGCCGGGGAAAGGCTATCATTTACCTATCTCCACTGACTTACCATTTACCTGTCTCCAGCTGATCCTTACGCCTGCTTTTGGGCAGAGAGAAGTCTGACTCACTGACTTGACTCATCACAGTCCCGAAGTTGTGATTTTTAATCCTTGCGAGCCATCTCCAGTTGGCAGGTTACAAACAAAACGTGTAACAAAACCTTTAAAATATATCTTACAGTTGGGATGGTATTGTTCGTATGCTTTTTTGTTAAAGAAAGAATAAAGGATGGTAACAAAAAGCTTCTCAAATATAAACAAGCTTTGGATGATAAATGTTTGGCATGGGAGAGCTCATAGAAAGAATGGACAACAGTGAATGGACTTACTGGGGGAGGAATAAAAGGGCTAGTGTTTGTTTTCCCTAAGGATTTCATTGTTTCTTCTTCAGTCTTCAATGTGACCACATCAAAAGAGCTTGTGATGTTAGAAAGAATTGGGAGCAAGACAAATTCGATTCCATGAACAGAAGTTTCTAGGAATTTTCCTGGTGGTGGGTGGATCAAACACACCAATAAAACTCAGGGTCTTCCAAGTGTAGGGCTGGATTACCCCAGAGGTCAATGAGTAAGTGTCTAGGGACATATTTTCAAAGTCGTGGAAAAGTGGAAATAATTTTCATATTCCCTATACTTTCCTCAAAAACGTGGAATCAAGAACATTTACCACCCCTTAAAGGTGAAACCTAAACCGATCCAAAAAGCTTTAATTCACACACCTTGGAATACGTAAATAACTAAATAGCTTCTTTTCCCTGATAAATTGAATTTCTCTTCTGGGAAGAATAGAGGGTGCAATCAATTCTATTTCATTGTACTGAACGAGAGGTCAGCTTTTAATTTTTTCAGATTTTTGCCTGGAAGGCAGTTTTATCATGAACCAAAGGCAGATTTGGGGAGTGATTCTGAAACATGGATTCTCTTGAGTTCTCTTCCGGGCATCTGATGCAGATGGGCAAACTGACCCCAAGGATGTGTCTGTACTGTCTGGGGCAGGGTGGCTCACTGGCCATCTGTGAGTAATTACATGTAGTATCAGTACCTGGGCATGGGAAGCTATTTTATTACCAGATGTGAACATTAAAAGGAAGCTTTTCAGAAAAACCGGAGGAAAGCACAGCTGATAAAGTGATATTTTCCTTCTAGAAACACAAAAAGCTTTGAGAAAATAAATTACATTGTCAAAAATGTGTGTTTTTAGCTGCTGAAGGGCCTCGCCCCTACTCTTCATGACCTCATGCACAATGGAGTGCAGACAGTTGTGATCCATAGGGTTTTTAACTGACTGGTTCTCAGAAGTAGATTGCCAGGCCTTTCTTCTTAGTTTGTCTTAGTTCAGAAGCTCCCCTGAAACCTGTGCAGCATCATAGCGACATGCAAGCCTCCACTGATAGATGGGTCATGGCTACACATTGGTCAGGAATTGAACCTGGAACTCCCACAAGGAAAGCAAGAATTCTACCACTGCACCTCTGCTGTCCTCAGCAGAAATATTGTTGTCATTGTTAGTTGCAGACAATTTGATTCCGACTCATGGCCACCCCATGTGTACAGAGTAGAACTGTCCTCCATAGGACTTTCATGTCTGTGACCTTTCAGAAGCAAATCACCAGGCCTGTCTTCCAAGGTGCCTCTGGGTGGGCTTGAACTGCCAGCCTTTAGGCTAGCACTTAAGTGCCTAACTGTTTGTGCCATCCAGGAACTCCTCATCAAAAATATAATGGGTAGTTATTAAACGGAATGAGAATTATTGTTAAGAAATAACAATTCCTTCATAGAAAAGTACTTAACTAATTCTTCTCCCAAAAAGTGTTGACGATGAGAAGGATTTCCTTCATTCATTCTTTTATCCAAGTGGGATATGTCAGGAATTCTAGGCATCCATGGACGCTCACTTTATAGACCGTGTCCAAAATTGAATTAGTTAAAACCTTCTAATTTGCTAATCTATTTGTCAAATAGAGTTTACTGTCATTTACATAGAAAAATGTCAGATTGGGAAAGTTCTAGGATAAGTCACTATCATAATTATGATCTTTCTGACCAGAGAAAAGACCTCTTTGTCCTCTTTCTTCTGTGCCTTTGGTCTGAATGTTTTGTAAGCTTCCCCGTTACCCAGCTGTAGACATGCCACCACTCTGCTCTGCTTTTCTATGTCCTTGCTGTCATTTCACCCATTTGTGACCCTTTGCATTAATGCTCAGAGAAAAACACGAAAAAATAAAAAGCATTTGGTTAAAATGAAATCACTTCATATTTAATCTGTTAATGGCTTTTTTTCTGCTATCAATAGAAACAACTTGCCAAAAACATCACAAACATACAGAGTTGTAGGAAAATGTATTCAGAGAGCATAATCACACCCTGTTATTGCTCTTTGTCTGTGAGAGTATTTAATCAAGAGGCTTGTTAAATTAGAGATTATACAAATTAATGTAACATTCATGTTTTGAAATTCCTTCAAGAGAGAAAGGTACGGTTGAAGCTGAAGTGAAATGAAAAATTATCTTGTATGCATCAAATCCATCTCATTTTGAAATTGTTGGATACATGTGTTTCATATTTTACATGTGAATGATGTACAACTTCAAAAAGCCTTAAAATTTATCTAAGTAGAATGAAAGGGAATTAAAAGTGCAGGAAGAATATCCATCGAATGAAAACATACACGGACATAGAATGAAAACATACACGGACATAGAATACACACACACACACACACACACACACTTAAACACCATTTACAAAAATGTCCAAGTTTAAGAGAACTAATTTATTTCAATTAAAAAAATAAAGAAGTAATCAATTTAGCTTGGTAAAGAGTTCAGTGAAGGTGACTCTGTGGCTATACCAGTTGCCCTCAAATCAATTCTGATGCATGGTGACCCCGTGTGTGTAGAGTAGAACTGCTCCTTAGGGTTTTCAAGGCTGTGACCTTTCAGAAGCAACCCCCCAGGCCTGGTGGCATAGTTGTTAAGTGCTATGGCTGCTAACCAAAAGGCTTACAGTTCAAATCCACCAGGCACTCCTTAGAAACCCTATGGGGCAGTTCTACTCTGTCCTATAGAGTCGCTATGAGTCGGAATTGACTTGATGGCAGTGGGTTTTTTTTTTTGGCTTTGTCTTCTGGGTCACCTCTGAGTGGTTTGAACTGCCAATCTTTAGGCTAGTATTTGAGTGCTTAACCATTTGTACTACCCAGGCACCCCTGTGGCTACAGGGGAATGATTTTCTTTTTTTTCAAAGTGTTATGGATTGAATTGTGTTCTCCAAATATATGTGTCAACTTGGCTAGTCCATGATGCCCAGTATTGTGTGACTATTGACCATTTTGTCATTTGACGTGATTTTCTGTGTGTTGTAGATCTTACCTCTGTGATGTTGATGGGAAGCCCTGGTGGCAAAGTGGTTAATCTTTCTGCTGCTAAGCAAAAGGCCAGCGGTTTGAATCCATTAGCTCTTTGGAAACCCTATAAGGCAGTTCTACTCTGTCCTATAGGGTTGCTATCAGTTGGAATGGACTTAACAGCAATGGGTTTGGGTTTTTTTTTTAATGATGTTAATGGCGCAGGATTAGAGGCAGTTATGTTAATGAGGCAGGACTCAATCTCCAAGACTAGGTTGTATTTTGAGTCAATCTCTTTTGAGATATAAAAGAGAGAAGCGAGCAGAGAGACGGGGGACCTCATACCACCAAGAAAGTAGTGCCTGGAGCAGAGTGTGTCCTTTGTATCTGAGGTTCCTGTATGGAGGAACTCCTGGACCAGGGAAATTGATGACAAGGACTGTCCTCTAGAGTGACAGAGAGAGAAAGCTTTCCCCCGGAGTAACCAAAAATCTCAGTGCCATCGAGTCGATTCCGACTCATAGTGACCCTACAGGACAGAGTAGAACTGCCCCACAGAGTTTCCAAGGAGCACCTGGCAGATTTGAACTACCGACCCTCTGGTTAGCAGCCACGAGGATCCTTGGTGAGGATTCCCCTAGAGTAGGCACCCTGAATTCGGACTTCTGGCTTGCTAGACTGAGAGAGAAAACTTCTGTTTGTTAAAGCCATCCACTTCTGGTATTTCGGTTATAGCTGCACTAGATGACTAAGACACAGAGTAAGTGTGACGTGCAGTTATTTGTGGGTAGTATTGTCTTTTATGTAATAATTGGCTGCAGTCTATTTCAGTGTTTATTTTTTAAAAATTGTGTTTTGAATTCTTGGTTTGCAGCATATTGAGGATTATTTTCCAAAGTCTTGCTGGTTTGACTATCAGTGAGTGCTCATACTACTGCCATATTCTCACTTCACCTTGTGATCTGTCTGGCATAATCAATGTTGACCGTCAGCTTGTGTATCTTAGAAAACTAGACTTTCCAGTTTGCTTGATCCCCGTTTTCAATATGTGCCATGGCGCCACAGATAGGTTATGTCAGCAACTGCTGGTTCCCATTCATTGTGTTCAGCACTTTCCTTCACTACATGTAGATAAATAAAATAGAAGCCAAGAACATCTGGGAACAATCAGTAAACAACAGTTTGAAAATTTCTGCTTCATTTAGACTTGACATACTTCAGAAAAGAGTATTCATAGAATAATTAAATTTACATTTTAACTTCATCTGGAAAGTTCATCTTCCTCATATCTCTAAAACCATTAATTTCCCATTTACATCATTCTTCCCTTAATCTAGCAGTAATTGTACCCAGCCCTCCTTTCTCCTCAAATATATACATCTGGCCCCCAGTCACAAGCATTTTATCCCTGAAACTTTGAATAGGGGATCATGTCACCATACACTTCATAACCCTCCGAAGTCTTCAAATGGTGTGCTGAGAATAATTTAAACTCAGTAGTTTTGAATTCAGCCTTCACCATATGCTGGAATCTGTTTATCTAGTCTCTCTTCTACCCAGTCTCGTCACACAATCCACAGTCCAGCCACATCTTTCTGTTTTACTATTAGTGCTTTTTTTTTTTTTTTTCTTGTACTATCATTGTTGATAGATTATTCTATCTTCAAATGGCACTTCTGTCACTTGGTTCCTCCATAACAGTAAATTTCTACTTCCTTTGGGCTTCTGCAGCACATTGTTCATATCCTTGTAAAGCATTTGTTATAATTCTTGATTATTGGTGGTTGCACACCACTTTCTTCTGCTAGGTTGTAAGTTTCTTGAGGACAGGGCCCATTGTATCTTACAATGCTTGGCACAGTGGTCTTCACCTAAGAGGAACACAACAGAAGTTAGTACAGGAAAAAAAGGTGAATGCATAAATGATCCAGGGTCACCTTGTTATAAAAGGAAATAAAACAAAACAAACCAGAAATGTAGTTAGGTGACCAAGAGATCTTAAATTTAAAATATTAATTATGAATGATGGAGGTATAAATTACTAGCAACAGAAGTTAAGATTTTTCATAACATTAAAATCTTGTATTGGCAGCAGAAAACTGGGCTGGTTGAAGTGTGGTTTTTATACAATATTTGAATTCCCATGTTCTTGTGCACATCACTATTAAAATGTAATTACTTAAACATTTTAATACTCACTGTGTTTTATTAAATCCATTTCTGCATATCAAGAGCCATCTATTAGGCTCCGACTTGATAAGAAATGATGAGGAGGTAGCACTCACGGCATTGGGCAATATACTTAGAACTTGGGCTCATGACCCTAGCCTTGAAATCAATTTAAGGGCCCTGTCTTAGTTACCTAGTGTTGCTATAATGGAAATACGAGTGGATGGATTTAACAAACAAAAGTTTATTCTGTCACAGCAGTAGCCTAGGAGTCCAAATTCAGGGTGCCAGCTCCAGGGGAAGGCCTTCTCTCTCTGTCGCTCTGGAGGAAGGTCCTTGTCATCAATCTTCCACTGGCCTAGGAGGTTCTCAGCACAGTAACTCTGAGTCCAAAGTATGCACTCTACTCCTGGCACTACTTTCTTGGTGGTATGAGGTCCCCCTGCCTTTCTGCTCACTTCTCTCTTTTATATCTCAAAAGAGATTGACTCAAGATGCAACCTAATCTTGGAGATTGATTCCTGCCTCATTAACATAACTGCCTCTAATCCTGCCTCATTAACATCGTAAACGTAGGATTTACAATGCATAGGAAAATCACATCAGATGACAAAATGGTGGACAATCACACAGTACTGGAAACCAAGGCCTAGCCAAGTGGATACACATTTTTGGCGGACACGGTTCAATCAATAACAGGCCCCAAGGAAGGTTTTGGTTAGTCCAGGCAGTGACTGTAGAAACACAGTTCTAAATTGGGGGTGCACTGAGTATTACTGAGAAAAAAGGAATGTGAAGGAGTGTATACTTTCTGTAAACAGTCTTTCCTCAGGAAGTCTCTGAAATATTTCTAGTGGTCCAGGGTCAATCAACCAATCAACTAATGTATTTAAGCAATATTTTTTATGCACTTACTATGTTGCTGACGTTTCCCTTTCCTTAAAGGACAGAACCATAGCAAGATCAATGTCTACCTTGTTGCTTGACACATATTAGACAGTCACGTAACATACACCCTTCCAGATCCTACAAGTGCACCAAATTAAAACATTTACCCTGCATAAAAAAAAAAAAAACAAAAACCCAAACCCGTTGCTGTCGCGTTGTTTCCAATTCATAGTGATCCTATAGGACAGAGTAGAAGCGCCCTATAGGGTTTCCAAGGAGCACCTGTTGGATTCAAACTGCCAACCTTTTGGTTAGCAACTGAATGCTTAACCACTGTGCCACCAGGGTTTCCTTGCATAGTTGCAGATATTGTGCAGAACCGCTAAAACTCCCAAATACTCCAGTGACAATGTTCAGCGGCATTCGTTGCTAAATTCCTTCCATCGTGCCTCTCGCTCAGGTCTCTTGGGAACTTGTGTTTTCTCTGGAGTATTGGCAAAGCGTGATAGAAGGCTCCTTCTCCATACCCCTGCCAACTCTTAGGAGCTTGTCCGTAATTTTGTTTTATTAGCCTCCTTCCCTATAAAAAGCCAGGGATCTTACCCATATTTCCCTCCATCCATGCTTTGTTTGCTTCTAATAGAATGCCTTTTTTTTTTTTTTCTTCTATTTTCCGTTATCTCCCCTCTCTACCTTGAGCGACTTTGTATGAAAATCAAAGATACAGCACATAGTACTTTCTCGGGACCTCACTTCTTCATACCTTGCATGAAAGTGGCTGGAATTGATGTGCCTCTGTTTGGAGTTGATCTTAAGTGTGAGAAGCAGAGAGTTATTTTACCTCCAGTTTCCCCTGGTTTATTTGACTCCCCCTATTTCTGGCTCCTTTTAGGCTTAGGTTCCCTATTGTTCCAGAATCCCTCTGCCCTGTAGGTATAGTGTAGTTCAGCCTGTTAACTCACCTTGACAGCACGAATCCCAGTTCCAAGCTCCATTTCCAGGAATCTGGCCTTCAGGTGGAGTCCCTAGGTGGTGTAAAAAGTTAAGCACTTGAATACTAGCCAAAATGATGGTGATTCAAACTCACCCAAGGTACCTTGGCAGACAGGCCTGGTGATCTGCTTCTGAAAGGTCACGAGGTTGAAAACTCTATGGAGCACAGTTTTACTTTGCATGCACGGGGCCACCATGAGTCGGAATTGACTTAATGGCAACCGGTTTTTTTTTTTTTTTTTGGCCTTTTCGTACAGGCACGGACAAGGCAGGCCTTGAAGGACTAGAACTTTCTTTCCTGTTGTCTGTCTTTGAAGGTGGATGAGGTGCTTCTGAACCTTGCACAACGGTTGGGATCTTGGTGGATTGCCCTAGTGCTCCCCGTTCTGCCTGCTGTCCCTTTATACTGTTTAGTGTCACCTCCCCTGTATTCCTTGTTATTGTGTGGATTTCCCCACATACCTGCCAGGATACCCTCATGCTTCTTAGATCATCAGTGTTGGCTTTTTGCCTCAGTGGTTACATTTGGATCCTATGTCTTACCAGTTGAAATCTGTTGTTAGCTAGCTTATGCCTCACCTCAACCAATCCCAATACCTGTCCCACTCTAGGGTGTGGCTCCTGTCTGTAAGCCAGTCCGTCCTCACCATGGCCCAGTTTTCTTATAAGTGTACTCCCAGTCCTTGCATAAAAATCAAAGATACAACGTATGGCATATTATTGGTACCTGTTGCCAAGCACTGTTTATATAACATTGTTATTTATGTGCAAGTCTTACCCCCCAACAAAATTGTAAACTTGATTAAGGAAGATCCGTGCCTTCCTCTTTGGAATTTCCCCTCCTCTCTCCCCAGTGTCTAGCACAGTGACAAACACATGAACACCCAACAAGCGTTTACCGAAGGGATAGATGCAAAGCTCATGTGTAATTTCTCACCATGCAGGACACTTCTCTTAGCTGGATGAGTAAATCTTTTTCTTCTCACTGTTAATTGCCGTGCACCTGAAACTTGTGTCATTGCAAACCTCAGTGGTTGTATTGCTGTATGTCTTTCAACTCTAGAAATCAAAGGGCCTTGAGGAATAAGGCTTTCTTTATGCTCCAGAGTTAGAGGCTTGCCAGGAGCTCTCAATGGTTTTCTTGTAACTGTCCAGAAAATGATATATTCCAGAAATATGGACACCTGGGGTATCTGCTTAAGATGTTCCTTCGAATAGTATCAATTTATTCTTTTGCTCAACATGATTAAATGAAGCTGTTACTCCCCTGAATTCTTCCAGTTCATAGGCTGAGACCAGAAATAACTTACTTCAAGTGCCAAGTCTTGGGTAATTTTCTTTTCATATTTGTTTTACCCTAAAAATTTTCATTTGTGATTTTCTTAAGTTACTGTCAAAAAGGATAAAGTTCACTCATTGTACAGATTATAGCCATAGAGCACTTCACATTAATATAGAAATGATGAATACATATTGGTTATCTTGAATTTTAGAATTCATGCTTTTCAACATAAGGAAAGAATAGAGTGAATATTTGGAAAGGACAAAGAATCAAAGAATAAGAGGAAGATGTGAGACAGAGGAGAGAGGATATGCTAAGATCGCATTATGAATGACTTTCAAAATACTACTTAAGAAAAATATCAAATGAAACAAACTTGTGTGCCACTAATGGAACTACTGACTTTTCAGTTGAAATGCTGAATTGAGTTTTCAATAGGAAATAATATTGAACTATATTAATTTCACTTCTCAAGGATGTCCTATCTTTTTTCTTCCTATTATTAAGAGTGTATAGAAAATCTACAATGAGAAACCAGAAGGTAACTATTTAAAGAAACCATAATTTTATTAGCAGTTTAGAGTAAGTGCAAAAGTGGCTTTTTACACTTATTCTTAAATCTAACTTAAATTCCTAAATCTAAACCTTCTTTCTAAATCCTGGAGATATAGTATGGTCTTTAAAATTGCCTGAGAAGGTAGCATAATTGTATGGAGTACCCAGTGGAGTTATTAGAGACATTAATATGGTATGAAATCTAGGTTATAAATTCTGATGTCCTAAAAGTGGATATAACTTGAAGATTTCTTAATCTTTTCATATCTGGGGAATTATTGGGCTCTACTCTTTGGGCCAAGGAGCCCCATGGCACAGTGGTTAAGCTCTAGACCGCTAACCGAAAAATCACCGGTTCAAACTCACCAACTGCTCTGTGGGAGAAATGTATCGCAGTTTGCTTCTGTAAAGATTACAGTCTTGGAAACCCTATGGGGCAGTTCTACTCTGTCTTATAGGATTGCTATGAGTCAGAATCAACTTGAAGGCAAAGGTTTTTTTTTTTTTTTTTTTTTACTCTTTGGGCCTTAGTAAACTTGCTGTCGAGGAGAACCTACTTTCCATTTACCTCATTTCCTTGAGGAGGGACTTCTGCTAGAGTAACACTACTGGCTTCTTGCCCTACTCATTAGTCAGCCCAACCCACGAGAGGGAGTGAGTTTCTTAATTGATGGGTGACATCCTGGTCCAGTTTCTCTATTGGACCCTGGGGATTCACTCTCTCTTCTTTCTCACATTGTCCTGGACCAGTGAGACTGACTAATCCTGGATAAGTACATCTATTCTGCAGACTCAGCATTTTCTTTGTGGACTTCCTGGAGTATAAGCTGTGTGGGTGTGTGGGGTGTTATTGGTGGTAGTGGTGCTAAAGGAGCAGGGAATATGGTAAGCCTACTGACCACAGAACTAAATTCATATTTTCCAATCAGATAAAATAAAGCCAATATTTTTATTTCCATCTGTCTGTCTTCTCTGTGTTATTTCCGCATTGGATCCAAGGTCAATATGAGAAGAAAAAGGTGTTATATCTTTAACTCTGCCAAACCCAACACTTAATGTAATAAAGTAAGTATGTGGGATGCTACCATCCATTTCATAAATAATGTAGTGAATAATGAGCTTAAAGCCTCATTACTGGGCATCTTCTATGGATTCTGCCCCAGGAAATCCCTGGACTTCTTACTAAGTTGTCCTCTTAGGTTAATGTCTTAGGTTATGTTAACTTCTTAAGTTAATATCTATCAGAAAAGAAACCAGAAAATATATTCTGGATGAAGCAATACTTAGGAATTAGAAAGACTCTTCTCTTTATTTCTACTTTCTCCTCCTCTTCATTCTTTCCCTCTTCTCATCCTCTAGCCATGGAAAGATCAAGTTAATGGATGGATTAGGAAAATATATGCATGGTACAGTCATATAAAATCAAGATTTAATGAGTGTAACAGGGACTAATTGCCTGTCGGTGGTGTAGTAGTGAAGAGTTTGGCTGCTAACCAAAAGGTTGGCAGTTTGAATTCACTTGTAAACCCTATGGGGCAGTTCTACTCTGTCCTATAGGGTTGGTATGAGTCGGAAGCCACTCGATGGCAATGGGTTTGGTTTGGTTTTATGTGCTTCTCTGCTCCACAGTGAGATTCCTCCAGAAATGGATGTTCCTTGTCCCCATTTCCAGTTCTCATTCTGGTAGCTTTACATTTCCCTACCAACCTACTTACCATTTTGAATCCTCCTAAAGTCTTTGAAAAATAAGTAAGGCTTTGTAAAACAACACAACAACAACGCAAAACAGAAATGATGAGCAAAAATAGTGTATTTATACCAGATACTCTAATTTCTGGGGAATCAAGCATGTTGAGTGTTGAATGTCGCTCTGGTCTGTAGAATTTTTAGTTTAAATAAAATTTATTGAAACAAGAATATCAATGTCTCTTAAGTTGGGCCATCCACTGGAAGAGGAAATATGTAAATAAGGGAAGAAATACTTTTTGCTAAAATTGTTTTTAAGAAAGTGGGCTTTAAACCTTGATGTTTGGGCTATTACATATCATATGGTAGGGATTTGAAATTTATTTGGGTAAAAGATACATGGAAAGAGATAGCTTCTTGCAAAATGAAAACATCTTTAATCACTAATGAAAGGCTCATTAATGAGTCAGTAAACGTAGAAGAATTGCATCAGGAGAATAAGGATTGCCAAATATCAAACGATTTTATAGAGAAGATATAGTACATTACTGCTGAGACAGTGAAAATAGACATTTAATATGCAGAGAAGATCTACTAATTGTTCAATATAGACATTTGAAGGTGCATTTAGAAAGACCAATGGAATCTTCCTCATGTTGTTAGGTAATATTCAATAGATGATAATAGTTTGTAGCTATGTAATTATTCTTACAAATTTATACCAAACTCTTAAAAAAAAGAAACAGTGAGGTCATTAAAATGGAAGTATAAACTAAAACAAAAATTTAGAAGGAGAAATACATATAACCCAAACCTAGGTCCCCGTTGTACTTAGGAAAAAAACTTGTTTTAAAATGTCCTGCAAAGCCTTGCAATGCCAGACTCCTGCCTATTTTTCCATCTTCTCATTTTATTTTTCTCCCTCACACACCACCTTCTTGGCACACTGGTCATCCTTCAGTTCCTCTGATCCATTCTGCTTTTTCTGACTTCGGGCCTTGAATCCAGTATTCTGTAGGAGTGCCCTTCCTCCACTTTTTGGAATTCCCCATTCTTCAAGGGATGGTGTCAAACCAGCGTGTCATTTCCTCTATGAGACCAGGTCTGATCACACTCACACTGCCCTCCCCACTGCTTGCTCCAGTATCCAAGAATCTACAATTGTTATGCTGAATTACTGTCAGGGTTATGAATCGAATTGTGTCCTCTCAAAATATGTGTTGGAATCCTGACCCTTATGCCTGTGGGTTTAACCCTGTTTGAGAATAGGGTTTTCTTTGTTCTGTTAATGAGGTCATATCAGGGTAGACTATGTCCTAATCCTAATCACTTCTGAGTTATAAAAGAGCAGATTAGACACAAAAGCATGTAGCTTCTGGGGAAGACAGATATCATGTGAGGATAGCCAAGAACTAAAGAAGGACCGAGGCTACCGACGAGGAAGGAATGGATATAGCCGCGACCCTAATTTGGACTTTTATCCTCCAGATCTGTGAGAAACCAAAATTCTGTTCTTAAAGCCACCCACTTGTAGTATTTGTGTTATAGGAGCACTAGGAAACTAAGACCGCCAGTCATTAATGATTGTAAGGGCACAAGGTTCCTCAAAATTGATAGTCTTTATTAGAACGCTAAACAATAAACTTGACAAATATTTTGACTGTTTATGAAAATCCAATAGAGATTTTAAAATAATTTTTGAGTTATGAACAATTCTTAATACTTGTTGTTGTTGTTGTTAGGTGCCGTCAAGTCAGTTCCAACTCATAGTGACTCTATGCACAACAGAACGAAACACTGCCCGGTCCTGCGCCATCCTTACAATTATTGTTATGTTTGAGCTCATTGTTGCAGCCACTGTGTCAATCCACCTTGTTGAGGGTCTTCCTCTTTTTCACTGACCTTATACTCTGCCAAGCATGATGCCCTTCTCCAGGGACTGATCCTTCCTGACAACATGTCCAAAGTATGTAAGACGCAGTCTCGCCATCCTTGACTCTAAGGAGCATTCTGGCCCCACTTCTTCTAAGACAGATCTGTTCGTTATTTGGCAGTCCATGGTACATTCAATTTTCTTCGCCAACACCACAATTCAAAGGCATCAACTCTTCTTTGGTCTTCCTTGTTCATTGTCCAGCTTTCACATGCATATGATGTGATTGAAAATACCATGGCTTGGGTCAGGCACACCTTAGTCTTCAGGGTGACATCTTTGCTCTTCAACACTTTGAAGAGATCCTTTGCAGCAGATTTGCCCAATGCAGTGGGTCTTTTGATTTCTTGACTGCTGCTTCCACGGCTGTTGATTGTGGATCCAAGTAGAATGAAATCCTTGACAACTCCAATCTTTTCTCCGTTTATCACGATGTTGCTCTAGTCCAGTTGTGAGGATTTTTGTTTTCTTTATGTTGAGGTATAATCCATACTGAAGGCTGTGGTCTTTGACCTTCATTAGTAAGTGCTTCAAGTCCTCTTCACTTTCAGCAAGCAAGGTTGCGTCATCTGCATAACACAGGTTGTTAATGAGTCTTCCTCCAATCCTGATGCCCTGTTGTTCTTCATATAGTCCAGTTTCTCGGATTATTTGTTCAGCATACAGATTAAATAGGTATGGTGAAAGAATACAACCCTGACGCACATCTTTCCTGATTTTAAACCAATCAGTATCCCCTTGTTCTGTCTGATCAACTGCCTCTTGATCTATGTAAAGGTTCCTCATGAGCACAATTAAGGGTTCTGGAATTCCCATTCTTCGCAGTGTTATCCATATTTTGTTATGATCCACACAGTTGAATGCCTTTGCATAGTCAATAAAACACAGGTAAACATCCTTCTGGTATTCTCTGCTCTCAGCCAGGATCCATCTGACATCAGCAATGATATCCCTGGTTCCACATCCTCTTCTGAAACCAGCCTGAATTTCTGGCAGTTCCCTGTCAATATACGGCTGCAGTCATTTTTGAATGATCTTCAGCAAAATTTTGCTCGCGTGTCATATTACTGATATTGTTCTATAATTTCCACATTCGGTTGGATCACCTTTCTTGGGAATAGACATAAATATGGATCTCTTCCAGTCAGTTGGCCAGGAAGCTGTCTTCCATATTTCTTGGCATAGACGAGTGAGCACCTCCAGCACTGCGTCTGTTTGTTGAAACATCTCAATTGATAATTCCATTAATTCCTGGAGCCTTGTTTTTCACCAATGCCTTCAGAGCAGCTTGAACTTCTTCCTTCAGTACCATCGGTTCCTGATCATATGCCACCTCTTGAAATGGTTGAATATCGACTAATTCTTTTTGGTGTAATGACTCTGTGTGTTCCTTCCATCTTCTTTTGATGCTTCCTGCCTCGTTTAATTTTTTCCCCATGGAATCCTTCACTATTGCAACTCGAGGCTTGAATTTTTTCTTCAGTTTTTTCAGCTTAAGAAATGCTGAGCGTGTTCTTCCCTTTTGGTTTTCCATCTCCAGCTCTTTGCACATGTCATTATAATACTTTGTCTTCTTGAGAGGCCCTTTGAAATCTTCTGTTCGTTTCTTTTACTTCATCATTTCTTCCTTTTGCTTTAGCTGCTCGACCCTCAAGAGCAAGTTTCAGAGTGTCCTCTTATATCCATCTTGGTCTTTTCTTTCTTTCCTGTCTTTTCAGAGACCTCTTGCTTTCTTCATGGATAATGCCCTTGCTGTCATTCCACAACTTGTCTGGTCTTTGGTCACTAGTGTTTGATGTGTCAAATCTATTGAGATGGTCTCTAAATTCAGGTGGGATATACTCAAGGTCATATTTTGGCTCTCGTGGACTTGTTCTGATTTTCTTCAGTTTCAGCTTGAACTTGCATATGAGCAATTGGTGGTCCATTCCACAGTCGGCCCCTGGCCTTGCTGTGACTGATGATCTTGAGCTTTACCGTCGTCTCTTTCCACAGATGTAGTCAATTTCTGTGTGTTCCATCTGGCGAGGCCCATGAGTATATTTGCCGTTTATGTTGGTGAAAGAAGGTATTTGCAATGAAGAAGTCGTTGGTCTTGCAAAATTCTATCATTTGATCTCCAGCATTGTTTTTATCACCAAGGCCATGTTTTCCAACTACTGATCCTTCTTCTTTGTTTCCAACTTTCGTATGCCAATCGTCAGTAGTTATCAATGCATCTTGATTGCATGTTCAATCAATTTCAGACTGTAGCAGCTGATAAAAATCTTCTATTTCTTCATCTTTGGCCCTAGTGGTTGGTGCATAAATTTGAATAATAGTTGTATTAACTGGTCTTCCTTTAGGTGTATGGATATTATCCTATCACTGACAGCGTTGTACTTCAGGATAGTTCTTGACATGTTCTTTTTGACGATGAATGCAACACCATTCCTCTTTGAGTTGTCATTCCCAGCATATGATTGTCTGATTCAAAATGGCCAATACCAGTCCATTTCAGATCAGTAATGCCTAGGATATCGATGTTTATGCATTCCATTTCCTTTTTGACGATTTCCAATTTTCCTAGATTCATACTTCCTACATTCCAGGTTCCGATTATTAGTGGATGTTTGCAGCTGTTTCTTCTCATTTTGAGTCATGCCACATCAGCAAATGAAGGTGCCGAAAGCTTTACTCCTTCCACATCATTAAGGTCTACTGTACTTTGAGGAGGCAGCTCTTCCCCAGGCATCTTTTGATTGCCTTCCAACCTGGGGGGCTCATCTTCCAGCACTATATCAGGCAATGTTCTGCTGCTATTCATAAGGTTTTCACTGGCTAATGCTTTTCAGAAGTGGACTGCTGGGTCCTTCTTCCTAGTCTTTCTAGTCTGGAAGCTCAGCTGAAACCTGTCCTCCATGGGTGACCCTGCTCTATATATCCTGCTTTTGGGAGATATTGTTTTTTCTAATTTATTAAGATTATTTAAGATTTCATTTTTTTTTTGCCATTCAAGCAGGAAGCAAGTCAGTACAAACCTGAAATAAATGGCATACCCCCTTCTGGTAAGCATGCTTAGTGGCTCACTGACATCAGGCCTGACTTCTATGGAATGGTTCTCAGAAGTGCTTTCCTGGTGGATGTAAATCATGACTATGAGCTTTGTCCTATAGTCAGTCTTTCCTTGCTTTGTGCAGCCACCTATCAATACTGTGGTGGACATAGTAGTCCTCATACTTGAGGTTACAACCTCCAGAAAGCTTGAAAGGAGGCAATGAAAGAAGGGACTAACATGAATTAGCATGTTCTATGTCCTTTTACATTAATACATTAATTCCTTACTACATCCTTGTCAGGGACATAGCATTCTCTCCAATTTATAGATGAGGAAAATAAATTTAGAGAAGGAACTTGCTTACATCCTCCCTCTACCCCCCAAATTCTTTTCACTTTGCCATTTTGTTCAGCAAGAAACTAAAAGAAATGCTTTTCAGAAATTGTTGTTGTTAGTTACCCTTGCATTGACTCTGGGTCATGGTGACCGTATGTGTAACAAAAAGAACTGTTGTCCAGCCCCGCACCATCTTCATGATTGTTGGTATGTTTCAGTCCACTGTTAAGGCTACGGTGTCAATCCAATTCCTTGAAGGTTTTTCTCATTTGCATTGGCCCTACCTAACATGATTCATAGCTCATAGCGACCCTATAGGACAGAGTAGAACTTCCCCATAGAGTTTCCAAGGAGCAGCTGTTGGATTCAAACTGCTAACCTTTTGGTTAGGAGCCAAATGCTTAACCACTGTGCCACCAGGGGTTAGGATTAAGTGGATGGCAATGGGTTTGATTTTTTATGCCATACGTAATGACATCGTGTACTCTGATTGTCCAATGCAGAAATACTAGGCTTTGGGATTATATCCTGAAGCATTGTTGGCTGTTTTTAATCTCTTACAAAGATAAATGGAAGGTGAGAGGTGGAGGGAAACAGATTTTTTGGTTGGGGGATGTATTTATTTTCTATATCTGCAGTAAAAAATTACCACAGATTTTAGTGGCTTAAAACAACACCCATTTTTTTTCTCTCAGCTCTGCGGTCAGAAGTTCAAGTTTACTCAGCTGGATTCACTGCTCTGGGTCTCACAAGGTTGAAATCAGGGTGACAGCTTCTGACCCCTTATTAGGAGGCGAGAATCTACTTTTAAGCTCATTGACGGAATACAGTTGCTTGTGGCTGTAGAACTGAGGTCCCTGTTCCCTTGCTGGATAGCAGCTGAGGGCCTGTCCTTAGCTCTGAGAGACCTCTCTCCAGCCTTTCACGGGGATCCTACATCTCAGAGCTAGCAACAGGCGCAGAGTCCATTTCACGCCTGGAATCATCTTTGCCTTTCTTTTCCTCTCCCGGCTGAAGAAAGGTCTCTGCTTTTAAGGGCTCACGGGATTAGACTGGGCCCAGTTGGATAATCCAGGATAATCTTTTAAATTTAAGGTCTGTAACTTAAAAAAAAAAAAAAAATTTTTTTTTTTTTTTTTTAACTTTAATTATGTCTGCAGAGTCCCTTTTGCCATGTAACGCAACACATTCATAGTTTCCGGGGATTAGATCATGAACATCTTTTGGGGCCATTCTGCCTTCCAGAGAGGAGGAGTGAAAGAGGGAGAAAATTTCTACATTTAGAAGTATATTTTAAAGGAATTCTTGATACTTTTTGCTAGATGAAACTCATTTTTGTCTGCTTTTAAAGCGTCTTATATAGTTTCTAATTTAGAATATAAAGAGTAACATTTCCTATTGGTTAATGTAGACAGGCTGTCTGTTTCGTGAAGAATGTTTCCCATTACCCTTAAGTCAGCTCTGTGCAAAACCCTTCACAAAATACTGCTGCTGTGGGGTCTTAAACACCCTGTGCTGTGCTAGGATGCATTGTAATCTTGCTGCTTGACAAATAGATTTATAAGGAATGATGCTTGTATGTGTTAATAATCTCTTTGTATAACAAGATGTAAATTTAGGAATGAGGAATGTGTGTGAGCGATTATTTGCTTCTTGCCTGTTTTTGTTTTATACCGATTGGTACTGTAGCTAAAGCTTCTGCGGTTTGTGTGATGTTTTCACTTTCACTTTAAACAGCACAGAATAAATCATAATGCAAACAAACAAAAATCATTCCCAGGACAGGATTCTCCGTATAATGATTGTTTTCCAGCTTAACTGGAGTGATCAAGTGCTCGCCTGCTAACCGAAAGGTCAGTAGTTCGAATCCACCAGTCGCTCCTTGGAAAGCCCGTGGGGCAGTTCTACTTTGTCCTATAGGGTCACAGTGAGTTAAAATTGATTCGACAGCAATGGGTTTTTGGTATTCAGAGCTAGCTTAGGTTTTTTTTTTATCTTCCATTTCTGATGTAGGCTAGTTTTACTTTTGACTTATTGGTTCTTATTTATAATTTTTTAAGTTTTTTAAGTATAGTTAAGTATAAATTTTGAAAAATGTTTTTGCTTGCCTGTGTGGAAGGCATTGTCTTTAATTACTACTAATTTGCGGTTTATTCTAGGTTCATTTGGATTATTGTGGCGATTAACGTTATAGCTGAGCACAGAAGATTGGAAATCTAAGTATCAGTTTCAAAGATCTAAAAACTGAAAGAGCAGGCGGTTGGCAGCAATGAGTTACAAATTGAAACTTGTATTTTGTTTGGAAAGTCGTTTCGTTCCTTGAGGAGTTATGCTTTGTATTGGTTTTCAGAGTGTTTGGTCTTTGGGAATGAATTTGTAATTTTAGGAAACACTGTTATCGTATCTTCAAATTTAGTGTCATTTAGCCCTTTATGTCATGTTTTTCTAAGCTCCTTTAGTTAGAAATGACTTTATCATTATTCCAAAGAATCCAGACTGTTCAAGGTCAAACAGTTTGTTATTGTGAAGCCAGGGGTACCTAGGACTCACTCTTCCAAAAATGTTTTATGGCATGCTTTCTTTTTCTACCTCAGTAGAAAAATATTGACATAAATTAAAAGTGAGCACAGCGTTGTTCTTTGGGGATTTGTCCCCTCCTTTTCTTCCTGTGCTGACATTAAAACCGTCCATTTCGTTTTGCCTGGAGACAAAATCTGTTATATCAGTTTTCCGTCTACATTTTGCCTGAGAAAAAAATGTAGAAGACAGCTGTTTTCATGTTGAAATGGATTCAATTTCTGCTAAGTATGCCCTCAGAGCTTTCTTGGGCAGGGTTTAACTCTGACAGAATTAATTTAGACTAAGACATAAATGACCATCACTATCCCTCTCTAATTTTCTGAGGATGTGTGGTCACCCATGCCTTTGAATAAGCAGGAGATATTGTTGTTAGTTACCATCAAGTCCATTCCAACCACGTGCACTCTAAAGTAAACTAGAAAAGTATTATTGAAGAATAAATGTGTGCATCTAGTCAATTCCTGCTGTGGTTGTTTGAGCTGACTAATATTTTCATCGTTTGGCTAATTAAAAGAAATTAATCCTCCATTTAAGTCAGCAAAACTGAATTAGTTAGCAAGTGTATATATGCTATGTGGTCACGTTCCTGGGTGGTGCAAATGGGTAACATGCACAGCTGCTGAAAAGGTAGGAGGGTCCAGTCCACCGAGAGGCCCCGTGGAAGAAATCCATTGGTTTTATTATTATTGTTATTATCATGAAAATTCATAGGTCACTATATTAAATTAATGTATTTTGTCTGTGGGAAACATACACGAATAGGAATAAAGTAGCTATTCTTTGTTATTGTTTAAACACGCATGTTTAGAGACCCACACTGCGGTGGCTTTATGAGCACAATAGGCTCTGGAGTGTGTAGGTGCTGCCAGAAGGAACTTTCAGAGCCCAGCTCTGTCTTTGTAGTTTATTAATCTGCTACCATGGAAACAGGTATTTAATCCTTAAAAACAGGAAAAATGCTTTAGACAAAGCACTGTTTCAAATAATATGATGGTGGTGGGCAGTGTTTCTGTCTTTTAAAAAAATAGATTTTTAAGTGACCTCATTTTTGGCAACCTGATTTGAGTTTCCATGGCAACAGAAGTGACAATTGAGGCCTCCATGCTCTTGTAACTGGTGGGGCTCAGGCTAAGCCTTGCAAATGTCAGTTGCCCCAAGGCACCAAGAGAAGCCAATGGGAATAACAGAGTCAGCTGATCTGGGGTGAAAAGGAAAGGAACAATAAATCAAACATTTACAAAATTATATGTATACAGTGCTTCCAGTTTGAGGAAACCCTGTATGATGAGTAGGCAGAGGGAGACGTATGGATTTAATTCAGCTTTAGTGGTTATGTGGCCTTGTCTCACACTAAACACCTTTTTCTGAGAGCCTAAGCCCTGGTGGTGCAATGGTTAAGCACTCGGCTGCTAACTGAAAGGCTGGCAGTTTGAACCCCCCCAGCGGCTATGTAGGAAACCCTGGTAGCCTAGTGGTTATAGAGCTACGGCTGCTAACCAAAAGGTTGGCAGTTTAAATCCACCAGGCACTCTTTGGAAACCCTATGAGGGCAGTTCTACTCTGTCCTTTAGTGCCTATGTGGGAGACAAGACCTGGTGATCTGCTCCCATAAAGATTATAGCCTAGGAAACCCTATGGGGTAGTTCTACTCTGTCACATGGGGTTGCTATGAATCAAAATCAACTCGATGGCACCCAACAACAACAAACTTACCTATTTGCAGTATATTTTTGTTATACCGAGTACTGGACCATTGGGCAGGACTGAAAGGGTGTGGGATTAATAAAATATTACATAAGGTTTTAATTATTTACCAACTTGAGAACTGTGAAGAAAAACTGAAAATGTATACAATCCAAAGTTATAAAGACATATGTGTCCATCTACATAGGCCCAAATCTTTCTTTGGGGGCCTCCATTATTAATCTTTGTAGAAATTTTTTTAATTTCTAACATTTAGAAAATGTTTACGAAGTGTCTTAACAATGACATTAACTAGCTTCCAGGCTGGTTGATATAAGTGTAGTTTTCCTTCACAAAGACGTTCCAGTAATTTCACATCACATCATAAGGAGAAACAAATCAGAATTTTAGTTCTTGAGTTCTCAATATGTACTCCAAAACAACAGCCCCCCCCCCTTTTTTCCCAGTCAAGTATATTGTAATCACTGGCGTGTTATATTCCGATGAGAACTTTGTTGCTGAAATGCTCTGTGAGTGGACAGGATTATCTAGTCTAGGCGCTTTGTGTACCAGATTTTTCACTAAAAATCTCATTTTGGTTGTGTAGGCACATAGAGAGTTTTCTTTATAGATATCTAAAAGAGCTCTGGTGGTGCAGTGGTTAAGAGCTTGGCTGCTAACCAAAAAGTCGGCAGTTCAAATCCATGAGCCGTTCCTTGGGAACCCTATGGGGCAGCCCTACTCTACTCTATAGGGGCGCTACGAGTTGGAATTAACTTGATGGCAATGCGTTTTTTTTTTTTTTAAAATAGGGGTTCTAAGGAGCCCTGGTGGTGCAGTGATTAAGTGCTCAGCTGCTAAATGTAAGGTTGGCAAACTGCTTGTGCCACCCAGGCTCTTAATCACATGAAAATTTCATCAATTATTTTCCTGATTATGAAAATACAGCATGCCCTTAGTGAGGCAAACAGTTTGCACTTGACTACTAACCTAGAGGTTGACAGTTCGAACCCACCCAGAAGCACCATGGAAGAAAGACATGGCAATCTGCTTCTGTAAAGATTACAGCCAAGAAAACATTATGGAGCAGTTCTACTCTGTAACACATGAGGTTGCCATGAGTTAGAATCAACTTAATGACAACAGATTTTTGGTTCGCATACTCTTTTTAAAAGATTTTTTTAACTACACAAAAGAATTAAAAATAAAATAAAAGTCAACTATAGTCTTACCATCCAGTTAGCCTTTACATGTAAGGCATATACATATAAATATCCTCTCACGTATATTCTTATACAAATTTTTAACTTGATTGCAATCATCATATCCTTTCACACATATACCCTCACATATCTACTTATATGACTTTGTAACATCAATTTAATCATAATATACCTACCCTTTCGAACTTTATTTTTAACCTGAAATGTGTCTTAGATATCTTTCCAAGGCTATAACCACAAAATCAACATGAATTTTTGTAGTAGCTTCCTACTATTTGAGTTTGTGGGTGTACTGAACATCATTTAGTCCTGATTTTAGGGCATTTATATCATTTTTCTTTTATATTGTTTATAAATCATACTTTAATAAATATCCTTATATATACATCTTTAGAATTTGTCTAGTTATTTCTTTGTCATAAATTTCTAAAATTTTTCTAGTCAGAGTAGATATACATATTTACTTTTAGGTAAACATTGTAAAATTCCCTCCAGAATTTCTATAGCGGTTTGTACCACTTTTGCGGTGCTTGAGGTAGCTCATTTCCCAGTATCTTTACCCGAATTGGGTCATGGTATTATTATTTTTTTAATCTTTGTTAATATTATAGGCAAAACATAATATCTTGCTGCTTAATTTGTATTTCCTTTATTATTGGTGAGAATGAACTTGTTTCACATAGTAAATGTGTATTAGTGTTTCATATTTTGTGAATTGTCTATTTTCTTTGTCCATGTTTTATTAGAGTACTTTTTACTGTACTTTATAAGTGCTCTTTATTTTAAAAAGATATTAACCCTTTATCAAGCAATTATAATTAGAATAATTACCATTTTTTATCTTTGAATCCAGTATGTATTTTTTTCATTTAGAAAATTTAAATTTTAATGTCATACTGGTCTTTTATTTATGATTTTGTCTTTTATATCATAATGTAGAAAGAATTTTCCCACCCTAAAATTGTATCAGTCGACCCCTAGGTTTTCTTCCAGCTTGTAGTTTGTTTTTATCTCTAATTGATATGTAATTGATTTTGATATGTTTGAAGCTATGACTGTACCTATTTTCAGGAAATTCATTTATTGACTTTCACATCATTTTCTCACTAATTTGAAATACTTCCATTACCACTTACTAGGTCCTCACATATATCAAGTCTGTCCTTTCTATTGATAAGATGTCCAGTTTGTAGATAATACTGTACTCTTTATCATAACTTTTTGATACATCTTAATAGTTTATAGGAAAAGTTCTTCCTTATTACTCTTTGTTCTCGTAACTTTCCAGCTGAAATTGAGTCATATTGTCTAATTCTAAAGAAAAATCCTTATGCAGGTTTTCATTTGGTTTGCATTAAATTTATAGATTAATCTGGGGAAGAACTGACATGTTTATAACATAGACCCTTCCTACCCAGGAACTTGGGTAGCCCTACATTTTTGACTCTTCTTTGATGCCCTTCAGTGAAGTTTGTAGTTTTCTTCCCGTAAAACCAAAAACCAAACCCATTGCCATTGAGTCAATTCTGACTCAGAGTGACCCTATAGGACAGAGTAGAACTGCCCCCAAGTTTCCAAGAAGCCCCTGATGGATTTGAACTGCCGACCTTTTGGTTAGCAGCTGTAGCTCTTAACCACTACATCACCAGGGTTTCCTTTCTCCTGCATATTACCTTATTTCACTTTTAGCAATCTTTCTTCATTGTGTCAGGAGTATTCCTTTATGTAGAATTCCTGTCCCTAACATTGCTATCTCCTCCTCAACTCCACCCTGCTCATTATGCTGTGATTTCCTGTTTATGTGTCTCAGTTTCACCAGTCTCTGAGCACCTTCAGCAAAGTCTGCACTAACTGGAAGTTTCCATATACTCCCACAGTCCTGGGAGCATGGCATTTTTGCAGTGAGACAGGGAAAAATTCCAGTTGTTTTTCCTGCTTTTCTTAGTCTACTTTTCAATTAGCTCCTGAGTTAAATCTTCCTGGCTCCTATGTTGCAATTTTATGGCGCCTAAAGAGTGTAAATTGAGGAGCCAAAAGGAAAGCTCCTATGACCTAAAGTCTACTTGCCTCCCAAGGGAGCCTGCATTCCCACCATTATGGGTTCATTCTTCTGGGTTAAATATGCCTCCAACAAAATGAAAACAGCTCTTGGAGAAATAACCCCTTAGACTATTATACCCCAGTAACACTTTAATTAATCAGATTATTTCCAACTGAATTGCTACATAAAAGCAAGGCCTTGCACATAATGAGACACTGGATATGTAAGTTTTAACAGTGAGTTGGTGCCCAAGATAGGTGCCTGGAAGGGTAGGCCACGGTGTAGTGCCTTGGTGGAGGGATGTGGGTGGCGAGGGACATCAATGAATGAGAAAGTTGGAGAAAGAGAAGTGGTCTCTGGAGTAGAGGGAATATTAATGAGAAGTCAGGAGAGCTCAAAAAAATGAAACTTCTTTTTTTGCCTATAGCTAGTCCTGCCTAATGGTAAAGAGAAATTGCAGGAGAAGCAGAGGAGTAGAGGGGGTGGAGGTTATAGCTGCCTTTACAGTAAGATCCATTAAGTTTCCTTCCCACTAGCCCAATCTCAGCCAACAGAAAGCTGGGCTGTTATTACTAAAAAGCAAGCCAGTGGTGGGGTCCTATCATGGATAGAATTCTACTGTCATGGATGCAATTATTTTTAGTGATATATTGAAGCCAACGTTTAGGCCAGAATTACTTCTTTAAAATAGTTCCTTTTTTTCAACCATACTCATTAGGATAGTCATTCAATGCTGACTTTTCTAATATAGCCACTTTATACTACCTAGTAATCTCTGTGGCATCATCACTAATGTGGTAAAAAAAAAAAAAAAAAAAATCACTCTTCAGCAGCTACATTTTATGTGCAGCACACACAGCTGCCACTTGAAGCTCAGCTCACAATCAGTTTGATAAGTCAATCAATTTTCATTTTGTCCTCATCGCCTAGGTAACGAGAGGATCCATACAGACCCTTGCCAAAGGAGAACATTTAAAAAGCAATATGTATTCATAATCTGCTTTCTTCAAACACCACCTTAATAGAAAAGCAAAGAGCTACCAATGCAGTATTTTAAATCACAGCAACACAAATTTTCTTTGATTCTGGAAAGAGAGCTTGAGAGGAAACGTACTGCAGAATACAGCATCATTATATTTGTCTCTTATGATCCATCAGGAATCAAAACTGCACCACCTGCTATGACTATTATGTATTTAATGTGAATAACAAGCATCCCACTGCCGGTTATTAAAACAAATCGCAAGCCATCTGACATTATACTTATAACCCGTCCTCTGCTTCATGGTTCTGAGAAAGACACATCTTGAGGGAGGGGCATTGGGGGCAAGTCTTTTGATGTGAGTACAAGGCATCTGGCCTCAGAGGAAGTCATTTATCTGCCTCCAAGTCCCTAAAAATATAAAAGCATTATGTAAAATATAATTATAAAACAGTATTATTGGCACCATCGAAAGGACAAAAAATTCCAGCAGTTGCAAAAAGCATTCAGTTTTGCACCACCTGAATCCTCTTGGTGTGTGAAGTCATGAGAAAATGGAGCACTTGGTGTTTTTTAGAAGTAGCTGACAAACTGGAAGTCATGGATCTTGCTTACGTTGTTGATACAGTGCTACATACAAATCCCACTGCCCGCACAGGATTCAGGTGCGGCTGAGTCCACCCATCTACCTGGACAGAGTATTTGACCTACTGGCTGTTATTTCCTGTAGGAAGTTTTAATACATGTCCTGTAAAAGTTCAACAGTAAATGTAGCTATTATTTAGTGTTACACACACACAGAGACACACACAAACGTGTATGTATGTATGCTAAGTTTCCATCGAGTTGATTTTGACTCATGGAGATCCCATGTGTTTCAGAGTAGAGCTGTGCTTGGATGATTTTTTTGGATGTACATTGCCAGGCCTTTCTCCTGAGACTCTCTGGGTGAGCTCGAAACTCCAACCTCTTGGTTAGCAGCCAAGTGTGTTAACCATTTGCACCACCCAGGGACTCCAAATATAGCTACAAGTTGAGAAATAGTAATATATGCGGGGTATCTATTGGAACTGGAATTGAGAAGAGGAAGAATTTGGTAATAAAATTGTATGAATGGAATTCTTAGTCCGTGAGTTTCTATGTTATAAATATTCGTTTTGCCTGAATATTTTGTGGAATTTGGAGTCTGTTTAAGGTCCTGGTTCTCCATCAAGAACGAGATAGAGGCAAAGCTTGAGGGCAGCTTTTGCAGAAAGACTGTAGGCCTGAGACTATGTCCTGGTTCTCTTATGGTCCTTGTGTGTGGCTTTGAAGAAATCACTGATTTCTGTTTGGGCCTCATCTGTAAAATTAGAGGTGTTGATGAATATCACGTTGAATTTCTTCTAACTTTAAAATACTATGGTTTTATCTAATAGGCTATGAGCACTTTAAGAATTCCTTTCTACTCCCAAATACATATATATTGACTACATTTATTTAATATGCCCTAAAACTCCAAAGAACACAAAACCAGATATTTAATATTTAGCAAGATTTTTACTTTTTTTTTTTACTAGGGGTTAAAGTGTAATTTGACTGGGTGTCCATATAATCACTTTTTTATGTCAGAACACTGAAATATAACAAAAAAACAATAAGCTACACTATATATGTTTGGATTTCAATCTGCTTCTCTCAGTTTTATTTACACCAACCTGTGGTGCAGTGGTTAAGCATTTGACTGCTAACCAAAAAACTCAGCAGTTTGAATCCACCAGCCGCCTCTTGGAAGCCCTATGGGGCAGTTCTCCTCTGTCCCATACAGTCACTAAGAGTCAGAATCGACTCGAAGGCAATGAGTTTGGTTTTGGTTTTATAATGAAAGAGCTAAAGCCCAGAGAATCTGAGAGGTTTTCAGCTATGTGATTCTATGCTGTATCAATTAATGCAAGGCTAGTGAGGTTATTTACAACCCAAATAAATACATTCCATTTTTAAAAAACAGATAGATACTGTGGACTAAACAGTCAGCATTTTACAGACTTGTTAGTCGAAGGTTCCACTCCTGAGGAATAAAATAAGAACTTGGTTACTACAGTTAAACATTTCTGGAAGCTTCCTGAATCTTCTTGGTAAACATAACAAGAGACAGCCTGCACCAATTTAAATTTACTAAGACCTTTGTCTCCAACAGAGCTTGGTGTTTATAGGATTCCTGTGGTCCTTGCTGAGAGGAATAACTATCAGCATATAGGATTTTGAGAATTCCTGTTGTTGTTAGGTGCCGCCGAGTAGGTTACGACTGATAGCGAAACTATGCACAACAGAACAAAACACTGCCTGGTCCTGTGCCATCCTTACAATCGTTGTTATGCTTGAGCTCATTGTTGCAGCCACCGCGTCAATCCACCT
Source organism: Loxodonta africana (assembly GCF_030014295.1). Taxonomy (NCBI): domain Eukaryota; kingdom Metazoa; phylum Chordata; class Mammalia; order Proboscidea; family Elephantidae; genus Loxodonta; species Loxodonta africana. The sequence goes on from NC_087361.1 coordinate 40,670,721, forward strand.
TGTTGAGGGTCTTCCTCTTTTCCGCTGACCCTTTACTCTGCCAAGCATGATGTCCTTCTCCAGGCACTGATCCCTCCTGACAATATGTCCAAAGTATTTAAGACCCAGTCTCGCCATCCGTGCTTCTAAGGAGCATTCTGGTTGTACTTCTTCCAAGACAGATTTCTTCGTTCTTTTGACAGTCCATGGTATATTCAATATTCTCTGCCAACACCACAATTCAAAGGCAACAGTTCGTCTTAGGTCTTCTTTATTCATTGTCCAGCTTTCACATGCATATGATGCGATTGAAAATACCACGGCTTGGGTCAGGCGCACCTTAGTCTTCGAGGTGACATCTTTGCTTTCCAACACTTTAAAGAGGTCCTTTGCGGCAGATTTGCCCAAAGCAATGCGTCTTTTGATTTCTTGACTGCTGCTTCCATGGCTGTTGATTGTGGATCCAAGTAAAATGAAATCCTTGACAACTTCAATCTTTTCTCTGTTTATCAGGATGCTGCTCACTGGTCCAGTTGTGAGGATTTTTGTTGTCTTTATGTTGAGATGTAATCCATACTGAAGGCCGTGGTCTTTGACTTTCATTAGTAAGTGCTTCAAGTCCTTTTCACTTTCAGCAAGAAAGGTTGTATCATCTGCGTAACGAGGGTTGTTAATGAGTCTTCTCCAGTCCTTCTTCATATAGTCCAGTTTCTTAGATTATTTGCTCAGCATACAGATTGAATAGGTATGGTAAAAGGATACAGCCTTGACTTATACCTTTCCTGACTTTAAACCAATCAGTATCCCCTTGTTCTGTCTGAACAACTGCCTCTTGATCTATGTAAAGGTTTCTCATGAGCACAGTTAAGTGTTCTGGAATTCCCATTCTTCGCAATGTTATCCGTAATTTGTTATGATCCACACAGTCGAATACCTTTGCATAGTCAATAAAACACCGGTAAACATCCTTCTGGTATTCTCTGCTCTCAGCCAGGATCCATCTGACATCAGCAATGATATCCCTGGTTCCACATCCTCTTCTGAAACCGGCCTGAATTCCTGGCATTTCCCTATCGATACACTGCTGCAGCCGTTTTTGAATGATCTTCGGCAAATTTTTGCTTGCGTGTGATATTAATGATATTGTTCTATAATTTCCACATTCAGTTGGATCACCTTTCTTGGGAATAGGCATAAATATGGATCTTTTCCAGTCAGTTGGCCAGGAAGCTGTCTTCTGTATTTCTTGGCATAGACGAGTGAGCACTTCCAGCACTGCATCTGTTTGTTGAAACATCTCAATTGATACTCCATCAATTCCTGGAGCCTTGTTTTTTGCCAGTGCCGTCAGAGCAGCTTGGACTTCTTACTTCATTGGTTCCTGGTCATACGCTACCTCTTGAAATGGTTGAACATCAACTAATTCTTTTTGGCATAATGACACTGTGTATTCCTTCTATCTTCTTTTGATGCTTCCTGCGTCATTTAATATTTTCCCTACGGAATCCTTCACTATTGCAACTAGAGGCTTGAATTTTTTTCTTCAGTTCTTTCAGCTTGAGAAATGCTGAGTGTGTTCTTGCCTTTTGGTTTTCTATCTCCAGCTCTTTGCACATGTCATTATAATACTTTACTTTGTCTTTTTGAGCCACCCTTTGAAACCTTCTGTTCAGTTCTTTTACATCATCATTTCTTCCTTTTGCTTTAGCTACTCAACATTCATGAGCAAGTTTCAGAGTGTCCTCTGACATCCATCTTGGTCTTTTCTTTCTTTCCTGTCTTTTCAGTGACTACTTGCTTTCTTCATGTATGATGTCCTTGATGTCATTCCATAACTTGTCTGGTCTTTGGTCACTAGTGTTCGGTGTGTCAAATCTACTCTTGAGATGGTCTCTAAATTTAGGTGGGCTATATTCAAGGTCATATTTTGGCTTTTGTGGACTTGCTCTGATTTTCTTCAGTTCCAGCTTGAACTTGCATATGAGCAGTTGATGGCCTGTTCCACAGTCGGTCCCTGGCCTTGTTCTGACTGATGGTATTGAGCTTTTCTGTTGTCTCTTCCCACAGATATGGTCAATTTGATTTCTGTGTGTTCCATCTGGCAAGGTCCATATGTATGGTTGCCGTTTATGTTGGTGAAACAAGGTATTTGCAATGAAGAAGTCGGTCTTGCAAAATTCTATCATTCGATCTCTGGCATTGTTTCTGTCACCAAGGCCACATTAATAACCTTCATTATGCAGATGATAGAACCTTGCTTGAAAATTTCTGTGTCACCAGAATTCAGATCTCCTAAGCTTTCTCATGAAATGTTGTTGTTACCTAAAGTTGATTTTAATTTTAATTGTAGCCAAATCAAAGTAATCTGTCTATCTGCCTATCTACTTATCTATCTATTCATCTAATTTTTTTTTTTACCCCCACCCTCTCCTTTCTCTTCTTTAAATTTCCACAATTAGCTATAGTGTTTGGGGATGGCACTGTGAGAATCTCTGTAAGTTGCATGCTTTGGAAGCTGTAGATATTTTCCTACCAACTCTGGTAAAGAGATCTTCTTTTAGATTCTTTCTTTTTTTGCATAGATATTGAGAGGATTGCCTCAGCTAATGTGCTGGTATGTAAAAATATTTAATTACGTCTTTATACACTATGTACTAATATTCTCACTGAAGTGTGAAATAGTTTAGGCAATTTTCTGTGCTGCATAAAGGATGTTAGATTCTAGAAGAATCACTTGGATACGAAGTTGAGAATTAATCCTGATGAATTTTAGATTTTTGCATTCTGGAGGTAGTCCCATTCTTAAATTGTACCAAATAACAATCTCAACATGTGGCTCCAATGACACCCCCACTTTGAATTATCTTTAACTGTCCCTCAATATTCAGAGTTTTGTTGGAGAGCACTTTAGCAGCCAAGACTGGGTTTTATGCCTGTGGCCTAATTGCTGGAGCATTTTGGAGAAGGAATCAATTTCTTCAAATTCTGAAGTGAGAAATGGAGCCCTGAGTCTTGTTTACTTTTTAATTTTTATTGTGGTTCATCTCATTTACTTGTGCACATCCTCAAATAAGGTGGGCGATCAGATTCTGGATAATATCTAGTGCATGTGCTGTTCAAGATTGTTCATATTCTGGCTGAGCCTGTTTCTTCAACATTGTTACCCAATAATTTCACCCATGTATCTAGGACTTCTGCTGGACTGAATGGCTTGCTATTTCTTGTACATGTTATGAGGCATCTGATTTGCTTACTTTTACTCATAATTTTATTTTCTCTAGAGAGAGGTCCTTTTCACCTAAGTTCACCTGTTGCTTGTGCTTGAAGGTCTGGCTCAAATGCCATCAGCTATATTAAAGTATTTCTGTTCTCCAAGCCAGAAAAATAAGATGGTGTGATGGTTAAGGTTGTGTGTCAACTTGGCTGGGCCATGATTCTCAGTGGTTTGGCAGTTATAACAGAGTTTGGCAGTCATATAATGATGTAATCACCTCCATGGTGAAATCTGATATAATGTGATCACCTCCATGATAGGATGTGTTGTGAGTAGCCAATCAGTTGAAAGGGAGTTTGCTTGGGGATGTGGCCTATATCCCATATAGGTGGACTTTCTGGCAAGGCATGCTGACTTTTGCTCTCTCTGAATCCTGCAGCTGGCTCCTGTTTATCTGACCTCCAGTTCTTAGGACTTGAGCTAGCAGGTTGACTGCTGATCTTGGAATTTGTCAGCCTCCTTGGTCTGGATCTTCAGTTTTCCAGCCCCTGCGGGTATGTGAGTTGGGAGAAGCCTCCAGCCTGACCCACGGACTTGGGACTTTCTAGCCTTTACAACTGCGTGTCATTTCCTTGATATTTCTCTCTCTCTATATATATAGACGCTTTACTGGTTTTGCTTCTCTAGAGAACCCAGCCTAAGACAGATGGTAAGATCGAAAATTGATGGTAAAGTGATGCAGACTAAAAAACAGGTAAAAAGGCTACAGTAAGGGTACTCTAAACAAACAAACAAACAAGCAAACAAACAAACAAACCCACTGCTGCTGAGTTGATTCCAACTCATAGCAACCCTATAGGACAGAGTAGAACTGCGCCACAGGGTTTTCAAGGCTGTAAATCTTTACAGAAGCAGACTGCCACATTGTTCTCTCGTGGAGCATCTGTTGAGTTCAAACCGCTGACGACCTTTTGGTTAGCAGATGAGCACTTAACCACTGGTCCACCAGGGCCCCTCAAGGGCACTTCAACAAAAGCAAGACAAAGCATAATAATGTTTCTCCTACAGAAATCTGCACCTACCTTCAAAAACCCACTGCCGTTGAGTCGATTCCAACTCACAGCGACCCTATAGGACAGAGTAGAACTGCCCCATAGAGTTTCCAAGGAGTGCCTGGCAGATTTGAACTGCAGACCTCTTGGTTAGCAGCTATAGCACTTAACCACTACACCACCAGGGCATGCGTATTCTTTTCTACCTCATGTTATGGTTATCTACATCTGTGCCTTATCCCTGTTTGTGGACTTGACACAATCGGAGAGCAGGAACCATGTCTCCATATCTTGGAGTCCTCTGCAGAACCCAGTACAGTGGATTAACAAGAAGCAACTGCTCAGTCTAGAGAAGGGGCTGGTTACGTGAACAACAACAGGAAACACAATATGCTAAGTGGCATCATATAAGTAAACAAGGGGCACAGTGGGGCATAAGAAGCGAGTATCAAATTGACCCTCCCCAGGATCAGGACATCATCTCGGAGGGATTTGGGCTGTGAAATTGAAGGACCAATGTATTTTTGGCAAGCGGACAAGGCAGTGGAGGGACAGAAAGTTCAGTTTTTGTATTTACATTGAGGAAGGACTTTGTAATAATAAACACTCCAGCAAATACAGAAGTGTCTCATGAAGTCATGGATCTGAGGGTGTTTAATTGGAGTCTGTTTGCCTTATTCTGCAGAATTTATGGAGGGAATTCAGGCACTCTTTGGCTGAGGCCTCTGAGAACCCTGAAAAATCTGAACTTCGATGATTCCTACCATAAACTTCTAGGGAAATTTAAAGATTAAAAAATGATTTGAGTAGAGACGTGTTATTAGCTAAATACATAGTACTTTTTTAAATAAAACAATTTCTGACATTTTGTTCTGAGAGAACCTGAACATGGAACAATTTAAAGCAACTTTGTTTCCCACTTTTTTTTTCTCAAATCCCTACTATGAAACTGGTTACTCAGGTTTACCTGAAGAGGATCTCGGACCAGTTTAGTTTTCCAAGTAATATCATCTCAGTAATTAATATGTATATATATGTGTGTATGTGATCAAAACTTTAATTTTGAATTCAAGTTAAAACTTCAACCCTTCCCAGCTGAGGTCTGCTGCATCCTAAAACTTGCATGGAGGGAGGGGGGTGTCTTCCTTTTTTCTTCATCTTGGCTTCTACCCTTCTCCCTACTCTTGCTATCTGTGTTTTTGACTCCACCAGGATCATTCCGCAGGAAAGGTATTACTTGACCAGCACTGCTGTGAAGTGACATCACGTTCCCTAGGCTTGGCAGATATTAAAAGGTGGCTCTTCCTCTGGGTTAGAGGGAGATGGGTGTAGATTCTTTATAAACACCCCTTCAACCAGAAGTCTGTCACCTGCAGTTTCTTAACATGGATGGTCAACCTCCAGCTGATCATTTTGAGGGACATATATCAAGTTCTCTGAGTGGATCCTTTCCAGCTTTTTTCATTATTCCTGAAATAAGGGGTTGAAATATTCCCTCTTCTTCTCCACAGTGAAGTAGCGAGAAAATGCCATAGTATTCCAACGTTTTCCAAAGATGCCCTCTTTCAAATATCTGGTTTGAAGCCTTTAAATACTCACCAAAACCAAACAAACCCAGTGCTGTCGAGTCGATTCCGACTCATAGCGACCCTACAGGACAGAGTAGAACTTCCCCATAGAGTTTCCAAGGGGCGCCTGGTGGATTCGAACTGCCGACCCTTTGGTTAGCAGCTGTAGCACTTAACCACTATGCCACCAGGGTTTCCTTAAATACTCAAGGTGGGTGTTAAACTAAAAGTTGGAAAACTGATTTTTGACTGTCTTCAAATCCTGTTATACTTTGGTGATTTGCCATTCAGTTTGGAGCATGATACCGTTAATTCCTTTGACTTAGGGCCTCAGTCAAAACCGAGACTGAGCCCTAGTTTAGCATCCTGTATTCTTAACATCTTTGTACCTCAGGATCTTCCTAAACAAACCACAAAGAGCATTCACTAGATATATGCCAAATCCAAGAAAACCAGTATCATTGGTTTGTTCTTTGGCTTGCGGAAAATATGAGAGTTTAATAAAACTCTAACAGGGTTATAGTCTTAAGGTATTTTGGGGTGGGAGAGCATTCTGCTTTTCTGTACTGGTTTTGTAAAGTCATACATGACCTTGGATAGCTGTATGTTGCTAAACTGGGGCACATACCTAATTAGCTACTTAATGCTGCTCCCATGTGTTTCTTGTTCTAGTAATTCATTTTTTTTTTTTTAACCTGTATTTTTTGCCATGGATCCCTGGAATAAGGGAAACGCATTCGTTCTTCCTCTCTTGCGAACTTTAAAAACTTCTTTGGAGCATAAGAAAAAGGTTCACCGGGTTCTCTATAAAAGGTTTTTTGTTTTTTCCTTGTTTTACATAGAAAGGGCTTCCTTAGCTTCCCCACTCCGATAATAAATTATTAAAGAGGTCTCTTGGGCGAGAAAGGGGAAATGTGAGTTTTGTGACAGCACTGTGATAAATACTCATATTAATTATGAAAAATAACATGAGTGAAAGTTCAAAATCCCAACTGTGGTTTAGTTTCTTTTTTTGAGATAGGTTTCAGCTTTCAACACTGAACTTCCTGAAAAATAGAGACTGCAACCTGATCCCAAAGATTAGTTTAGCACACAGTACCTTTTGGTTTTGTTTTTAAGGAGGTAAAAAAATGAATGAGCTGATAATAATAACAATTCTAAAAATCTAGTGCATGGTAGAGTTGAAGTTCAAGGTCAGGCTAGGCAGGGAATAAGAGACTATTTGCAAGCACCAGGTATGGGCCACTGTCTAATATGGGAGGTGAGTTGGAGGGACATGGCTTGTAACCAGGGACCACAGAACAAATATAAGGAAAGGTGAGGAAAAGGAATGTTTTTATAAGACCCAACGTCATGGATTGAATTGTGTCCCCCCCAAAATATGTGTCAACTTGGTTAGGCCATGATTCCCAGTATTGTGTGGTTGTCCTCCATTTTGTGATTGTAATTTTATGCTAAAGAGGATTAGGGTGGGATTGTAACACCAGCCTTACTCAGGTCACCTCCCTGGTCCGATTTAAAGGGAGTTTTGCTGGGGTGGGGCCTATACCACCTTTTATCTCTCAAGAGGTAAAAGGAAAGGGAAGCAAACAGAGAATTGGGAACCTAATACCACCAGCAGCAGGAGCAGAGCGTGTCCTTTGGACCCGGGGTCCCTGAGCCTGAGGAACTCCTCAACCAGGGGAAGGTTGAGACCAAGGACCTTCTTCCAGAGCCGACAGAGAAAGAAAGCCTTCCTCTGGAGCTAACACCCTGAATTTGGACTTGTAACCTACTAGACTGGGAAAGAATAAATTTCTCTTTGTTAAGCCACCCACTTGTGGTGTTTCTGTCATAGCAACACTAGATGACTAACAGACCAATTAATTATTTTTCTTCTGTCATTCTTCTTTTATTAATAACCACATAGCAAAATATGATCATTTATAGGTGTGTTTTATATATCTTTACAACTTTCTAATGTGCTTAATATGTTAGAGTTAAACTGGACAAGTGTCCCATATTGAACCAGATTGCCTGGTATTTTAGTAACTTATTTAATAATTTTTTAAAAAGACATAAAGAAAGTCTTTTTTTAATCATTTTTTTCCCTACTATGTAGCTAGTTGATATGGTCTAAAGCTCAGTATTTCTGAACTTTCCAGAAATCAAGGACAATATAGCTGCTTCAGAGCCCTGGTAGCATCGTGGTTAAACACTTCATTGCTAACCAAAAGGTCTGTGGTTCAAACCCACCAGCTGTTCTTTGGGAGAAAGATGTGGTAGTCTGCATCCATAAAGATTTACAGCCTTGGAAACCCTATGGGGCAATTCTGCTTTGTCCTATAGGGTCACTATGGGTTTTACAGCTACTTCAAAAACTGGAGAAATTTGTTTCCTTAGCTCTAAGAAGAAGGAGCCCTGTGGTGCAGTGGAAGCGCTTGGCTGCTAATTGAAAGGTGTCAGTTGGAACCCATCCTGCAGCTCCCCAGGAGAAAAGACCTGGCGATCTGTGCCCATAAAGATTACCTGTTGCAGTCAAGTTGATTCTGACTCATAGAGACCCTATAGGACAGAGTAGAGCTGCCCCATAGGGTTTCCAAGGCTGTAATCCTTATGGAAATGGACTGCTACATCTTTCTCCCACCAAGCAGCTGGTGGGTTTGAACTGCCAACCTTTCATGTAGCAGAGGAGTGGTTAACCCACTGTGCTACCAAGACCAATGACAACATTGCTTTGCTCTTTTTTTTTCTCTCACTCCCTGCCTTGGAAACCTTGGTGTCATAGTGCTACGGCTGCTAACCAAAGGGTCGGCAGTTTGAATCTGCCAGGCGCTCCTTGGAAACTCTATGGGGCAGTTCTACTCTGTCCTATAGGGTTGCTATGAGTTGGAATCGACTCGACGGCACTGGGTTTGGTTTTTTTGGTTTTTCCCTGCCTTATTTTCTCTTTCTCTCAAAAATTATACCCCTATCTCTCTCTCACACACCCACACCCACATACACACACATGCACACTACTTTATAGATAGGAGGTCTTAGGCTTATGACTCAACTTTGATAATTCTTACATATTTTTAATATAAAAATTGGAAATCATATTTTTTCTAGCAGTGTTGCTACAAGAATGAAATGAGATAATGGTTGTAAAAATATATAAAAGGCCCTAAAAAACTGTATGGGCCAGTTCAACTCTGTCACATGGGGTTGCTATGAGTCAGAATGGACTCGATGGCACCCAAGAACAACAACAGGGCAGAGTTTAAAAAAAAAAAAAAAAAGGCAAAGGACTTTCAGATTACAGCTGGAATAAAAACCAGAGGGCATTTTTAGTTAATGGAGAGACAGTGTATGAGAACAGGGCCACCTACTTCAGGGAATTTTGATAACAACTTGATAACATGCCAACCTCAGTATTATTGGCCCTGCTGCCTACAAGAGGAAATTTCCTGTGTGAGTATTTAAAGAGCCAATGAGGCTTTAGGCAAATGGTCCCTGAGGATGATTTTCTTTTTGTTATAAATACAGTGTAGTGACATGCCTCATTTACCAGTTAAAGCCATAATGGCTTATTCAGATCCATCATGCTAAGGATTACTCAGGGACTGGTGAATAGACGTATGTTTCTGCTGCCAGCAAATACATTTAGTCCCCCTGTTACAGTGTATTACATCATGATATGTTGGTTCTTCTTTGTGAGTTGTTCAATCAACCTAGGTAAGGAAGGGAGAGAATTTAAGCCACGTAATTGGCCTCATCCTCTGTTTGGTTATTTTCCACAATCCTATCAACACATATCCATTTCTTTGCAAAAAAAAAAGAGCAAGACAGCGTTGTTGTTGTTGTTATATGCCATCAGTGAGTGGCTGCTGGATTCAAACTGCCAGCCTTTTGGTTAGCAGCCAAGCTCTTAACCACTGTGCCACCAGGGCTCCAAGGCAACATTATTAATTATAAAATAGGCCACTTCTAAAAATGTGTCTGAATGTAGTCTATTTTCCATGAGTATAACACTAATTCAGCTTTAGATTCTAGCTATTTGTTTTCCAGACGTGTCAAATTATGTGAATTAGAAGATTAAAATTTTATACTGATCGTATTCATTCTTCTTTAAAGATTATATTACAGACTCCTGCTAAAATCAGTATAGCAATGACTGTTAACAGATACAATCACAGTCTGAAAAGATGTCAGGAAGAGCTTAGTTCTCATTTCCTACCATTTCTTCCCCTTGTTTTAACTTTGTTGCAGTTTGTGTATTTCATATTTATTTATTTTTTCTGTTTAGTTTTCAAACCATTTTCTCACATGCTGACTTTGAATAGACTGCAGTAAAATAGCTACTCGTAGACATTTGAAGTTCTGACCCTGAGGCAGGACAAGTGGCCAAGAATTAGGTTCTTCATGAACATATGGTAGATACTTTAGCTCCCAAGAGAAGAGGCTTCTGTGTTGGCCCTGGCCCTGGCATTCAGGTACCAATGAACCTCATAACCTCATAGAGTGGAATATGTCTTCTCTTCTACTCTGAGCTGTTTCTGTGGGCCTCAGAAATATGTGGTGATGGACAGAAAGACCTTCTGGGGACCAAAGAAATTAATAAGACCCCAAATACTCTTTGGTTGGGGAGAGGACGCTGTCAAAACCAAAAGCTCAGGGTGTTCACCTTCTCTAGCTTCATCTGCTCATGCCTTTCTCTTCCTTTTCACTGTATGCAGGAGAATGCTGTTGTCTAGTACATGCCAGACTTTTCCCAAATGGCTGATAGCATGCAATGACAAACTTCTTAATAAAGTCCCTTTTCACTTAAATTAAGCATTTTTTGATTGTGGTTACACTGGCAAATTATAAAGACATCAGAAAAATATATTCTCGATCTAAGTAATGTTATTAAAAATGAAAGCCAATACCAACTGATTGGTTCCTAAATGATAGGCACTGTTAGATGCTTTATATGTATTATTCCATTTAATAATATATGTTCATTTAATCTTAGATTGAAGAGGTGTCAATTATTCTATATATAACTAAAAATACAGATGTAAAATGTCTTTAATTCTGCCTTGTGGAGAGATACACAATTTACTGGCTAAGATATATCCGTTTGCTTTTTTTTAGGAAAAAGAAGTTAACAAAGTAAATAAAATTTTTAATAGCTAACCCTAAGCAAAGCATCACTGACCTGGAAAAGCCAAGTCAGTAAAAATTTTTCCATTTCCATTTGTATTTGCTAGCTTTAGGAGACATAGTTGATCATATATGTTTTTAATTACTTATTGTGTTTAATGGATGCTATAATGGACAACAGTGTCTAACAACCAAGAATAAGATGTAAATTGGTTTTTGAAAGAAAGAAGGTTTTAGCCTCTACCCTCTATGAGTAGTGTCAAAGGTCTAAATCAATACGCATTAGCGTATTATACATATACTACAGTAAGTCTTCCTCAAAGGTTTTGCAAAAAAAAAGCACCCCAGTTACAATAGAAATACTCTTGGGAAGATAGATATAGAATGATGTGAATATTATTCTTGTTCATATACCTGAAATATATGTTCATGGCTTTTAGGAAATAAATCATACGGTCATCTGAATTAAATGGAAAATAGGTCAAATGGGGGCAATTAAATGTTTGAAGCTTTATCTGTCTGTCCGACTGTCTATTGTTTCAGAACTGACACACTCACATACATAAAGGCAGTCCTTTTCTCACTCCCTGCCGTATTTTCTCTGTCTCAAAAATTATATGACTATCTCTCTTCACACACACACACACACGCACACGCACAGTACTTTATAGATATGAGGTCTCAGGCTTATTACTCAACTTTGATGATTCTTACATATTTTTAATAGAAAATTGGAAATCATATTTTTTCTAGCAGTGTTGCTGCAAGAATGAAATGAGATGATTGTAAAAATATGTAAGAGGCACTAAAAATAGTAACTATTACTTTTTGTGTGTGTGTGTGATAATATTATGCCATCATCATTGACAATGGTGTGAGAAAACAAAGACATCGATTGTGGTGCCAGACCCTATGTTGAATTTAACATTGCATACACCAGCCCATTTCAATCACAGGCAATATTATCTTCATTTTACAGATATAAAAAGCAAAAAAAATTCCCAAGGTCAAACAGATGACAAACAGCAGAATATGTTTTCAAATACAGGTATGTGTACCTTTAAAAGAGGGATCAACTATGAGAAGCACATAGCAGAGTTAGTTATGAGCCTGGATGCTGGGGCCAGATTACCTGGGTTCTACCACTGGCTTTGCCACTTCTTGTAACGTGACTTGGGGCAAGTTACATATCCACTCTCCCTGCCTCAGTTTCTTTATTTGTAAAATGAAAATAATAATAATACCTAACTTATAGGGTTGTTATGAGTGTTAAAGAAGTCATATTTATCAGGCATTTTAGAAGAGTGCCTGGCACATAAACCAAAAAAACCAAACCTGTTGCCGTTGAGTCGATTCTGACTCTTAGCGACCCTATAACACAGAGTAGAACTGCCTTGTAGGGTTTCCAAGGAGCGGCTGGAGGATTTGAACTGTCAACCTTTTGATTAGCAGCGTGAGCACTTAACCACTGCCTGGCACGTTAAAAAAACAAAAAAACACCATTGCCATCGAGTAGATTCCAACTCACAGAGACCCTATAGGACAAAGTAGAACTGCCCCCTGGGGTTTCCAAGGAGTGGTTGGTGCATTCAAACTGCTGACTTTTTGGTTAGCAGCAAACTCTTTAACCACTAGGGAACCAGGGTTTCCATCTGGCACGTAGTAAATGCTAAATAAGTGTTTGCTTAATAAAATAATGAGGCTGTACATTACACTTTATTAGTTCTCAGTAAACCAGTTGCTGTCAAGTTGATTCCAACTCATGGTGACCCCATGTGTGTCAGAGTAGAACAGCGCTCCATAGGGTTTTCAGTAGCTGCTTTTTTTTTTTTTTTTTTTTGGAAGTAGATGGCCAGGCCTTTCCTCCAGGGCACTTATAGATAGACTCAAATCTCCAACATTTTAATTACTGTCTGAGCGCATTAATCATTTATACCACAGAGACATGCTACACTTTATTGGTAGGAAAATTTAAAAGATCATATTAAATAACCTCGTTTAGGAAGTTCTGTGTTTTAACATGTAGATATAAAAATGTTCTTGTTAAAGTAATACTAGATTCAGGAGGGGGCAAATGATCAGATATTCATTTAGATCATAAGCATCGTTGTGCAAATTGTGTCCGCAGGACACACTTCATGTGTATATTATGTTCCGCCTGTCTGTGGCATCTGTAATAGCTCGCCTGTCACTGGCTGGGCCTCTTCAGGAGCTAATGGGATCCATGTCCACTGTAGGAAATATAGAGCTCTTACCCCCATGCCTACCCCCAGAGAACCGAAACCCATTGCTCTTGAGTCGATTTCAACTCATAGTGACCCTACAGGACAGAGTAGAACTGTTACATAATTTCCAAGGACCCCCTGGTGGATTCGAACTGCTGACCCTTTGGTTGGCAGCTGTAGCACTTAAGCACTACACCACCAGGGTTTCCGCCAGAGAAGAACCGGCAAAGACATTCTCTCTTATAGAGGTCACTGCCATTGTGCAGTCTGTGTGCCGTACCTCTCCTCTTACCCAGGAGCACTGGGGAACAAACAAGCCACAAGGAAGGAATGCTGTTACAGCTATAATGATATCTAGCTGCACTCAGTGCCAAAAAGTGATAAAATTATTTTCCTTGTGCAGAGAATTGATTCCATTCTGATCTTAGAATCAGAGCTAGTGGTATTTTATACTAGGAGATAAGATTACCCCCGTCCATCTCACCATGGGTTATCTTTCTGTTGAGAATTGTCTCCTGAAAAGATTTCGTACATGCTTCCCAGTACTTAAACTTCATGACCAGTGCCTTAGTTATCCAGAGCTGCTGTAACAGAAGTATTGCAAGTGTTCTGACTGATGATATTGAGCATTTCCATCATCTCATTCCACAGATGTAGTCGATTTGATTCCTGTGTATTCCATCTGGTCTATGTGTATTGTTGCTGTTTGTTGTTGAAAAAGGTGTTTGCAATGAAGAAGTTGTTGGTCTTGCAAAATTCTACCATGATGGAGAGAAGCCTTTCTCTCTCTGTTGGTTCTAGAGGAAGGTCCTTGTCATTAGTCTTCCCTGTGCAGAGACCCTGCGTCCAAAGGCCAAGCTATTCTCCTGGCTCTTGTTTCTTGGTGGCATGAGGTCCTCCGACCCTGCTCCCTTCTCTCTTTTATACTTCAAAAGAGATTGACTCAAGATACAACCTAATCTTGTAGATTGAGTCCACCCTCATTAACATAACTGCCTCTAATTCTGCCTTATTAACATCGTAAAGGTAGGATTTACAATCCATAGGAAAATCGCATCACATGACAAAATGGTGGACAACCACATAATACTGGGGATCATGGACTAGCCAAATTGACAGACATTTTTGGGGGACAGAATTCAATCCATAACAACCAGGAAACTGGTAGCAGGATTATAACATTGCCCCTGGTCCACTCTGCTGCCCTTTGGCAATTTACCTGCCTGGTGAAGCTCTTAAGCAACTTAAAGGCTCTGGTCTGATCTTCGGGAGTCACCATCGGTTAACAACTCTTGGCCTGATGTTGCAAATGCAGCTGTGAGCCTATCAGTGAATAACTAACAGATCACTCGGCTTTTCTAATTTGGCGCTCACTTGTCTCATTAAACACAAACTTTTTGTGTTGATGAGATGGGATTGAGAAGTCAAAACATTCAAGAGATTTTTATATCAAAATGCTGTAACAGAGTCTGTTTTCAATGAATTCTTTTTTTTAAATAATTTTTATTGTGCTTTAAGTGAAAGTTTACAAATCAAGTCAGTCTGTCATGTATAAGCTTATATACACACCTTACTCCATACTCCCATTTACTCTCCCCCTAATGAGTCAGCCTGCTCCCTCCTTTCAGTCTCTCCTTTCCTGACAATTTTGCCAGTTTCTGACCCTCTCTACCCTCCTATCACTGCTCCCTCCTTTCAGTCTCTCCTTTCCTGACAATTTTGCCAGTTTCTGACCCTCTCTACCCTCCTATCTCCCCTCCAGACAGGAGATGCCAACACAGTCTCAAGTGTCTACCTGATACAAGTAGCTCAGTCTTCGTCAGCATCTCTCTCCAACCCATTGTCCAGTCCCTTCCATGTCTGATGAGTTCTCTTCGGGAATGGTTCCTGTCCTGGGCCAACAGAAGGTTTGGGGACCATGACTGCCGGGAGTCTTCTAGTCTCAGTCAGACCATTAAGTCTGGTCTTTTTATGAGAATTTGGAGTCTGCATCCCAGTGTTCTTCTGCTGTGCTCCCTGTCAGGGGTTCTCTGTTGTGCTCCCTGTCAGGGCAGTCATCGGTTGTGGCCGGGCACCATCTAGTTCTTCTGGTCTCAGGATGATGTAAGTCTCTGGTTCATGTGGCCCTTTCTGTCTCTTGGGCTCATAGTTATCCTGTGACCTTGGTGTTCTTCATTCTCCTTTGATGCAGGTGGGTTGAGACCAATTGATGCATCTTAGATGGCCGCTTGTTAGCATTTAAGACCCCAGACGCCACATTTCAAAGTGGGATGCAGAATGTTTTCATAATAGAATTATTTTGCCAATTGACTTAGAAGTCCCCTTAAGCCATAGTCCCCAAACCCCCGCCCTTGCTCCACTGACCCTTGAAGCATTCAGTTTATCCAGGAAACTTCTTTGCTTTTGGTCCAGTCCAGTTGAGCTAGCCTTCCGTGTATTGAGTATTGTCCTTCCCTTCACCTAAAGCAGTTCTTATCTACTAACTAATCAGTAAATAACCCTCTCCCACCCTCCTTCCCTCCCCTCTTCATAACCACAAAAGTATGTGTTCTTCTCAGTTTATACTATTTCTCAAGATCTTAAAATAGTGGTCTTATACAATATTTGTCCTTTTGCTTCTGACTAATTTCGCTCAGCATAATGCCTTCCAGGTTCCTCCATGTTATGAAGTGTTTCACAGATTCGTCGCTGTTCTTTATCGATGCGTAATATTCCATTGTGTGAATATACTGCAATTTATTTAACCATTCCTCCATTGATGGACACCTTGGTTGCTTCCAGCTTTTTGCTATTGTAAACAGAGCTGCAATAAACATGGGTGTGCATATATCTGTTTGTGTAAAGGCTCTTATTTCTCTAAGTTATATTCCGAGGAGTGGGATTTCTGGGTTGTATGGTAGTTCTATTTCTAACTTTTTCAGAAAATGCCAGATAGATTTCCAAAGTGGTTGTACCATTTTACATTCCCACCAACAAAGTATAAGAGTTCCAATCTCTCTGCAGCCTCTCCAACATATATTATTTTGTGTTTTTTGGATTCATGCCAGCCTTGTTGGAGTGAGATGGAATCTCATCGTAGTTTTAATTTGCATTTCTCTAATGGCTAATGATTGAGAGCATTTTCTCATGTATCTGTTAGCTGCCTGAATATCTTCTTTAGTCAAGTGCATGTTCATATCCTTTGCCCAATTTTTGATTGGGTCGTTTGTCTTTTTGTGGTTGAGTTTGAACAGAATCGTATAGATTTTAGAGATCAGGTGCTGGTCGGAGATGTCATAGCTGAAAATTCTTTCCCAGTCTCTAGGTGGTCTTTTTACTCTTTTGGTGAAGTCTTTAGATGAGCATAGGTGTTTGATTTTTAGGAGCTCCCAGTTATCTGGTTTCTCTTTGTCATTTTTGGTAATGTTTTGTATTGTTTATGCCTTGTATTAGGGCTCCTAAGGTTGTCCCTATTTTTTCTTCCATGATCTTTATCGTTTTAGTCTTTATGTTTAGGTCTTTGATCCACTTGGAGTTAGTTTTTGTGCATGGTGTGAGGTATGGGTCCTGTTTCATTTTTTTTGCAAGTGGATATCCAGTTATGCCAGCACCATTTGTTAAAAAGACTATCTTTTCCCCAATTAAGTGACACTGGGCCTTTGTCAAATATTAGCTGCTCATATGCGGATGGATTTATATCTGGGTTCTCAATTCTGTTCCATTGGTCTATGTGCCTGTTGTTGTACCAGTACCAGGCTGTTTTGACTACTGTGGCTGTATAATAGGTTCTAAAATCAGGTAGAGTGAGGCCTCCCACTTTCTTCTTCTTTTTCGGTAATGCTTTACTTATCCGAGGCTTCTTTCCCTTCCATATGAAGTTGGTGATTTGTTTCTCCATCACATTAAAAAATGTCATTGGAATTTGGATCGGAAGTGCATTGTATGTATAGATGGCTTTTGGTAGAATAGACATTTTTTCTGTTAAGTCTTCCTATCCATGAGCAAGGTAAGTTTTTCCACTTAAGTAGGTCCTTTTTAGTTTCTTGCAGTAGCACTTTGTAGTTTTCTTTGTATAGGTCTTTTACATCTTTGGTAAGATTTATTCCTAAGTATTTTATCTTCTTGGGGGCTACTGTGAATGGTATTGATTTGGTTATTTCCTCTTCGATGTTCTTTTTGTTGCTGTAGAGGAATCCAAGTGATTTTTGTAAGTTTATCTTATAACCTGAGACTTTGCCAAACTCTTCTATTAGTTTCAGTAGTTTTCTGGAGGATTCCTTAGGGTTTTCTGTGTATAAGATCATGTCATCTGCAAATAGAGATAATTTTACTTCCTCCTTGCCAATCCGGATGCCCTTTATTTCTTTGTCTAGCCTAATTGCTCTGGCTAGGACCTCTAGCACAATGTTGAATAAGAGTGGTGATAAAGGGCATCCTTGTCTGGTTCCCGTTGTTTTCAATTAATTCTTATTGAATTGAATTAAAAAAAAAAAAGTATTCAAGAAAAAAAAAGGAAAAAAGTATGCTGTAGTTTTCTAGTGGGCCAAGTCAAGCAAACACATCCAGGCATGAGGCATGCTAATCCAGAGGAGGGCTGAGGACTCAGTGTACCGTTCATGAATAACCATTTTCTTCAGCTGACAATTTAGATACGTGTACCTGTAATGGAAAATATGCATATGTCCCAAGGAAGTGTTTTCTGTTTTTCCAGTATGTATTTGCTGTACATTTAATTATGAGCCAGAGAAATGAGGCACTAATGGTACATATGAGCCTCACCAATTTGATAGTCTGCTATTTGCTTGGTGCATGCATTGTGATTAATATCTTAGAAATATTGATAGAAATAAATGTAGGCATTTGTTTATTGCATACACTAAGTTACATAAGACACTCTGGTTCCTAAAGGAACTCAGCAAACTCCTTAAATCAAACTGCTATTTGTTATGGCCAGACTAAGATACAGCAAATAAATGAATCATGTAGCAGAGGTTATACAGACAAAGAAATTTCCTGGAAGGTTGTTCGGTTTATAGAAAGTACATTGTGGCATCAAACATAGGACTTTGCCAGAGTTCGTCCATCTGTGGGGTTTCTCTATTTTTCACATAGGAATTGTGCCATTAAGCATACTTGGGATCAATATTGGTTCAGGGAGAACTCTAATATGGAATTTGTTGTTGTCGTTAGGTGCCGTCGAGTCAGTTCTGACTCATAGCGACCGTATGCACACCAGAATGAAACACTGCCCGGTCCTGCGCCATCCTTACAATGGTTGTTATGCTTGAGCTCATTGTTGCAGCCACTGTATCAATCCACCTCGTCGAGGATCTTCCTCTTTTCTGCTGACCCTGTACCCTGCCAAGCATGATGTCCTTCTCCAGGGACTCATCCCTCCGGACAACATGTCCAAAGTATGTAAGATGCAGTCTCAACATCCTTGCCTCTAAAGAGCACTCTGGCTGCACTTCCTCCAAGACAGATTTCTTCGTTCTTTTGACAGTCCACGGTATATTCAATATTCTTCGCCAACACCACAATTCAAAGGTGTCAACTCTTCTTCCGTTTTCCTTATTCATTGTCCAGCTTTCACATGCATATCATGCGATTGAAAATACCATGGCTTGGGCCACATGCACCTTAGTCTTCAGGGTGACATCTTTGCTCTTCAACACTTTGAAGAGGTCCTTTGCAGCAGATTTGCCCAATGCAATGCATCTTTTGATTTCTTGACTGCTGCCTCCATGGCTGTTGATTGTGGATCCAAGTAAAATGAAATCCTTGACAACTTCAATCTTTTCTCCATTTATCATGATGTTGCTCATCGGTCCAGTCGTGAGGATTTTTGTTTTCTTTATGTTGAGATGTAATCCATACTGAAGGCTGTGGTCTTTGATCTTCATTAGTAAGTGCTTTAAGTCCTTTTCACTTTTCACAAGCAAGGTTGTGTCATCTGCATAATGCAGGTTGTTAATGAGTCTTCCTCCAATCCTGATGCCCTGTTCTTCTTCATATAGTCCAGCTTCTTGGATTATTTGTTCAGCATACAGATTAAACAGGTATGGGGAAAGAATACAACCCTGACGCACACCTTTGGCAGAAAACAAGGCTCCAGGAATTGATGGAATATCAATTGAGATGTTTCAACAAACAGATGCAGCGCTGGAGGTGCTCACTCATCTATGCCAAGAAATATGGAAGACAGCTTCCTGGCCAACTGACTGGAAGAGATCCATATTTATGCCTATTCCCAAGAAAGGGGATCCAACCGAATGTGGAAATTATAGAACAATATCACACGCAAGCAAAATATTGCTGAAGATCATTCAAAAAAGGCTGCAGCAGTATATTGACAGGGAACTGCCAGAAATTCAGGCTGGTTTCAGAAGAGGATGTGGAACCAGGGATATCATTGCTGATGTTAGGTGGATCGTGGCTGAAAGCAGAGAATAACAGAAGGATGTTTACCTGTGTTTTATTGACTATGCAAAGGCATTCAACTGTGTGGATCATAACAAACTATGGATAACACTGTGAAGAATGGGAATTCCAGAACACTTAATTGTGCTCATGAGGAACCTTTACATAGATCAAGAGGCAGTTGTTCAGACAGAACAAGGAATATGGAATTTAGGAGAGTTGAATTGAAAAATGACCAGTGAGCAAATAGTGAAATATTTTCGTGAATTTTAAAAGTCAAAATCCATGTAGAAATCTTTCATTATACTGTGTAGTATTAAGTGCCTTCGTTTTGAAGTCAGTCAGGAAAACAGTCATAAAGGGTTATTGTTCCAATGAAAGCTGCTTTGCTAGAGGTGTTATAACATGTTCCGTTGGGGAACATTTACTATTTATGTCTTATAATTTCCGCTGTGTAAATTGTTGCAATTTTTAAAATCATAGGGATGGCTAAATGATATTTTATTTTATGTTGCTCTGTTGGCATATTTATTCCAGATAAATGGCTCAAAATTAACCTAGTCTTGTTACTTTTTGAAAAGGTTCATTAAAATAGATGAAATCTCCAGAAATACACTCTGGTTACTGATGTTTTTGAAATAAACAAACCCACTTTAAAACAATATTAGGTTTCAGAAATACTTTAAGACATTATTAAGTTTCAGACATATTCACCACATAAAATTCTGTGGTGAGTAAAAGAGAAAAAACAAACACCAGCGAACCATGCGGCACAGTGATTTTCTAATTTTTAGTAGACTGAAGCATTGCCTTCTCATCTTTTTTTCCATCATAGACAATTGAGCCCAAACTCTATTCATGGCTTGTCTTCATGAATACAATTGCACTCAGTTGAGTAGCTCAGGTTCAATGGTCGTTTATTCGTTCATGTCTTTTAGCCTATACAGGTAAAAATGTAGGTGCTGTACTTCATGTGTAATGATTTCTCCCCTGGTCTCCTTCATATGAACTTGTGCTCAACAGATATGATTTCTTTTTAAAAGAAACTAAAAATAAAACAAAGAAATACACTTTTCTTTCTGAAAGAAATCTCAGTAATTGAGGGATGATTAATATACACCTAGCGTGAGCACCCACTCCCCTCAGTTTGTCGTACTGTAGTGGCTTGTGTGTTGCTATGATGCTGGAAGCTATGTCACTGGTATTTCAAATGGCAGCAGGGCCACCATGGTGGACAGGTTTCAGTGGAGCTTCCAGACTAAGACAGACTAGGAGGAAAGGTCTGGCAATCTACCCCCCAAAATTAGCCAGTGAAAACCTTATGGGTCACAATGGAACATTATCTGACTCACTTGCTTTGGGCACAACATCGAGAGGGATCAGCTGCTAGACGAGAACATTATGCTTGGTGAAGTAGAGGGCCAACAAGTGTATGGGAAACCCTTGGAGAGAGAGATTAGCACAATAGCTATGATAGACTCAAACATGCTGATGATTGTGAGGGCGATGCAGGACCAGGCAACGTTATGTTCTGTTGTACATGAGGTCATCATGAGTCAGAGTCGACTTGACGGCAGCTAACAAGTGTGAGCACAATAAATTGGGTTATAAAATATAAATTGCACAAGTCACATTTCATTCAGAAAATGCTATACATAGTTCAGTTACATAATAAAGAATAAAACGAAAGAGGAGGCTGTTAAAAACAATCTGTAACAATCTATAACTTAAAGGGAAGATTCCAGATTTCTCTTAATATGTCATACAACCTAATTGAAATTTCTAATACATTGGATTTCTTGGCTGCCTTGTTTCAGAAGAACAGCGTTTTGGCCACAATCAGGTAGGCTGAAGGAATGGACAGGGTAAATAAGTCCAACTAGACACACAGACATGATTTGCACTGTTTTGAAATTCCTGCCATGTTTATGTTCTCATATGGCCAACACAGACCATCTACAATTACAATCATTAAAAAGAAATGTAGTTCAACTCAGGGAAGTTTCCCGGTGGGCTGAATGTGTCAGCAAGTAACTGGAGCAGTTTCATCTGGTGGAAATCAGCAATTAGAAACCTTGAGGAATTATTACTTCTTTTTCAGAGTCCCGTGTTCAAACTATTCATAATAGTCTCACTGGAACCTTCTCTCAAAATCCTAGCCTTCTACCTCCTTTTTTTTTGTTTTTAAATTTGTTTTATTTATTAAGGAGACCACCTTTCCACAAATGGGATTTACTTGTGCTGTTTCTCCCACAGGTAAGTTTTCTTAATACTGTGAATCATTCATGGGTTATAACTGGAAAAAATGCAGCAGTCAAACCTCAGTTTGAGGGAGATAAAACAAGACACTTGGAAACCAATTTTTGAGATTTTCAGAATGTTCTTACTTAAGCTTTTTAGCACCAGCATTATGAAAGATCCATCAAGTTTTGACAGCTCTGTTGGTTTAAGCAAGTTGGAATGAAAAACCTGCAAGAGTTTAGTTTAGCTTTCAGGAAGCAAGATTCTACTTCCACCCAAAAAACACAGTACAAGTAAAAGTACCAACAATGACCACTTTCTAATAGTCTTGGAAGACATATTAACTTCTGAACATTTACCCAAGTGTTTAAACCAAAGAGCTTGTGTTTTTTTTTTTTTAAAAAATCAGATTTTTAGTATGGCAAAATATTTAAAGGATATTTTCTGGATTTACTACCTATGTTTTATGTAACACAACCAATTTTCAAGTGTACTCTGTCCTAGGGCAAGTATGAGGTAGTAAGGGCAGGTAGATGGAGAGAAACACAATATCATATACCTTTATTCAAATATTTAAAGATGGTAATTAGTTACCGCCAAGGTGGTAAAGATCAGGCTTCTTGGCAGATAACTTGACTGAGAAAATGTGAATAACGCTTTTACTTTCCCCCATTGTTTCTTTAGGATTAATTGCAGATAAGTAGTTGGTTGCAATGAGTGCTGTGATCTGGGTAGACAGCAAAGCAAAGAAGAGAAAGATGCATAGAGAGAAAAGGGCATTTTAAAGCAAAATTTTGAGCGTTGGGGTTTGCTGTTGTGGGTGAGGATAAGGAATATTTTCTTCCATTGGGTTTTTTTTTTTTTTGCTTTAACAAACAGAAATCTATCTTCCACTGGTTTTAAGGATAAGAATATAAAAATATAGCTTGGCATAGCTATTGCTTTCTCCTGCTGAAATCTCCCCCCCTGCCCCAATAAAGAGAAAGGAAAATTTGTCCCAGTCAAAAGTCAGCTACGGCTCTGGCTGAAAGACAATATTTTTGCTTTAAAATTTTCCTACTGTTTTCATTGTCTCAAGTTGAAGTTTAGCCCTTAGCTCTAGAGCTTTGCTATGAATAAGTCATGCACTTTCTTAGTGTGTGTCTGACATTTTAAAGCTCAGGTAATAGGAGGATGTAGATGATAGCCAAAGACAGTGACATTTTGGTAAAGCAGGTTTTCCATGGGAGAACTTGCAGACTTTATAGATGTTGTGTAGTCCAAAGTATTATTCTGTTCTACTAGATCCTTCCACAGGTGTTTTCAGTACATTCTTGTTTCTTTTTCAGAAGAGACTTCCAGTGAGCTCAGTTCACTTAACAAATATTGAATGCTTACTGTGTGCCCAAAGGTGCCCTGGTGGCGCAGTGGTTAAGTCCTTGGCTGCTAACTAAAAGGTCGGTGGTTTGAACCCACCAGTGGCTCCACAGGAAAAAAAGACCTAGCGATCTGCTCCCTTAAAGATTACAGCCTAAGAAACCCTATGGGCAGTTCTACTCTGTCAGGTAGGGTCGCTGTGGGTTGGAGTCAACTCCAGGGCACACAACAACAGCAACACCATGTGCCAGACACTGTTCTAGGTACCTCTTTAATATTCTGTTTTTAGAATTCTATTCTATTTTTTCTTCAAGAAGCAATATCTTTTAACCTGACGTGTATTCAACTTTTTTTTGAGGTTTATCTATGTTGCATATCCCCTGTTTTGACATGGTGAGGTCTTAGAGGATACTGACAGGACCAAGCAAGATTGGTGACTGGGCATTTGGAGTTGAACACGCGAGTGATTGAGCATTCAGCCAGTGGCATTATGATCTTCCCAGACACCAAAACGAAATGACATCGTGACTCCTGCCCCCTTGCTCTCATTTGTCATCACAAACATCTTTCCTCTCTGTCTTTTCCTTTTAATTTCTACTGACAATCTTCACATCAGGTCCTTCTTTCACCCTCCTAGATTAATCTTTTTAAAGTGTTCCTATGAGTCCGTTGAAAAAAATTCATCAAATAATCTTAAAGCACTCTATCACTTTCATTAATGCACATAAAAAAATATAAAAACTGAGTATCTGGATTGGATGCTCTAATTGAGCAGATAATTGGACAGTTGGAGAAACTGAAGCCTAAGAAGCTTAAGTGGCAGGTCCAGGTTTACAGTCATTAGGAAGAAAAGCTGGAGCTAAGGTTGAGGTCTCTTAAATTTCAGATCTAGGTACTCCGCTCCCTCAAGGAAAAAAAAAACTTAAAAAAATTTTAGTTTTTTTTTCTCCTACTGTGAGAGTTCCTGGAGCCCTGGTGGGCATAGTGTTTAAGCATCCAGCTACTAACTGAAAGGTCAGCAGTTCGAATCTACCAGCTGCTCCTTGGAAACCTTATAGAGCAGTTCTGCTCTGTCTTATAGGGTCTCTATGAGTCAGAATTGACTTGACAGCAGCAGGTGAGTGGGTGAGAGTTTCTTGAATATCAGAGACTACTGAAAAACAGTCATTAAGAGATCAAAGAGAATACTAGGAAACTGCACCACCCATGCTTAAGGATTTGCAAATGAAAATTCTCAGCTTGAGCTGGTATCTGTCATTTAGGCTTAAATGTGGCTGGAGTGGGATTGTTGTTGAATGAGTGAATAAATTAAAGTGTGTTGAATATTATATTCAGGATGTAATTTCAGTGTGAAAGTTTACTGGGGGTTCTAGAGACTATTTCAAGAAGTGGAGAACTATACACCAGGAACCTTTGCTGGAGAAATCTGATTAGCTTTGAAATTCCTTGTGTTATTTGTATGATTTTTCCTGTTACTTCCCCACAGTAACCTGATCAATAACGCACCCTGTGTCAACTTCCTTTCCTTCACTGTCACATGTCCTGACATCCTTACATGTGTTTCCTGGAGTCAGCTGTCACATAAACTACTTTCACTCAAAGATTTGTTTCATTGTTTCCTCTGGGGAACCCAAGCTAAAACAATTATCCTGGATAAAACTTTATCTCAGCAGCACTGATTATTCAAAGGCAGTTCTAGTGGTCATCCCTAAAGAATGTCTTTCCTATGCTGCCATTTTGGTCAGCTCACTGTTCAACTTCTCTTCCTGCTGCCTCAGGACTTCTTCATACTTCCAGTTTAAGTCCTTGCCAAAATTAGGAGTGATTCCTGCTGACTTCGGTAGAATTTTTAAGTTAACAAGTTATGAAGAGAGGTATTCTATTTTCTCTATTCTGTACCCAAAATAATACTAAGAGATACAGAAATATTACCTATACTGATTTTCTGCTTTCTTCTGGTGATACTGATAAGATGACTTACTAGCACTGGACCTCTGTTTAGTTGGTTTGGGGTGGATACAAAGGATTTTGCCCAATACATGCATCCAGGATCTGTGGGTACAAGCTGGCTGGTTATTACCTTAAAGAAGGAGGTATTCTTACTCCTTACATTACTTCTAGAAGCCCCAGTGGCGCAGTGGTTAAGTGCTTGGCTGCTAACTGAAAGTTTGGTAGTTCGAATCCACAGAGTTCAAAGCTCTTTGGGAGAAAGATGTGGCAGTCTGTTCATGTAAAGTGTACAGCTCTGGAAACCCTATGGGACACTTGTACCCTATCCTACACAGTCGCTGTGAGTCGGAATCCACCCAATGGCTACAGGTTGGTTGGTTGGCTAGATTACCTCTCCTAATATATTACCCCTTATATTTATCATGCTAACTGATGACATTAGTCATAATTATGTCATCTTATTGGGGACTGCTTACATAATCAGGCCTTTTTTCTGACAGCAACATTAAGCTGATAAATTATTAAACTGATAAGCTATTAAACATAGTTTTTGAACTTTGAAAAATAGTTTATGAACTTTGAAAGCATTGTATAATTGTGGGTATTATTTGCTGAAATGTGCATAATTTCTGAAAGCTTGCTAATGAAAATGGATAAACTTTGCTAGTCTTATACGTTACCTGGGTGAGGAGAAAAGAAAAGAAGAATGGAAGTAATGGGATTTTGGTACATGTTAGTAGGCCTTTTGGTTCAGAGTGGAGTTTGACTAATGGTTTCCCATGACACAGTCTCCCATCTTGTTCTCTTTATAACTGTCTGGTTGCTCTGTGTCACCCCGATTTGTGAATCATTCTATTCCTTAATAAACCTCTTTTGCTTTTACTTTAAGCAGATTCTGTGATTTTGCTCTATGACAGCTCAAAGCAAATGGAAATGTAGGTATACTTGGATGTTAATTGAAAGTAGCGTTGTATGCTATGGAAATAAATATGCAGGGAATGGAAATTTTAATATTACCAAAAAAACTCTTGACTTTTATTCTTATCTGTTTTAAAAAATAACTTCTGTGATGTATTAATCTGCTTTATTGTAGTAACTAAAAATCCCTGAATCTCACTGGCATACAAACAAGAATTTATTTCCCATGCACATTGCGTTTGTGGGGCAGACGTAGCTCTACTCCATATGTCTTTTCATTTGGGCCTCAGACTGAGGAAACAGTCCCAAAGAGGACTTGCCCATTCTTGAAGCAGAGGAAAGGAGCAATAGACCTGGGAGAGGCTATTCTTAATGCTTTGAAGCTTTTGCTTGAGTGTGGCGTGTGGCATATCTACCACATTTCATCGGCTAAAACATGTCACATGCCAAGCCCAGAATCAATGAGACTGGAGTCTTAGTTTCTCAGGACTGCCTTAACAAAATGCTGTAAAGTGGAAGCTTTAAAGAATATATTGTTTCACAGTTCTGGGGGTTAGGAGCCTGAATTCAGGGCCTAAGTAGGGCCATGTTTTCTAAGTTCACTCTAGGGGAAGGGTCTTCCTTGTCTCTAGCTTGTGGTATCCCCAGGCATCTCTTGGCATTCATTATATTGTGTATTTTCCCCGTGTATCACTCTCTTTGTGTCTGTTCTCCCTTTTATAAGACACCACGCAGAAGGATTAAGACCTACCCTACTCTGGTATGACCCTGTTAATTTAACTCTAAATTCAAACAAGGTCACATTCACAGGTACAGGGGCTAGGACTTAGTATACCTTTTTGGGAAATACAATTCAATCCATAACATCTGGGAACTCTTCTCCTTCCACAGAAGGTATTGACAAGTCATATGGAAATGGATGGGATTAGCCGATTCTTTTACAGGGAAGAGTAATAATAAATGGTTATAAGCAATTATACAATCTGAAATAAGTGGATCTCAATGGGACTTTCAGTTTAGTCCCTGTCTCCATTATCTAGTGCTACTATAACTGAAATACCACAAGTGGGTGTCTCTAACAAACAGAAATTTATTCTTTCACAGTTTAGGAGGCTAGAAATTCAAACTCAGGACTTTCTGTCTCTGTTAACTCTGGAGGAAGGTCCTTGTCTCTTCTGAGCTTCTGCTCCTCGGCGATCTTCATGTGGCTTGGCATCTCTTTTCACCCATCTCTGCTACTTAGCTTGCTTGTTTAATCTCTTTTATATCTCAAGAAAGATTGACTCTAGATATACTGTAACCCCACCTCATTAACATAACAAAATATAACCAAGTCATCATTAACATAACCTAATCCCACCTCATTAATATAACAAACAATCCATTCACAAATGGAATTATTACCACAGGCAGAGGTTAAGATTTACAACACATCACACAATTGAGGATAATTGCGTCAGATCACAAAAATGGAGGACAGGCACATGATACTGGAAATCATGACCTAGCCAAGTTGACACATACTTTGGGGGGAAACATTTCAAACCATGACAGTCTGGTTTTTCTTTCTTCTTCAAAAAGCAGTTTTGAAATTGTTTGGATGGTTCAAGCAAATACTCAATTGATGTTCTGTGGAAACTCTAAGAGATGACTGTGAATTCCTGGGCATCTAGGGCACAAATTTTCAGCAGTTTAACGAAATTAATATAAAAAATTGTGATCAAAGTCAAGGAACTAGGTAAAGGAAGAAAGAAGAGGTAAAAAGGCATGTACAATATGACTGTTACGAGCACTAATAAAATTATTTCCATATTAAAGTGGTTTAAAATTGCAGTTGTATCCTAGTAGGTAAGCCAAGCATAGTAAATGTGAATGATTGTCTTTAATCCTCGTCCATCATGTACATAAATACTGTGTGATATGGTCTGAAGCTTCTTTTGTCTTTATCATGAGTTTATTAAATTTATTTCACCTCTCACAAATTAAAGTTTTTATTCTTTAAGCTCTTTAGTTCCTCCTAGCATACTGCATTCATTTCTTCTTCGGTGTGATTGTCTCTATTTTATTTTATTCACTCAACAAATAATTGCTGAATGTCTGCTGTGTGCCTGTCACTATTCTAAATGTTAGAAATACAGCAGCGAACAAGAGAGACAAAGCCCCTGACTTCATGGAGTTTACATTCCAGTAGGAGAGACAGATAATAAACCACCAGTGACTAAGTACATAATATGATTAAACACATGAAGCAGTGAGGCAGGATAAAGAGCTAGTGAGTGGTGAATGAAAGCTAATTTAAACACAGTGATCAAGGAAGGCCTTTCTAATAAAGTGACATTTATGGACTTGAATGAAGTGAAGGAACGAGTAATACAAATATCCGAGATAAAAAAATTTTTAGGCAGAGTGGTTGGAGATGGGGTGAGAGGTACCAGGGCTTAGAATAGTTAGAAATGTTTAGAAGTGGAGAACACACAGCCACCTTTTTGTGAGTAGAAATTAATGAGAGAGTGTATGATATTGGAGGGAAGAGAATTAAGACATCTAACTGAGATGACTTTGCACTCCTAAAAGGGCATTGAATTTCAGTCAAGGTTCCTTGGACACCTTGAAGTTAATCAAATGGAAGGTTTTGAGGAGCAAAATGTACATCAGGGAGTCTGATTTTTCCACTCCCCCAGCCATAAAGTTTCAGGTTAATTCTGAATAGCCATGGTGTTTTCAGTCGCCTCAGATGCATGCGAAAGCTGGACAATGAATAAGGAAGACCAAAGAAGAATTGATGCATTTGAATTATGGTGTTGGCAGAGAATACTGAATGTAAGATGCACTGCCGGAAGAACAAACAAATCTGTCTTGGAAGAAATAAAGCCAGAATGCTCCCTGGAAGTGAGAACGGCAAGACTTCGTCTCACTTACTTTGGACATATTATCGGGAGGGACCAGTCCCTGGAGTGGGACATCATACTTGGTAAAGTAGAGGGTCATCGAAAAAGAGGAAGACCCTCAACGAGATGGACTGACATAGCGGCAGTGACATTCAGCTCAAGCAGAGCATTAATGGTGAAGATGGCGCAGCAGTGGGCAGTGTTTGGCTCTGTTGTACCTGGGGCTGCTAGGAGCCAGAACCAGCTGGATGGCACCTAACAGCTATCATTCACATTTATGGCTTCATTCTTTTGCCCTAGAAATGATTTTCTGGCTTCAAAATTAATTGACTTGGACTGAGAAAATTTAGGTGTTGTGTATTAGTCTCAGCTCTCTAATATACATTATCTTATTTAGTCTTTCCCCCCCAAAAAACAAAGATTTTTTTGAGATTAATTGTTCAAGTTACCATGGAACCCGTTGCCTTGATTCCAGGTGCAAGGCTTTGTCTTCTCTGGACACAAGCCTGGAAGGCAGAGTTGGAGAAGTAGGAGGGAAGGCACATGTTAAGCCGCTAGTGGCTGTTGCCTTAATACCTAACTGCAGATTTCACAGGAATTATCTGGCAGCTATCTGAGAGCATGAATGGGACCTGGGTAGCCCCCGGGAGTGGCTAGGAACACTTACTTCACTAATACTCTGGGGTTTAGCCTATGTTAGGGTATAGATCGGCCTGACTGCTTAGCTGCAGCAACTGGATGGGGCTAGCTGAGTGTAATGGAGTGGCGGCTGGCTCACAACAAAGAGATTCCTCAGCTGGAGATGCTTGTGTGGTGGTGGGGGGGGGAGGCTGGAGGCTAAACTGCTGTGAACAACTGGGTGGCCATTTGGTTGAGGTACGTGCCAGACTGAGAGGGATGTTATTCACGGGAGCCACTTCCAGCTGGTACAGGACGGAGGCCACCCTGTAGAAATGGTAGGAGGCAGGGGTGGGAAAAGCGTGGGCCAGGGGACAGTGCTAAGCTTGGGTAACAAAAAGGATGCCAGTGTGTGGAGCCATGAACCCAATCAGGAATGAAGAGCACTGAGTTGTTAAAATGTGTGCAGTTTTTGGCTGTGGACATGGGTCTACTCTGATCCATGAAGAGGCAGCTGGCTGGGGCAGGCAGAGCACCTGACAGGATTCTTACCTTGTCCCTGGATCATCTTGGGCAGAAATGCTCTAGCTTGTTGTTTTTCCTTAATTAATTACATTGGTAGGGGAGTCATGGGATCTTGTTGTTAGAGCAGGATCTACCTCTTACCCCTTATGGGATCCACAAAATATTATCACTTTGATCTCTTTTTTTCACACAGAGGCTGTGAGGACCAATAAAACGGTATACAAATGGCTTTCCTGGGAAGAATTTCTGTATAATATAAACATGCCTTGCAAAGGAGTTGAGACAGCACAGAATATCCACTTGTCAAAGCATGAAAAACCAGTGATTAGCTATGGTAAAAAGAGAAGTCAGGTTTTTCCTTCCCTGTGAGAATAACTTTGGCTGCCCTACAATCTTGATGATGTTTTTGCTCACTATGCTGAAATTGTTGGCCAGATATTCTAATATGACTGTTTTTGCTGCATTCACTCCTAAAATTCTCCCCATCTTTCTCTCTCTCTCTTCTTTTTTTAAATTTAGCTGCCAACCACTAGATTCAAACCCAGATGCTTAGAATGGATTCTGGAAATTCTTTTCCTCCTGACAATAAAGGCAGTCTCATTTGTTTGTATAGGGATGACTGGTGTCCTTTTCTTCCTTCGATTCTGGATATTATACTCTGGTGGATAGAACTGTGGGCAGAACTATGCTAGAGGAAAAGTAGGGCCGGGCACAATGCCCGAGTTTTAATTTTTTTTTTTTTAATTTTAGCTCATTCTTTCCTTCGTTTATTATTTATTACTTATTTATTTTTGTTGTCGAGGATATATACGGCAAAACGTACACGAATTCAACCATTTCTACATGTACATTTCAGTGACATTGATTACATTCTTTGAGTTATGCAACCATTCTCATCCTTTTCTGAGTTGTTTCTCTCCCATTAACATAAACTCATTGCCCCCGAAGTTTCCTGTCTAATCTTTTGAGTTGTTGTTGTCGCTTTGATCCCATATAGATAGTTCTTAAAAGAGCATAATGCTCAAGGCAGACACTGTTTAGTAGTTAAACTAAACCAGAGTTTGATTTTAAGACTTCAGGGGATATTTTTGGTTTAAGGTTTCAAGATTATCTCAGCACAATAGTTTCAGGGGTTCATCCAGCCTCCATGGCTCCAGAAAGCCTGGAGTCCATGAGAATTTTAAATCCTCTTCTACATTTACCCCCTTTTGATCAGGATTCTTCTATAGAATCCTTGATCAAAATGTTCAGTAATGATAGCTGAGCACCATCCAGTTCTGGTCTCATGGCAAAGGAGGCAGTTGTTCATGGAGGCAATTAGTCACACATTCTGTATTCTCCTCCTATTCCTGACTTTCCTTCTTCCTCTATTGCTCCAGTGAATAAAGACCAATTGTTGTGCCTTGAATGACTGCTTGCAAGCTTTTAAGACCCCAGGCGCTAAACAACAAACTAGGAGGTAGAATAGAAGCACTAAACACATTATTAGGCCAATTAACTGGGACGTCACATGAAAACATGACCCTAAACCTCCAAACCAAGGAACCAAATTCCATGAAGTTTTTGGTTTTACATAAGCAGCCTCTGCAGCTACTCTTTTTTTTTTTTTTTCTGGTCATTGTTAAAACTATATCTGTCACACAACTTTTACCAATGTAACTTTTTACAGGTGTACAACTTATTGATAGCAATTACAATAATTGGTTATACAACCCTCCCCTTAATCAATGCTATTTTCCCATAACTGTTAGCTCCCCCCCTCCTTTCCATCTCTGGTAAGCACTTTGGTCTCAATACATTTGTCTTTTCTTGTCTTTTTGTATGAGATCATACAATATTTGTCCTTTTGTGATTGATTTATTTCTCTCAGCATAATGTCTTCAAGCTCCTTCTGTATTGTAGCCTGTATCAAACTTCATTTCTCCTACTGGCTCAGTAATATTCCATTTTTTTTATGTATATACCACATTCAGTTATAACTCATGAGCTCTGATGAAATCCATACTATTTAGAAGTTCAGATGAAATAAAGTTTGTAAACTGTTGTATCTAGGACCATACAAGCAGGATAAAATACAAGTTGAATGAAATTTCTGCCTGGTTTGTGAACAAATCTGAGAATGTCCTCAAGTGAAAAAAAAATTTGCTTCTATGCCTAACGGAAGAGGAAATTCTGAAAATAGAAGTCTCCGGATGGGCACTTTCCTCGGAATGGAAGGGTGCACTTCCACATGGTGGGGGAGCAGGGAAGTGAGTCGTGGCAAAATCCACTGAGTCATTCTTCACCTTACTCTTCAATAATATCATGAAGTGTTTTGCCAATCTTTGGAAGTCTCATTTTATTGAAAATCATACTCCTGGAAAATTCCTTGCAGAGCCCTTATGTCATAAAGTTTACTTGGCTAAGTCATAGAGAATGGTGGAATGGTATACTTCTTCAGAGATACAACTTCTGCACTGATTATCACTCACTGACCCAGAGTATTTTACATTCTTAAACAGAATGCTTCCTAAGGCTGAGCTGTTAGCATTTGCATTTACACACACTCGCTTGACCAAGTCTGTACACCATAGTGATAGCTCCTAAAACCAAGACCCTACTTACAAGAAAATTTCTGCTTCTAAGAGCTGAAGGGAATAAATTTCTCACAGTTTTCAGAGTAGCTGTATTATCCTTGGATTCTGGAAAGTTGAGAAATACCGAGCTTTAGATTGAGTCAGATGACTCCAAAGTGGGAAAACAATTTAAAAAAATAAACATTTATGTGTCTTTAAAAAAATAATAGTATCAAATAAGATACTAAAATACGAGACAGCCTGATTTAGTACTGGACGCTTGGCGATCTTAACTCTGACATATTAAACATACTAGAAAATTTTAATGATGCAAAATGCACCTATAAATGATCACATTTTGCTATGTGGCTATTAACAAAAGAAAAGTGACAGAAGAAAAATAATTAGTAGGGTCCTCATGAAAAAAAAAATTCCTTTTCCCTCACCAAGGAGCCCTTTGGCTGTGGTTTTCTTTTTATAGAATTAGTGAGTACCCATATTTTATGATTTTCTCAAAGGTGGAAGTAAACGAATGTCCCTCTACCTCCTACTCCCAATTCCTCTTTCCTTGCTCTGTTTTATAACACTTACAACTTTCTAAAATATGACATAATTTACTTCTTTATCTTTTTTCCTTTTTTTGTCTATTTCCACGCAAGAGCACATAGATTCCATGATGTTAGGGGTTTTTGTTTGTTTTGTTCATTGATGTATCCTATGCTTATGGTAGAGCCTGGCACTTAATACTTACTCACTAAATATTTGGTGAATGAATAAATGAATGAGTCAGTGAATAAGTGAAATAAGCTGGGTGAAAACTATGTAAACCACAGAGTTCTCTGTATTTAACAGATGCTGCATTCGCTCCTAAAGATCATTTGTACTGGAATTAGGAAGATTTGATTAGTCTTAGTTACACTTATCCTGGCATATGGGCGTATCAGCTAACATTTGTGGTAAGTCTGTAATTAGAAATAAGTACCAAATAAAATGCGTTAATAATTTCCAAGTGGAATAGTAAAATGTGCATCGAGTTTGTGGAGGAGAAACAGGGAACAGTAGGGGTTCTCCCAGGCCAGTAAAACTTTAAGGGCAAAATTTGTAATTAAAGCTGAAGTGAATTGAATCTGTCTTGCTAATCACTCCCGTACTGTTAACCTGTTTTCATCAAACTAATTGATGGCAGACGCAGCAGATGTGTGGTGAGATTACAGCTTCAGTTTATGGCAGGGTTATAACAAATGTGACTTTTCCTCTGTTATGTGCATCAACATTCAGAAAGTGCACCACTCTGGTTTCTTCACACACCAAAATTCTGTCTCCTGTGTGAAACTGATTAAGAGGAATCCGAGGTTATTTCATACAAAGGGAATCCATTTGATTTCTCTTAACCAGTCTTAAACAAGCATTTACTGAATGCTGACTATGTGCAAAGTTTTATGGAGGACATGCTTTCCTGACTTCAAGGAGCTTACAAGGCATTTTATAGTCAAAAAGATTAAACCTAATCATGACTTTTTGGGGGCAAATTTTAAAATTCTGTTTTTGAAGAACAATCACCCATTCAAGACGTGTGAGATTTCAAAATCAAATCTCAAAAAAGTTGCCTTCTGTTTTTTTTTCTGTTTCATAAAAGGCAACTCATGAACAAAGCAATTAATATCTTTCAAAATTTCTGCACAGAAATAAAATACCTTTTCATTAGTTTTCTTCTAGCAGTGATTAAACTCAGTAAGGCACATATCCAAATAAATTTCCTCTGATTATAGATGTGCGGATCATTGAAGGAAAACAAAGTACAAATTATTTTTATTAATGGTGATAATATTGCTCTATAGTTAGATAGAAAAGTCACGTGTGAATTATTTAAAGATTGGTATGATTTCTGTATGTTAGATTTAACTTGGGGAATGAAAGTTTCATCTTGAAATGAGTGTGAGGAAGCAAACATTTAAGTAAAGTGTGATGCCTTTTAATATTAGCCACTGCTCTGTTCTCTCTTAAGTTGATTCTCGATTTTGTAATTTTTGTTGACCTCAAAGTCATTTCAATTCCCCTAATCAATATCAATAAAAATACAACAAATGGGGAAAATTTCATGTTTCAGGTTTAGACTTAAATTCTCTATAGGGAATTTTTTGGCTACTTCAAATAAATTAGCTACCATTTCTGTTTTTTTTTTTTTTTTTACCCCTTCTAGTTTTTATTCTCCATCACAACACCGTATTTCCATTTAGCACTCTGTCATCCATCTATGTATCATCCATCCACCCATTCATCCACCCATGTAATCTGTGTAACTTATTTTATATCTTTTTACATACAAAATCCGTAAGATCAGGGACTAGGTTTGTCTTAACTGTTTTATTCTCAGTGCCTAGACAATCACTGCCACACAACATATGCCCAATAAATATTCGTTGAATATTATTGAATAAGTAAGGAGCCTTGGTGCCACAATGGTTAACAGCTCATCTGCTAACTGAAAGGTTGGCAGTTCGAACCCACCAGATGCTCCGTGGGAGAAAAGACCTGGTGATCTGCTCTCATAAAGATTACAGCCTAGGAAACCCTATGGGGCAGTTCTGCTCAGTCCTATAGGATCACTATGAGTCAGAATTGACTCGACAGCACACAACAACAATTGAATGAATGATTTTGGTTGTTTTATCCAGCCCAACTGAATTTACAGATACGGTATTATCTAATTGGCAGCATGTCTCTTTTTGATTATAAAAGTGAATGGAAATTTTATAAATTCATTGTACCTTTTTATTTCTTGGGCCTGGCCTTATTTAGAGCCAGACATGAAAAATTATGGAGTGGGCTAAGTGTGTTATATCCCCCATATGCCTTCTTGCCTTTACCACTTTCCCTAATCTCTGAGTGTTCTGTGGCCTCTTTAGTCTCTTCCTCATCAAAGGAAATGAGGTGAGAAGTCACTTCACTTAGGTGTAAATGAACCAATAACAGCTCTTCTAAAGGTGTATATATATATATATATATGTATATATGGAAACCCTGGTGGCCTAATGGCTAAGTGCTATGGCTGCTAACCAAAGGGTCAGCAATTCAAATCCGCCAGGCGCTCCTTGGAAACTCTATGGAGCAGTCACTATGAGTCGGAATCGACTTGTGGGCACTGGGTTTTGGGTTTTTTTGTGTGTGTATTTTTTATATATCTCAGCTTTAAATAAAATGAATGATAATTCACTTAACAGTCAGACCATAGGCATGTATTGGACTGCGTTATTGGGGAGGGGATTGTAGGAATTCCTACTTTAAATTGTGGTCTTAGGATCACGCTGTGTTGGAAGCCATGTACTCAGCTTGGCCACGTGTCTGACTTTGTTTGGAATCTGCTATGACGCTGTTCTGTGTATTTTTCATTTTTTAAAAAAGATTGTAGTAAATATATAAAACCCAGTGCCGTCAAGTCGATTCTG
Organism: Loxodonta africana; assembly: GCF_030014295.1. Classification (NCBI taxonomy): domain Eukaryota; kingdom Metazoa; phylum Chordata; class Mammalia; order Proboscidea; family Elephantidae; genus Loxodonta; species Loxodonta africana. Next base: position 40,706,761 of record NC_087361.1, read on the forward strand.
ACTCATAGCTACTCTGTAGGACAGAGTAGAACTGCCCCATAGAGTTTCCGAGGAGCACCTGCTGGATTCGAACTGCCGACCCTTTTGTTAGCAGCCATAGCACTTAACCACTACGCCACCAGGGTTTCCAGTAAATATATAGGTAATAGAATATCTGCCCTTTCTACAACCTTCACACATTCAGCTCAGTGGCTTTAGTTATGCTCATCATGTTGTTCAGCTATCACCATGAACCATTCCTGAATTTTTCCATCACTCTTAACAAGCTCAGTGTAGTTCTGTGTACATTTTAAACTTTTTGAAACTGAAGAATGAAACCAGTTTCATTGTAGTAGATAGATGTGAATGAAAAAGAAATTGGTATTTTAATCACGGTAATAATAACTATTGCTTGTTTTCATATGTGAAAGAGCAACAGTTCTGGAAACTTTGTACTCATTAGACCAGCATAAGGACATTTTACTTATCAATAAATATAGCTAAGTCTCTGTCTGTTTGACTATTTGTTTATGGCTACCTAGAATCTGAAGGAGCCCTGGTGGTGCAGTGGTTAAGCATGCAAGGTCAGAGGTTTGAACCCACCAGCTGCTCCGTGGGAGAAAAGACCTGGCCATCTGCTCCTGTAAAGATTATAGCCTACAAAACCCTTTGGGGCAGTTTTCTCTGTCCTATAGGGTTGCTATGAGTTGGAATTGACCCAGCGGCACACAACGACAGCAATACCTAGAATCTGAGCCCACCCCTGTCCGTCAGCTTATCATATTGTAGTGATTTGCATGTTGCTTGAAGCTGTGCCACGGGTATTTCAAATATGAGCAGGGTCACCATGATGGACAGGTTTCAGCAGAGCTTCCAGACTAACACGGGAAGAAAGGCCTGGCAATCTACTTCCTAAAATTAGCCAATGAAAACCCTGGGGATCACAGAATATTGTCTGAGACTTTGACTCGCTTACTTTGGATGTGTCATCATGAGGGATCCACTGCTGGAGAAGGATATGTTTGGTAAAAGGGCCAGCAAAGGCAGGAGAAACTCTCAATGAGATGAATTGACACAGTGGCTGCAACAGTGGACTCAAACATACCAATGATCATGAAGGTGGTGCAGGACTCATTTTGTTCTGTTACACATAAGGTTGTTATATGGCTTGATGACAACTAACAACAGAATCTGAGCATCCTTCCTACTTTGAAGGGAACCTCAAATGGGCAGGAGATAAGGTTCTACTTCCCACAATGAGATTCAAAGTGGGGCAGACATTCCTTTCTTAACAACCTGGATCCTAGGGCTCACGTACGTGATTTAGTCTTCAACAACAGTAGTTCCTGGACAGGTTATTAATCTCATGGTTGCTAAAAGATTTTTAAGGAAGGGCAACAGTGGTCTAAAAATTCCAGGAGTGTGGCAATGCCAGTGAGGACAGTAGCAAGTGTCCAATGGTGGCATTACAGTCACACTGTTCCTGGGACATGACAGCCATTTTCTTGATTGTTAGCTTCTCTGACATCATGCTGCTTTCTGAGAGGGTTTTCTTGCCTTCCTGTAAAGTATTTAAGATACTGGATTTCTGCAATAGGCAGCCCCTGAGATAGCCCCAGTGATCCTTGTGTCCTGCTATTCAAGTACCCTTGAGTAATCCCCTCCTGTAGGGTGTGAAGCAGTCCCAGTGACTTACTTCTAACAGACAGAATATGGCAAAAGGGATGGTATGTTACTTCTGAGATTAGGTTATAGGCACTGGCTTCTGTTTTGGGTACATTCTTTCTCTCTTGTTCTGAGGGAAGCCAGCTGACATTTTGTGAACTCATGTCTCTGGCCAACAACCAGCAAGGACCTGAGGTCTGTCAACAGCCATGTGTGTGAGCTTGGAAGCAGATCCTCTTCCAGTCAAGCCTTGAGATGACCAAAGTCCCAAATTAGACCTTGGTAGTATTTTTTTTTTTTTTTTTAGTACTTAGTGAGAGACATTGAGCCAGAACCCTCCAGCTAAGCCATGCTTAGTTTTCTGACTCACAGAATCTAAGATATAAGCACATGTTTTCAGCTTCTAAGTTTTGCTTAATTTGTTACACAGCGATACCTAACTAATACGATTTCCTTCCAGCGAACCCCTTTTCTTTTTAAGTAAACCAGAGTAGGTTTCTGTTGCTTGCAACCAAGAATTTGAACTGATACAAGAAATTGTCACCAAAAGTGAATATACCAAGGTGGACTCTGATAATAACAGGATTTAAGGAAGCGAAGGGGCTGAAGATTCTGGGAAAGAATTCTGGAAACTCATTTTATGCAGTAGTGAAAGCTACTTAAATTTTTACCTATGGTCAATTATACTGGCCTATCCTTTGAAGGCAAAAGTAGATGAAATCCAATGTCTGCTGCCTTAGAAGAGTAGTATGTGGTAAGTATGAGGCATGAAGTATTTAAGTAGGTGCGAGAACTTCAAGGAATCTAAAGTGGGGTGCATTCTTCCAACAGTACTGGACTGATCAGAGAAGGTGAATGACAGGTTTAAGTCCTCAGAGTCTCGACTCAAGGGGTGGATGTTCTATAAGCTCATCAAAGATTCACTTACATTTTGTAACACTAGGCCTGAGTTGGCCAAGGGCCAACTGTGTAGTTTAATTCACATAGTTACCAAACTAGAATATCAGTTGAACCTTTTGGTCCACGATGTCTCACATGAAAGTCTGCAAGCTGAGAATTAGAATGGCAGTATCTAGGACAGTTTGAAATATTTGGCAAAGCCTAAACTGCGAGCATCACTTAACCTCTCATGCCAACCAATGCAAGATCCTCCATCCTTCCTGAAAAAGCTGTTCTCTTTTTGCTTGAAGATGCCATAACTCCTCAACCTGTGGGAGATTTCTTACTAAAACAATTCTCCTCATTCCCACTCAAAAAATAGTTTAAATTGTTTGCTTGGCTAATTGATTGAAACCCGTACTTAATGGTGACCCACATTTAATGAAACAGTGATGTCAGAAATTACTTGGTAGTAATACAGAAGAGGAGTCCTGGTGGCACAGTGGTTAAACATTTGGCGGCTACCAAAAAGTCAGCAGTTTGAATCTACCAGCCACTCCTCAGATATCCTATGGAGCAGTTCTACTCTGTCCTATAGGGTTGCTATGAGTCAGAATCAACTCAATGGCAATGGATTTTTTTTTTTTTTGATACAGAAGAAGTTCAAGGACTTCAGGAAACTGAAGTGATGGGATGAATTGATATGGCCCAGTGGGGCTCAGAAGATACTTCTTTTTGCCAAGGCTTTCAAAAAATAAAGTGGGGAGGAAAAAATGCCATCATTTTCACATGTTGGACATGTTGTGAGATGCTGTAGGGTGAAACTGGTTTCTTGATTGCAGTAGGGATGGTTGGATCCCAGAGAGGCAGAGGCTGATGAGCAGTCCATCATTACTGACCAAGTGGGCAAGAGTGTCAGCATGGTAGTCAGAAAGGCTTACCTGCATCCCATATTAGGTGGGGGTGGGGGGGAGGGAGACAAAAATAGTTGGTCAGTCCGCTAAGATTCTACTTGATTTGCACTAAGGCCTGACTCTAGCTATTATTAGAAAATATATAGCCCTCCCTGAATCAATCCAAAGACCCAGTACCTAAGAATGAAGAGGAGTTGAAAATATTTTTGAAAAAGAATGAAACATATACCATGAATTTTCATTCTAGGAGTCTCCAAATTATCTTGTTTCATTGGTTGTCACAACTGTGTTATTTTTATGATTACTGGACACTGCCTGTGAGCTGACAATCATTTCCAGGAATTCACAATGCTACTTCAGATTATCAGTGAGAGTAGGGGAGTCAGCTAGTGGAACTTGGATCCAAGCACTACTGCATCGCTGGGGAACAACAAAGAATAGCACCACGATCAAATACTTGAAAGATGCAAGGGGGTTGATTTTTACCTACTCCTCATTTTATCTCTCCAATATAATTGATGCTGAAGATAGATGAGTCCTAGAGGATAACAGGTGGTTACTTCAACTGCAGCTGCTGTTTCAAATGTGGTCTCTTGACTGGAACAAATCAATGTACCTTGACATCTGGTATGCAGTTTTTTATCTGAAAAGTGATTTTTCTTATTCTGCACATCCCACTGAGTAGAGGACACCACATCTTTTACATTCCTACTACCAAAAGTTGCCTTGTACTTTTAAAATTTGACCCAGTATTCCATTGACACATAGTTTTTTTATATTGACTACATCAGACTTGCAGTATGTCTTAGGCTTGGTTCTCTAGAGGAGCAAAACGAGTGAATTAATATATATACCAAACCAAACCCAAACCATCGCTCTTGAGTGAATTCCGACTCATAGCGACCATAAAGGACAGGGTAGAATTGCCCCATAGGGTTTCCAAGGAGCGGGGTGGTGGATTTGAACTGCCAGACTTTTGGCAAGTAGCCAAATGCTCAACCGCTGTGCCACCAGGGCCAAATAGATAGAGATTTAATTCGAGGAAATGGCTTATGCAGTTGTGGAGGCTGGCAGGTCCCAAACCCATGGGTCGGGCTGGAGGCTTCTGCTGACTCATGTCGTTGCAGGGGCTGTCGAACGCAAAGTCAGCAGATCAAATGGCAGACTTCTGGCTCATGGGGCTGCAGGACCTGATGAATCCCAAAACCTGCAGGTCAGGTGGCAGGCTTCTGGCTCACATCCCAGGAACCAAAGATCAGATGACTAGTCAGATGCAGGATCCAGAGTGAGAGTGAGCCTTGCTGGAACATCTATTTTTATACTGGAGGCAAGCCACACCCCCCAAGAAAACTCTCCTTTCAACTGATTGGCTGCTCATAGCAGATCTCATCATGGAGGTGATTACATTATATCAGATCTCATCATGGAAGTGATTAAATTATATTACATTATGGAAGAGCAGTCAGTCCAATGTCTGCCAAACCACTGAGAATCATAGCCTAGCCAAGGTGACACATAACATTAACCATCACATAGGAACTGGAGAGAAGTCATCTAAAATGTGATGGTTTTAAATGCCATTTATTAATTAAAAAAGGGCTATGAATATAAATTTTGTGTTATTCACCTTCCTACAAGCTGAAAGTATAGTGGTTAAAAAAATGAAGCTCCTGTCCTGAGCTAACATCATAAGAGGAAAGACTGATAATAAACAAATAGACACTTAAATGCATCATGTAAAATTCTGATGAATGATATGCAGAAATATAAACCAAAGTAAAAAGAATAAGAGGAAGCGAGGGGTAGAGGGTTGTTATTCAATATTGGGACTTAGAAAAAGCCCTATCTTGTGAGGTGAAACCATTAGAAACTTGGAGGAAGAGAGAGGGCACACCTTGCAAATACCTGGGAGAAGAAAGTTCCAAGTACAAGAAATAGGAAATACAAAGACTAGAAAAGCAATGACCTGCATGATAAGGAGGCCAGTGTAGCTGAAACACAGTGAGTGAAGTGGGCACGAGGATAAAGGCAGCAGATTATATAGGGCAATGTAAGCTAACTCTGAGTGAGTTGGGAAGTGGGTGAGTGTGTGCAGAGGAGTGACATGATCTGGTCTGCATTTTAAAAGGGCCTCTGTAGTTGATGTATTATGAATATACTAGGTATAAAAGTGAATGCAATTAGGAGGCTATAATTGCAGTGATTCAGATGAGAACAAATGGTAGCTTGGAGAAGGTTGGTATTAGTTGGTGGTAGTAAGAAGTGATCACACTCTGGATATATTTAAAAAAAAACTCAGATAATCTTGTTGATGGCTTTGATTTAAAGCATAAGAGAAAGAGAGGAGTCAAAGTTTTTAACCTGATATTAGCAACATCAGAAGATGGCTACCACGTTTTTTGCTGGAGGAAACGCTGAAGGAGGTAGCATTTCCAGAACCAAAATACTAGAGACATCATGGATATAGAGTCAAGATGGTGGCAGCTCCCCAGTTGATGATGTTACCATGGAGGTGGGGACAGCCCATCCAGAGCAAAGGTGATGGAGAATTATTATTTACTGTTTGATAACCCCCTGGTAGCAGAGTGAGTGTTGAAGAAATAATCCAGCTTTTATTTTTCTCTGACTTTCCAATCTGCGGCCAGTGCAGTCCATTGGCTAAAATTGTCTGGAAGCCAGCACACAAGAGACAGGTGAAGGCGGGAAATGAACATGAGAGCAAACAGACAGTGGAACGAGATGATGATGAATAGGCAGTTGGATATCAAAGTTTAAACCTCAGTGGACAGGTCTGAGCTAGAGATGTAAATTTGGATGTTTAAATTAAAAAATAGTTTTTAAAGCCATGGAATTCATTTAGACCCCCTAGGAAGTGAGTGGAGAATAATGAAAAGAGGTCCAAGAAAGGAAACCTAGGCCCACCAATTTTAAGAGGTTGTGTGTATGGGAAACCCTCGTGGCATAGTGGTTAAGTGCTACGGCTGCTAACAAAAGGATCGACAGTTTGAACCCTCCAGGCACTCTTTGGAAACTATGGGGCAGTTCTACTCTGTCCTATAGGGTCGCTATGAGTCCGAATCAACTTGACGGCACTGGGTTTGGTTTTTTGGTATGGTATATATGGGGTCACCATAAGTTGGAATTGACTGCTACTGGTTTGTAGAACTGCCCCCATAGGGTTTCCAAGAAGTGGCTGGTGGATTTGAACTGCTGACCTTTTGCTTAGCAGCTGAACTCTTAACTGCTGTGCCACCAGGGCTCCTGTATTTGTGTAGGAAACAGAAAAGGAGACTGAAAAGAGGTGGTCAGTGAGCTATGAGGAGATTTGAGTCATAGAAGTTCTGTGTAAGAAATGTTTAAAGAAGACAAGGATCACCCACGTCAAATGCTTCTCATTGGTCAAGTAAGCTAAGGACTAAAAATTGAATAGTTGGTTTTAGCAATATGGATGTCGTTGGTGATCTTAATATTCAGCTAGGACTTGCTAGTTGGTGAGATGGTACTTGCCTTGGGCACTAAAGTGAGGTACTTGCATAAAAAAAAAACAAACCGAGGGGCGGAGCCAAGATGGCGGACTAGGCAGACGCTACCTTGGATCCCTCTTACAACAAAGACACGGAAAAACAAGTGAATCGATCACATACATAACAATCTACGAACCCTGAACAACAAACACAGATTTAGAGACGGAGAACGAACTAATACGGGGAAGCAGCGATTGTTTCCAGAGCCTGGACCAGCGTACCAGTCAGGTACGGCACAAGCACAGAGAGCGGCTCCACCCCCCTGAACTAACCCCGGGAGGGGGACCAGCCGGTTCCACAGGCGGCGTGGGACGCAGCCGGTAGGAGAAGTCCCCGGGAGGCAGTGACTGGTCTTGGAGCAGAAAGAGCAGCATCCGAGCCGGGGAACCGTCCCGCAGGAATTTGGACTGGACGCAGGTACGGCATAAACACGGAGAGTTGCTCCACCCCCCTGAACTAACCCCGGGAAGGGGACCAGCCGGGTCGCGCGGGCGGCGTGGGACGCAGTCGGTAGGAGAAGTCCCTGGGAGGCAGCGACTGATATTGGAGCGGGGAGAACAGCGTCCCAGCCGGAACACTCGGTCACGGCACAAGCACAGGGACCTGCTCCACCCATCTGAACTAACCCCGGGAGGAGGCCCAACTGGTTCTCGGGGGCGGAACGGCCACGCGGCTGGAGGGACGAGAAGTCCCCGGGAGGCAGCGACTGATTTTGGAGTCAAGAGTGCACCGTCCCAGTAGGGGAGCCTTGACGCTGGGTGTGGGGCTGGAAGCGGAGGATCTGACCGTGACTCCAGCGGGCCAGACCCCCCGGGGGCAATCTCCATACAGCCAGCACACATAGGCGACGCGCCCTGCGGGAGTCTCACATATAATAGTCATTCCAAGCAAGACAAGCAACTCTGGCTGTATTCTGAGGTGCTACTCTCCTATCTCTCTGTTCCCTCCCCCACCCTCCCCAGGTGGCTTCATTAACATCTGAATAGCCTGAGCCAGAGGGAGAACTCTGATAGGGATCTGACTGCATTTTTTTTTAGCGGATTTTCTGGAAAAACTAGTTTCCCAGTGATGGCCCAGAGACAACAATCCATATCAAACCACTTAAAGAAGCAGACCATGACAGCTTCTCCAACCCCCCAAACAAAAGAATCAAAATCTTTCCCAAATGAAGATACAATCTTGGAATTATCAGATACAGAATATAAAAAACTAATTTACAGAATGCTTAATGATATCACAAATGAAATTAGGATAACTGCAGAAAAAGCCAAGGAACACACTGATAAAACTGTTGAAGAACTCAAAAAGATTATTCAAGAACATAGTGGAAAAATTAATAAGTTGCAAGAATCCATAGAAAGACAACATGTAGAAATCCAAAAGATTAACAATAAAATAACAGAATTAGACAACTCACTAGGAAGTCAGAGGAGCAGACTCGAGCAATTAGAATGCAGACTGGGACATCTGGAGGACCAGGGAATCGACACCAACATAGCTGAAAAAAAATTAGATAAAAGAATTAAAAAAAATGAAGAAACCCTAAGAATTATGTGGGACTCTATCAAGAAGGATAACCTGCGGGTGATTGGAGTCCCAGAACAGGGAGGGGGGACAGAAAACACAGAGAAAATAGTTGAAGAACTCCTGACAGAAAACTTCCCTGACATTATGAAAGACGAAAGGATATCTATCCAAGATGCTCATCGAACCCCATTTAAGATTGATCCAAAAAGAAAAACACCAAGACGTATTATCATCAAACTCACCAAAACCAAAGATAAACAGAAAATTTTAAAAGCAGCCAGGGAGAAAAGAAAGGTTTCCTTCAAGGGAGATCAGTAAGAATATGTTCTGACTACTCAGCAGAAACCATGCAGGCAAGAAGGGAATGGGACCACATATACAGAACACTGAAGGAGAAAAACTGCCAGCCAAGGATCATATATCCAGCAAAACTCTCTCTGAAATATGAAGGCAAAATTAAGATATTTACAGACAAACACAAGTTTAGAGAATTTGCAAAAACCAAACCAAAGCTACAAGAAATACTAAAGGATATTATTTGGTCAGAGAACCAATAATATCAGATATCAGCACAACACAAGGTCACAAAACAGAACGTCCTGATATCAACTCAAATAGGGAAATCACAAAAACAAATTAAGATTAATTAAAAAAAAAAAAAACACATAACAGGGAATCATGGAAGTCAATAGGTAAAAGATCACAATAACCAAAAAGATGGACTAAATACAGGAGGCATTGAACTGCCAGATGGAGAGTGACACAAGGCGATATAGAACAATACAAGTTAGGTTTTTACTTAGAAAAATAGGGGTAAATAATAACGTAACCACAAAAAGGTATAGCAACTCTATAACTCAAGATAAAAACCAAGAAAACCGTAACGACTCAACTAACATAAAGTCAAGCACTATGAAAATGAAGATCTCACAATTTACTAAGAAAAACGCCTCAGCACAAAAAAGTATGTGGAAAAATGAAATTGTCAACAACACACATAAAAAGGCATCAAAATGACAGCACTAAAAACTTATTTATCTATAATTACCCTGAATGTAAATGGACTAAATGCACCAATAAAGAGACAGAGAGTCACAGACTGGATAAAGAAACACGATCCATCTATATGCTGCCTACAAGAGACACACCTTAGACTTAGAGACACAAACAAACTAAAACTCAAAGGATGGAAAAAAGTATATCAAGCAAACAATAAGCAAAAAAGAAGAGGAGTAGCAATATTAATTTCTGACAACATAGACTTTAGACTTAAATCCACCACAAAGGATAAAGAAGGACACTATATAATGATAAAAGGGACAATTGACCAGGAAGATATAAGCATATTAAATATTTATGCACCCAATGACAGGGCTGCAAGATACATAAATCAAATTTTAACAGAATTGAAAAGCGAGATAGATACCTCCACAATTATAGTAGGAGACTTCAACACACCACTTTCGGAGAAGGACAGGACATCCAGTAAGAAGCTCAACAGAGACACGGAAGATCTAATTACAACAATCAACCAACTTGACCTCATTGACTTATACAGAACTCTCCACCCAACTGCTGCAAAATATACTTTTTTTTCTAGCGCACATGGAACATTCTCTAGAATAGACCACATATTAGGTCATAAAACAAACTTTTGCAGAATCCAAAACATCGAAATATTACAAAGTATCTTCTCAGACCACAAGGCAATAAAACTAGAGATCAATAACAGAAAAACTAGGGAAAAGAAATCAAATACTTGGAAAATGAACAACACCCTTCTGAAAAAAGACTGGGTTATAGAAGACATTAAGGAGGGAATAAGGAAATTCATAGAAAGCAACGAGAATGAAAATACTTCCTATCAAAACCTCTGGGACACAGCAAAAGCAGTGCTCAGAGGCCAATTTATATCAATAAATGCACACATACAAAAAGAAGAAAGAGCCAAAAGCAGAGAACTGTCCCTACAACTTGAACAAATAGAAACTGAGCAACAAAAGAATCCATCAGGCACCAGAAGAAAACAAATAATAAAAATTAGAGCTGAACTAAATGAATTAGAGAACAGAAAAACAATTGAAAGAATTAACAAAACCAAAAGCTGGTTCTTTGAAAAAATTAACAAAATTGATAAACCATTGGCTAGACTGACTAAAGAAATACAGGAAAGGAAACAAATAACCCGAATAAGAAATGAGAAGGACCACATCACAACAGAACCAAATGAAATTAAAAGAATCATTTCAGATTATTATGAAAAATTGTACTCTAACAAATTTGCAAACCTAGAAGAAATGGATGAATTCCTGGAAAAACACTACCTACCTAAACTAACACGTTCAGAAGTAGAACAACTAAATAGACCCATAACAAAAAAAGAGATTGAAAAGGTAATCAAAAAACTCACAACAAAAAAAAGCCCTGGCCCAGACGGCTTCACTGCAGAGTTCTACCAAACTTTCAGAGAAGAGTTAACACCACTACTACTAAAGGTATTCCAAAGCATAGAAAATGACGGAATACTACCCAACTCATTCTATGAAGCCACCATCTCCCTGATACCAAAACCAGGTAAAGACATTACAAAAAAAGAAAATTATAGACCTATATCCCTCATGAACATTGATGCAAAAATCCTCAACAAAATTCTAGCCAATAGAATCCAACAACACATCAAAAAAATAATTCACCCTGATCAAGTGGGATTTATACCAGGTATGCAAGGCTGGTTTAATATCGGAAAAACCATTAATGTAATCCATCACATAAATAAAACAAAAGACAAAAACCACATGATCTTATCAATTGATGCAGAAAAGGCATTTGACAAAGTCCAACACCCATTTATGATAAAAACTCTTACCAAAATAGGAATTGAAGGAAAATTCCTCAACATAATGAAGGGCATCTATGCAAAGCCAACAGCCAATATCACTCTAAATGGAGAGAACCTGAAAGCATTTCCCTTGAGAACGGGAACCAGACAAGGATGCCCTTTATCACCGCTCTTATTCAACATCGTGTTGGAAGTCTTAGCCAGGGCAATTAGGCTAGACAAAGAAATAAAAGGTATCCGGATTGGCAAGGAAGAAGTAAAGTTATCACTATTTGCAGATGACATGATTATATACACAGAAAACCCTAAGGAATCCTCCAGAAAACTACTGAAACTAATAGAAGAGTTTGGCAGAGTCTCAGGTTATAAAATAAACATACAAAAATCACTTGGATTCCTCTACATCAACAAAAAGAACACTGAAGAGGAAATAACCAAATCAATACCATTCACAGTAGCCCCCAAGAAGATAAGATACTTAGGAATAAATCTTACCAAGGATGTAAAAGACCTATATAAAGAAAACTACAAAGCTCTACTACAAGAAATTCAAAAGGACATACTTAAGTGGAAAAACATACCCTGCTCATGGATAGGAAGACTTAACATAGTAAAAATGTCTATTCTACCAAAAGCCATCTATACATTTAACGCACTTCCTATCCAAATTCCAATGTCATATTTTAAGGGGATAGAGAAACAAATCACCAATTTCATATGGAAGGGAAAGAAGCCCCGGATAAGCAAAGCACTACTGAAAAAGAAGAAGAAAGTGGGAGGCCTCACCTTACCTGACTTCAGAACCTATTATACAGCCACAGTAGTCAAAACAGCCTGGTATTGGTACAACAACAGACACATAGACCAATGGAACAGAATTGAGAACCCAGACATAGATCCATCCACGTATGAGCAGCTGATATTTGACAAAGGACCAGTGTCAATTAACTGGGGAAAAGATAGCCTTTTTAACAAATGGTGCTGGCATAACTGGATATCCCTTTGCAAAAAAATGAAACAGGACCCATACCTCACACCATGCACAAAAACTAACTCCAAGTGGATCAAAGACCTAAACATAAAGACTAAAACAATAAAGATCATGGAAGAAAAAATTGGGACAACCCTAGGAGCCCTAATACAAGGCATAAACAGAATACAAAACATTACCAAAAATGATGAAGAGAAACCCGATAACTGGGAGCTCCTAAAAATCAAACACCTATGCTCATCTAAAGACTTCTCCAAAAGAGTAAAAAGACCACCTACAGACTGGGAAAGAATTTTCAGCTATGACATCTCTGACCAGCGCCTGATCTCTAAAATCTACATGATTCTGTTAAAACTCAACCACAAAAAGACAAACAACCCAATCAAGAAGTGGGCAAAGGATATGAACACACATTTCACTAAAGAAGATATTCAGGCAGCCAACAGATACATGAGAAAATGCTCTCGATCATTAGCCATTAGAGAAATGCAAATTAAAACTACGATGAGATTCCATCTCACACCAGCAAGGCTGGCATTAATCCAAAAAACACAAAATAATAAATGTTGGAGAGGCTGCGGAGAGATTGGAACTCTCATACACTGCTGGTGGGAATGTAAAATGGTACAACCACTTTGGAAATCTACCTGGCGTTATCTTAAACAGTTAGAAATAGAACTACCATACAACCCAGAAATCCCACTCCTCGGAATATACCCTAGAGATACAAGAGCCTTCATACAAACAGATACATGCACACCCATGTTTATTGCAGCTCTGTTTACAACAGCAAAAAGTTGGAAGCAACCAAGGTGTCCATCAATGGATGAATGGGTAAATAAATTGTGGTATATTCACACAATGGAATACTATGCATCGATAAAGAACAGTGACGAATCTCTGAAACATTTCATAACATGGAGGAACCTGGAAGGCATTATGCTGAGCAAAATGAGTCAGAGGCAAAAGGACAAATATTGTATAAGACCACTATTATAAGATCTTGAGAAATAGTAAACCTGAGAAGAACACATACTTTTGTGGTTACGAGGGGGGAGGGAGGGAGGGTGGGAGAGGGTTTTTTATTGATTAATCAGTAGATAAGAACTGCTTTAGGTGAAGGGAAAGACAACACTCAATACATGGAAGGTCAACTCAATTGGACTGGACCAAAAGCAAAGAAGTTTCCGGGATAAAATGAATGCTTCAAAGGTCAGCGGAGCAAGTGCGGGGGTCTGGGGAACATGGTTTGCAGGGACTTCTAAGTCAATTGGCAAAATAATTCTATTATGAAATCATTCTGCATCCCACTTTGAAATGTGGCGTCTGGGGTCTTAAATGCTAACAAGCGGCCATCTAAGATGCAGCAATTGGTCTCAACCCACCTGGAGCAAAGGAAAATGAAGAACACCAAGGCCACACGACAACTAAGAGCCCAAGAGACAGAAAGGGCCACATGAACCAGAGACCTACATCATCCTGAGACCAGAAGAACTAGTTGGTGCCCGGCCACAATCGATGACTGCCCTGACAGGGAGCACAGCAGAGGACCCCTGAGGGAGCAGGATATCAGTGGGATGCAGACCCCAAATTGTCATAAAAAGACCAAACTTGGTGGTCTGACTGAGACTGGAGGAATCCCGGCGGCCATGCTCCCCAGACCTTCAGTTGACACAGGATAGGAACCATCCCTGAAGACAACTCATCAGAAATGAAAGGGACTGGTCAGCGGGTGGGAGAGGGACGCTGATGAAGAGCGAGCTAATTATATCAGGTGGACACTTGAGATTGTGTTGGCGACTCTTGTCTGGAGGGGGGATGGGAGGATAGAGAGAGAGGGAAGCTGGCAAAATTGTCAAGAAAGGAGAGACTGAAAGGGCTGACTCAAGAGGGGGAGAGCAAGTGGGAGTAGGGAGTGAGATGTATGTAAACTTATATGTGACAGACTGATTGGATTTGTAAACGTTCACTTGAAGCTTAATAAAAGTTATTTTAAAAAAAAAAAAAAAACGAAAAATCTCAATAATCAAGAAAAAGGATATTTTAATGCAGTATTTTACAAAACAAAATTAATGCAAAAACTCTGTGATGAACAAAATATCAAAATTTTAGATAAAGCTATCATTGGCAGCAGTATCATGCCAAGCCATACTGGAGCCTGAGGTGAAAAGGGAAATCAATAATACTGAGCCTGTTTTTTTAATTAATAGTTTATTTTATTTTTTGTTATTGAAAATACACAGTAGAACCTACACCAATTCAACAATTTCTACACATACAATTCAGTGATATTGATTACATTCTTCAAGTTGTGCAACTGTTTTCACCCTCCTTTTCCCAATTGTTCCTCCCACATTAGCATAAACTCACTCCCCCCCTAAACTTCCTGTCTAGCCTTTTGAGTTGCTACTGTCAATTTGAGCCCATATAGGGAGTTCTTTAAAAGAATACAATGCTCAAGGCAGACATTCCTTACTAATTCAGCTGAACTGTTAGTTGGTTTAAAGAAGACTTAGAGGGATATTTCCGGTTTGAGTTTTAAAGATTCTCAGTGAAATAGTTTTGGGGGTTCATCCAGCCTTAATGGCTCCAGAAAGCCTCGATTCCATGAGATTTTTAAATTCTGTTCTGCATTTTCCCCCTTTTGATCAGGATTCTTTTGTAGAATCTTTGATCAAAACATTCATTCTGAGCCTGTTTTTATTTAAAATTTTGATATGTTTATTGTGATATTTTTGTCCTAATTTTTATTTTTGATATATTAAAAAATTATTTATCTTGACTACTTCATTTTTGGTGCCTCTTAAATTTTTCACCTTAGGCAAGTGCTTCATTCACCTCACTCTAGTCCCATCCTTACTGAATAGGAGTTGTTTCAGGGTGAAAGCCTAATCGCAGACTGGGTAAAAAAATGTTGGTGGTTTGAGGAGAGAGAAGAGTCAATGGATCAGGAAAGGGCTGGATGAATGTTCTTCAGCCTGAGTCCAAGAATGAGAAGACACATGGAGCAGATCTACAGCCTGAGCTGACACACAGCTGACTTACAACTTATGTGTAACTTGACTGAGAAATAAATGTTTGTTCTTGTAAGCTTCTGAGACTTGGGGGTTGTTTGTTACCACAGCACAGATGACCAATAAAGGTTTTCATCCTTAGGAATAAAAGCATGAGCCATCTCACTAAGTAAAGAACTTTGATCAGCAGAGGGATTTTTTCAAGGCAAAGTGAATATAGAATGTGTAGTAGAGGAGGGAAATCATAAATACTGATTACAACCACATGGCCAGTTGCAGAATTGAAGACTGTCAGCTTTCCCTGTATTTTCTTCTTTGCCTTGCTTTACTTGTTTTTACTTAATTGAACTAGTTTTCATTTCTTCCTTATCTTCTTTTTTCCTATTCTAGTTTGTAGGAAGTGTTGGCTGTGGTGAAATCTACAATTTAGAGTACAATCTGTAGAGCATCCTGAAAATTTGTGAAAAATTACAGGAGGATAATTATAATCTAAATAAACTAATTTATGAGCCTTTAGCAGGAGGTGAGCACTTTTGTGACTGCGTCCAGATAAATTGTATTGTGTCACTATAATTTTTCTTTGGGGATGGTGAATATGAAAAGAAGTTTATGTATGTAGATTTTAAGTAGCAAAAATTGTGGTGGACTGTATTGGACACTTTAGAAGACACCAGGAAAGAGATAGAAGGCACCAATTTGTTTACCTTTATGGAGAACTAAGTGGGATACAGTCTTTTTGATTGAGCTCCAGAAGCTAGTGAGGTAGGGTGTGTCCTAGATTCTCCTACTTGGGCTTAGAAATCTTTTGGTAGTAACACAAATACTCATAGACAATCAAATATGTTTAAGACTTCTCTGTTGACTCTCCAACTCTGTGGTCGTTAGTATGGCATCAGAAGCATTCTGATTGTACCCATGGTGAGCCTTAAATGCATTCTTTCCTTGTTTTGAGTCTCATATTTCAGCTTGCTCTCAGTTGTGTTAGTGACAGACGTACTTCCAAGTTGGTTTTTATTAGTTTATTACCCAAGGTGGTTTCTTTTGTTTTCAACCAAGAACCCTGCCTGACACATTCTGATTTTTAAGAAAAGGCAATAAATCACTTCTCCGGAGGTTCATAAAAGTAAAAGCCTGAACTAAGACAAGATATGAGTATGTTATGAAATGACTTCAAATGTCAGTTTGTAAACCCTATTTTTTTTTATTAAAAGTAGTGCCACTTACAGGGATCTAGCCCATAGAAATACAAGCACCAGTAGGTAAAATCATGTGTATTTTAGTATGTTGTTGAAAGCACTGCTAGTTACAAAACTGGGAAAGTAAGAAAACTCCCCAAAATAGTTGAATGGTCAAACAAATTATTGTACATCACACTATGGAATAATATGCAGTCATTGAGAACAGTGAATTAGGCTGATATCAATTGTCTTTTAGGAAATTCTATGAAGTGTTTTTTAGGGACTGAAAAAGTGTATGTAAAAGTCTTGATTTTTGTACACATATCAGTGTTCAGATCGTAAACAGAAAAAGAACGCTAGCTGGAATCACATTTTAAGGAACTGGCTTTTGACCATTACCCACAGAAAGAAAAAAAAAATATTAGATTGACCTAGTATGCACACACCATACATACACAACCGTGCTTCCTTTTTTTGTGTTATGCTGTTGTTGTTGTTAGGTGCCGTTGAGTTAGTTCTGACTCATAGCAACTCTATGTACCGCAGAATGAAACACTGCCCAGTCCTGTGCCATCCTTAAAATTGGTGTTATGCTCAAGCTCATTGTTGGAACCACCTTGTCAGTCCATCTCGTTGAGGGTCTTCCTCTTTTCTGCTGACCCTGTACTTTACCAAGCATAATGTCCAGGGACTGATCCCTCCTGACAACATGTCCAAAGTATGTAAGATGCAGTCTCACCATCGTTGCTTCTAAGGAGTATTCTGGTTGTACTTTTTCCAAGACAGACTTTTTCATTCTTTTGGCAGTCTGTGGTATATTCAATATTCTTCACCAACACCACAATTGAAACACATCAATTCTTCAGTTTTCCTTATTCATTCTTTTTGCGTGCAGGTTGGTTTTTCTCTTCTCTTCCCTCCTCTCTTTTCTTTCTTCCCCTCTCCTCCCCTCCCCTCTTCGATTTTTTTTAAAATGCTGATTAAGAACAATTAAATTGATTCTGTGGCTCACTTATTAGTTAATATATGTGATTTGAAAAATCTTTTTTTCTCTCAGGAATGACTCATTTAGTCCACCTGTTATTTCTCTGCCATCACTTTCTTCTTTGTTTCAGATGATGTTAAGAATTGATTCCTCCTGTAGCATCCTAATATAGAATAATTCTGCAACTTTAATTTAAGGTTAATGTTTAGATATGTTTATGGTAAGGTGCCACAGATAACAGCCTGATAACAGCTGTAATAGAGGGGTCAAGCCACTATAACTTGGACATGGTTGGAACAAAGTAGCTCACTCCCGGCTGGGGACATATATGAATGACAACCCATTTTTTGCAGTTTTCAAAACTTTTTCACACCTATATAGCAGTGCATACCATTAGATATACATAACTCTACATGTTTGAAGAACCACTGAGAGAGAGACATCAAAGATAAATTTCCACAAGGGTCCATGAGAACATCCTGGGGAAAACTCAAGATGAAAGAGAATCAAACATACAAAAAACATACAAGGTTAGCTCAAAGACCTCTTGTTTAAAATAACACATGGCTTCAGGTCTACGGACACAGTCTCTCCTAAACCTTTACAAAAATGCATATAAAACACAGAAACAGAGAAGAAAACTCATACCACCTTAAAATGAGTTTGAGACTCAACCCAGAATCTGAGAGGAATTTCCACTGACCGTAAGGTCTGTGAAACTGAATTAAGAATTATCCGTGGCCCGTCCAAACAATGACTGGGCAAGCCTGCCCACTCTCTTCCTTCTGTCATTTGTAGAATGACAGTGCTTCCTTCTGGGAATGTACATATTTTAAACCTGTCACTAGGAGAGCAGAGTAGAGTCAGATTGAGGGTGTTCTGTTCTTATGAGATAATCCCTATAATTTATAACGACAAAAATTTTAGGAAGCCATGAAAACTTTTGCCTGCTTGGCACTTTGAGACATCTGTGTCAGAAAACATAGGCGGTTCTCCTCTCAGTGCATGCACCAAGTAATCCAAAAGGAGAGCAGATCTGCTTCATCATGGTTAATCATTTTGAGTATAAAAGACGTAGGTGTGGTGCAGGTTGGGTCCCTCATGGTCACCACTTGCCACGTATCAGGGCTTAGGGAAGACTTCCACAATGCCATGCTGTATGGACTAAGCAACAGGCATTACTGGGGAGAACCTACAAAGCAAGGGCCAGTAAGAAGGGAAGAGACATGTGGTACCTGCGTTCTCTTCATCCCATGGAGATGATGTCAGGGCTTATGTGATCTGACAGAAGTGGTAGAAGGGTCTCCATTATCCCATCACTCTTTTCTTCTTATAAGGTAAGTGTGAGAAGAACACTGTTAATGGGCGTACAAACAGGTTACTGGTCACCAGAGTCTGGATTTAGAAGCCAGTTGTTCACACAAGTTGTTTGGGAAATCTTGCAGCCCAATATGTAGGCACTTTGCAGGATCCATAGGAGGTTGATGTCCCTTGTCCAGGGAGGAGAGTGCTACTGATAGAAAGCTGAGTTCAGGTACAACCTCTTTGGCTGCAGAAGGGCAAGGATAGCTAAGGTGGTTTCTCTTCCAGGCAACTCAGACAATCGGGTCAACCACAGTAGGTTATCTCAAAGGAGAGAAATAGCAATCATAATTTCAAAGCTTGACACTAGACAAGCCTCTTTTTGTTCACTTTGATTAAGATGGAGAAAAGAGAGCTTTAAGTTCTTCTTGGATCTTTGGAAAATTCAGTGAAGGAGCTAACACTAGCAAGGATGGAAAAATCACCTTTGTTTTACATAATTCCTTAGATTTGCCCACGTGTTCACTGTTTCCTGTGTTCCTCATTTCCTTGAGTAGATCCAATTCTTTATTTAGTATCATTTTCTTTTTTTCTGAAGGACTTTGTTTTTAAAAATTGTTTTTGCTGGTATAGAACTCTAGGTTGACAGTTTTATTTTTTCAGTATTTTAAAGTTGTTGTTCCACTTGCATTTTTTTTATTTTTATTGTGCTTTAAGTGAAAGTTTACAAATCAAGTCTGTCTCTCATACGAAAATTTATATACTCCTAATCGCTCACCCCCTAATGAGACAGCCCACTCCTTCCCTCCACTCTCTCTTTTCATGTCCATTCTGCCAGCTTCTGACTCCCTCTGCCCTCTCATCTCCCCTCCAGAGAGGAGATGGCCAACATAGTCTCAAGTGTCTACTTGATCCAAGAAGCCCATTCTTCACTAGCATCTTTTTCTCTCCCATTGTCCAGTCCAATCCCTGTCTGAAGAGCTGGCTTTGGGAATGGTTCCTGTCTTGGGCTAACAGAAGGTCTGGGAGCTATGACCACCGGGGTCCTTCTAGTCTCAGTCAGACCATTAAGTCTGGTCTTTTTACGAGAATTTGGAGTCTGCATTCCACTGATCTCCTGCTCCCTCAGGGGTTCTCTGTTATGTTCCCTGTCAGGGCAGTCATCAGTTGTAGCCAGGCACTATCTAGTTCTTCTGGTCTCAGGCTGATGTAGTCTCTGGTTTATGTGGCCCTTTCTGTCTCTTGGGCTCATAATTACCTTGTGTCCTTGGTGTTCTTCATTCTCCTTTGGTCCAGGTAGGTTGAGACCAATTGATGCATCTTGCTAGCGTTTAAGACCCCAGACACCACTCTCCAAAGTGGGATGCAGAATGTTTTCTTAATAGATTTTATTATGCCAGTCGACTTAGATGTCCCCTGAAACCGTAGTCCCCAACACCCCCCCCCTCCCGGCCCTGCTATGCTGGCCTTTGAAGCATTCAGTTTATTCAGGAAACTTCTTTGCTTTTGGTTTAGTCCAGTTGTGCTGACACCTCCTGTATTGTGCGTTGTTTTTCCCTTCACCTAATGTTATTCTTATCTACAATCTAATTAGTGACTACCTCTCCCTCCCTCCTTCCCTCCCCTCTCTTGTAACTATCAAAGAATATTTTCTTCTCTGTTTAAACTATTACACAGTACTTGTCCTTTACAACTGACTAATTTCACTCAGCATATTGCCTTCCAGATTCCTCCATGTTATGAAATGTTTCACAGATTTGTCACTGTTCTTTATCTATGTGTAATATTCCATTGTGTGAATACACCATAATTTATTTATCCCTTTATCCATTGATGGGCACCTTGGTTGCTTCCATCTTTTTGCTATTGTAAACAGTACTGCAATGAACATGGGTGTGCATATATCTGTTCTTGTAAAGGCTCTTATTTCTCTAGGATATATTCCAAGGAGTGGGATTGCTGGGTCGTATGGTAGTTCTATTTCTCGCTTTTTAAGAAAGTGCCAAATCGATTTCCAAAGTGGCTGGAAATTCCCATCAGCAGTGTGTAAGTGTTCCAGTCTCTCCACAACCTCTCCAACATTTATTATTTTGTGTTTTTTGGATTAATGCCAGCCTTGAACATTTTTTTTTTCTTTTTGTTGGAGGAAGATGGAATCTCATTGTAGTTTTGATCTGCATTTCTCTAATGGCTAATGATCGTGAACATTTTCTCATCTATCTGTTAGCTACCTGAATGTCTTCTTTAGTGAAGTGTCTTTTCATACCTTTTGCCCATTTTTTAATTGGGTTATTTGTCTTTTTGTAGTGGAGTTTTTGCAGTATCATATAGATTTTAGAGATCAGGCGCTGATCGGAAATGTCATAGCTAAAAACTTTTTCCCAGTCTGTAGGTAGTCTTTTTACTCTTTTGGTGAAGTCTTTGGATGAGCATCGGTGTTTGATTTTTAGGAGCTCCCAGTTATCTAGTTTTTCTTCTGCATTGTTAGTAATATTTTGTATATTGTTCATGCCATGTGTTAGGGCTCCTAACATTATCTCTATTTTTTCTTCCATAATCTTTACCGTTTTAGATT
The DNA here is from genome assembly GCF_030014295.1 of Loxodonta africana. Lineage (NCBI taxonomy): Eukaryota > Metazoa > Chordata > Mammalia > Proboscidea > Elephantidae > Loxodonta > Loxodonta africana. Next base: position 40,728,133 of record NC_087361.1, read on the forward strand.
TTATGTTTAGGTCTTTGATCCATTTTGAGTTCATTTTTGTGCATGGTGTGAGGTATGGGTCTTGTTTCATTTTTTTGCAAATGGATATCCAGTTATGCCAGTACCATTTGTTAAAAAGACTGTCTTTTCCCCATTTAACTGATTTGGGGCCTTTGTCAAATATCGACTGCTCATATGTGGTTGGTTTTATGTCTGGATTCTCAGCTCTGTTCCATTGGTCGATGTATCTGTTGTTGTACTAGTACCAGGCTGTTTTGACTACTATGGCAGTATAATAGTTTCTAAAATCAGGTAGAGTGAGGCCTCCCACTTTCTTCTTCCTTTTCAGTAATGTTTTACTTATCCGGGGCCTCTTTCCCTTCTGTATGAAGTTGGTAATTTGTTTCTCCATCTCATTAAAGAATGTCATTGGAATTTGGTTTGGAATTGCATTGTATCTATAGATGACTTCCGGTAGAATAGACATTTTTACAATGTTGTCTTCCTATCCATGAGCAAGATGTGTTTTTCCACTTATGTAGGTCTCTTTTGGTTTCTTGCAGAAGTGTTTTGTAGTTTTCTTTGTGTAAGTCTTTTATATCTCTGGTAAGATTTACTCCTAAGTGTTTTATCTTCTTGGGGGCTACTGTAAATGGCACTGATTTGGTGATTTCCTCTTTGATGTTCTTTTTGTTGGTGTAGAGGAATGCAACTGATTTTTGTATCCTGATACTCTGCTGAACTTTTCTATTTGTTTCTGTGGTTTTCTTGAGGATTCCTCAGAGTTTTCTGTGTATAAGATCATGTTGTCTGCAAACAGAGATAATTTTACTTCTTTCTTGCCAATCTAGATGCACTTTATCTAGCCTAATTTTTTTTTAATTGCTCTGGCTAGGACCTCCAACACGATGTTGAATAAGGGTGCTCATAAAGGGCATTCTTGTCTGGTTCCCAATCTGAATGGAAATGCTTTCGGGTTCTCTCCATTTAGGATGATGTTGGCTATTGGCATTGTATAAATGCCCTTTATTATGTTGAGGAATTTTCCTTCTATTCCTATTTTGCTGAGAGTTTTTATCATGAATGAGTGTTGAACTTTGTCAGGTGCCTTCTCTGCATCAATTGGTAAAATCTTGTGACTCTTGTCTTTTGTTTTATTTAAACGGTGGATTACATTAGTTGTTTTTCTAATGTTGAACCATCCCTGAATACCTGGCATAAATCCTACTTGGTCATGGTGAATTATTTTTTTTGATATGTTGTTGAATTTTATTGGCTAGGGTTTTGTTGAGGATTTTTGCATGTAAGTTCATGAGGGATGTAGGTCTGTAATTTTCTTTTTTATGGTTTCTTTACCTGGTTTTGGTATCAGGGATATGCTGGCTTCACAGAATGAGTTTGGGAGTATTACGTCCTTTTCTATGCTCTGAAATACCTTTAGTAGTAGTGGTGTTAACTCTTCTCTGAAAGCTTGGTAGAACTCTGCAGTGAAGCCGTCTGGGCCAGGGCTTTTTTTTTTATTGTTGGGAGTTTTTTGATTACCTTTTCAACCTCTTCTTTTGTTATGGGTCTATTTAGTTGTTCAACCTCTGTTTTTGTTAGTTTAGGTAAGTAGTGTATTTCGAGGAAATCATCCATTTCTTCTAAGTTTTCAAATTTGTTAGAGTACAATTTTTCCTAGTAATCTGCTATGAGTCTTTTTATTTCAGTTGGGTTTGTTGTAATATCACCCATCTCATTGCTTATTCAGGTTATTTGCTTCTTCTCCTGTTTTTCTTTTGTCAGTTTGGCCAATGTTTTATCAATTTTGTTAATTTTTTCAAAGAACCAGCTTTTGGTCTTGTTAATTCTTTCAATTGTTTTTCTGTTTTCTATTTAATTTCATTCTGCTCTAATTTTTATTATTTGTTTTCTTCAGGTGCCTGAGGGTTTCTTTTGTTGCTCTCTATTTGTTTGAGTTGTAGGGATAATTCTTTGATTTTGGACCTTCCTTCTTTTTATATGTGTGCATTTATTCATATAAATTGACCTCTGAGCTCTGCTTTTGCTGTGTCCCAAAGGTTCTGATAAGAAGTGTTTTCATTCTTATTGGATTCTATGAATTTCTTTATTCCATCCTTAAAGTCTTCTATAACCCAGGCTTTTTTGAGCAGTGTTTGATTTTTTTTCCCTGGTTTTTCTGTTATTGGTTTCTACTTTTATGGCCTTATGGTCAGAGAAGATGCTTTGTAATATTTCAATGTTTTGGATTCTGCTAAGGCTTGTTTTATGACCTAATATGTGGTCTATTCTAGAGAATGTTCCATGCACACTAGAAAAGAAAGTATGCTTGGTTGCTCTTGGATGAAGTGTTCTGTATATGTGTATAAGGCCAGGTTGGTTGATTGTGGCATTTAGATCTTCCGTGTCTTTATTGAGCTTCTTTCTGGATGTCCTGTCCTTCACCGAAAGTGGTATGTTGAAGTCTCCTACTATAATTGTGGAGCTATCTCACTTTTTAATTCTGTTAGAGTTTGTTTTATGTATCTTGCAGCCCTGTCTCTGGGTGCATAAATGTTTAATATGGTCATATCCTCCTGGTATATTGTCCCTTTATTCATTATATATTCCTTATCCTTTGTGGAGGATTTAACTTTAAAGTCTATTTTGTCAGAAATTAATATCGCCACTCCTGCTTTTTTTTTTTTATAAACTTTTATTGAGCTTCAAGTGAACGTTTACAAATGAAGTCAGTCTGTCACATATAAGTTTATATACATCTTACTCCATACTCCCACTTGCTCTCCCCCTAATGAGTCAGCCCTTCCAGCCTCTCCTTTCGTGACAATTTTGCCAGCTTCCAACTCTCTCTATCCTCCCATCCCCGCTCCAGACAGGAGATGCCAACTCAGTCTCCAGTGTCCACCTGATATAATTAGCTCACTCTTCATCAGCATCTCTCTCCTACCCACTGTCCAGTCCCTTCCATGTCTGATGAGTTGTCTTCGGGGATGTTTCCTGTCCTGTGCCAACAGAAGGTTTGGGGACCATGACTGCCGGGATTCCTCTAGTCACAGTCAGACCATTAAGTATGGTCTTTTTATGAGGATTTGGGGTCTGCATCCCACTGATCTCCTGCTCCCTCAGGGCTTCTCTGTTGTGCTCCCTGTCAGGGCAGTCATCGATTGTGGCCAGGCACAAACTAGTTCTTCTGGTCTCAGGATGATGTAGGTCTCTGGTTCATGTGGCCCTTTCTGTCTCTTGGGCTCTTAGTTGTCGTGTGACCTTGGTGTTCTTCATTCTCCTTTGCTCCAGGTGGGTTGAGACCAATTGATGCATCTTAGATAGCCGCTTGTTAGCATTTAAGACCCCAGACGCCACATTTCAAAGTGGGATGCAGAATGTTTCCATAATAGAATTATTTTGCCAATTGACTTAGAAGTCCCCTTAAACCATGGTTCCCAAACCCCCGCCCTTGCTCCGCTGACCTTTGAAGCATTCATTTTATCCTGGAAACTTCTTTACTATTGGTCCAGTCCAATTGAGCTGACCTTCCATGTATTGAGTATTGTCCTTCCCTTCACCTAAAGCAGTTCTTATCTACTAATTAATCAGTAAAAAACCCTCTCCCTCCTTCCCTCCCTCCCCCTCTCGTAACCACAAAAGTATGTGTTCTTCTCAGTTTATACTATTTCTCAAGATCTTATAATAGTGGTCTTATACAATATTTGTCCTTTTGCCTCTGACTGATTTCGCTCAGCATAATGCCTTCCAGGTTCCTCCATGTTATGAAATGTTTCAGAGATTCGTCACTGTTCTTTATCGATGCATAGTATTCCATTGTGTGAATATACCACAATTTATTTACCCATTCATCCGTTGATGGACACCTTGGTTGCTTCCAGCTTTTTGCTATTGTAAACAGAGCTGCAATAAACATGGGTGTGCATATGTCCGTTTGTGTGAAGGCTCTTGTTTCTCTAGGGTATATTCCGAGGAGTGGGATTTCTGGGTTGTATGGTAGTTCTATTTCTAACTGTTTAAGATAACACCAGATAGATTTCCAAAGTGGTTGTACCATTTTACATTCCCACCAGCAGTGTATAAGAGTTCCAATCTCTCCGCAGCCTCTCCAACATTTATTATTTTGTGTTTTTTGGATTAATGCCAGCCTTGTTGGAGTGAGATGGAATCTCATCGCAGTTTTAATTTGCATTTCTCTAATGGCTAATGATCGAGAGCATTTTCTCATGTATCTGTTAGCTGCCTGAATATCTTCTTTAGTGAAGTGTGTGTTCATATCCTTTGCCCACTTCTTGATTGGGTTGTTTGTCTTTTTGTGGTTGAGTTTTGACAGAATCATGTAGATTTTAGAGATCAGGCGCTGGTTGGAGATGTCATAGCTGAAAATTCTTTCCCAGTCTGTAGGTGGTCTTTTTACTCTTTTGATGAAGTCTTTAGATGAGCATAGGTGTTTGATTTTTAGGAGCTCCCAGTTATCTGGTTTCTCTTCGTCATTTTTGGTAATGTTTTGTATTCTGTTTATGCCTTGTATTAGGGCTCCTAAGGTTGTCCCTATTTTTTCTTCCATGATCTTTATCGTTTTAGTCTTTATGTTTAGGTCTTTGATCCACTTGGACTTAGTTTTTGTGCATGGTGTGAGGTATGGGTCTTGTTTCATTTTTTTGCAAATGGATATCCAGTTATGCCAGCACCATTTGTTAAAAAGACTATCTTTTCCCCAATTAACTGACACTGGGCCTTTGTCAAATATTAGCTGCTCATATGCGGATGGATTTATATCTGGGTTCTCAATTCTGTTCCACTGGTCTATGTGCCTGTTGTTGTACCAATACCAGGCTGTTTTGACTACTGTGGCTGTATAATAGGTTCTGAAATCAGGTAGAGTGAGGCGTCCCACTTTCTTCTTCTTTTTCAGTAATGCTTTGCTTATCCGAGCCTTCTTTCCCTTCCATATGAAGTTGGTGATTTGTTTCTCTATCACCTTAAAAAATGACATGGGAATTTGGATCAGAATTGCATTGTATGTATAGATGGCTTTTGGTAGAATAGACATTTTTACTATGTTAAGTCTTCCTATCCATGAGCAAGGTATGTTTTTCCACTTAAGTATGTCCTTTCTAATTTCTTGTAGTAGAGCTTTGTAGTTTTCTTTGTATAGGTCTTTTATATCCTTGGTAAGATTTATTCCGAAGTATTTTATCTTTGGTATTGATTTGGTTATTTCCTCTTGGATGTTCTTTTTGTTGATGTAGAGGAATCCAAGTGATTTTTGTATGTTTATCTTATAACCTGAGACTCTGCCAAACTCTTCTATTAGTTTCAGTAGTTTTCTGGAGGATTCCTTAGGGTTTTCTGTGTATAAGATCATGTCATCTGCAAATAGAGATAATTTTACTTCTTCCTTGCCAATCCGGATGCCCTTTATTTCTTTGTCTAGCCTAATTGCCCTGGCTAGGACTTCTAGCACAATGTTGAATAAGAGTGGTGATAAAGGGCATCCTTGTCTGGTTCCCGTTCTCAAGGGAAATGCTTTCAGGTTCTCTCCATTTAGAGTGATGTTGGCTGTTGGCTTTGCATAGATGCCCTTTATTATGTTGAGGAATTTTCCTTCAATTCCTATTTTGCTGAGAGTTTTTATCATAAATGGGTGTTGGACTTTGTCAAATGCCTTTTCTGCATCAATTGATAAGATCATGTGGTTTTTGTCTTTTGTTTTATGTATGTGGTGGATTACATTAGTGGTTTTTCTGATATTAAACCATCCTTGCATACCTGGTATAAATCCCACTTGATCGTGGTGAATTATTTTTTTGATATGTTGTTGAATTCTATTGGCTAGAATTTTGTTAAGGATTTTTGCATCTATGTTCATGAGGGATATAGGTCTGTAATTTGCTTTTTTTGTAATGTCTTTACCTGGTTTTGGTATCAGGGAGATGGTAGCTTCATAGAATGAGTTGGGCAGTATTCCTCCATTTTCTGTGCTTTGAAATACCTTTAGTAGTAGTGGTGTTAATTCTTCTCTGAAAGTTTGGTAGAACTCTGCAGTGAAGCCGTCTGAGCCAGGGCTTTTTTTTTGTTGGGAGTTTTTTGATTACCGTTTCAATCTCTTTTTTTTGTTATGGGTCTATTTAGTTGTTCTACTTCTGAATGTGTTAGTTTAGGTAGGTAGTGTTTTTCCAGGAATTCATCCATTTCTTCTAGGTTTGCAAATTTGTTAGAGTACAATTTTTCATAATAATCTGATATGATTCTTTTAATTTCAATTGGGTCTGTTGTGATGTGGCCCTTCTCGTTTCTTATTCGGGTTATTTGTTTCCTTTCCTGTATTTCTTTAGTCAGTCTAGCCAATGGTTTATCAATTTTGTTAATTTTTTCAAAGAACCAGCTTTTGGCTTTGTTAATTCTTTCAGTTGTTTTTCTGTTCTCGAATTCATTTAGTTCAGCTCTAATTTTTATTATTTGTTTTCTTCTGGAGCCTGATGGATTCTTTTGTTGCTCAGTTTCTATTTGTTCAAGTTGTCGGGACAGTTCTCTGCTTTTGGCTCTTTCTTCTTTTTGTATGTGTGCATTTATCGATATAAATTGGCCTCTGAGCACTGCTTTTGCTGTGTCCCAGAGGTTTTGATAGGAAGTATTTTCATTCTCGTTGCTTTCTATGAATTTCCTTATTCCCTCCTTAATGTCTTCTATAACCCAGTCTTTTTTCAGGAGGGTATTGTTCAGTTTCCAAGTATTTGATTTCTTTTCCCTAGTTTTTCTGTTATTGATTTCTAGCTTCATTGCCTGGTGGTTTGAGAAGATGCTTTGTAATATTTCGATGTTTTGGATTCTGCAAAGGTTTGTTTTATGACCTAATATGTGGTCTCTTCTAGAGAATGTTCCATGTGCGCTAGAAAAAAAGGTATACTTTGCGGCAGTTGGGTGGAGAGTTCTGTATAAGTCAATGAGGTCAAGTTGTTTGATTGTTGTAATTAGGTCTTCCCTGTCTCTATTGAGCTTCTTACTGGATGTCCTGTCCTTCTCCGAAAGTGGTGTGTTGAAGTCTCCTACTATAATTGTGGAGGTGTCTATCTCACTTTTCAGTTCTGTTAAAATTTGATTTATGCATCTTGCAGCCCTGTCATTGGGTGCATAAATATTTAATATGGTTATGTCTTCCTGATCAATTGTCCCTTTTATCATTAGCAGTGGGTAGTGTCCTTCTTTATCGTTTGTGGTGGATTTAAGTCTAAAGTCTATTTTGTCAGAAATTAATATTGCTACTCCTCTTCTTTTTTGTTTATTGTTTGCTTGATATATTTTTTTTCCATCCTTTGAGTTTTAGTTTGTTTGTGTCTCTAAGTCTAAGGTGTGTCTCTTGTAGGCAGCATATAGACGGATCGTGTTTCTTTATCCAGTCCGAGACTCTCTGTCTCTTTATTGGTGCATTTAGTCCATTTACATTCAGCGTAATTATAGATAAATAAGTGTTTAGTGTTGTCATTTTGATGCCTTTTTATGTGTATTGTTGACAATTTCATTTTTCCACATACTTTTTGTGCTGAGACGTTTTTCTTAGTAAATTGTGAGATCCTCATTTTCATAATGTTTGACTTTATGTTTGTTGAGTCGTTACGTTTTTCTTGGCTTTTATCTTGAGTTATGGAGTTGTTATACCTCTTTGTGGTTACCTTAATATTTACTCCTATTTTTCTAAGTAAAAACCTAACTTGTATTGTTCTATATCGCCTTGTATCACTCTCCATATGGCAGTTCTATGCCACCTGTATTTAGTCCCTCTTTTTGATTATTGTGATCTTTTACGTATTGACTTCAGTGACTCCCTGTTTTGAGCATTTTTTTTTTAATTAATCTTAATTTGTTTTTGTGATTTCCCTATTTGAGTTGATATCAGGATGTTCTGTTTTGTGACCTTGTGTTGTGCTGGTATCTGATATTATTGGTTTTCTGACCAAACAATATCCTTTAGTATTTCTTGTAGCTTTGGTTTGGTTTTGCAAAATTCTCCAAACTTGTGTTTGTCTGTAAATATCTTAATTTCGCCTTCATATTTCAGAGAGGGTTTTGCTGGATATAGGGTCCTTGGCTGGCAGTTTTTTTCCTTCAGTGCTCTGTATATGTCGTCCCATTCCCTTCTTGCCTGCATGGTTTCTGCTGAGTAGTCTGAACTTATTGATTCTCCCTTGAAGGAGACCTTTCTTTTCTCCGTGGCTGCTTTTAATATTTTCTCTTTATCTTAGGTTTTGGCAAGTTTGATGATAATATGTCTTGGTGTTTTTCTTTTTGGATCAATTTTAAATGGGGTTCGATGAGCATCTTGGATAGATATCCTTTCGTCTTTCATGATGTCAGAGAAGTTTTCTGTCAGGAGATCTTCAACTATTTTCTCTGTTTTTTCTGTCCTCCCTCCCTGTTCTGGGACTCCAATCACACGCAAGTTATCCTTTTTGATAGAGTCCCACATGATTCTTAGGGTTTCTTCATTTTTTTAAATTCTTTTATCTGATTTTTTTTCAGCTATGTTGGTGTTAATTCCCTGGTTCTCCAGATGTCCCAGTCTGCATTCTAATTGCTCGAGTCTGCTCCTCTGAGTTCCTTTTGCGTTGTCTAATTCTGTAATTTTATTGTTAATCTTTTGGATTTCTACATGCTGTCTCTCTATGGATTCTTGCAACTTATTAATTTTTCCACTATGTTCTTGAATAATCTTTTTGAGTTCTTCAACTGTTTTATCAGTGTGTTCCTTGGCTTTTTCTGCAGTTTGCCTTATTTCGTTTCTGATGTCTTGAAGCATTCTGTAAATTAGTTTTTTTATATTCTGTATCTGATATTTCCAGGATTGTATCTTCATTTGGGAAAGATTTTGATTCTTTTGTTTGGGGGGTTGTAGAAGCTGTCATGGTCTGCTTCTTTATGTGGTTTGGTATGGACTGCTGTCTCCGAGCCATCACTGGGAAACTAGTTTTTCCAGAAAATCTGCTGACTGGGACCCTGGCTCCAGGCTCCGGAAACAGTCGCTGCTTCCCCGTATTTGTTCGTTTTCCGTCTCTAAATCTGTGTTTGTTGTTCAGGGTTCATAGATTGTTATGTATGTGATCGATTCACTTGCTTTTCTGAGTCTTTGTTGCAAGAGGGATCCGAGGTAGTGTCTACCTAGTCTGCCATCTTGGCCCCGCCCAGCTACTGCTCTTTTTTGATTGTTGTTTGCTTGACATATTTTTTTTTCCATCCTTTAAGTTTTAGTTTGTTTGTGTCTCTAAGTCTAAGGTGTATCTCTTGTAGGCAGCATATAGACGGATTGTGTTTTTTTTTATCCATTCAAGAGCATTCGTTTGAACCAAACAAGCAAATACTGTGTGGTTTAAAGTCAGAAAAGTGTGCTTTAGGGTTGTATCCTTTCACCATACCTATTCAGTCTGTATGCTGAGCAAAAAATATGAGAAGCTGGATGTGGGATCAGGATCAGTGGAAAACTCATTAACAACTTGCATGTGCAGATAATGTAACTTTGCTTGCTGAAAGTGAAGAGAGCTTGAAGCACTCAATGCTGAAGATCAAAGACCACAGCCTTCAGTATGGATTACACCTCAACATAAAGAAAACCAAAATCTTCGCATCTGGACTAATAAGTGACATCATGATAAACAGAGAAAAGATTGAAGTTGTCAAGGATTTCATTTTACTTGGATCTACAATCAATGCCCATGGAAGCAGCAGTCAAGAAATCAAACAACATATTGCACTGGGCAAATCTGCTGCAAAAGACCTCTTTAAAGTGTTGAAAAACAAAGATGTCACTTTGAAGACTAAGATATGCCTGACGCAAGCCATTATATTTTCAGTCACTTCATAAGCATGTAAAAGCTGGACGATGAATAAGGAAGACTGAAGAGGAATTGATGCATTTGAATAATGGTATTGGCAAAGAATATGTAATATACCATGGACTTCCAGAAGAATAAAGAAGTCCAGCCAGAGTGCTCCTTGGAAGTGGAGATGGGGAGACTTCATCTCACGTAGTTTGGACACGTTATCCTGAGGGATCAGTCCCTGGAGAAGGCCATCCATGGTTGGTAAGGTAGAGGATCAGTGAAAAAAGAAGGAGACCCTCAACGATATGGATTGCACAGTGGCTGCAACAGTGGGCTCAAACATAGCAATGATTGTAAGGATGGCACAGGACTGGGCAGTGTTTCATTCTGTTGTCCATAGGGTCACTATGAGTCAACATTAACATCCTTCTAACATCTTTCTAGGAAGAAATGTATTTTGATTTTATATGAGTAAAGAATGGAAAGTACGAATTTGTAATTTCAATAGATATGGTGAGGGTTGGGTGGGGTTAGCAGGTGAAGGCCTTAAGGGCACATACCTATTGCTGTCCAGTTGATTCTGACTCACAGCAACTCTGTAGTTTCCAAGGCTGTAATCTTTACAGAAGCAGACTGCCGCATCTTTCTCCTACAGAGACTGACCTTCTGATTTACAGCCAAGTGCTTAACCACTGTGCCACCAAGGCTCCTTTAATGGCGCATAAAACCAAAAACCAAACCCAGTGCCGTCGAGTCGATTCTGACACATAGCGACCCTATAGGACAGAGTAGAACTGCCCCATAGAGTTTCCAAGGAGTGCATGGCGGACTCAAACTGCCGACTCTTTGATTAGCAGACATAGCACTTATCCACTACGCCACCAGGGTTTCCTAATGGCACATAGTCCTGTTGAATAAAAATGATGAAGGTTCTATGCAGATCTCTGAATCTGGAAGCCACAACTGTAATCTGCTTCCTGCCTATTCTTACCTCTCTGTAATGCATCCCAGAATTTTAAACCTGGTTTTCTTGTTCAGAACTTCCTTTATAACTTTTCCCATTTGTTCGGTCTAATCCAGAAATATTGATCCCGTTTTCATTCTGCATCTATGGAACTCTTGAACGCTGACCTTGGCTTTGCCCATGGTGCTTCTGGTTCTAATTTGTGGTTCCTATAAGCAACTCCCGGTTCTCTCTTGAAAAACTCAGCCACTAGTCCTCAACTCTTCCATCCTGGTGCCACCAGAACTAAACTCATGTCGGTTTTATTTTTCATAAATAAAAAATTCAGAGAACTTTCACCGAAAACACAACAAAATGTTTCAGTTAACAATACAGTTGAGAGAACAATCACAGCCTTTGTGGATTATCCTTTATGAGATTTACGGTCTGCTATTTTCCTATGTAGTTCTAATGAAAGGGATTTGACATTTATATAGCTTTTGCCCTCCATTTAACATATGGTGAGACTTAAAATAATCTTGATTGGTTCTAAATGATCTTCCAAACCTGGGCTGAGTTCACGTGTTAGTATTTTATAAATGGGTCACATTGCATAAATAAGGATAAGACTTCACTCAGAAAATTCTTCTAAAAAAATATGTTATTTAATGATTCAAACCATTTATAAGAATTGATTCTTACCACTTGTCTGCTTATTTATCTTTGCTCACGGAAGAAAATACTCAAAAACAGTTTATAAAGGAACGGCGTCACTCCAGTTCTAGGAGTAGACCCAGAATGCTTCATGTTCACTCTTCTTCCTCAGGTAAACTGCTCTTTGCTGTACCCACGTGTCCTCTCCTTTCACACTCTATCATCTTTATAAAAGGGAAGGAGACAACGTACAAAATTAATTTAAGTAAAGGTCTACATTACAACTGAAAGCCATTAACTGGCAGAGGCTTAACAAAGCACAGGCAAAAATCAATTTTAATTAGTATTTTTGGCTTTAATGAAAAGTGATTACAAAATTGGCATTTTAGCTAATACTGTTGAGATTTATGGTGAGGTGATGCTAATTAATTTTCTGTCAAGTTGCTGTGGCCCTTGAATATCTGCAGTAAATGGCCTATTTGCTGATACCAGGGCTACATCAGCACTTCAGAGCTTCCTAACAAGAGGCTTCTTAATGGTTTACAGGTATATTTCACACTGTTGCTCGTAAGTGACAGAGTAGTATTTTTCTTTTCCATAAAAAGCCTGTTATATGCAGTCAGATTTCATACCATCTATTAATCTGAGACATTTTTAAAAATGTATCTTGAGTGTTAGCCAAAAACCCTTCATTTTAAATGCAGCTTTCTATTGTCTTGTTGCGAGTGGTAAAAAGAGGACATGATATGCTTTAATTAGAGAACATTTAATGATTTCTCTTTATGTCCCCTTTGAAAGCAGGAAATAAAAAGAGCTACAATCCACTTTGTCATATTATTTGAGTTTCAAATGCTCTTTAGCTTGCTTTAATTGTGATTATTGTCTTGATTATTGTCTCCTTTTTTTGTTTTTTAAAGAAAAACACACTTATTACAGGCTTTAAAAATTACAGGGCTTTTCCTTATTGGCTGAAAATCTGTATCCTTGTATTAATTTTGTTTGTGACCTGTTACTAGAAAATCGTTTTATTATTTTTCTTTGTTTTTCTGTTGAGTGTCATGAACAGACACAAGTTGGTATAATGTAGGCTCAGGTAAAATCCACAGCCTCTGGAGAGTAAAAGGATAGTGTAGGAATCGTGGCTCCACTGTTTTTTGGCTTAGGAACCTTGGGTAAGTTACTTAACCTTTCTAAACCTCAACTGTACAATCGAAGTAACTATAAAAAAAAAAAAAAGAACTATACCTATGTCGAAATACATATTCAATATTAAATATATGTAAATAATTTAATGCCCGTCATTCAATAAATTATAACAATTGTTATCTTGGAAATAAAGTCCTGTTTTTTTGTTAACCAAAAACCAAACCAAACCTATTGCCGTCAAGTTGATTCCAACTCATAGCAACCCTATAGGACAGAGTGGAACTGTAGGGCTTCCAAGGAGCGGCTGGTAGATTCGACTGCTGACCTTTTGGTTGGCAGTCAAATTATTTGTACACATAAATAAATATAATATTTTATTTAGGATACAAGATATTTTATGATTTTGGAATCATAAAACTCTAAGTAAGGTTCCACCACCTGTCTGTTGGTTGTGCTGTGGTGGCTGGCACATTACTGTGATGCTGGAAGCTATGCTATTAGTATTTCAAATACCAGCAGGGTCACCTATGGTGGGTAAGTTTCAACAGAGCTTCCAGACTAAGACAGACTAGGAAGAAAGACCTGGCAACATACTTCCAGAAATTAGCCATGAAAACCTTATGGATCACAACTGAGCATTTTTTTGACTCACTTATTTGGACACATCATCAGGAAGAATCAATTGCTGGAGGAAGACATTGTGTTTGGTGACATAAAGGGCCAGCAAGGGTGAGAGAGACCCTCAGAGAGATGGACTAGCACGGTAGTTGCAATGATGAGTTCGGACATGCTGGTGATTATGAGGTTGACACAGGACTGGGCAATATTTCCTTCTGGTGTACATAAGGTTGGCATGAATCACAGCCCACCTGATGGCAGCCATCTATCTAATGTAAGGTTAAATTATTAATAACAATAAAAAAACCCACATGACAGAAAATATAAACTGGTTATATAAGATATAACTCTAACAATTTTAGAGTTAAAATACCTGACTCATCAAGTTTAGTCCTTTTTCTTTTAACGATGAATAAGCTGAGGCTCACAGAGGTTAAATGATTTGATTAATGATTCACAAGTATCAGAGGGAGGGCTCGCTCAAGCCTACCCTAGCGGCAAATTTTATGACTCTTATGCATGTATTTTTGTGTCATGAAAGGAGCCAATATCAAATTCATCTACCATAGATTATCAATAACTATCAAGAGAAAGTTATCTTTTAAGGTCCGGATTTGGGATGATATAACATGGGAAGCTGAACTTTTTTTTTTTTTTTTTTAAACTCTCAGGTGGAATTTGAAGAAGTGGAAAAATATTGCATCTTCTCATTCTTGCCTAAAACATCTCACAGACTATCACAGGAGCCAGTGTTCTACAGGCTTTTTGGAAAATTGTATATATGCTTCAAAATCCCATCTAGAGTTCTAAAAAAATCCACAAACATCTCTTCTGAAAAGCCCCTGGAATATTTCTTATTTTAAAGATTTTAGTTTATATTTTTTAGCAGGAGGGCTAGTTTACTTTGTTTTCCAAAAAGATTTTTCAGAGCTCGGCACAAATTTAAATACACATTTGTTAATCAGGCCCCCAATGAGTAGCTCTCTTCTACCCACCTTCCTCCAAAATCGCCCTTCACCCTGTGTGATCGGTATGGCCCCATCTTTGGGGATGATAACAAGCTATATAGGAGAGGCATCCACATGCCTCAGAGATATAGGGATAAGAGCATATGCTTGAGTTTTCCAAGTATTTTAGAATCATAATTTTGTCTTTACAGTGAGTTTCCTAATTTTTGTAAGCAACGGGACAATGGAGCATGACCATGAGCAGAGGGGACATGCACAGTATACATGTCTGCCATTCCTTGCTACCCATTTGCATGTAGCATTCAAGATTCCCATGAGCACAGGTTTCTAGTTGGCCTACAACGTGTGTGGGTTCAGTGAGACTCAAAGTGAGTCCAAGGTAAGCATGTTACATCTACAAGTGAGTAAGCAGGGCACAGACAACCCCAATAGGCCACACTTTTCCTTTCTAGCCAGAACTTGCTTTGAATGCAAGAAGAAAGCAACGACGTTCTAAAAAACACGAACAACCGGGGAACCTTAACATATCATATCCTTTCTTACTCATGTTATTCCCTGTGTTAGACAACCACTTATGCTGAAAATCATGACAGAGAAGGAAAAGGAGTTTTCTTTTGGTCCTTCCTTACTCGTCAGCATGCTGGATGTAGGAAGTATTGGCGTAACACACACCTATCAAACAGTGAAGTAAAACCAGTTGAGTTAGTTTAGTGCTGCATTTTTACCTTTTTGGTAAGAACAAAATACATATGCATGCACGGGTTATAAGATGTGAATTTTTGTGTATCTTCAGTGTTTTAACTTACAAGTTTTAAATGCTCTTATATTTGCATTTAAAATTAGCATTGCTCAATATGAAGATTAATACTAAAATTCATGCTAATAATACAAAATTTATTTTATTTTTTCTTAAAAGGACATTAAATAGCAAATAAAAAAAACACCATGACAAATTGAGCGAGAGACTGTAGAAGAAAGGAGAAAGCTTTGCTTTTTAACAAGCAGTCCTGCATTTTCACTTTGTACAATACCCCACAAATTATGTAGCTGGCCCTGACTCATTGTGATCCATCAGAGAGCAATTTACCTTATATCATTCTGGAAACATACTGTCATTTTCTGTTTTTAAGGCTCCCCATTTTTTAGGTCTCAAACAGACTATCTTCCTTCTATTGATAGAAGGAAAAAGAAAGAACATTTTTTTTCCTTTAGATAAATTACAGTATAATTGATTAGATAACCTTTTATTATATCAATAATAATTCAGTCATGTCTTCTTGAGATTGTATCCTGGTCCTCTTGATTAGATTTTGACTTGATTTGTGAGCTAGCCTATCCCCAAATTTACTTCTCAGATAGCTAATTTCATCCTACTCCACAGGGTTGTTGTAAAGCCTAAATTTATATAGCTAATAAATATTTACCAATTACACCAGTTGCCATCCAGTTGACTCTGACTCATGGTGGCCCTATATGTGTCAGTAGAACAGTGCTCCATAGGGTTTTCAATGGCTAATTTTGGGGAAGCAGATTGACATGTCTTTCTTCAGAGCCACATCTAGGTGAACTGGAGCCTCCAACTTTTCAGTCAGCAGCCAAGCATGTTAACTGTTTTCACTGTCCAGGGACTCCCATAAATACTTACAGAGCCACTGTTATATGTTTGGCACAGTGCTAGGTGCAGAGGATTCAGTAGTAAGATAGACAAGTTCTATGACTTCATAGAGATTGTATTTCTAGTGCAGGAGATAGTAATGAAATAAATTAAAAAGATGAGCCTCACACATTTGCATGAAGGCTGTGAAGTGAATAAACAGGGTGAGGAGGAAAAACAGTGACCAGGGGAGGACAATTTGGATTGGATGGTCAGGGAAAGGCTGAGGAGGGATAATGTTTAATGTCTAAGCTGAGGCCTGAATGATGAGCCAAAGTTTTGGGAGGACGGTGTTCCAAGCAGAGGAAACAAGAATTACAAAGGCCTAAAGATCGAAAAATAAAGAAACAACAAAAAAAAAACCTTGGCATTTTTTGAAGAACAGAAAGGGGGCTAGTGTAGGTGGGACAAATTGAGCAAGGTAAAGGTTGAGAGAAGGTGAGAGAAGCAGAAAGAAGATTGTGAGAGCCAAGTAGGTTATGGGAAGGAGCTGGGATTTTAAGAGTCATGGGAAGCTATTGATGAGTATTAAGATAGAATGTCGTATGGTCTACATTTAAGCTGAAGTACAGAAAATGGTCTGTAGGAAGTGAGTAAAACAGGAAGACTACAGCAGTTGACCAACTGAGAAATGATGGTGGTCTAGATCAGCCTGGTTGTCCTAGAGTTGGAATGAGGACACCAGGTCGAGATATATTTTGAGATAGAAATGACAGGACTTGGTAAAGGGCTGGATATGGAAGTTAAAGGAAGAGAGGAATCAGAGATAACTTTTGAGATTTTTAGATTAAACAAATGGGAAATATTAGTGCTATTCACCAAGATGGCAAGGACTATTAGAGGAAAATTACCTGCTTTTGAAGGAGTAAATCAGGAGTTGTCTTTGAACATAATAAGTTTTAGAAGTCCAAATGGAGATGTTATGTAGGTGGCATTAGTTCAGATAAAAAACAAAAACCCAACCCAACCCGTTGCTATTGAGTCGATTCCAACTCATAGTGAACCTATAGTTCAGATAATGTACGCTAAAAGCTTGATTAATTACATATATATATATGGTAGTTATTGCTAAAAAAAAAAAGGAAAATGTTCTTTAACATTTAATGATGACTTAATTTTCTTAGTTTAGCTCTCACAAGATTTTATTTCTTGGGGACATCCCTCTAAGGCTGCTGTCACTGCAGTAATTAGTTCTTACCTTCATTTATTATTACTATAGGGTCGCTATGAGTTGGAATCGACTGCAACGGCTTTGTTTTTTTTTTTTTTTTTTCCTTAGTGCCCTTTAAGGGCAAAGTTCCAAGAGCTATGCTAGTTTTTATGTTTCCATCTTTGATATTCCTTCACCAATCCACAGGCCATAGAGTATAATTTTAAGTTTAGGACTAATTCGCATTACATCATAGCAAGTTATTTCCTCAAAGTAAGCAAGTCCCTGAACTTGATTTGCTTGAGTACTCAATCAACCAGCTAGAAGAAATGCAAGAATCATCTTTTTGCCCAAACTCTACTTTAATCTTGGCTCAAAAGCCTGAAAATCTGGGCTATGGATGTTCTTTCTAACCTTTCCCCATTTAATCAGTAATGACTCTGGCAGAAGCAGAAAGTATATCTTTTTTCCCTAACACAGGTAATTGAATATTGCCTAATTAGATTAACTGCACTACTTTGATGCCATAATGATAGGTGATATATAGGAGGCCTGGCAGTGTTAATCAAGAGAGGAAGATTGTTTAATGTAAAATGAAGGATATAGGGGCTAGTATCCATACCTTTGAATATGATGTCCCCTACCCCTCTCAGTGGGGCACTGGTGGTGCAGTGGTTAAGAGCTTGGCTGCCAACCAAAAATTGGCAGCTCAAATCCACCAGCCATTCCTGGGAAACCCTATGGGGCAGTTCTACTCTGTCCTATGGGTTCACAATGAGTTGGAGTCAACTCGACGGTAATGAGTTTGTTTTACCCCTCTCAAAGTTTGAGTTTATATCTTTATATTGAAAATGGAATCTTTTCAACTATTTTACAACTACTACTCAACTTTTGTACCTGCTAACTTCATATGCTGGTTTAATTACTTTAGATTGCTTGAATTATTTCTAGCTGAGTAGGTGATAGCTTAGCTCTTTTCTGGTCTGAGCAAGGGTCACCACTGGCCATTCCCACTTTTGCTGGTACAGTAAGTATAAAACCAGTAATACCAGAAAAGGTCAGAGTGCCACATCCAGTGGTCCTTTTGGTCTTGTTTTGATTGGAATCAGTCTCAACAGTTATGTGTTCTATGAGTCTGGGTAGCTGGTGTCCTCTCAGAGGAAACAGACATGTTATAGATGGTAGCTTGGAGAAAAGCTACCAAATTAACCATTATGCCACCTCATCTGACTCTAAAGTACTTGGTGAAAGGTAATTATGACAATAATTTGTGAGGCTGCACAATTTGAGTAGTGAGGACAAGAGACCATTTTTCAAAAAAGATGTAGCAAGTTATAGCAATAACTTTCCTAGGAAGATGACCACTGACTCCTTCTTTGTATTGTCTTGTTGTTTCTTCACAGTGTGCAGGAGAACATTATACTTTTTCCTTTCATCCACTCAGAATTTGTTGAATACCTACTATGTCCTCTACACCGTGTTCGAGGGGAGTGTTTGGCCATATTCTTTGGCTTTGTAGAAGCTTTTCATGGAGGAAAGAGTCGACATTGGTAACTGACCAAACAAATGTAAAGAAGGCAAACTTGAAATTTTCTTTCTTGCAGAGAATGAGGGGAGAAATGATCTTGCTTCCCTTAACAAAAATTGGATTTTTTTTTTCCTGCAACCACAAATAGAGAAGTGAAAGTTCTGAAGGAATTAGAGAATGCTTCTTAGCATCTGTTCAACTCTCAAATTTTTGTGAAAATAATATGAGATTCTGTAATTAAAAAAATATGTTTTTCCTATGCAAAATGAAATGATTCCTGGGCTAGACAATTTGGGTAGAATAAAAAAAGAGGTATGGTTGGAAGAATTAAGTATAAGGGTCTGTGACTTTTCATATCCATATCCTGTTGGGTACATTGTCTTTATGCACATGAATTAAAAAAAAGTATTGTACTTAATAGTGAGATGAAAAATTTTAGCACCAAAGGAAAGAGAACCAAGCAAAAATGCTGAAACCCATTAAACCCTATAGGCAAAAATATTGGCAAGGTATGTATATATGCATGTTAAATCTGTGACAAATCTGTTTATAACCTTTGAACTTGAAAATGAATGGCATGCTAGGTGCCTGGAAAGTACTTTCAAATGAGGAGTAATTGTAAGTGTTGGAACTTCCCAAACATATCAATAATGTTGTAGACTGAAAATCATTTCTCTATCCATTTTGTGTTTACAGTAGTTACTAAAACAAGACCTGTAAATAGACATCTCTATGTGACATCCATCCTTAATGTGGTGGGCTGAAATGCAACCCATTTTCCACAGCCAGTTTTTAGATTCATGCAACCATATTGGCTACGGATTTGTTTTAATGTTCAGAACACCAAGATTAAAAAAAAATAATAATTTATAATGCCTTTCAGATAAGATTAAAGAATATTTCGTATTGGTTAAGCATCTTAAGTTTGAAAATTTAGATGAACACAATCACAAAACTACATAAAATTATTTTATATATTTGGAAAATAATTTTTAAGACCCACACTGTACTTGCATAGTTTTTGCGATATGAACAAAGCATAGTCTGTAAGCTTCAGCTTCAGTAATGGCTGAGAGTGATACATTTGTGTAATTTTATCAACAGTTGAACTGGTGAGGCTGACTGGAATGTGTCATAGAAGCATGACATTAGTCAAAGTTGTCACTTAGTAGATTAAAATAAATGAAGTTTGCCAAATCCATTTGGAAAATTTTAGAATTTATCTGTCTTTATTGACCCATTGACCAGAGAGTTAACAGATCTGAAATTCACTCTGTCTCTGCTTCATAACTATGAATTCAAGATCAAACACAGCTCAAGTACATAACAAATAATATTTAGGAGAGCAACATGATTTCCTTTTCTATTTACATTTAATCCCATTGTCATTCAGACATTTACTATTTGTTGAGCCCCTGCTAGGCATGAACACTGAGTTGGGCACAGGAGAAACAATAGAAAGCCAGAGAAATGGGCCCTTTGTCCTCATGGAGCTAACAGTTTAACGGACAAGAGGATCAATTAAGAGTTAAGCAAATCAACAAGTACATAATTATAAATGGTAATAAATTCTGTGTAGGCAAAGAAAAGAGCATATGATAGAGACAAATGGGGTGGGAGGGAAGGGTGGGAAAGCTGCCTGGATGGGATACTTAGGAAAAGCATTTCCTTTGATGTGTGAGAGGAGGCCGTGTTTGAAGAACTGAAAGAAGATCAGGGTGGCTGAAGCCTAGTGAAAGTGAAGAGTGAAACGCGCTAGGTTGAAGGGCAGACAGGTGTTCGGATTTGTACACCTTAGCAGCCCTCGGGTTAGAGTTTGGTTTTATTTGAACAGTAACACAAAGCCCTTGAAAATATTTAAACAAACAAGGAATGTCTGTTTTAAAAATCTCACTCTGGCTGCTCTGCCAAGAATTGGAAGGGACAGAGTGGACACAGGGCTGTGGCAGTAGTCCAGGGTGGTGGTGATGGTGGACTGAACAAAGGTGATAGCCATGCTGCCATCATGAAGATGATAGATTCAGATGTATTTTAAGGGTAGGATTGGCAAGACTGGCAGATAAGTTGGATGTGCAAAGTAAGGAGAGAGTGGAGTCAAGAATGACTTCCAGGTTTGAAGAGCTGAGTAGATGCTAGTGCTATTTAGTGTGATGGAGCAGCCCAGGGAAGAAAAAGGGGATAAAAAGGGGTGCCAATAAGCAAGAGTTTAGGTTTGGCCATGTTGAGTTTGAGGTGCCTATTAGGTATTCTACAGGTGCAGTGTTTAAGTGTTCAGCTCATAATGAAAGGTGTGTGGTTTGAACCCACCAGCCACTCTGCGGGATAAAATATTTACAGCCTTGGAAACCCTATGGGGCAGTTCTGACTCTCTGTGAGTCAGAATCCAAGCAATGGTAACGAGTTTTTTTTTGTTTTTTTGTATTAGGTATCATAGGTCCCTAGGTGGTATAAACAGTTTGTGCTTGCTTGACTACTAACCTAAAGGTTGATAGTTTGAATCCATCCGGTACCACCATGGAAGAGGGGCCTGGCGATCTGCTTCCATAAAGATTATAGCCCAGAAAACCCTATGGAGCGGTTCTACCCTGTAACACTTGGGGTTGCAATGAGTCAGAATTGACTCCGTGGCAATGAGTTTTTTTTTTTTTTTAATTGTCCTAGGAGAGTTGTCCTAAAAACAAAACAAAACAAAAGTCTTTTTTGTTTGTTTTTAAGAGAGTTGTACAGTTTATCAAGTAGGAATATGTTAGGGAAAAAAATTGAAGCTAGAGTAAAAATACATCCATTTATTAATGATCACTTATTGTTGTTAGGTACTGTTGAGTCAGCTCCAACTTGTAACAACCCTATGTACAACAGAATGAAACACTGCCCAGTCCTGTGCCCAAAATTAAAAAGATATCTACAAATTTATAAACAACTTGCTTTTAAATTAAATGATTATACACAACTTTGCCTTTTTTCCCCCACAGAATAGATATCGGACTTTTATACATGACATGGATTCTAAGACTTAGTCAAAGGTTTGCTTTCATCTTTGTGCTCCTGTCTAATGTGATGATGCCGTTATTTAAGATGTCTTCAAGAAGCCATGTCAAATTACTTGAAACTGAACACTACCATGCTAGATTTTAAAAATGAAAAAAAGAGTTTTTTAGAACTTAAAGGAAAGTGCCAAGCAAAATGATTTTAGTGTGACTTTGCAAATTGTAAATCTGGCAGGGATTTTAAGAAACATTTGGCTTCTCTGGCTTTAGTGATTTAGTGAAGACTCCCTGTTAACAGTTTCTTAAATACTTAATGCTCTGGGCAGAAAGATGGAGTGATAAAAATTTTGTTGTTGCCGATGAAGATAAATCATTTGGCTTATCCCAAAGTATTGGTACATTAAAAAGTATTGATAACTTATTTTTTTTCAGTAAATAAAAGAAGGACTTCATATTTTTAAATGCCTCTTAATTTTGAAAATAATTTTTAACATGAAAAACAGTGGGCAGGAAGATAAACTAGGATCTGATATGAATAAAATTGTGGACTTAACTGTCAAACATACATTACAGAGCATTTATCTAGATACGATAAAGACTTAGACTTTATATGATATTAAAGGTAGGGAAAAAAAAGTTTAACTATTCTGTCACTATAAGTTTTTCAAAGGGTTTGTTTGGCAGAAAGAATTCTATTATTTTCACTGTTTAAATTGTTCCCAGAAATACAGTTAGGTTTACAAGGAGACATTCGTTCCTAAATAAGTCATTAGAAATCTTACTGTTTGTGCATATTAATAGGCTAATTTTCATTTAATCAATTTACAATAGTGATAATCAAGTGAGCATGCATTTGAGTTGTTTTCCTACTAGTGATTAATTTATAGGGTGCTATAAAAAAAATTTTTTTATTTTTATAAAAAACCTTGTTGTTTGCTGCCATTGAGTCAAATCCAACTCATAGTGACCCCATGGGTGCAAAGTAGAACTGCTCCATAGGGTTTTCAAGGCCGTGACCTTTTGGAAGCAGATCACCAGGCCAGTCTTCCAAGGTACCTCTGGGTGGGTTCAAATCACCAACCTTTCAGCTAGTAATTAGGTCCTTAACTGTTTATGCCACCCAGGTATCCTATAAAAAACCTTAAGTAACCTTTAGTATCATTTCTTCCTATTTCTTCATTTTCCAGATGAGGAAACCAAGATCTAAATGTGACTAGTCCACAGCTGGTTAGTGGAAGGACTGGGGCTAGAGGGATTCTGATTTCTAGGCTAGTGCCTTTTAGCTCTATCATATTGCAGTTTATAGCCTGGTCTCCTCTTTTGTTAAATAATAAAATACTTAGGCTGTTCCTTTGTTAGAAATATTACATTTGTACTATGTCTACCATGAGTTTGTCAGTTTGTTGTATTGTGGTAGCTTGCATGTTGCCATGATGCTGGAAGTATGCCACTGGTATTTCAAATACCAGCAGGGTCACCCATGGTGGATGGGTTTCAGCGGAGCTTCCAGACTAAGACCAGGAATGAGAACCTCATGGGATACTTCTGAAACAAACAAACAAATAAAAGGCCAGAGTCTTAGTTATCTAGTGCTGCTGTAACAGCAATACCACAAGTGGATGGCTTTAACAACCAAAAATTTATTCTTTCACAGTCTAGTAGGCTGAAAGTCTGAATTCAGGCCACCAGCTCCAGGGGAAGGCTTTCTCTCTCTGTTGATGCTGGAGAAAGGTCCTTGTCATCAACCTAGGTCTAGAAGCTTCTCAGTGCAGGGACCTCAGACTCCAGATCCAAAGGGTACAGTCTGCTCTAGGCACTGCTTTCTTGGTGGTATGAGATCCCTCTATGTCTCTACTCAGTTCTCTCTTTTATATCTCAAAAGAGATTGACTCATGATACAATCTAATCTTTTAGATTGCGTTCTGCTCATTGACATAACTGCCTCTAATCTTGCCTCATTAACATCATAGAGGTAGGATTTACAACACATAGGAAAATCACATCAGATGATAGAATGGCGCAAAATCACACAATACTGGGAACCATGACCTAGCCCAGTTGACACATATTTTTTGGAGACATAATAAAATCCATAACAGCCAGTGAAAACCTTACGAATAACAATGGAACATTGTCCAATATAGTGCCAGAAGATGAGCCCCTCAGGTTGGAAGACACTCAAAGGGCAACTGGGAAGAGCTGACTCCTCAATGTAGAGTCAACCTTAATGACATGGATGGAGTAAAGCTTTCAGCACCTTCATTTGCTGATGTTACATGACTCAAAATGAGAAGAAACAGTTGCAAAAATCTTTTAATAACCAGAATGTGGAATGATCAAAGAAAATTGGTAGATGTCAAAAATGAAATGGAACACACTAAGATCGATATCTTAGGCATTAGTGAGCTGAAATGGACTGGTATTGGCCATTTTGAATCAGACAGTCATATGGTCTATTATGCCAGGAATGACAAATCGAAGAGGAATGGTGTCACATTCATTGTCAAAAAGCACATTTCAAATCTACCCTAAAGTACAACGCTATCAGAAAAAAAATCAGCGATAGGATAAATCCATATGCCTACAAGGAAGACTAATTAATACGACTATTAATCAAATTTACACATTAACTACGAAGGCCAAAGATGAGGAAATTGAAGATTTTTACCAACTTCTGCAGTCTTAAATTGATCAAACATGGAATCAAGATGCATTGATAATTACTGGTGATTGAAATGTGAAAGTTGGAAGCAGAGAAGGATCAGTAGTTGGAAAATATGGCCTTAGTGATAGAAATGATGCCGGAGATCGCATGATAGAATTTTGCAAGACCAATGACTTCTTCATTGCAAATACCTTTTTCCAACAACATAATTGGTGACTACACACGTGGAACTCACCAGATGAAAAGCACAGGAATCAAATCGACTACATCTGCAGAAAGAGACAATGGAAAATCTCAATATCATCAGTAGGAACAAGGCCAGGGGCTGACCAGGGAACAGACCATCAGGATTGGAAGAAGACTCATTAACAGCCTGTGTTATGCAGTTGATACTACTTTCCTTGCTGAAAGTGAAGAGGAGTTGAAACACTTACTAATGAAGATCAAAGACCACAGCCTTCAGTAGGGACTACACCTTAAGATAAGGAAAACAGAAATTCTCACAACTGGACCAATAAGCAACGTCTTGGTAAGTGGAGAAAAGATTGAAATTGTCATGAATTTCACTTTATTTGGATCCACAACCAATGCCCAAGGAAGCAGCGGTCAAGAAATCAAGTGATGTATTGCATTGGGCAAATCTGCTGCAAAGGGCCTCTTTAAAGTGTTAAAAAGCAATGATGTCACTTTGAGGACTAAGGTGTGCCTGACTCAAGCCATGATATTTTTTATAACTTCATGTGCAAGCAAAAGGAGTAAGGAAGATGGAAGAAGAATTAATGCCTTTGAATTATGGTGTTGATGAAGATTATTGACTATATACTATGGACTGCCAAAAGAACAAACAAGTCTGTCTTCAAAGAAATACAGTAAGAATGTTCTTGAAGTGAAGATGGTGAGACTTCATCTCACGTACTTTGGTCATATTATGAGGAGGGGCCAGTACCTGGAGAGGGACATCATACTTGGTAAGGTAGAGGGTCAGGGAAAAAGAGAAAGACCCTCGACGAGATGAATTGACACAGTGGCTACAACAGTATGCTCACGCATAACAACGATTGTGAGGATGGTACAGAACCAGGCAGCTTTTCGTTCTGTTGTACATAGGTCGCCATGAGTTGCAACTGACGTGATGGCACCTAACAGCAATAACAACATGTTAATAGTACTAACTAGATAGAAAATCACTTAGTTTTTGTATTTTCTCCATGAATATAAAAAGATTTGCTAGAGCTTGAAACAGATTGAGTCTCCATGTATGTCTATGCAAATATATTTGTATCTTTTGACTAGTGCTGATTCATTTCTCCTAATTAGCACAGTCCTAGCTGTCCCTCAGAATCCCTGGGTCCGAATCCCTGCGTAGCACAGATGGTTAAGCATTCACCTTCAAGTCCACTCAGGTATACCTTGGAAGAAAGGTCTGGCAATCTACTTCTGAAAAATCTGCCACTGAAAACCCTATGGAACCCAGTTCTACTCTGACACACATGGTGTCACCATGAGTTGGAGCTGACTTGAACAACTCACAGTTGTCCCTCACATCACTCCATTGTGCCACCACTGTCCAGAATGAGGGAAAAACCTCTGGCTCATACATCAAGAGAGTCCCTGAAACATGTGACTGAATTTGTCACTTTGATTTTTTAACATGAGGTTCAGATTGCCTAAACTGGCCAACAAGTTTAAGCTAAAGTAGTAAAAGTTGTTGACCCCCCACAATATATTTATTTTTCCTTAATCCATGTCTAAATAGATTTTCAAACATTGAGGAAATAAAAAGTACTGCAGAATATATTAAATTTCTCATTAGGTACACTGCATGCCCCTTAATAAGTTTAATACTCATTTTCATGGTTGATATAGCACTTTTCAAGCCCAAGCTCTTTACAGATTATGTATATGATACAGAAGCTACACAGTGTATCAGTGATGATTGCAGGAGGACCCCCTCTGAAGGAGTTAAATGTGCTACCTGCATCAGAGTAATTTTGCCCAACAAGTTTCGGAAAAGGAGTGAAGACTATATTATGCACAGCTAAAGATATTGGAAGAGGAAAGACGTAATAAACTAAAATAAAATTTGGCGATAATAGAGTAGAAATATCTTTACTCTTGGCAAAGAATCATAGGATCTTTACCTCATCGATGCTGGCGCTGCCAGCCTAAAATACTGCTTATTGAAATGCTGATACAGCAACTCTGCACGGACCTCAGGGAACATTTTGTTGCCTATAGAATTGCCAGTGCCAGACATAGCCAAAACCGTTCTGTTTGGTTTCCATTAAAATACTGACCTGGTTTGACATTAATTAATTTGTGATGACTGGAGGACCAAAATTTCAAGGCGACTTCACTGCAAATGTGATTAATATTTTTGAACTGAACTCTTCCATTTGGTCATGGACTGTGTCAAACTCTCAAGTAGTGAGTCTTACAGAGGCAAATCAACAATTGCATTATTTTATGAGAAAATTAAGAAATCTATTTTGCATGTAATTAAGGGTGATTGGTATAACTATGTATCTATCTACAGATATAAAAAATAAACCAAACCCATTGCTGTCGAGTTGATTCCAACTCACAGTGACCCTGCAGGACAGAGTAGAACTGCTCCATAGTGTTTCCAAGGAGAGGCTGGTAGATTTGAACTGCGAACCTTTTGGTTAGCAGCCTGAGCTCTTAACCACTGCTCCACCAGGGTGCTTTCTCTCTCTCTCCCTCCCTCCCTCTCTTTCTCTCTCTGTCTATAAGGAGTCCCTAGGTGGTACAGTTAAGCATTTGACTACTAGTTGAAAGATGGGCAGTTTGAATCCACCCAGAGGCACTTCAGAGCACAGTCCCAGAGACCTGCTTCTAAGCGGTCACAGCCTTGAAAACTTATGGAGCATAGTTCTACTCTGACACACATGTGATCACCATGAGTTGGAATCAACTTGATGATAACTAATAACAGCAGTAAAGTGTATAGGTAAGGTCCTAAATGTAGAACTTCACTACAGGATGATTCGAGAGAGTCTTATGTTGAAGTACTCCTGTGTCAGTGTCTTTAGGTATTTCCTCTTAAGCTAACCAGAATCTCTAGGAAATTATCTTCTAATCTCATTTATGAGGGTAAGATTTGGTTCCCAGCCTTCTGGTGGTAGAGTTGGACAATATGGTTGGAGTCTTTTACCTTCAATGTTCAGTATTCATGTGGCTAATTAATTATCCTGTATTCCATAAAATTTCACTTACTCATGTCTGTTTACCTTCTGTCTCTTTCTCAAGTGGATGGTACCATCAGCTTTTAAACATGTTTAGGTCTCTGCCATTAAAAACAAACAAAAGAAACCCTACCTAAGCCTCAAGCCATCCTCTGATATCTTTCTTTACCTTCACAAGCAAACTTCTCTTTTTTTGCTCACTCTCTTCTCAACTTGCTCTAGTCTATCTTCCAGCTTTACCTCTTTTTCTGAAATATCTCTAGCTAAGGCCATTTCTGTGTCATGAAATTAAAAAAAAAAAAAAAAAAGCATCTTTTTCAGTTCTGATTTTTCTTTCCTCTCATCAGCATCTACCACTCTCTTCCTTTGATTCCAGGCTTATAGTTTTCATCTCACCTGTTCTTCTAGCTTCTTCCTTGCCTCCTTTGCAGCATAATCCTCTCATAAGCATTCACTACTTTATAACGTCTCAAGGTTCAGTGTTGGTTGTCTTTTCTTCTCGGTCTTAGTGCTCTTTGCTTGAGCTACCACCTATATAAGGACAATTCACAAAATTACATCTCTGACCTCATCATATCAAAGGAGGCCAATGTTTCCTCTAAATGCCGTTTTGACGATCCAACACTCAAAGTCATGATCATACATTTCCTGCTCATTACCAACTTGTGAAGCCTAGTATTTTCCCAATACTATCTATCTCAGTGAATGACATTGCTCTTCATCCTGTAACCTGAAGCATAACCCTATGAGTTATTCTTGACACCTCCTTCCCACTCACTCCATATTCAATTCATCATTCCATCATCACTTCATCTTTTACCTTATTAATAATTCTTAAACCTGTCCACATTTCTCCTTCCCTACTTCAACTACTTCAACTGTCTCTTCCAAGCCCCATTGTTTCCTTGATATGGCAGTCTCTGAACGGGTCTTTATTCTGTTCTTGCCTCCCTCCAATCAGTTATCTCTTCTGCACCCAAGGTGACATTCAAAAAATGTAAAACTGATCAAATACTTTAATAAAGGGGAAGTGACTCTTTAGCAAAGGGACAGGAAGCCAGGAGGGGGAAATAGTAGTCATTAGATCACCATGGTGGTCAATAGACCAAGGCTTGGCAGCTGAATTCACCTCACAGAAGGGTTCTATTGCTGAACATGAAGATAGGCTAACTTAAGGTGGGAAGGATTGCTAATCTGAATACGTAAGTATAGCTGAATCACAGAATGTACAGTTGCTAATCTCACCCCTTGAATCAAAAAGAGGAAATAATAACAATCGGTTTCATTACCAGGGAAAACCAAAATATTTATTGATGGAGAAATTCCTCAAACAGAGCCAGTTTATTTCTCTGTGTCTGTATTCCAGGGACTCACATAAGGGTAAGTAGGTGAAGACGGGTCATAATTTATTCAATCCAGTGTTAAGTGTTAAAGAAAGGTAGTAAACAACTTCCATAAGCAAATTTCATACTGAAGGAAAGATTCTGAAGCTGAATTTCAAGCTTCTGGTGTTGCCAGAATACTGTTTCCCACACTGAGAACCAAAAGGACTAGAAGTAATTAGGCTGAATTGCTGTGACACACAAGCAGAGGAGGACATTTGTATTGCCTAGTCAAAATTCCCCTCCATTTCTTCAGGTTCGGGAATTGTTGTTGTTGTTAAGTGCTGTTGAGTCAGTTCTGACTCATAGAGACCTCATGTATAGCAGAATGAAATGTTGCCCAGTCCTGTGCCACCCTCACAATAGTAGGTATGTTCGAGCCCATTGTTTCAGCCACTGTGTCAATCCATCTCATTGAAGTCTCCCTCTTTTTCACTGACTCTGTACTTTACCAAGAATGATGTCCTTTTCCAGGAGTTGATCCATCCTGATAATATGTCCAAAGTAAGTGGGACAAAATCTGACTATCCTCGATTCTAAGGAGCATTCTGGCTGTACTTCTTTCAAGACAGATTTGTTCATTGTTCTGACAGTCCATGATATTTCAATATTCTTACAGCTTTGCTGGGTAAAGAATTCTGGGTTGGCAATTGTTTTTGTTTAGTATTTTATATATGCTGTTCCGTTGTCTTCTGGCCTCTAGAGTTTCTGGGGAGAAATCTGCATCGATTCTTATGAAGGACCTTGGTATGTTATATTGCGTTTTTCTCTTGCTTTCAGAATTCTCTCTGTCTTTGATTTTCAAGAATTTTATTAGGATATGACACAGAGTTGATCTTTTTGTGTCTCTTCTGGTTGGGGTTGCTGTAGTTTCCTGTATTTACAAGCTCAGTTCTCTATTCAGGTCTAGGAAATTCTCTCTGATTATCTCTTGGATAATTGTTTCTATATCTTTATTGTTATTATGGTGCTCTGAGATTCCAGTAATTCTAATGCTAGGTTTCTTAACTGAATCTCATGTTTCTTTTGGGTTTGTTCACTTTTCTTTGTTCTTTTCTCTTGAGACTTCATAATTTCAATTATTTTGTCTTCTAGTTTATTTATTCTGTCTTCTGTCTGATTCTGTTGTTGAGTGTTTCTCTTACTTTTTCTAATTCAGTTACTTTATTCTTCAGTTTCAGTAGTTCTCTCTTTTTTTATGTTTTCAATTTCCTTGTTGAGTCTCTCATTTTATTCCTCCATTTGTTTCCTGATCTCTGCTAGTTTGTTTTCTGTGTGCTTTTTGCTTTCTTCAAGCATATTTAGCACCATAGTCTGAAAATTATCAATTCTTTCCATTAGTCTGGCCTCCACAGGAGAAATTTCCTCTTTTTCATGTTTTATTTTTGATTAGCCCTTCTTCTCTTGTGATTTTTTGAATTTTCTATTTTTTTTTTTTTTTTGAACCTGGGCAATTTTGTTATCTTTTTTTAATTTAAATTTTGTAATCTGGTTTTTGAGGAAAAATTTTCTGGTTGGGCTTCCTGGTGGTGCAGTGGCCAAGTGCCCAGCTGCCAATTGAAAGGTGAGAGCCTGCGCCCACCAGCCACTCTGAGACTGAGGTGTGGCAGCCCACCTCCGCAAAGACTCACAGCAGTGGGAACCCCATGGAGCAGCTCCACTCCATCCCACAAGGTCATTATGAGTCAGAATTGACCCAATA
The DNA here is from genome assembly GCF_030014295.1 of Loxodonta africana. Classification (NCBI taxonomy): domain Eukaryota; kingdom Metazoa; phylum Chordata; class Mammalia; order Proboscidea; family Elephantidae; genus Loxodonta; species Loxodonta africana. The sequence goes on from NC_087361.1 coordinate 40,758,533, forward strand.
GCACTGGGCTTGGTGTCTTCTCCTGAGAACAACTATAGCACACTCTTATCCTTAGATTTTTTTCCATTGCTGATTCAGGAGTTCTGGATGCTTGATCTTTGGAACTCAATACACTTGCACAGGAGGGGGGTGGGTTTAGCTGCTTGGAGATACTGATATAAGCAGTGAGGCTTGACTTTCCTGTGCTGAACGTGTTGGGCTGTCTGTGTTTCCCTCATGGGCACCCCTGCACAGGCTCTCCCATGATGTCCCACTGTGGGCAGGGAACTAGCTGTTTCCCTTTGTGTTGCCTGTCAGTCTGAAATATTCCCCTTGCATTGCTGCCCTTGCAGTTCTTCCTGGTCCTAGTGCCCGTCCATCTCAGGCCTCAGAGAGATTCAACAGTACTTTCTCACAGTGACACAGTCTCCCTTCACTCCCTCCCAATTGAGTGACCTGTGAATTCCCATGGCCAATTTGTGCTGCCTTAACAAAGTTGAACTACAGCTTCCTCAGATTAGCTGTCTTTCTGTGTTCCCTGTTTGGAGTGTTGTCCAACCCTGCCCCAAAGTGACTGCTATCAGAGAGTGCTCCCAATGTTAGTGGGTCAGTTCTCCCAGCTTCTGTGCCACTCCTGCTCCTCCTCTGCCTTGTTTCTGGGGGAAAGACTAACTCACCCCAACTCTTCAACACCTCAACTGTCATCTAGAGTTCTGAGATCTCAGTCTGTGCTTGTTTTTATTTGTTGTTTGGTGGGTTACTGGGTGAGTAAATGGGAGTGTCCACTGACTTCACTGTATTGTTCCACACTTCCTAATCTCTAACTTTATGTGGAAAGAAAAGAGGTCCAAATAGGTAAAGCAATATTGAAGAAGAAGAACAAAGTACTCACACACTTCCCAGTCTCAGAACTTACTATACAGGCACAGTTAACTAAAACAGCCTGGTAGTGGTACAATGACAGATGCATAGACTAATGGAACAGCACTGAGAACCCAGAAGTAAATAAGTCCGTCCTTGGATAGCTAATTTTGACAAAGGGTTGAAGTTCATTAAATGGAGAAGAGACAGTCTTTTTTTACAAATGGTGCTGGCAAAACTGGATACCCATTTGCAGGAAAATAAATCAGCATCCATACCTCACACCACACTCAAAAACTAACTTGAAAGGGATTAAAGACCTAAATGTTAAAACTGTAACTATTAAGTTCCTGGAAAATAGCATAGGGACAGAGGTAGGGGTCCTAACCTTTGGCATAAATACACTATCAAATACAGCTAAACATACATGAACAACAGAAGATAAATTAGATGACCGAGACCTCCTAAAAATTAAATACTTATGCTCATCAAAAGACTTTACCAAAAGAGTAAAACAAGAAACTACAGACTGGAGGGGGGTGGGGGGGATTGGCAATATCTGACAATAGCCTAATCTCTAAATATATAGAAAATTCAAGTTATTATTAAAAAAAAAAAAAGCTGGACAAACTAGAACAGTAGAGAACAGAGGACTCCCCAAGACTAATGCCCTGAGACAGTCTTTAAACCTAGAACCAAGCCTATTCCCTGAGATCACCTTTTAGCAAAATAAAGTGGTACACAAAATAAAGGATATTAGCCTGTAAAATCAGTGTTCTACTTAAAATCATCAGTATGAGACTAAAAGGTCAACAATTACTCAAAGCAAAGATGAGAAGGTAAGGGAAACTAGAGTACTGAAAATGGAACAAACAGAACACAATTAAAGAGAATGTTGACACATTGTGATAAATGTAACTAATGTCAGTAAACAATTTGTGTAGAAATTGTCAAATGGGAACCTAAGTTACTGTGTAAACTTTCGCCAAAAACTCAATAAAATATTATTAAAAAAATTAAAGTTGGTGATTAGTTTTCCAATTTCATTAAAAAATGTTGGGACGTCTTCCAGCTTTTGCATGTGTATGAGGTGATTGAAAATACCATGGCTTGGATCAGGCACATTGAGTCATCAAAGTGATATCATTGCTTTTTTACACTTTAAATAGGTCTTTTGCAAAAAATTTATCCAGTGCAGTGCATCATTTGATTTCTTGTCTGATGCTTCCATGGGGATTGATTGTGGATCCAAGTAAAACGAAATTCATGACAATTTCATTATTTTTTCTGTTTATCATGATGTTGCTGATTGGCCCAGTTGTAAGGACTTTTGTTTTCTTTATGTTGAAGTGTAATCTATACTGAAGTCTGTAATCTTCTACTTTCTTCAGCAAGTGCATCAAGTCCTGTTCTCTTTCAGCAAGCAAGTTGTGTCATCTACATATCACAGGATATTAATGAGTCTTCCTTCAGTCCTGAAGCTGCCGTGTTCATCTTCATATATCTCAGCTTCTTGAATTATTTACTCAGCATACAGATTGAATAAGCATGATGAAAGGATACAACCCTGACATACACCTTTTTTTATTTCAAACTATGCAGTATTCCTTTGTTCTGTTCGAATGACTTTCACTTGGTCTATGTACAAGCTCTGCATAAGCAAAATAAAGTGCTCTGGAATTCCCATTCTTCTCAATGTTATCCATAATTTGTTATGATCCACACAGTGGAATACCTTCGTGTTGTCAATAAAACACAGGTAAACATCTTTCTGGTATTCTCTGCTTTCAGCCAAGATCCATTTGACATCCTTCATTCCACGTCCTCTTCTGAATACAGCTTGCATTTCTGAAAGTTCCTGTCGATGTACAGCTGTAGACATTTTAGAATTATCTTCAGCAAAGTTTTTCTTGCATGTGATATTAATAATATTGTTCAATAATTTCCATATTCTACTTTATCATTTTTCTTTAGAATGGGTAGGGATAAGAATCTCTTCTGGTTGTTTTTCCAGGTAGCTGTCTTCCAAATTTCATGACATAGACAAGTGAGTGTTTCCAGCATTGCTTTGGTCTTTTGAAGCATCTAAATTGGTATTTTATCAATTCCCAAAAGTTACAATTAGGGAAACAACCAATCAAAGTATGCGGAGGAAGTTATTGGAACTGCGCGAGAAGATAGATACTAAGACTATGACAGAAAATGAAAAACAAATTCCCTCTCAGCAGCAACCATCTCAAAATGTACATTTGTGAAAACCCAGGGTTCACATACTGAACAAACTTTTTGTCACCTATGAGGAAGTCTCTTTATCAGAGAATTAAGCTAACTTACTGTAATAAGGAAGTTCAGAGTGACTTTGATAATTATTCCTTCAGTGGAAATTCAAAGGAAATATGAACAGTGGAAACACACCTAAGTTTTAACGAAAGAGAGAAAACATCTCAATGTTGTGCCTCTTAGGGATGTAACAAAGCAGCATTGTTAGGGTTTAGAAGAAGAGGCTTGTGATGGATAAGGTTGTATGTCAGCTTGACTAGGCCATGATTCTGAGTGGTTTGGCAGTTATGATGTAGTTTGGCAGCTATGTAATGATGTAATCGCTTCCATGATGAGATCTTCTACGAGCAGCCAATTGTTGAAAGGGAGTTTCCTTGCGGGGGGGGGGCGGGGCGGGGAGCGGTGTAGTAGGGATGGTCTCTTTCCAGTATATGTGGACTTTCTGGCAAAGCTTGCTGACTTTTGCTTGCTCTGGATCCCGCATCTGACCCCTGGTTCTTGAGACTTGAGCTAGCAGCTTACCTGCTGATTTTGGGATTCATTAGCTTCTGTAGCCTATGAACCAGCAGCCTGCCATTATACCTGCCAATCTTGGGATTTGGCAGCCTCCATAGTCTGTGAGCCAGTGGCCTGTCATCTTACCTCCCAATCTTGAGATTGGTCTGCCTCTGCAGCCTGTGAGCCAGAGGCCTGCTATCTGACCTGCTAATCTTGGGTTCACCAGCCCCTGAAGCTACTTGAATCATGAGAAGTCTTCAGCCTGACCCATGGACTTGGGACGTTTCAGTCTCTACAACTGTGTGACCCATTTCCTGGACATAAATCTCTCTCTTCACTAGTTTTGCTTCTGTAGAGGACCCAGCCTAAGACAAGGTTGAATGAGTAATAGATGACAAAACAAAACAAAGCAAAAGGCTGAAAAATTTCTCATTTGCATTGTCATTCTCAGCTTCAGGACAGTAACTTTTGCAATTAATTTTTCGAAGATGTTCAGACCCCCAAAATAGCAAAACTATGTTATAGGCCTCAAACATGGGCTGTCAGGCTATACTGATATCTCTAACTGAACACTTGCAGTTGGGAAAGTGGATGGGATGAAAACAGAGTAAGCCCCAACAAAAGACTTTACACTATTGAGGGGTAGTGTAATGATGATGGTGATGATGATAGACATGATACAAAATAGGTATTAGTGAAGACATTACCACCTATGTAGATTTCAAGCGTAATACTGTTCTATGCAAATATAAAGTTGACACAACCCAGAATAAAGGTGAATCTGTTTTTTTTGGTTCTCAGCTGTTATGCAAGTCAAATATATGAAGCAATAAAAATGAAAACACTGGATAGAAGACAAGGCAAGTGAAGCTGGCCTTGAACAACAGGGAGAAGGAGAGTAGGATGAAGAAGATAAAAAAGGAAGAACCACCAGACCATAAAAATTATGAAGAATGTGAGTTCAGTGACAAAGAAGACTTACCAAATGGCGCACAGTTTTCAATTTCAAAGAACTGAAGATGGGAATTAGCATGGACTGAAAAAAGTTTACAAGAACAAGGACAGAGGTGGTTTCCAGGTTAGGCCTTTACTGACAATCCAGCTGTGTTTGTCACCCATGAATCCCTGAGGAACAAAGGAACAGAACCAGTGTAGAAGAACTTCTGGTTGATTCTAAATTCATAGAAATGAATGCAGAGAAATGACTGAAAGGGCAGGAAAGATGTGTCAGCGAGAGAAAGGCCTTTGTAATTAAGATTCAGTAAGCATACAGCCACACTTTACTGACTTCCTTTCATTTATTTACTGAAGATATATTGAAGACAAACAGCATGACGTTAATTAATTTAAAGTGGACTGTCCCTATTTATATAGAGGTTTCTCTCTGCAAAAAAAAAAAAAAAAAAAAAATTGATTTAAGAGAGAATCAATCATGTGCCCTTGGGGTAAAAATAGGTGTGTCTGCAAGAAACGCATCCAGGCTCACAATATTGGAGAACAATGAAAAATAATCATGACCATTTTCAGATAAATTTTCGTGAAGGTTTCATTCAGTTTTGGTTTCTTAAAGAAGAGTAAATTAAAGTATATTCAGAAGATATACAGTTTGCAAACATTCAAATAATTCTTTTTTATATAATTAAAGAATGATATGATGAATCTTGTATTGAAAAATACATTAACAGGTTTCAATTGCTTCAGGAAAAATACCAAAAATTTTAACATGGCCTCCAAGGCCAAGCAGAGCCTGGTGTCTACTTTTCTCTTCTGCAGCCTTATTTTTTCACATTTTTCACTCCTACTTTCTGAGCACTATTTACTCTGGTTCATTCCCTCAATGTGATGAGTTGCTTCTTACTAAAGACCATTTCCTCAGCCTAGATAATCTCCCCCCTTCATTCTCAGTTCTCCTGCATCTCATATGCCTACTCTTCCTTAAGATCTTAGATCAATCTCCATTTTTAAGAATCCTTCATTGACTTCCTGCCCTGTGTCAGACACTCCTCTCAGTAAGTGACTCTCCTCGTTAACATTTAGCACAATTAGAATTTATTTTGTAATTATAAAACACTTTAAATGAGTCCCATTTCTGCCATGAGATTATAAACTTTAAGAAACTCTAATACAATGCCTGACACACACTAGGTATTTAGTACATTTTTGGGATAAAAATTAATAACAGTGACAAAGAAGACTTACCAAATGGCACACAGTTTTAAATTTCAAAGAACTTAAGATGAGAATTAGCATGGACTGAAAAAAGTTTACAAGAACAATGACAGAGGTGGTTTCCAGGTTAGGCCTTTACTGACAATCCAGCTGTGTTTGTCACCCATGAATCCTTGAGGAACAAAGGAACAGAACCAGTGTTACAGACGAAACATCTGTAATGAGTGTATTCCATATTAATATTCCAGAAAGCAGAATAAATAAGAATATTGCTATCAGCACCAATGGAATCATGGCTTCAAATGATTTGTGTCTGTGGGACTAGCCATTATTGCGTCCTTGAGTGTTGTTCAAATGAAGGCCATTTGTGAACCAAAGACAGCTGTTGCTCCTGGAAATGGTGGTTGCCACTACCACTTAAAGGATAGCTTCTATGTGTAGGCTCGTGGAAAGGACTGATGCTTGCATCCACTAATAATATGGTCACCTCACCGGCACTTGTCCTTTGAATTCAGAGAACATACACGTACACACACAGATTCTCTATTGGTAGTCAATCACACCCACCTTCTGACTCACCCACAATCAGAAGCCAAGCAGTGAAATAGACACTATATGTGTGACATCATAAGCCTTTTGCAGGCATAGATCGTCCCTTTCATCTGTGTATCTCTAATCCCTATAATAAACACTTAAAAATTGCATGATAAATGAGTGAATTTAATGAATAAATGAATGCATAAAAGACATGGTCCTCTATGATTAATGTATAATGCACACAGTTTACTCAAGGGTATTTGAGAACTGAGAATTCCATACATATTTGGATACTTGAAATTTGTGCCAGCAGTTCTTTCTTTCCTGATAAGATGATGAGTAGAGCGTTATTTAATAAGAAGCGAAGGGTTTTAAGCACAGCATTGCACTCCTGGAGATTGCAATCAAGTTGCTGATGAAGCCCAAGAAAAGAGCCAGGCAGGCCGTCATTACATGAAAAATTTGGAGAAGCTTAGAAGGAGAGCATCAGTGTTTTAGCGAAGCAAGTGATCATTTATCTTCGAGAAAAAAAAAAATGAGAGGCACTCATTAAATGCAATATCGGAGACGAATTTGATAGATTATGAGAGACCAAGGGACTTTCAGTTTCCTTGGCTGGAAAAGCTCAAATGAAGTTTTGGTTAATTGTTTGAGAGTATTAAATGCATTTTTAAACTTTTAACAGGGGTACACTGGTGGCACATTTGAGAAGGCAGGAGCCCACAGTTGATGGTGATGCATTACTAGTTAACCTAAGCAGCCTAATCCAATTCAGGGGCTTCACTGGATAATCTGAAAGACAAGTATTGTAATTTTCAATTACCACTAAGTAAATGAATCCATACCAGAATTTGCTGGAGGGGTTCGGAAGGGGTTTGGTACTGATTGCTGATTCCAAGACTGGTTTAGAGCTAACTTTACTTGGCAATAGGAACTTCTTTAATGCCCTGAACTCATGATTTATGCTACTAAATTACATTTTCTGTGAAATATAAGGTTGTGTTTTATTTCAGGCTATTAAAAAGAGCTAGGAAATTATGTCCTTGGTTTCCAATCTTATTTCATAAATATGTAACATTTCTTTTCTTGTAAACTGAGATTGTCAGCTCAGGTCAGAAACCGCTTAATTCTAAGAGGGACTCTAGCAATTTTCTTACTCTTAATTACATAGAAATTCTGTATCTGAATTTTAAAACTTATTATGGGAATAATTCACTATTTAATTCACACTTGAATATTTTCTTTCAGTATTGTCCCTTTCTTTTAATACACTTCATTATTAAGGCAGTTTTAGATTTATAGAAAAATTGCACAAAAGTACAGAGAGTTCCCACACACCCCTTCCCTACCTGCGCACAACTTTTTTTTCCTGTTGGTAACATCTTGCATTAGTGTGGTACAGAAGGTAGAACTGATGAATCAGTATTGATACATTGTTGTTGTTAGGCACCCTGGAGTCCTTTCTGACTCATAGCAACCCTATGTACAACAGAATGAAACACTGCGCAGTCCCGTGCCATTCTGCCAATAGTTATTATGCTTCAGCCCATCGTTGCAGCCACTGTGTCAATCTAACTTCTTGAGGGTCTTTTTTTTTTTTTTGCTGACCCTCCACTTTATCAATCATAATGTCCTTCTCCAGGGACTGATCCTTCCTGATAACATGTTCAAAGTATGTGAGACGTAGTCTTGCCATCATTGCCTCTAAGGAACATTCTGGCTGTATTTATTCCAAGACAGATTTGCTCCTTCTTCTGGCAGTCCATGGTATATTCAATATTCTTCACCAACACCATAATTCAAAGGTATCAATTCTTCTTTGGTCTTCCTTATTCATTGTCCAGCTTTTGTATGTGTATGAGGCTATTGAAAACATCATACCTTGGGTCAGGTGCATTTTAGTCTTCAAGGTGACATGTTTGAAGTGTTTAACAACACTTTAAAGAGGTTTTTTTTGCAGTAGATTTGCCCAGAGCAATGTGTCACTTGATTTCTTGACTGCTCCTTTCATGGGTGTTGATTGCGGATTCAAGTAAAAGGAAATCCTTGACAACTTCAGTATTTTCTCCATTTATCATGATGTTGCTTATTGGTCTAGTTGTGAGATTTTTGTTTTCTTTATGTTGAGTTGTAATCCATACTGAAGGCTGTGGTCTTTGATCTTCATCAGTAAGCGCTTCAAGCCCTCTTCACATTCAGCAAGCAAGGTTGTGTCATCTGCTTAACCCAAGTTGTTAATGAGTTTTCCTCCAATCCTGATGCCCCGTTCTTCTTCATACAGTCCAGTTTCTCGGATTATTTGCTTAGCATACAGACTGAATAAGTATTGTAAAAGGATACAACCCTGAGGCACACATTTTCTGACTTTAAACCATGCAGAACCCTTGTTCTGTTCAAACGACCGCCACTTGATCTGTGTACAGGTTCCTTCCAAGCCGAATTAAGTGTTCCAGAACTCGCATTCTTTGCAATATTGTCCATAATTTTTTTTTTTATGATTCACACAGTCCAATGCCTGTGCATAGTCAATAAAACACAGGTAAACATCTTCCTGGTATTCTCTACTATCAGCCAGGATCCATCTGACATCAGCAATGATATCCCTCGTTCCATTTCCTCTTCTTAATCCAGCCTGAATTTGTGGCAGTTCCCTGTTGATGTACTGCTGCAGCCGCTTTTGAATGATCTTCAGCAAAATTTTACTTGCATGTGATATTAATGTTATTGTTCAAAAGTGTCTGCATTTGGCAAGATCACCTTTCTTTAAAGCAGGCATACATATGGATCTCTTTCAGTCGGTTGACCAGGTAGCTGTCTTACAAATTTCTTGGCGTATACAAGTACTTCCAGCACTGCACCATCTGTTTAAATATCTCAGTTGGTATTACAACAATTCTTGGGGCCTTGCTTTTCACCAACGCCTTCAGTGCAGCTTAGATCTCTTCCTTTGGTACTATCGGTTCTTGATCATATGCTACCTCCTGAAATGGTTGAACATTAACCAATTCTATTTGGTACAGTGACTCTATTCCTTCCATCTTCTTTTGATGCTTCCTGCATTTTCAATATTTTTCCCCCATAGAGTCCTTCAATATTGCAACCTGAGGCTTGATTTTTTTCTTCAGTTCTTTCAGCTTGAGAAATGCCAAGCATGTTCTTCCGTTTTGGTTTTCTAACTCCAGGTCTTTGCACATGTCATTATAATACTTTGTCTTCTCAAGCTGCCCTTTGAAATCTTCTGCTTAGCTCTTTCACTTCCTTATGTCTTCCGTTCAGTTTAGCTACTCAGTTTTCAAGGGCAAGTTTCAGATTCTCTTCTGACATCCAGTTTGTTCTTTTCTTTCTTTCCTGTCTTTTTTAATGGCCTCTTACTTTCTTCACGTATGATGTCCTTGATGTCATTCCGCCACTCATTTGATTTTCGGTCATTAGTGTTCAACACGTTGAACCTATTCTTCAGATGGTCTCCAGATTTAGGTAGGATATACTCAAGGTTACACTTTGGCACTCTTGGACGTGTTCTAATTTTCTTTAGTTTAAACTTGAACTTGCATGTGAGCAACTGATGGTCTATTTCACAATCATCCTGTCGCCTCGTTCTGACTGATGATATTGAGCTTTTCCACCATCTCTTTCCACAAATGTAGTTGATTTGATTTCCGTGTATTCCATCCAGTGAGGTCCATGTATATCTTACTGGTCATACAGTATGTAACTTTTTCAGACTGGCTTATTTGGCTTAAAGCTGTATGTATTTAAGTTTCCTCCTTTTTTTTCTTTTTCTTTTCTAATTGTTGTAAGCATATATATAACAGAACATTTGGTACTTCAACATTTTTACATGACAATCCAGTGACAATTAGGGGACACTGAACTTCTGTTAGGGAGCCCCGGTGGTGCAGTAGTTAAGTGCTAGGCTGCTAAACTGAAAGGTTGGTGGTTTGAACTCACCTGCTCTTCCATGGGAGAAAGATGTAGTAGTCAGCTTCTGTAAAGATTACAGCCTTGGGAACCCTATGGAGCAGTTCTACTCTGTCCTCTGGGACCGCTATGAGCTGGACTCGATGACAACCAGATTTTTTTTAGCTTCTGTTATGAGTGATGGTTGCACAGTATTGCCCTTTTCATACAAAGCTTTAAGTTTGAAGGAACCTCTGTAGGGACCAATGACTGGTGAGAGAGTTTATTTCACTTTTTCCGTGAATAAGAGATACCATAACATCTGTGGAACAGACCTTGGAATGGGGATAGAGAAAATGATGTAGGAAGAAGAAGAGGATATAAATCACTGCCAAACAAAAATATACTTGGCTTCTTGCTACCACATTTTCTGGGAAACATAATTTACGGGATGTCTTAGGGTTCTCTAGAGAAACAGAACCAGGTTAAATATATCTATACATATTATATATATATATATATATATGTAATATATCTATGTATATGTAAAGAGAGAAAGTGAGAGAGAGATTTTGAGGAATTTGCTTATATTATTGTTGACCCTTAAGATTAACCATTAAATACCCCATGGAGGGTATTTAGTGATCTCTGTTTCATGCCAGATGGTATAAGGGGATCTTTGCAGGTACTCAACTCAACACATGTTGGTACCACTTTTCAGCGGTGTAGAAAGATACCTGAGCTAGTGTGAGAGGGCTGTTTTTTGAGAAATGAGTATACACTGATGCTAGGAAATAAAGTAAAAAAACTTGGCTTCTTTCTCCATACTTGAGAAATGTGGATGTCTAAATCACAACTGGCAATCATTTATTATCTTCAGTAAGATTCTCTGCACATTATTTATCATTTATCAGTTACCAGTTGTTATTGAGTCGGCTCTGACTCGTGGTGACTCCATGTGTGTTAGAACAGAGCTGTGTGCTCCACAGGGTTTTAAATGGTTGATTTTTCACAAGTAGAGCACCAGGCCCTTCTTCTGAGACATCTCTGGGTTGACTCAAACCTCCAACCTTTTGGTTAACAGCTAAGTGTGTTAACTGTTGACACCACTCAGGGACTTTATTGAACATTACTATTCCAAATAGTTTTCTTCTTCTGCTTTGTCCTATCTACCACATTCTTAGCCAACAATCTTGTCAGAGATGTCATATGAGATAAATTCTTCCACCCTTCTTTCTTTACACCTAAAGAGAAGATGGGAAGATTTAAAAATATATGTACATCTCAGCATTCAATTAATTTTATTTCTTGTTGTTTTTTGTTTTTCTGTCATCTTAATCTTCAGTCTTTTCTCCCTCATCTAAATACTGGGCTCTTTCTCTTATTTTTAAAAATAAAATAAATGCAAAACAAGAAAGCCTTTTTTAATAAACTTTTTATTATTAGTCTTACCCTCCATCCAAACTACAGCCTCAAATCTCTACATCCCATCAAGAACAAATTTTATTCAAGACCAAACTTCTTTAAGTAAACATTCAAAATTGCTCTCGCCATGTCCTTTCCCACACTCCACCCCTTGATCCAGCTGGGCCCCATTCTTGCACACTATTCTCATCTTGCCAGGGCTCTTGTTGATGTTACCAAATAGAATCGCCCTTTTTGAAGTCCTCATTTTACTCTACATTTCTGCATTGCTGAAATTTCCTTCTTGAAAATTCTTTTCTATTTTGGTTATGAAGCAACATTTCTTTCTGCCTAGTTGGTGAGCTCATTTCAGTATCATAAGAAAATTGCTTCCAGTTTAACCCTTCAATGTTAAGGTTTCCCAGGTGTCAAGAATTGTGAAGGGTCTGAGATTTTACCTCACTTACAAGTTAACCTGCCACAATTTCATGTGACTCCTGGGTCAAAGACAAAGTGTGTTATAGTTGCAGCCAAAGCAGTGGCCAGAGAATCAACATTTCCGCCATTCCCTGATCTCAGATTCCTACAGGGAGATGCGCAGAGGGTTATGTGATGCCAGCATACACAATGAGTTGTATTATTGGAGAGAAACCCTAATCATAAAGAAACCGACTATTTTATAATGGCAATAAGCCCTGCCTGACCTTTGCCCTATAAAGAGCAGTTAACAAACCACCCTATGCTCTGGAGGGAGACATTGTCTTTATTATATTGGACAGTTAACAAACCGCTCTATGCTCTGGAGGAAGACACTATCTCTAGCTTCTGAGATTGTTCACCACACAAACATCTTGGAAAAGATAGTCCAGAACAAAGGCAGTCAGTGCCTTAATTCACAAGACATGCATAAATTCAAGAGACCTACGGAGACCCAGAAACGTGTATTCTGTCCTCCACATGCATCTATATGCTCCTGCTGGTTGACCATAGCTCTGTTATAACTTCTTGTACCCCAGGAACCTCTAAATATATATATCTCTCTAAACTTCAGTCATGGGCACTTGGATGATATGTCCAAATTAGAAAGAACACTTTTTTCTTTACTCTAATTATGATCTCCTCCTGCATTTCTCAATTTAGTAAATGTCATCAGCATTTATTATTCCAAACTAGTAAAGTTGGAGCCATTACTTGATCCTCCTTCCCTTACTCCATTACAAATCACTGAATCCCTGTGGATTTATCTTGAATATATATATATATTTTTCCTGATTGTAACTCCTCTTGCCCATCTCTTAGTCCAAAAAAACAAACCCTTTGCTGTCGAGTCAATTCCGACTCATAGCTACCCTACAGAACAGAGTAGAACTGCCCCATAGAGTTTCCAAGGAACAAATGGTGGATTCGAACTACTGAACTTTTAGTTAGCAGCTGTAGCTCTTAACCACTCTGTTACCAGGATTTCCAAGCTGACCTTTTGGTTAGCAGTCATAGCTCTTAACCACCAGGCTACCAGGGTTTCCTGTCTTAGTCCAAGCCTTCAAAATTCTACTCTGGACTATGACTACGACCCCTTAATGGGCCTCGTCTCCTCGCTTCTATGGTCATTCATTCCACTCTACCCTCTGCATAGCTGAATCAGTGATCTTTCCAAAAAAGTATACCTGGCTATTTCATTTCATGCTAAAATTCTTCAGTAAATTCCCCATGTCATTAGTACTTAGTGCTTTATCTCTTTCCCCTGAACTCTGAAGTGTGGATGAATTTCTAGCCAAGCAGAAAGTGGATGGAGAACTCTTCTTTGGAGTATACATTTCTATGTCATTTAATAATAAATTATACATGTTTATATTTTATATCCCATTGCCTCAAGTCAATTCTGACTCACAGCAACCCTATAGGACAGAGTAAAACTGTCCTATAGGGGTTCCAAGGAGCAACTGGTGGCTTTAGGCTGCCCAGCTTTTTGTTAGCAGCAGAGCTCTTAACCATGGTGCCACCAGGACGCCAAGCCTTGCTGGTGCAGTGCTTAAGAGCTATGGCTGCTAACCAAAAACGGCGGCAGTTTGAATCCACCAGCCACTCTTTGGAAACGCTATGGGGCGGTCTTACTGTCTTATTGGGTCACTGTGAGTTGGAATAGACTCCATGGCAACGGGTTTATATTTTACATAATATTTATTGTCCAAATTAAGTGCTGCCTTCACCTTTGCCAATACATACTAGGTAATGCCACAACCTTCTTCAAATATCAGGCTTACTTTTGTCTTGATTAATGTTTCCACCCTGCTCGTCAGCATGTTGTAAAAACTTAATTATGGGTTTATAAAAAGTTCTTTTTATTCTTTCATACAACAGTGTAGTAACATGTTTAAACAAATCCATTTTTAAAATAGTTTAACTGAACTATAGCACCATTTGGCTAAGTTATTTATTCTTCAGCTGTTTGCAGACCTTAACGTTTCTAGTTGTGAAAATATTAATAGTAAAATAGCAAAGTAAAGATGTAATTCTGATTGAAAAGCAATTTTAATGACCTCTGATTAGTGACAAGTTCTAATTATTGCTTCAGTGATTTCTGTCCTAATGTCCTTAGTGATAAACATTAAAGAAGACCCACTTAAAATCTGTCATTTGAAATTATAACAAGAACCATCTTTTCAGTACAGGATTGTACCAGGATGACCCTCCTTCTCCCCCTTTTTTAGCAAGTTCAAGGGCTTCAGACTTAAAGTGGGGATTGAGGAGAAAGGTTCTAACAAAAAGGGATTGAATGAGTGTTAGAAGTTAGGCTGAATGTAGGAATTTAAATAACGTGGAATTTTGAAAGTTTTGAGTTATTTTAATGAGAGTAAAAATTAACACTATAAAGTACAGTCTCAATTTTGTGTATTTCTTGCAACAATTCTCCAGGTATTTTCTTGAGAGGAAGAAATGTTTATCTAAGAAAAAAAAATTAGGGAAGAATAAAAATCCATACATAAGGCCAAAAATCTTTACTGACCACCCCTGACAGAGCCTTATTCATGAATATAATAATCTTTGGCAAATGGACTTCCAACTGCTGCTTTACCATCTCAGAGGAATCATAGCCTGCCGTCTCCCGTGAGGGCTGAGAACTCTTACACCACCAACATCTCTAGACACATGTATAAAAAACTTAATTAAAAAAAAAATTCAATGGCCTTTTGATGTCAAGCTATATTATATTTGAGCTCATTATAATGGCATATAAAACATGATAATCTCTCCATGTATTTCGATGTCTCATTTATTATGAATGTTCATATGTTGATATATAAAGGCTAAGCCTTTGGAAGACTTCTTCATAACCTTTCCACTAATATTTAGATAAGGACTCCTTTCGGGACAGGAACAAACCATCTCAGTGCAGCCTTGTGACATTTATCTCATTTATTATCATCTTAGTATGTGTTGATAATAAAGTAACTATTATTAATACCATTACATTGAAAAACTTTTTGAAATTGAGAAAACATTAGTGATTTTGATCTGAAATATAAGTTTAGTCCTAGCTTAAAAGTTTTTAAAGCAAAATTTCGGTGAAAATCTGAGGGTAATACCAAACAACCAGTTTAAAATAAGGTGAATAAAAAATTCAAGAGCAAGTGAAATTGGTTACATTTTGAGTTGGTTTCGGATTGCAGTTTCATCTTAATCAATACCTCGATTGTAGTCTTTTTGATTATATTTAATCATCATCCATCTCTTGTATGGCTAATGTATGCCACGGCATGAAGCCTTTTGTACTTCCAATGATTATATTAAATTGATTTAAGCTTTCAGTAAGTTCCTATAATTTTTTCTCTTTTAAATTATTCACCTTGAACCAGAAAAAATATTTTTCCATTTGCTTTGTCTTTTTACTGCTTGAGTTCTAATGATTATTCAAATAGCATCATTTACCCTGAATTAGAAAGTGTAATATTCACTATGAAATTTAAACTCATCCTTTCTATGTCTATCTTTTTGGTAGGGAAGAATGGCTGAGAGAAAAAAAATCAAAACTTTTATCTGAGGGTATATTTTACTTGGTTTATCCCCCAAACTCCAATACTCCAAAATATAGAATGTGTTTATTAGCATTTAGTTATTTTTATTTGATTATTCAAGTAACTCATTAACATATCAGATAATAATATTATTTTCAGATTCTATGTAGATTATATTTGTCTTGATGTAATTTATTAAAAACAATAGCCTTTATTTTTAAAGCATCAGGGGTTAAAAATAAACTTCCTGATGTTTAACTTGAATGGAAGTTCATTTTATTTTCTTATCACATAGTTTTGGTTTTGCATGATTTAGACGTGGAGTTAAACTGACGTATGAGTATGAGGTGAAATATTGAAAGAATGCTTTGATTATTTCAGTGTCTGAGACAACTGAATCTGGTTACTGCTGAATGAGTTGCTTAGCTATTGCCCATCATGATGGCTGATGGAATTGATTGTATAGAAAACAGCTACTCTTTTTCCAATGATTGTGTGCTGAGACAACTCTCCCTTCTCAGTCGGCCTTTATGGAAGCATCCCTAAAAACAAACCTTAACTGGTTACACATACACCTATTAGAGCAATGAGGAATAATTCCTTCATGTTACGTTTCCAAAATTTTAATATGACCTTTAAGACCCTGCATGAACTCTTTCCAACTTTTTTGATTATGTTCCCCAAAAGAAATTTTTACATGGTGGCTAAATTAGTACACAAACACACATACATGAAACAGCATTTAACTTTACTACATGTATTATTTACATGTATTATTTTATCTTTTTATCCAATGTATTCATTTTTGGAAAAATGTAGGCCTTCACTCAGTAATTAGATTTCATAACCAACTAATGTTGCGAATCACCAACCTAGGCCCTTATTTCCATAATCATCTCATCCTGCTTGGAAGTCTTCCTTGTTCTTCTTGTATCAGCAAAACTGGCTTTTTCTCTGTTTTTTTTTTGATTAGGCTGAAGTTACTTTTAGTATCAGGGATTTTACATCCATTCTCTTTTAGCCCTGTCACTTTTTCCTAGATAACTCTGGATCTGGCCCACTTCCTTCATTTTACAGATAGAAAAAACTGAGGCATAGAGAGATTAATTACATAATTCTATATATACTCAACAATTACATATTGAAATTTCATTATATCTGTGAAGTTAAGCAAGGCCTTCTCTCATCCCCGAGATATCCTCATGGCTAACTTCTTCCAGTTTCTGATCAGATGTCATTTTTCAATGGACTTATCCTGACCAGTCCAGTATAAATTGACATCTCTTTCTCCAACTCAGAACTCATTATTTAATTGCCCTGCTCCAGTTTTAATTTTTTTCTATAGCATTTAACAGCTTTAAATGTACAGACTTTTTTTTCCTTTATTATGTTCACTTCTAATTTCTGTACCCCTCCGATAGAACTAAAGCTCCATGAGAGTAGGTATATTTGCTTTCATTCATGCATCACAAACTCTTAGAACAGTGTCAAGACCAGAGTAGGAACTCATTAAATATTTATTAAGTGAATGACAAAATGAATGAATGCAAGAAAACATGCTCTTTGTCTAAAATCACAGCTAGTTCGTAGAAAGCTAGGATTAAAGCTAGGTCTACTGATTCTTATTTCAGATCTCTTTCCTTCGCAATCCACTGACACATGACTTCAGAAACAAAGGTACGTTTCTTCTGTGTATTCCATAACATAGAATTTTATTCTAGTGACACCTCATGTACTGAATGAACAAAAATTTCTGCCTTAACGTAAGTGGTACTCAAGATGAAAACAAGATACAGGAAAATAACAAAATCTTGGAGGTGATTTAAATCTCCTGATTGCTGCAGTGAAGCACCATTGATTTCTACTTACACAAATACTCTGATTTCCTATGTTACTTTAACAACAGATCAGCTCAATTTTCTTTCTAGATCTGTTGTTTACTTTGCTCTAGTCTACTCTTTGCTACATGTCCATGGTGCCAGGGGTGCTAATTATCCTCATTACACCCACCATGCACCTGTCAGTTTGCCACACTGTGGTGGTTTACATCTTGCTGTGATGCTGGAAGCTATGCCACTGATATTTCAAATACCAGCAAAGTCACCCTGATGGGCAGGTTTCAGCAGAGCTTCCAGACTAAGAAGGCTAGAAATAAGGACCTGGTGGTCTACTTCTGAAAAAATTGGCCAGTGAAAACCTTACAAATAGCAGCAGAACGTTGTCTGACATAGTGCCGGAAGATAAGACCCTCAGGTTGGAAGGCACTCAAAATATGAGTGGGGAAGAGCTGCCTTCTCGAAGTAGAGTCGACCTTAACAATGTGGATAGAGTAAAGCTTTCAGGACCTTCATTTGCTGATGTGGCACAACTCAAAATGAGAAGAAACAGCTGCAACTATCCATTAATAATTGAAATGAGGAATGTATGATGTATGAATCTAGGAATATTGAAAGCTGTCAAAAAAGAAATTGAACACATGAAGACGGATATCGTAGGCGTTAGTAAGCTGAAATGGACTGGTACTGGCCATTTCGAATCAGACGATCATATGGTCTACTATGCTAGGAACGACAAATTGAAGACTCATCACATTTATTGTCAAGAAGAACATTTCACAGCCTATCTTGAAGTAAACAGTGATGAGATAATATCCATATGTCTACAAGGAAGAGTGGTTAATATGATTGTTATTCAAATTTATGCACCAACCTCTAATGCCAAAGATGATGAAATGAAAAATTTTTACCAACTTCTGCAGTCTGAAATTGATGAAGCATGCAATCAAGATGCAGTGATAATTACTGGTGTTTGTAATGAGAAAATTGGAAACAAAGAAGAAGGATAGGTAGTTGAAAAATATGGCCTTGGTAATAGAAATGATGCTGGAGATTACATGATAGAATTTTGCAAGATCAAGGACTTATTCACTGAAAACACCTTTTTTCAACAGCATAAATGGTGACTATACATGTGGACCTCACTTGATGGAAAACACAGGAATCAAATTGACTACATTTGTGGAAAGAGATGATGAAAAAGCTCAATATTTATTGTCCATCTGAACAAGGCCAGGGGCCGACTGTGAAACAGATAATCAATTGCTCACATGGAAGTTCAAGTTGAAGCTGAAAACAATTAAAACAAGTCCACAAGAGCCAAAATATGAACTTGAATATATCCCACCTGAATTTGGAGACCATCTCAAGGATAGATTTGACACACTGAACACTAATAACTGAAGACTAGACAAGTTGTGGAATGACAGCAAAGACATCACACATGAAGAAAGCAAGAGGTCATTAGAAAGACAGGAGGGAAAGAAGAGAACAAAATGGATGTCAGAAGAGACTCTGAAACTTGCTCTTGAACATCGAGTAGCTAAAGCAAATGAAAGAAATGATGAAGTAAAATAGCTGAATAGAAGATTTCAAATGACACCTGGAGAAGACAAAGTAAAATATTATAGTGCAACATGCAAATACCTGGAGATAGAAAACCAAAAGGGAAGAACATGCTCCGCTTTTCTCAAGCCAAAAGAACTGAAGAAAAAGTTCAAGTCTCAAGTTGCAATTCTGAAGAATTCTATGAACAACATATTGAACAACGCAGCTAGCATCAAAAGATGATGGAAGGAATACACAGAGTCACTGTGTCAAAAAGACTTGGTCAACGTTCAACCATTTCAGGAGTAGTGTATGATCAAGGATTGAAGGAAGGAATCTAAGCTGCACTTAAGGCATTGGTGAAAAACAAGTCTCCAGAAATTGACATAATACCAATTGAGATGTTTCAACAAATGGATGCAGCTCTGGAAGTACTTACTTGTATATGCCAAGAAATTTGGAAGACAGCTACCTGGCCAATTGACTGAAAGAGATCCATATTTATGCCTATTCCAAAGAAAGGTGATCCTACTGAATGCAGAAATTATTGAACAACCTCATTAATATCACATGTAAGTAAAATTTTGCTGAAGATTATTCAAAAGCGGCTGCAACAGTACATTGACAGGGAACTGCCAGAAATTCAAGCCAGATTCAGAAGAGGAGGTGGAACGAGGGATATCATTGCTGATGTCAGATGGATCCTGGCTGAAAGCAGAGAATACCAGAAAGATGTTTACCTGTGTTTTATTGACTTTTCACAGACTTTCAACTGTGTAGATCATAACAAATTATGGGTGACATTATGAAAAATGGGAATTCTGGAACACTTAGTTGTGCTCATGAAGAACTTGTACATAGACCAAGAGGCAGCCATTAGAACAGAACAAGGAGATACTGTGTGGTTTAAAATCAGGAAAGGTGTACATTGGGATTATATCTTTTCACTATACTTATTCAATGTGTACACTGAGCAAATATTCTGAGAAACTGGGCTATATGAAGAAGAACATGCTGTTAGGATTGGAGGAAGACTCCATAACAACTTACGAAATGCAGATGACACAACCTTGCTTGCTGAAAGTGAAGAGGACTTGAAACCCTTATTGATGAAGACCAAAGACTATAACCTTTGGTATATGGACTACACCCCAACATAAAGAAAACAAAAATCCTCACAACTGGACCAACAACAACATCATGATAAAAGGAGGAAATATTGAAGTTGTCAAGGGTTTTATTTTACTTGAATCCACAATCAATGCCCACGAAAGCAGCAGTCAGGAAATCAAACGATGCTCTGTGTTGGGCAAATCTGCTGCAAAATATCTCTTTAAAGGTTGAAAAGCAAAAATGTCACTTTGAGGACTAAGATATGCCTGACCCAAGCCATAATATTTTCAAATCCTTGTATGCATTTGAAAGCTGGACAGTGAATAAGGATGACCGAAGAAGAATTAATGCCTTTGAATTATGGTGCTGGCAAAGAGTACTGATTCTATCATGGACTTCCAGAGAAGGAACAAGTCTGTCTTGGAAGAAGTACAGACAGAATGCTCCTTGGAAGTGAGGATGGCGAGGCTTCCTCTCACGTACTTTGGACATGTTATCTGAAGGGACCAGTCCCTGTAGAAGAACATCATGCTTGGTAAAGTAGAAGGTCAGCAAAAAAGAGGAAGAAACGTAAGGAGATAGACTGACACAGTGGATGCAACAATGAACTCAAACATAGCGATGATTGTGAGGGTCGTGCAGGAACAGGCAGTGTTTCATTTTGTTGTAAAAACTGTTGCTATGAGTTGGAACCAATCAATGATACTGAACAAGAGCAAACACCCTTCTTCCCATCTTAACTTTTACCCCGAGTATCTGCTGCCAAATTACATGTTCAGTTCTACAGACACCCATTTATTTATTCTACAAAGTTCATAGTTGCTAGTTCTGAGGTTAATTGGCAAAGCACTGATGGAATCATTTTACTTACACAAAATGTTCCTTCTCTTTAACACAAAGCATATTCTTAAGAATGCCAAAGTTCATTTATTTTAATTGATGTTATAAGTCCTAACAATACAAGAAACCCTAAAATTAAATCCCTATGCAATATGAGCCCCAAACCAAAATGTCACTTTTCAGACTTCTTCCTGATATACCATCCATGGTACCACAATATCTTACCAACTAGCCAGACTTTTTCCTTAGTCCTTACATGTAATCATATGCCAAGTTTGGTGGAGTCATAATCTATAACAATTTTTTTTTTTTTTTTGCGGCCCAAAGCATGAAGATCATGGAAGAAAAAATAGGATCAATGCTAGGGGACCTAATACACAGCATAAATGGGATTCAAACTGTAACTAACAATACACAAACATCAGAATATAAACTAGATAACTGGGATCTTCTAAAAATTAAACACGCTCGTTAAAAGACTTCACTAAAGTAAAAAGAGAATCTACAATCTGGAAAAAAATGTTTGGCTATGACATATTTGACAAAGCTCTGTCTCTAAAATCTATAAGAAAATCCAGTACCTCTACAACAAAAAGACAATTCATTTAGAAAGTGGGCAAAGGAAATAAACAGGCACTTCATCAAAGAAGACATTCAGGTGGCTAATAGACACATGAGAAAATGCTCGTGATCACTAGCCATTAAAGAAATGCAAATCAAAATTCACCCCAACATTACTGGTCAAAAAAACCCCCAGTGCCGTCGAGTCGATTCCGACTCATAGTGACCCTATAGGACAGAGTAGAACTGCCCCATAGAGTTTCCAAGGAGTGCCTGGAGGATGTGAACTGCCGACCCTTTGATTACCAGCCGTAGCACTTAACCACTATGCCACCAGGGTTTCCAACATTACTGGCACTAATAAAAAAAAACCCAGAAAATAACAAATGTTGGAGAGGTTGTGGGGAGATTAGGACCCTTATGCATTGCTGGTGGGAATGTAAAATGGTACAACTACTTTGGAAAATATGACACTTCCTTAAAAAGCTAGAAATAGAAATAGCATATGATCCAGAAATCACTCTCCTAGGAATATATCTAGAGCTATAAGAGCCATCACACGAATAGACATATGCACACCCATATTCATTGCAGCATTATTCACAATAGCAAAAAGATGGCAACAACCTAAGTGCCCATCAACAGATGGATGGATAAATAAACTATGGTACATCCACACAATAGAATGCTACTCAACAATAAAGAACAGTGATGAATCTGGGAAACAGCTCACGACATGAATGGATCTGGAGGGCATTATGCTGAGTGAAATAGGTCAATCACAAGAGGACAAATACTATATGAGACCACCCATACAAAAATTGAAGAAAAGGTTTCTATGCAGAAAGAAACCATCTTTGATAGTTATGAGGAGGGAAGAGGTGGGGAGGGAAAAACGCTAACTAGATAGTAGATGAGTGGTAACTTTGGTGAAAGGTAAGGCAGTACACAGTACTGGGGAAGTCAGCACACTTGACCAAGGCAAAGTCATAGAAGCTTCACAGACAAACCCATACTCCCTGAGGGACTGAGTTATTGGGCTGAGGGCTAGGGACCATGGTCTTGGGGGACATCTAGTTCAATTGGCATAACACAGTTTATAAAGAAAAGGTTCTACATCTGTCTGTGGTTAGTAGTGTCTGGAATCCTAAAACCTGTGAATGGCCATCTAAGATACATTTACTGGTCTCATCTCAGCTGGAGCAAAGAAGAATGAAGAAAACCAAAGATAATGAACCACAACTACCAGAGCCTCCACCAGGCTGAGCCCAGGACGACTAGATGGTGCCTGGCTACTACCACCGTCGGCTTTGGCAGGGATCACAATAGAGGGTCCAGGACAGAGAGGGACAGAAATGTAGAGCAAAATTCAAATTTACACACACACACAAAAGACCAGACTTGATGGTCTGACAGAGATTGGAGAAACCCAGAGAGTATGGCCCCTGGACACCGTTTTAACTCAGTACCAAAGTCACTCCTGAGGTTCACCCTTAAGCCAAAGATTAGGCAGGCCCATAGGGCCAAAAATAACACATGTAAGGGACATGCTTTGTACTTCAACCATGTATAAGAGACTAATGGACACACCAGCCCAAAAGCAAAGATGAGAAGGCAGAAAGGGACAGGAAAACTGGACGAACAGAATCAGGGAACCCGGAGTGGGGAAGGGGAGAATATCGACACATCACAGGATTGGCAACCAATGTCACAATGTCTTTGTTCCCACCCATAATGGATCATTCTATTTGAGTTTTCATTACTTGTAGCTTAGGCTAGTTATACCCTCTTAATGGATTCCCAAACCTCAGTGCTATCCCATCTTCAGTTCATCTTTTATCCTGCTTCCAGATTAGACACACTTAAAACTCTGTTCTGACCATGCCATTCCTGGGTTTGTTTTCTCTGCTCATTAAAATAAAATTAAAGCAGAGTGTTTCAGTCTTTTCTGTCACAATACCACTAACTGTTGAAGACAGTGAAAAATAATTTTCAGGAGAATGCAGTGTCCAGCTTGAATGCTTTGATGTTTCATATTTTATGTTATGATTTTAAAAAAATTCATTATATTCCAAAAATGCCTTAAATTCTTACCATTAAATTCCTTACTTTGATACACCAAGAATATTTTCCAGGGGTTATTCCCTAGTATGTGAACATCTGGCATATTGCTGTGTATCAGCTGTGGGTCATACAAATTCCGGCTTGAGAAGCACAGCCTTCCACAACATGGCTCTTATTTTACCAATCTTGTCTGTCACCATCACCTTCTGTATTCTGCGCTCCAGCTGGTGGACAACTTGACTGTCCCTTTTAGATTCTTTTTGTTTATTCTGTTCTTACTGTTAGCAGTTCTTCTCCCTAGTTGTTCTTTAATCTCCTTTGTTTTCTCTTCCATTTCCTTTTATCAATTCTTAACCTATAGATTTAATTTTTTTCACTAACTTCATATTTCTGTGCCATTTATAAACTTTGTTAGAAGTTCAGTTCCTCTTCTGTTCATATTTTTGAAAGTGAGTGGAGAGTATTTTTCTCATATTTGACTTAAGTCATGCTAGTCATGGAATGAGTTATGTTATAACTTCCTCTTTAACCAAGTTTGTCACAGAATTTGACATATTAAAATACTATATAGAATTCCATAATGCATTTTGCCTATATATGAAAGTGTTTTATTTTATAATTTGTCTTATATATTTCTATCAAACTAGAATCTATTTTAGGATATTAAATAATTTTTAATTTGTTCTATGAGACTACAGATTGAGCTCATGTGGTGCATATCCTTTACTTCTGAGACTCCATTAAAACATTTAAACTTACAATAGTGAAGAGGACAGGAAGAAGGCTATCAGGAGACAAGATATTTCAACATATGTATTACAAATAGAAATCAGACGGATGAGGTATCCTAATGAGCCAGTGTAAAGGAAGTTTCTGATGTAAATACTTACAAAATGTACTACAATGGAAGAGGGCAGCAGCCTAAGAAATTGCAAGATAAATGAACGACAAGAGTAAAAAGTGAGGCCTAAATCAGAGACAATAATTGGTTCTCTTCTAAGGTCATACGAAAATATTAAAAAACTGATACAACATAGGCATTGCCCAATCACAATAAGTACTCAAAATAAACACTAAAAGAATGACTCTGTGAGTGTATACGGACCAATTGTAACTCTCAGATGCCTGTAAATATGACAGTCTACTTCACCTATACTTGAGCACAGAATGCATGTGTTTTATCTTGGCAAAAAAAGACAAAAACAAAAATTAAGGACAAACCAAAACCGAAACCAACAGAGACTTCTTCATAGAAATGGAAGAGTTTGAGTGGTGCTGGCTAGGGCAGATAATATGATTTTTGTTTCCCTAGGAGACCCTGTTTGAGTATCTAGGATATCCAATTAGAATTGAGCAAAGGACATGCCAATCAACAAGCCCCATCTAGATGCTAGAAAACATCATTTGAAAAAATTCAGAAATATTAACAAGAAAGACCAAGATGACCAAACAGAAGAGCTGACCATAGGGGGAATATGTTTCCAGAAATAGAGAACTTAAAAAAAAAAATTCTGGTTAAGAACCTCAAAACAATTGAAAGAATATTACATTCCTAAAATATAGGGTCACTATCAGAATCGACTCAATAGCAATGGATTTGGCTTTTTTGATTTATGCAATGAGAGATAAACCATCAGAGGATAAAAATGCACTCTTGGAAATTAAAAACAAATTGGTCTCAGGGAACATCTAGCTCAGTTGGCATAACATAGTTTATAAACAATATGTTCTACATTCTACTATGATGAATAGCATCTGGAGTCTTAAAAGCTTATGAGCAGCCATCTATGATGCTCCACTGGTCTCACTGTATCTGGAGCAAAGAAGAATGAAGAACACAAAAGACACAGGGGAAAGGTTAGTCCAAAGGCCTAATGGACCAAAAGTACTTCACCCTCTACCAGACTGAATCTAGCACAACTAGATGATGCCTGGCCACCACTACTGACTGCTCTGACAGAGATCACAATAGAGTGTACTGGACAAAGCTGGAGAAAAATGTATATAACAAAATTCTAACTCACATACACACACACACACACACACACACACACACACACAAAGATCAGACTTACTAGTCTGACAGAGATTGGAGAAACTCCGAGAGTATGGCCCTGGACACCTTTTTAGCTCAGTAATGAAGTCACTTCTGAGATTCATCCTTCAGCCAAAGAGTAGACAGGCCCATTAAACAAAATGAAACTAAATGGGAACACCAGCCGAGGGACAAGGACGAGAAGGCAGGAAGGGACAAGAAAGCTGGTAAGAGGGAACCCAAGGTTGAGAAGGGGAGAGTGTTGACATGTCATGATGTTGGCAACCAGTGTCACAAAACAATATGCTTACTAGTTGTTTAATGAGAAGCCAGTTTTGTAAACCTTCATCTAAAGTACAATTAAAAAAAAAAAAAAAAAAAAAAAGCTTAGTGGGAGAGGAGAGTTCAACTAATGGATTTTAATTAATTCTGCCATAAATTTCAATTATCCACTTTGGCCTTGCTCTTCCATCAAATGCGGGCAAAAAATAGCTGAATGCACTGTAAGCAGGATTTTGTTAAAGGATTTAGGAATATTTTTGGCTTTTGCAAGTGGAAAAAAATGGCCAGCCAGGTTGAAAAGAGAGGAAAGTTGATGTAAAAAGGAGGAGGGTGTGAAGAGAGAACTAGAAAAGGCACTGAAAATTAAAAAGACCACGTAGAGAAAAGGCACAGAGTGAACAGGAAGATATAGTGAGGCAGTAGCACAGACCCTATAGTTAAGAAAAACAAAAAGGAAAAAAATCAGAACATGGAAAAAAATATAAATTTTGAAATAAAATAGACTCACAAAAGTTTTAAAACTAAATAAAGTAGTAGATATTTACTACAGGGAGAATAAAAAAGGAGAATAGAAAACAAGAGAGAGAAGGAAAAAGATATATAGTATCAATCCAAGAGTTTCAAAAGCTTACTGAGTTTTAGAGAAAATCAATGCAAGCTATAAGACAAGATATAAAATTCAAAATAAAACCCACTGCCGTTGAGTCTATTCCTACTTATAGCGATCCCACAGAGTTTCCAAGGGTGCAAATTTTTACGGAAGCAGACAGCCACAACTTTCTCCCATATAGCAGCTGGTGGGTCAGAAGGATGAAGGGCTTTAGAAGATATCAAAATACAAAATGTTCATTCCACAGTTCTAGTAGTATGCTGGACTGTGGATAAACTTAAGGCCACAACAAAGGCACAGAATGAAAGAAACCAATGAAGTCAATTAGAGAATCCAGGAAAAGTTAAAAAAAAAAATTGTATGAGAGTGGATAGTAACACCATATATAAACTTAAGTGAAAAATATTTATGTAGTCTGAATAATGTAAATTATTTTCTTTTCATGACTAATATGTGGAATCAATCTATAGACAAAGTGTGGAAGAACACATTATCAACCATAAAACTTTAAAAAGTAAAAATGGAGATAACAGAAGTTGAAGGTGGAAGACAAACAGAAGTGAGGGGATGGACAGGAGTGATATCTTCATGAGTTTTATTTATTTATTTTTTTTGTCAGCTAAGACAGACTATGTGTGATTGATGGAGTAAACAAAAGAGGAACATAAGTATAATAGAGGAACTAAAAGTTCCTAAAAATGATTGAAATATAACTGTACCAGGAGGTTGGTGTGGGAAATGGAAAGAAGAGGATGGTGGGTGTGTGGTTTGTAAAAAAGCTGAAACATTTTCTTGCATAGTAGGAATTCAATATATAATGCTTAATGTTAACAAATTAAAAAAAAATTGGTGTAAGTATATTATTTTGGGATACAAGGATACCTAAAGAACTACAATTAGAAATAGTTTAGACTTGTTGCTAGAGTAATGGAGTTGGATGGATAAGAGTAGGGTATATATTATTTAACATTTTAAGGTAGAGTATGTAATACTTTGGTAAGCACAAAAAATTGAAAT
Source organism: Loxodonta africana (assembly GCF_030014295.1). Classification (NCBI taxonomy): domain Eukaryota; kingdom Metazoa; phylum Chordata; class Mammalia; order Proboscidea; family Elephantidae; genus Loxodonta; species Loxodonta africana. Next base: position 40,786,079 of record NC_087361.1, read on the forward strand.
AGAATAGAGTGTTGTTGTTAGTTGTCATTAAGTCAGCTCTGACTCATGACGACCTTATGTATAACAGAATGAAATGTTGTCCAGTCCTGTGCCATCTTCATGATCATTGGTACACTTGAATCCATCATTGTGGCAATTATGTCTATAAAAAGAGTCTATGAGGACTTAATCAAGGTTTTTGCCTAAGCTTATTAAATATGTGTATATCTTCTCCTCACTTGTTGACACGGTTAGTTTCCAAAGACCACATTGTTATGTGAAAATTGGTGTTATACAAAAATGGAAAATAACCACATCTGATCACAAATAAGAGGATGCCTACATCATTATGTAACTGCCAAGTTACATCATTACATAACTGCCAAACCACTGAGAATCATAGCCCAGCCAAGTTGACACATAACCTTAACCATCACAGCCAGCATTACCCCCCCGCCCATGACCTGGCATTAGTTACTACCATACATACATTGTTAATGCACAAAATAATCAAATAGCAGATTTTTTACTATTGTTGAAAATGTGAAACGGATAATGAAATAGTTGAAAAATGAAGAGAGGGTGTACTTATAAATTGTCTGTGAGAATACCTTTAGACTGCACTTAAGAATATCATTTTTTCTTGAGAATTTAGTCTTATAGTCTTAAGATTTTTACGCCAATTTTGTAACTTTATGCAAGTTAGTGAGGGTTTCAAGATCACAGTTTTCTCAGCAGTAAATTGATGGTATAGGGCAAGAGATGACTACATTTTTTTGTACAGGTTTAAAACATTCTCGCTTCAAGAGTTTTTTTTTTTTTTAATTGAAATTTCTGTGATGTCTTAATTTTTACTCTCACCCATTTCCCCCCTATTTTCTTTTTCCTATCCTTCAATAACTTTTAGGATTCTTCAATACTTCCTAAAAGGTACGGGATTTCCTTTTAGTACCCACATAGCTACACAGTAGTTATTTGAATATATTTTGTCAGAAGACATGTCTAACCTGAATATATTTTGTCAGAAGACATGTCTAACCTGCATTTGAAATATGTCATCATAACATAATTGAAAATGCAATACTGAAAAATAGATAAGCAATAAAGCCAGTAGCTCTATTTTCCATACCGTAATCTATTTCCATTTGCTGCAGATTTTTTGCTGATGTGTGTACTTGTGACTATATAAGAAAGTTTTTCTTCCAGGGTAAGGGAACATTAACGAAATTACTGTGTAACACTCTTTGAAAAATGAGAGATACCCACATTTGGTTTCCATAATGAAATCTATATTTGCTTGGTCATGGTCCAAACTGGTTTTGAAAAGTATATACTTAATTAAGGCGGATAAGTGGTCCAAAATTTAATAAGTCTAAAAAAGAAGGAAAATTTAAAAACAATGAAAATTTCTAATTAAATATGAGTAACTGTCGATTGCTCAGGTCCGAGGATTAATGGTGATTAACGTTACATAATTCAGCAGATCTTGCCAGGATGAAAATACACTTGTATGTAAGCTTCGCATCATAGGAGATAGTCGCCTGCTTTGCAGCTTGCGTTTTCTATCTGCCCTCATTTCCCTCGCCTGCATCCCTGCCCTCATTTCCCTCGCCGGCATCCTAGGGCAACTTCATTTAAACCGGCCTTACCATCCTAGGGAGATTTTTCTTTACCACTTTTGGGTCATCATCCTTGCCGATCACCCAAGGGATGCCCAAGATTTCATTTCACTCCTTCAGGATTCTACCTAGGTCCCTTTATTGCCTAGATCTGCTCTTCACGGTAGTCACTGCAGCGCACCGCACACTGAATGTTGGGAAGGCTTGGTTGGATTTTAACTACACAAGAGATTGAGGATTTTAACCAGGTCATGATGCAGGTTCTGAGGAGGTTGTAGGCAACTTCTCTACCATCATCTATATAAAAAAACGTGTAAATAAATCTATTTTTACTCTGGTTTATCTAGAATTTATTCTTTTGCTCTTTTCAAAAAGGCTTTAAAGCAGCTAAACCAAAAAAGAAAAAGAAAATCAAACCTGTTGCTGTGGAGTTGATTCCAACTCAGGCAACCCCACGTGTTACAGAGAAGAACTGCTCCACAGGGTTTTCTTGGATATAATCTTTATGGAAGCAGATCCCCAGGCCTTTCTCCCATGATACCTTTAGATTAGTGGTTAAACACAAACCATTAATGATATCCTAAAAAGGACTGTTAAAAAAAAAAAAAAAAACCTCACTGAAACCAGTTCAAGGTAAGGTGTGAAGCACTAGAGATATCCATCACTCTTTATAATTGTCTAACTCATTTATTGATTTCCTACTTTTTAGGCGAATAGAGTCAGTCATAAAAATGAACCCGCATGATCAGCTAAAGTCTAAAAGAACGATCAGGAGAAGGACTATAATGTTTTAATTGGAAAGGATGGATCTTAACGTTAATATCAATGCTCACTGCCATCAGCTTTATCACTTTAACATTTGAGGGACTGACGAATGTTCTGCTGATACAAACACTTTGTGAATTTCTCTGCCGAGGAGCAAGATAACCCTAGTGCAGGGAGGGACAACTTTACCAAGTGGGATGCTATAAAACTTTAAGTATTGGAGCTGAGAGTAACAACACTTATTTCCTTGGCATAAATTTCTGCTTTCTCATCTTGGAGTTTTATTTTGGCATGAAGATAGTAATAACACTAAGCCCTCCACTGCAATCCAAACTGAAGATAGATTATTTTGTCTTTAAAAATTTCATTATAAAGGACTATGTATGGAATAGATGAAAAAGCATTTTTATTTAATGATAAGGGTATACCTTTTGGAGTCAGGGAACTTGAATTTGAGACAGTTTGTGGCTTCTTTGGTGAAATGCGAATAATAATGACTTAACTCAATGGTTGGTTGTGGTGGTTTTATATAAACTAAACATTAAAATAATAAATAAAGAGACTTGGATATTTTGTCTACTAAAAAATAGCTTTAAAATGTAAGTATCCTAGTTCCTCATTGGAGGGACTATAAAATGAGGGAACGATGATAGGTCTTGACGTCAGAGCTATCCGAGTTTGACTCCTCAAGTGAACATGTTAGCTAAAGGAACCAAATAATTTACTTAATATCTTTTCCAGGTACATATTGCTGTGTAAAAAATTACACAGAAACTGAGTGGCTTAAAACAATAGCCATTTTATTATACCTCATGATTCTGTGGGTCAGGACTTCAATTGGGAACAGCAAATGATCCTTTGGCTTCCTGTGGCATTGACGGTCATTCGGTGCTATTCAGTGGCAGATGGGCAGCTTTGGAAAGGCAAAGGTGGCTTCCCTCCCATGTTTGACACCTTGGTGAAAATAGATGGAAGGCTGGGCTCAGCTGGGGCTGCAGAGCAGCGTGCCAATGTCCAGTGTCTCCAATGTGACAGTCTCAGGGAAGTTGAATTGCTTACATAGAGACTGACTTCTCTCAGAGTGAGCATGCCAGTGGGCCAATGCAGGAGCTGAGACGCTTCCTATGACCTAGCCTTGGAAGTGCCAAAACATCCCTTTATTCTGCCACATTCTTTTCATATAGGAAGACACAAAGTCCAGCCAAGGTTCCAGAGGAAGGGAATTAGGCACCATCACTTAAGCTATCTCAAAACCCCGGAGCCTCATATTTCCCCTTCTGTAAAACCTATCTCCAAAGGGCTGGTATAAAATTCCAATGAGATAATGTCTGCAAAATGTCTTGCATACAGTTTTACTGAAGAAAATATTTTTTCTCTTTTCTTCTTCATTTGTTTGAAGATCATATTTCCAATGTCAACTAGACCAAAGGGTACTGGGAAAATACTGACCTAAGCACAACTTCTCCCTAAACATTCAAAATAGCAGTCAAGTGAGTTTATTTACTTTACTCACAGCAAAGACCTGGGATGAAAACCACCTAGGATATTGAACTTATTGTTGGTCAGTTCTCAGAAGTTTGGTTACTAAGTTTTTCCAGTCTACACCTAATTAAACAAACAAAAACCCAAACCCACTGCCGATGAGTGGATTCCGACTCAAATTAGAAATGAAAAAAAAAAAAAGACGAATGCTGGGCTGCTAAAAGAAGAGAGACACTCTTGAAGAAGCTAGAAGCCAAGGGCAAGTAAAGTATAAAACACAAGACCCTTGAACTCTATCATTCTGTTCTGGGGCTTTTGCATGTAGTAGTAGAAGGCTATAAGAATCCTAGTAACTGTTGTTTTACACCCTAAATTACCAGTTGTTGTTCCTAATGATTCCAGCAAGACACGTTTACATTATGTTCTGTGCCTCCTGGAAGTATAAGAGAACACATATTTTAGAAAGATTTCTAGCAATAAAGGTTAACATTAATTGTATATGTCATGTAAAGTATTAAGTTTCAAGATTTCATATTTATGTAGTTTTTCTTTCTTTAATGGAGCTACATAATTGATGTGTTTTAGGATGATTCCATAGTGTGGTGTGGGAAATACATGTCATTTTTTGGCTGCCTAGCAGCTGAACCCTCTTTGTGTGTTTGGGTAGTTCTTTTTATTGTGAATTTTGGTGAGATACTAAGATCATCTTCCAACAAGAAGTTGAAAATGGCAGATAGTCCCTCTCCCAGCCTTCTTGGCAATGAGGAATGGGTCTATGACCCAGGTTTAACTGGTCACAGCTGCTAACTAAAGAAAAAAAAATGTTCTTCAAATAATTCCAGGAGTCTCTAGGGAGGTGTCACACATCTTGTTGAATTGAAGATAGAGAATTCTTTGTCATGCTTTCATTGAGAGTTGATTCTGTTTCCCCTCGTCTTGACTCTGAGTTGGCCCTGTGACTTGTTTTCACCAACAGAATGTAACAAAAATGGTACTGTGTGAGGCTGGACATTAAGAGATCTGCAATTTCTGCCTTTGTCTCTTGAAATACAACTTTTTCAGATCCAGCTGCCATGTGGGAAGGAATCCATGGAGAGAGAGGAGCCCAGCCATCCCAACCATCCCAGCCAACACTTAGAGCTGAGCATTGCCAGGCATCATCGCTGAAGACTGGAGTCTTCATAACACAAAATCCGTAAAATAGGTTGTGCTTTTTAACACGTTTTGGGACGGGGGTGGGGGAATGATTGTTGTTTGTTCACCAGTGTTTGGAAAAATTTTAAATTCCCCATCTTGTGAGTATAAATTATGAATCACAGGGCATTGGAACATGGGCTGTATCCAAGTAACAGTTCTTCAGTATGCTTGAGATTCTCCCACTCTTCCAATGACCAAGGCTGTTCATGCATTTTCTTGTGGGGTGTAAAATCATTGTGCCTGGGTCCTTTTTTAAAGGATTTGTTCTTCCTCAGAAACCTCCTTAGTTATTCTATAAATACAGTTCTCTTGTCCTGCATCATAAGTTCTCCAGACAGGCCCAAGAAAGGTCTACATCTCACTAGGATTCAAGCTGGGACAGCTACCATGCTAGGTTGATATTCAAGGATAATGGGCTAGAATTAGAATTACAGATCAGTACTGAGCATTTGTTCACTTCCAGTCTCCATGTGTGAGATCTGTAATACATGAGTAAATCGGACTGACAGGGCATAACTAAGTTCCTGCATATTCTATATTATAGCTAATAAAATATTCCCTTTTGTAGAAGAATACTTTCAGACCTCAGAGGTAGACCTTTTCACGCTAAAATCAAAACACCTGGGGATGGAGAAAGGTGAGCTGATACAAATTCAATTCCCGTTTTTTAAAATTTTAATTTAGTGGCTTCAACTAACTTTATAAATTCATTGAGAAATTATACATATTTATTCAGATGTTACCATTTATTTGTTAGTTCCATACCATTTGGCATGGACAGCCAAATTCCAAAAATACAGTTATTGGCCAGGCCAGTGCAAGCTTGGGGGTCCCTGGGTAGTGCAAACAGCTACACAGTTGGTAACCAAAATGTTGGTGATTTGAGTCTACCCAGAGGCACCTCAGAAGAGAGGCCTAGTGATCTACATTTGAAAAATCAACCACTGAAAACCCTGTGGAGCACAGTTTTACTCTGACACACATTGGACCATCATTAGTCAGAATTGACTCAACTGGCACATTTTTGTTTATTTTTTTATTTTAGTGGAGGGTGCAGTGAGGCTGTATTAGTGTTTACTGGTACAGATTTTCCTTGAGGAAGAGTTGACTTCTCTGTTATTTTATATCACCCGGGATTAGTCCAGTTATGGCATCAATTTTATTGACCTTCACAAAACTGTAGGCAATCATTTTCTTAAGACCTATCAGTCTAGCTTAGCCACTCTAATCACAAAGTGGCATGACATTTTTCTTTCACCTTGTTTTCATAAAGTATGTTATAGTTCTTCATAGATCTTCAGCCCATTGGTAAATGAGCCTTCATCAATAATTTATTTAAGCTGATTCTACAAAACTCAATTAATTCATATTTATGCATATAAAGAAATTATACCTTGATTCCCAAGCTATCTTAAATGAGCCTATTCCTTATTTTACAGATCCCTCGGCTACAGCCAAGAGCAGTGGTCTGTTCAACACTGTAGGAGAGCTACAGGGAACTACATGCTCACTCTGGGAGTGAAACTCACTCAACCAAGTCTGTCTACACTATCAGTCCTGCTGAATCCTGGTATGAGTGAGAGAAAACTACACAATGAGATATTCCTTTACCCAAAACCCAAACCCAAACCCATTGCCTTTGAGTCAATTCCAACTCATAGCAACCCTATAGGATAGGGTAGAAGTGCCCCAGAGAGTTTCTAAGGAGCCCCTGGTGAATTCGAACTGCTGACCTTTTAGTTAGCAGCCATAGCACTTAACCACCTTGCCACCAGGGTAAACCTTCCTTTATACAAGACATATTTATTACCTCTCTTTATGACATGAGCAAGCACTCTGCTAGTAAAGGGAATGTGAAGGTGAATAAAAGTGTTACTGCCCTCAACAGACTGGTGAGGACATATGTATACACAATACTAATGATAATACATTAAATTATTGCTATTAGAAGTATTTATAATGGATCGTATATCAGCAGGGAACAGTTCTGGGAGAAGAACATCATGCTTAGTAGAGGGTCAGTGAAAAAGACGAAGACCCTCAATGAGATGGATTGACACAGTGGCTGCAACAATGGACTCAAGCATAACAATGATTGTGAGGATGATGCAGGACCAGGCGGTGTTTCGTTCTGTAGTACACTGGGTCTCTGAGTTGGAAACAACTCAATGGCACCTAGCAACAACAACGACAACAATACAATGGATTGTAGAAGTCCTGAGGGTAGTGGATTAATATTGTGCAGAATCAGGGAAGGCTTAAAAAAGAAATGATGTCTGACCTTGCTCTTGAAGGAAAAGTAGGAGTTAGTTCAAGCAGTCTTGAAAGACGGGGAAACTCAGTTAATCCAGTCATCCCAGACAAGACCAATATAAACCATCTTGCTTTAGGCGATATTCAGCCAACTGCCAGACATGTGAGGGAGGCCATCAGTGCCCAACTGACAGCAAATATTTGAGTGAGCCCAGCTGATACCAACAGAAGAACAGCCAGGCTAAAATTGCCCAAATTGCCTCCCATGGATTCACGAGCTGGTGGAATAGCTAGTACTGTTGTTTTATGCCACTTGTTTTGGAATGTTTTCTTTGTAAAGCCCTGAAAGCTGATACTATCAGATTTGTATTTGAGAAAGATAAAAAGAAGAGGTGTTAGAGGATGGCGTATAGATGAGTGTGAGTCAGACCATTTAGGAAGCAATTTCAAGATCTCAGGAAAAAACACATTGCTGCTACCCAAGAGCCTTTAGGCCTGTAGCTTGGAACTCAGAGCTTCTTCCTGGGGTCCTGTGCAGGCAATCAGGATCCTGTCTGACTGCTTCCAGAGTCCAGCATCTGCTCTACTGTCAATTAAATTGAATTTGGAAAACTTGATACAGGTGATTGCTTAAAAATTACTATTAAATTAGTCCTAAGCAAGAATCTTTAAAAAATTGTGGGGAAATTATCATTATAATTCTACATTCAGCCTGCTTTACAGAAATATTTAATTTTTCACCTCACTTTAAAGAAACAGAAACCTGAAACTACGTACCACGTGTCTTGTGCTGCGGCTTATACCAGAAAAGACAACAGGAAAAACTCCAATGAGCAAACTTACTGTCAACAAGACCTCAAGTCTGCATTTACAAATGGAGGGATTAATTTTTTAGTTAAAATACAATGTATGAAATACATGCACATTTTATTTTATGACTGTCATCTTTTTTGATTAATCAACAAAGTACATGAGTTGCTTTGGATCAGAGGGCTTCTATTCTAATTCAATCAATAAATATTTATGGAGCATCTACTGTTTTAAAGTTCTATTCAGGGCACTCTGGGAGGTATAAAAATGAGACAAACATCCCATCCTAAGAATCTTATGGTCTCATAGTTTGAATGAGATAGATATAAACAACTTAAAGGTAAACTGTAATAAGATGGGCAATGCCTGCCAATCCCTAGTCCTGCCTCAAAAATACTAACGAACTTCAAACATTTCTCCAAAAATTCGCTTTTTAAAACTTCATTTTAAAAGTTATGAACTTCTGTAATTGTCTGAATTAGGCGTATCCATTCTTAACATCTCATCATAAATCACTCTTCCAGTAAAAGTACAAAGCAATAGCCAATACTGGGGTGTTCCTAATATGTTAACAAATGTAACTTAAATGGATCTTATAATTCATGTAATGAACTTGACACTCTGTCTGTGTGGCACTGACAATTCTTTTCTAAATAATTAACTCAGGAAACAATGCAGCAGACTTCTAATACCACTCAGGAGCCGAAGAACTCACTCTGAATTCCCCTAGCACTTGTCTCTGCCATTGCCCTGGCATTAATTATGTGCTTCCTTTCATAGATTTTCTGACTGTCTTTAAAGGACAGTTACTGTACTTTTAAACACAGCTGTATCTATTCAGCATCTAGCAAAGTAAGAACTTACTAACTTACTACTATGGATTCTTTCTTTCCTCCCTCCCTTCCTCCCTCACTCTCTTCCTTTCTTCCTCTCTCCGTCCTTCCTTCCTTCCTCCCTCCCTTCCTTTCTTCTTTTTCCCCTTCTTCTTCTTTTACAATTTTCAGAATGCTTTCACATCTTTCCTTTCAAACCTATGCTTTCTTCCCTTCTTTGTGTGTTAAAGGCTGCCCTCCTCCCCACCACTCCTCCACACTAGAGGGAAGTCTTTCTTGCCTACTCCACTCCCAATAGTCACCAAACCAAGTCAAGTTTAATCTCTCTTTCTCAACCTTGTTTATGTTTCGTATGCTTTTACTTTTTTAAGTTCCGTGATTTCCAAAATAAGCTTTGTTTAAGTATAATTGACATACGATCAGCTGTACCTGTTCACTTAATACAGTTTGATAAGCGTTGACGTAGGTATACACTTATGAAACCACCAACCACTACCAAGATAACAAACATCTCCATCATGTGCAGAAAGTTTCCTTGTGACCTTTGTAATTCCTTTGTAATTCTTTCCTCCCATCCCTGGACTGCCTCCATCCCCAGGCAACTGCTGACCAGCTTTCTCTTCCAGATGCCAAGGCTTCCAGAGTGGTAGATGAGGAGCCATGGAATGTTGTGGCAATTCCCCGCTTGCTCACACCCAGAGGCTATCTAACGGAACTGGTTAGAGGTGATTCAGGAGTCAGTTCACTATTTCTAGTCCAAACTGCACAGTTGCTTCTAGTGTTCAAAACACTAATGATGGATGTGGCCAAGGAAGGGGTTGCTTATAAAATGACCCAGGCAAGCAATCCAAGGGAAGGGGTAACATTGGCTTATAATTGTGTCAAAGGACAGTGAGGAGGATTTTTGAAGATGCAGGTCAAGCCAGAGCAACATGGTCCTAGGCTTTGGGACAGGAACTAGAATTTTGTTTTTTTTAATTAAGAAATTTTCCTGTGGAAGTCGTCAAGGACCTACGATAGGAGGTTTATAAGGGCCACATAACAGTGGAGGAAAAGAGAATATAAAATAGTGATGGGAATAAATAAAAATTATCCAGCTTGTAAAATTATATTTGAGTGTTAGAAGGAGCCTCGGGCATCATCTAGTCGATGCTCTTATTTTAGAGACATGAAAATGCTAAGTGATGTATTTAGGGTCATCCAGTTCATTTGTGGCAGTTCTGGGGCCAGGATCCAAGCCTCCTTATTTTGAATTTGTTAGAATTTTGTCCTACAGAATGAGTATCATTCTAAAAAAGGACTAAACATATCAGGCTCCAATAAAATTAACCTTTGTGGTTGGCCTCAAGACCTGGAAGTTCAAAAGTCCTGAGATGGTTTTCCCTCTCCTTAGGGACTAGATGAAAAATCTCCAGTAGCGCTTGAAGAGTTCTAAAACTATTGAAGCAAGGGAAAAATATGTATTTGTAGGCCTTTGAGAATAAGAATTATTCTTTTTAATTTGAGCTGGTGATGTTATTGGAAGTATAAGTTACTGCGCTATGTCCGCCATGAGGTTATTCTTTGACTCGTGTCAGAAATAGACTTCCTCTGGGAATGGGGTAAAAAATGGAGAAATAGTATTAGTATTTGCTGCATTCATTAATTTCCTTATGGCCATTTGTCTCCCCTACATGCTTTTCATTTCCAGTCTGTTTCTTGTAGGTCTGTGAAGGGAACTAGTTCTACCTTCTTTTACCTCTTCTACTTCAGCTTAGGTTTGTCCATTGCCAGATAGTAGGTCAAACAGACTCTTAAATGCAAAATATTTATTGAAAACCAGAATAAACTTGTTTATTGTTTCTTGTTTAAAAATATGTACATGTATACATATATACATACACATACATATACAGATTTATGTGTATTATGTATACATGTGAATATATGTATAAACCAAAAAACCAAACCCACTTCCATCGAGTCGATTCCTACTCATAGCGACCCTATAGGACAGAGTAGAACTGCCCAATAGGGCTTCCAAAGAGCACCTGGCAGATTCGAACTGCTGACCTCTTGGTTAGCAGCAGTAGCACTTAACCACTAAGCCACCAGGGTTTCCGTATATATATATATATACACACACTACATTTCTAATTTACTTTGGTCTGATCAACATTGGAAAAGACTTCTGTGAATATCCTGATAAAATGATGGCTTTCTCTATTAAGTACTCATCAATTTTTTTCTCATTGTATAAAGGAAAATTAAAATCCTGTCTTCTAATTGCATGCACTTTTCCACAGGTACTTCCCCTCCAATACAATCACCACCATGAAACACAACATGCGATCCCCACATTTCTTTCGAACTCAGGGGAGAAGACATGATGAACAGCTATTTGTCTTTGGTTTCCTCTAATTATAAGGCTTGAATTACATTTGTAAAACATATTTAAACTTTTTCAGATTTACCAAATTGTCTTTTTATTTTTCATACTACCTCACTGACTACTCTTTTCTCAGTCTTTTTTGTTGACTCCTCCTTCACACAAACTCACAAGTTTTAAGTGCCCAGGGTTCTGTCCACAGTGCTTTTCTCTCTACATATTCTCTTTTAGTGATCCCATCCATTTGCATAGTTTAAAATACTGTCTATTAGAAAATAACTCCAGCCCCGAGTATATGTAGAATTCCAGACTCACATAGCCAACTACTTACTTGACATTCCTACTTAGATGCCAGAGAGGTACCTCAAACCTAACATGGCCCAAACTCTTACTTTCCTGTTCCCCCAACCCTCCTCCTCAATCCTCTTCCTCAATTCAATAAATACAACAGTGCATCCCTCCCCTAAATGACTTAATCCAGAAACTGAAGTTATATTTGACTCCTCTATCTCTGCCGTAATCACTTATCCTCTCCACCAACTAATCCTTTGGACACAACTTCCTAACTGGTATTTCTGCTTCAACACTTGAAATCCTACAACCCATTTTTCTTGTCAACGCAGAGTGATTATGTCATACCTCCCCTCTGTTTTTAACTCTCTAATCACTGTTGGTCACAATTAGAATGGAATCCATTCCTTACCTTGGTTTGGGAAGCCCACCTAGATCCTGCCTATTTTTACTTCTCTGACTAATCTCTTACTGCTTTCCTTTTTGCATACCTCAGTGGACTTCATTTTCTTTTTTACTAATTTCTGTCTTCAAACACACAAACAATCAAACAAACAAACAAACCCACTGCTGTTGAGTAGATTCTGACTCACAGTGACCCTATAGAACAGAGTACAACTGCCTTATATGGTCTCCAACAAGTGGCTGGTAGATTCGAACTGCCAACCTCTTGATTAGCAGCGGTACCTCTTAACCATTGTTCTACCAGAGCCATTATATTGGAATACCCTCCTTCCTGATATTTATGCCCTTTCCTTGATATACAGAACTAAACTTGAATGTCACTTTTCTAAGCTATCATCTCTGCCCACTTATTATTGGTTCTGTTTGTCTGGAGAACCCTAAGACACCACCCAATCTAAAGTAGCAGACACTCTCTAGCATATCACTTAATTTTAATAAGTCTATACTGCCTATCGGAAACCCTGGTGGTATAGTGATTAAGTGCTACAGCTGCTAACCAAAGGGTTGGCTGTTCGAATCCGCCAGGCACTCCTTGGAAACTCTATGGGGCAGTTCTACTCTGTCCTATAGGGTCGCTATGAGTCGGAATTGACTCAACGGCACTGGGTTTGGTTTGGTTTGGTATAGTTCCTATCACTAATGTTTTTTTCTGTTCATTGCCCCTCCCTCCCATCCTCCAAAATATAAATTTCATAAATGCCTGTCTTTATCATCAGTGCTGGCCACTTAGTAGGGGCTCTATTTACCTGTATGTCTGTCTATGTTAAATAAGTGAATGGTTACATCTACCCAGGTGAATTGTTACACTTTAGGGGCAACCATTATTTCCAAATTTTCTAAAAATGAGTACTGTGTTTCCATCAGCATTCATGAAGGATTTGATTTTATGATAAAATAACTACTGAGTTCTAAATGCCAAAACTATTCCAATTGAAATTATTCCAGTTTCCATTTTTTATTGATTTGCTTTGTGAAACAACTCCAAACAGAATAATATATATAACATGGGATGTATTCAAAACTACCAGATTTCCTTTTAAAATCTTTTAATTTTAAACACTTTTCTCACAGTCACTGGATGTGGCCCATATACTGCATTAAATTCTTATAAAATATGGGCTTTCTACTGAAGGAGGATAATTAATTTGAGCAGTTTAACAGAAATTTAGCGTAGCATTGCACCATCTTCTGGAAGGAATCCTCTGTGAGTGCAAATGGCTAATTAAATGGCACAGCCAAAGTCTAGCAACTAAAAAACTATGGGGGGGAAAAAAACCCAACACATTTCTGCCCCTTTTTAGGCATTTTAGCAGACCCCGTCAATGCCCAGAAAGCTTTCCCACCACATTAATGTGGATACAGAAGTAACATCACCAAAGAACAGAGCACAATTGAAAATAGCCTTACTTAGAATGAGGGTGGCTACAAAAGAGATGATACTTGTAGGTTAGAAAGAAAACACTACGAAAGCTAATGGCAGAGCCCTGGTGGCACGATGTTTAAGAGCTCTGCTGCTAACCCAAATGCTGGCAGTTTCAATCCACCAATCGCTCTTTGGAAACCCTATGGGGCAGTTCTACTCTGTCCTATAGGGTTGCTATGAGTTGGAATTGACTCAATGGCATTTTTTTTTTTTTAATAGATAATGACTGGATATTTAGAAAATGCATTCATTAACTAAATGTACAATTACTGTCACCTCTAACAGTGATGTTTCCATTAGAGGTGGATTCATTTACCAAGTTTAAGGTGTCCACCAATTTAAAGTGGTTTCATCAATCACTTTATAAGTATTGTTTGGTCTAAATCCACATTTTATTGCCTATAGTTATATGTTCGTTTAATCACCAATTTATAAATGTACAAGCTTACACAATTCTGTTTCGTTATTTTGGTTTCAGTATGAGATTATTGAGATAAACATTTCTTTTCAGAGTTGAAGATTTAGTGCTTGATATCTGTGATGGTTGACTGATCGTATTAATGAGCCCAAACTCTTCTATGCCCAAGATGTTCATGGGGGTATGTCACAGATGGGTAAACCTACACAACAGGGTGAGTTAAAGATGTCCACCAAGAAGTTTTTCAGGCATTCTTTTCATTCAGGCAGTCACCCTCACTGGATGCTCCCAAGTCACCTCTTTCCCTGTGTGCTCTCTTTGGGCCTCAAAATGCTGCTGCTCAGGATCCCTAGATATCTTGTTACATCAATGCTGACTTTGCACTTGAAAATGTGCCCCTCATGGGCCAGAAGTGGCATCCAGCTAATAGCATAAACTCATTTGTTCCCAGGGACTTAAATATATTTTAACTTTGACTTCTCTAGAGGCAATAGAGCTAGCCCTGTTCTAACTCATTAGTGTTCCTAATGGGGCAATTTTTTAAAAATTGTGCTTTGGATGAAGGTTTGCAGAGCAAATCAGTTTCTCATTAAACAATTAATACACATATTGTTTTGTGACTTTGGTTGCCAACCTCAGGACATGTCAACACTCTCCCCTTCTCTACCTTGGGTTCCACATTTCTAGTTTTCCTGTCCCCTCCTGCTTTCTTGTCCTTGCCCCTGGGCTGGTGTGCCCATTTAGTCTCATTTTGCTTTATGGGCCTGTCTAATTTTTGACTGAAGGGTGAACCTCAGGAGCGACTTCAGCACTGAGTTAAAAGGGTGCCGGGGGCCATATTCTTGGGATTTATCCAGTCTCTGTCAGACCAGTAAGTCTGGTCTTTTTTGTGAGTTAGAATTTTGTTGTACATTTTTCTCCAGCTCTGTCTGGGACCCTCTATTGTGATCCCTGTCAGAGCAGTCAGTAGTGGTAACTGGGCACCATCTAGTTGCACTGGGCTCACTCTGGTGGAGGCTGTGGTCTTTTGGACTAATTGTTCCCTTGTATCTTTGGTTTTCTTCATTCTCCCTTGCTCCAGACAGGGCGGGACCAGTGGAGAATCTTAGGTGGCAGCTCACAAGCTTTTAAAACCCCAGACACTACTTGCCAAAGTAGGATGTAGAACATATTCTTTATCAACTATGTTATGCCAGTAGAGCTAGATGTTCCCCCAGAGACCATAGTCCCCAGCCCTCAGCCCTAATGGGGCAGATTTTAAGTTTGTACCAACAAGAGAGCCACTGATGGAAAGCCGATAAACCTGAAAGCACACGTAGTAAGAAATTGCCAGCTTTGCAGACAACCAAATCCTTTGAGGAGGCTTTAAATATTTGATGAACAAACTGGTAGAATAAAGGTAGAAAAGAGAAAACGAATAATGTTTTGAATAAGTAGTAATAAATAATATGTACCAGGAGTCCCTGGGTGGTG
The DNA here is from genome assembly GCF_030014295.1 of Loxodonta africana. NCBI lineage: Eukaryota > Metazoa > Chordata > Mammalia > Proboscidea > Elephantidae > Loxodonta > Loxodonta africana. The sequence continues at coordinate 40,801,455 of NC_087361.1, forward strand.
CAAATGGTTAATATGTTTGGCTGCTAATTGTAAGGTAAAAAACTAAGCAGCTCAAAAAAAAAGACAAATTGGATTTCATAAAAATTAAAAACAATTGAGCCTCAAAGAACACCATCAAGAAAGTGAAAAGACAACACACAGAATGGAAGAAAATATTAGTACACCTGATGAAAATATTTGTAATTGATAAGGAACTTGTATCTAGAATACATAAAGAACTCTTACAATTCAACAATAAAGAGCAATAAACCAATTTAAAAGTGGGTGATAGATGAGAATAGGCATTTCTCTTAAAAAGACATAAAAATGTCCAATAAACACATGAAAAACTCATCATTAGCCTAAAAAAAAAAAAAAAAAGAAAGAAACTGAAAACCAAACTCATTGCTGTTGAGTCAATTTCGACTCATAGCAACCCTACAGGACAGAGTAGAACTGCCCCATAGGGTTTCCAAGGTTGTAATTGTTATGGAAGCAGGCTGCTAGACATCTTTTTCCCATGGAGCAGCTGGTGGATTCGAACCACTGACCTTTTGGTAAATAGTCAAGTGCTTAACGACTGCTCCTCATTAGCCCTTAGGAAAATGTAAATAAAAAGTATAATAAGATTCCATTTCATACCCACTAAACCAAACCAAACCCATCACCTTCAAGTTGACCTCCAACTCATACTGACCTTATAGGACAGTATAGAACTGCCCATAGAATTTTCAATAAGTGGCTGGTGGATTCAAACTGCTGATCTTTTGGTTAGTTAGCTGAGCTCTTAACTACTGCACCACCAGGGCTCCATTGTGACTAAAAAACAAAATAATAAACAATAACAAATGTTGGCAACGATGTAGAGAAATTGAATCCTCATACATTGCTGGTGGGATTGTAAAATGGTTCAAATGCTTTGAAACACAATTTGGCAACTTCTTAAAATGACCCAGAAATTTAATCCCTTGATATATACCCAGGAGAACTGAGCTTGGCCGCTAACCAAAAGGTCAGCAGTTCCTACAGGGTTGCTATGAGTTGGAATCGATGGCAACGGGTTTGGTTTTGGTTTCGTCTGCACAAAAACTTGTTCAGGAATGTTGATAACAGCATTATTCATAATAACCCAGAAGTGGAAGCTGTCCAAATGTCCATCAACTGGTGAATGATAAAGAAAATGTGGTATATGTATTCAATGAAATATTAATCAGAAGTAAAAAGAAATAAAGTACTAATGCATGGTAACATGGATGAACCTTGAACATACAATGGTGAGTAAGAGAAGCCAGACAGAAAACATCAGATATTTTATTATTCTTCTTATATGAAATATCTAGAACTCCCCAATCTAAGGAATGAAAAGTAGATTCGTGGTGCTAGGGCCTTTTTCTTTTCCTGTTCATTGCAGCACTTAATTTTTTCTTGTGCAGTGATGTGCTGCTAGAGCTTAATGTTCTTATATGACAGTAGAAAACCAAAATTTGTTGTCTTATAAGAAGTTGAGAATTGCATTAAAAAACTGTAAGAAATGAAAAGGATTAATAAATATACTGTTGTAAATGCAAACCATTTTCTAGCTCAAAGCAAGTAACGGCTGACACTGTTCTGGCAGGAAAACATGTAAGTATGTAAACTGGGTCCTTAGGCTCAGAATTTTCTAACTTCATTAGACCAGGAAGACAGATATGACAACTGGTCCAGGGACTCTTCCCTGTCTCCAGAGAAATCCTTCTGTGCTTAGCTCTTACACATTCATATACTGCACAGATCAAGAAATTAATAGCCAAGCAGGCTCTCAATATTTGAATGAATTTTTCTTCCATAAACATGTTATTCCTTACCTCAGTTACGAAGTGATTGTGTCACAGGTACTAGGGGTTTAAATCAAAGGTATATACAAGATATTAACCATATACCTCACCACTCATCTGTCAGTTTGTCATACTGTGGTGGCTTGTGTGTTGCTGTGATACTGAAAGCTATGGCACCAGTATTTCAAATACCACCAGGGTCACCCATGGTGGAAAGGTTTCAGTGGAGACTCCAAACTAAGACAAACTGAGAATAAGTACCTGGGGATCTACTTCTGAAAATATTGGCCGGTGAAACCTTATCTATAGCAGTAGAACATTGTCTGATATAGTGCTGGAAGATGAGAGCCTCAGGTTGGAAGGCACTCAAAACACAACTGGAGAAGAGCTGCCTCTTGAAAGTACAGTTGACCTTAATAACACGGACGGAGGAAAGTTTTTCGGACCTTCATTTGCTGATGTGGCATGACCGAAAATGAGAAGAAACAGCTGCAAACATCCATTAATAATCGGAACATGGACTATATAAAGTATAAATCAAGTAATACTGGAAGTTGTCAAAAATGAAATGTAACACTTGAAGATCAATATCCTAGGCATTAGTGAGCTGAAATGAATTGATATTGGCTATTTTGAGTAGGACAAGCGTATGGTCTACCATAAAACCAGGAACAAAAAAATTAAAGTGGAATAGTGTCATAATCATCATCATCCAAAAGAACATTTCAAGATCTATTCTGAAATACAAGTGATAGGATAATATCCATAAACCTGCAAGGAAGCAGACTATTATTCATATTTACACACCAACCGCTAATGCCAAAGATGAAGAAATTCAAGATTTTTTTTACCAATTTCTGCAGTCTGAAATTGATCAAGTATGCGATCAAGATGCATTGGTAGTTACTGGTGATTGGAATGCAAAAGTTGGAAACAAATAAGAAGGGTCAGTAGTTGGAAAATATGGCTTTAGTGATAAAAAACAATGCAAGAATTTTGCAAGACCAATGCCTTATTCACTGGAAATACCTTTTTTTCAACAACATAAATGTCAACTATACACATGGACCTCATTGGATGGAATACACAGGATTCAACCATCTGTGGAAAGAGACGATGAAGAAGCTCAATATCATCAGTCAGAACAAGGCCAGGGGCTGACTGCCGAATAGAACGTCAGTTGTTCATATACAAGTTCAAGGTGAAGCAGAAGAAAATTAAAACATGTCCATGAGAGCCAAAGTACAACTTAAAGTATATCCCACCTGAATTTAGAGACCATCTCAAGAATAGATTTAACACAGTGAACACTAATGACTGAAAACCAGATGAGTTGTGGGATCGCATCAAGGACATCATACATGAAGAAAGCAGAAGCTCATTAAAAAGACAGGAAAGAAAGAAAAGACCAAAATGGATGTCAGAAGGACTCTGAAACTTGCTCTTGAATGTAGCTAAAGCGAATCGAAGAAATGATGAAGTAGAAGAGCTGAACAGAAGATTTCAAAGGCTGCTTGAGAAGACAAAGTCAAGTATTATAATGAAATGTACAAAGACCTAGAGTTAGAAGACCAAAAGGGAAGAACACACTCGGCATTTCTCAAGCTGAAAGAATTGAAGAAAAAATTTGAGCCTTGAGTTGCAATATGGAAGGATTTTGTGGGTAAAAAACTGAATGATGCAGGAAGCATCCAAAAGAAGATGGAAGGAATACACAGAGTCAATGTACCAAAAAGAATTGGTCGACGTTCAACCTTTTCAGGAGGTAGCATATGATTAAGAAGCAATGGTACTGAAGGAAGAAGTCCAAGCTGCACTGAAGGTATTGGTGAAAAACAAGGCTGAAGGAGTTGACAGAATACCAACTGAGATATTTCAACAAACAGATGCAGTGCTGGAGGTTTTCACTCATCTGTGCCAAGAAATCTGGAAGACAGCTACCTGGCCAACCAAATAGAAGAGATTCATATTTGTGCTCGTTCCAAAGAAAGGTGATCCAGCAGAATGCGGAAATTATCAAACAATATCATTAATATCACATGCAAGTAAAATTTTGCTGAAGAACATTCAAAAATGGTTGCAGCAGTATATCAACAGAGAACTGCCAGAAATTCAAGCCAGATTCAGAAGAGGATGTGGAACAAGGAATATAATTGCTGATGTCGGACGGATCTTGGCTGAAAGCACAGAATACCAGAAAGATGTTACCTGTGTTTTATGGACTATGCAAAGGCATTCACCTGTGTGCATCATAACAAATCATGTATAACATTTTGAAGAATGGTAATTCCAGGACACCTGATTGTGTTCATGAGAAACCTATGCATAGACCAAGAGGCAGTCATTTGAACAGAACAAGGGGATACTGTGTGGTTTAAAAACAGGAAAGGTATATGTCATGGTTGTATCTTTTCATCATACTTATTTAATCTATATGCTGAGTGAATAATCCAAGAGACTGAAGTAGGTGAAGAAGAACACACCATGAAGATGGAGGAAGATTAATTAATAGTCTGTTTTTTTTAATATGTTACTTTTTTTTTTTTAATAGGCAGATAACACAACTCTGCTTGAAATCTGGTAAATAGAGTAAGACTGACACATTTATCCTTTCTAAATAAATTATTTTTGGGGGTAACCAAATAGTTGATAAATGGAAGTTTTCTTTATGGAATATTCCATCAAATAAAAGAAGATGGAATGGTATCACCATTTATTAACCCTTGATGAATTAATGGAGCCCTGGTGGCACAGTGATTAAGAGCTCGGCTGCTAACCAAAAGGTTGGCAGTTTGAATCCACCAGCTGCTCCTTGGAAACCCAAGGGGGAAGTTCTGCTCTGTCCTATAGGGTTGCTATGAGTTGGAATCAACTCAATGGCAATGGGTTTGGTTGTTTTTGGTTTAATGAATTAATGGATATAGGAACTGTTAACTGATCATCAAATGCCATTAACATACAATCAGATATTATATGTTTCCCAAGGAAAAACACAGAACCACATATGAACTAGCCTTGCCAAAAAAAAAAAAAAAAAAATTGAACCAGGATCTCTTCAAGCTGCTTCTAGATGTCACCATTAACATATAGAAAATACAGGCAACACAGAACCATGATGAAAAATATCACAGGGAAATAACCAGCAAAATCCATTCTGTAAGACACTCTACAGAACTCAACAAATATTTTTGAAGTTAGAAAAAAATACTATAAGTAAAACCAAAGAGATGGAATGGAAACTTACAAGAGACAACAGACAAATAAAACAAGTGCAATATATGAATAAAGAAAGTATACCTGAGCTTTGAGCACTTGTCTACTGCATGATGTGGAGTCTGGAAGGTAGAAGAGATTGTAAGATACCAAATAAGTAGGCCCAAGGCTTCCTGGAAAATTGGTCAGAATCAGCAGAACAACCTCCGAATAGTGAACTTCTGTGACCTCTTTCAGTCTGAGTTAGCTGCACTATGTGAATTCAGCAAAGAGAACTGGGGTCAGCAATCCAGGTTCAGTCCTGATTTGACTATTCAAAGACATTTTAAAAAGATAAATTACTTCCCCTTGTGACACTTTGTGGTTTTGCCTAGCCACGAGCCCATCCTTACTTTTGGTCTGGGTGACAATCTTCATAGATCTGTTCTCTGTTGTATATTGAGTAATATTCAATACAGTCATGTGTTGCTTAATGTCCATGATATGTTCTGTGAAATAGGATGTTATGTGACATGGACATTGGGCAAACACCGTATTACAGGCAGTCCCTGGGCTATCAATGTCAACTTATGTACAACCTGTAGTTATGAACCAACCCCCATAAAGCCTGCTATATTAAAAATTTCTGTGAAAGGAGGAGTTTCCTTAATGACAAAAGAGAAAATGATACTAGGTTTATTTTAATAAATTCTACCATATGAAACATAGCATAAAAAGCACTTTAAGAAAAATAATTATTAACAAAACTAGATCTCTTATTAACACTCACCAAAAGGCTGACAAAGGGCAGATTATTATTATTTCCTTAAACCATGCACCATTGCTTAGTAGCATTCCTTTTGGTCTATTACCCTGTCATCTCAAAACTTAGTTGACATTTTCCATGACAAGCCTTATTAATTTGCAGGAATTATTCCTTCTGGCAGCATATATTCAGAATACATTACATTAGAAGGGGAAGGGGGTGAGATGGGGTATAATGGAGCTGAACTGAATAATATAGTGTATTAAAAAGGAAAATGTGATGCAACGGTACTAAAGGAAATTCCATGAATTTGAATAATAATAGATTATGAAGATTCTATAATGAGGCTTGAAACTTGGAAGGAACTCTAACAGGTCATCTGCCTTTTCCTTAACTTCAACAGAGCCTCAATTAAAACAGCTCAGACAGAAGTAGAAATCCATTAAAAATCTTCTGTAGAAGGACATTTTTTAAAACTCTTCCCATGGGCTACTCATCATTGGGAGAATCATATTTGAATAAGTTTCTGACAATGCAGAAATGGTGTGACATTCCTGGAATGTGTCTAATGAGTGCCTGACAGTTGCAATGCAAAAATATATATGCATGGTATTAGGTAGTAAATCTAACTCTAGTATTCTATTTGTCAATCTCTCTATCTCTCTGGTCCTAATAGAAACACATCTCTATGACAGAGATTTCTTTTTTTAAGCAAAACACCTTTTGGAAGGCCAATGAGTTTCTACACACAGATTTTCACTATGGCAAGGAAATGGAATAGAGAGCAAATGAATGTATCTTAGTCTGTAAAAAGTCTGTAGTATTTATTTATTTATTTTTCCTGCTTTGGCTTGTTTGTTGCAATCTTGTCTACAAGAGATAGTAAATAATTCATATATTTACTTCTGTAAACTTCAGTTTCCTGTTTGTAATGTGTTAGTATCATTGTCAGAGGGTTAAAGATTAAATTAGACAATTATTGTAAAATGCTTAGTACCAGGTCTGGCAATAAGAAGTTCTCAATGGGCATTATAGTTATGATTTTTATTACTATTTCTAATGTTCATTGTCATTCACATAGGTGGATGACATAGGCATTTTTTCTCTGCCTTTGTGTATAACTAGAACAACTGCTGACCAGTAAATGGACATTATAATAGCCTGAGACATTTGTGTACTTTAAATAGGATATACAGTGGATCTGAGTGGATAAAAAGAGTTGTAGAAAAGTCAGTCCAAGAGCAGAGGGATGGCAAGTCTGGTTTCTGGGGACTAAGAGTTTATCCTTAAATCAAAATGAAGTTAATCATCCAGCATTCAGTGGAGCATTGCGTGAGTGGCCATAATGGATTGGCCATACTAAGAGACGTTAATCAATCTGGTTGAAAAAAAATCTATTCTTCAAATTGGCTGAGGGAAGCACAAGATCAAATTGTAAAAAGATATATGGTGTTATACAAACATACCAGGTTGGCAAATGCTTTTTCCATTATTTGAGATACATAGATCTGGCTTGATTCCCAAAGAAGAGTGTTATTTATTCCAATTATTTACACACTTTGAAGTGTTTTTTTTTTTTTTTTTATCAGCATGTCTATGTTTCTATGTATTTTGTTAACACATCTTAAAATAAATGAGGTTGAAAAATTATTTTTTGTACATAAGCAACACCACAAATTATTTGAAATGTTGCAATGCAAATCTATTTTCATCACTTTGGTATACATTACAATTTATATGCATTTCATTTAAGGAAACAGTAAATTTGAATGTTGAATGTGCTAACGTATTGACTTTGGGTAAATAGTTCAATTTTCACCCAGGGAAAATTTACCTCCAGTTTAAATGTGTCCATCCATTTGCATCCTATATGTCTAGTATGTAATATTTGATCTTCCAAACATCTTTGTTTTTAAAAATTATTTTAGTGTGCCTTTAATAATGATGAAAGTCATAGCACCACAGGCCTTACATCATTACAGGCTACACGTCCTGGCAATCTCTCATTATTTTTTATACAGATGACAGCAAGAGCCATGTATCTGTTTTGTCTGACTCCAGTCTGGGCCATCTCCAAGTTAATACCAACGCAACAGCTGTGATCTTTCCTTTTGCCCCTCCTGCCTCTCTCCTTCCCTCCCTCCCTCCCTTCCTTTTCTCTTTCCTGTTTCTTTCCATCTTTGATCACCACTCAGTAGAGATTAGGTTTAGGACCCATATTACTCTGGCATGGCCTCATTAACATTACAAAATAAAACCCTTGTTTCTAAACAGGGTCATATTCACATGTACAGGGAGTAGGACTTCAGCGTAACTTTTTGGGGAACACAATTCAATCTATAACATAAGGTATTAACAATTTGGGGTTCTTTGTAACCTCAGAATAACCTAGAGAAAGCTAACTACTGCAGACATGCAATCCATGAACTTCTTCTATTTATACAAGAGGCAAGCGATACAGATGCACTCACTTCTAGATCCCTTTCTATAGGTAAGCACTGTCAGCAGTTTGATGTCCATTTTTTCCGGTTTCCTTTCTGTGCCTGTGTATACTCACAGACACATAATTATATAACTTGGATAGTCTACTTTTCTGTCAGGATTTTTTTTCTATAAGTAATAAAAACATCTTCTAAGACCTCACATCCTTAGAAGCAAGGACGACAAGACTACGTTTCACATACTTTGGACATGTTTTCAGGGGGGATCTGTCCCTGGAGAAGGACATCATGCTTGGTAAAGAAGAAGGTCAGCGAAAAAGAGGAAAACCCTTAATGAGATGGACTGACACAGTGGCTGCAACAAGGGGCTTAAGCATAACAACGATTGTGAGGATGGCGTAGGATGAGGCAGTGTTTCATTCTGTTGTATGTAAGGTCGCTATGAGTCAGAACCAGCTTGATGGCACCTAACAACAAGAAGACCTCACATATAAATTAAATACAGGCGGATTAAAGAACTAAATGTTAATAATTATGAAATAGTTATAAGAAAGTGCACACACACACACATAATTCTCCATGAATGTCTTGCATTTTTGCATATCTGTACCAGCATTTATTTATTTTTGACAGTCTTTGCAAAGATGTTTATAAAACAAACACTGTTTCTTCTGGACAGAAAGCAGATTACTTTGCTATACAGGATAATAAAAAAGAGAATGACTTCTTCCATGACAAATGGTGGACAGGCTTGCTTGCAGCCCCCTTTATAAAACTGGGGTTTCATAAGCTCAGATTTCTTCAGTTGTGTCATAAACAAATTGTGGGCATAGTGTTCACCTAGACATACACCATAGGACTTGGGAGGGAGCAAGGAGAATCTATGCGAACATGGAGCTTATGCTGCTGGCCTTTGTCTCTAGCCTAGGAGTCTTGTGCCAGTGTCCAGGAAACTGTGGCTTGCTAATTTGGTTTGCAAGCGGGGGAAAGTCTCAACCCCTACACAATTCTATCTATCATCTAGCTGTCTATCTGTCTGTCTGTCTATCTGACTGTCTGTCATCTGTCTGTCTGTCTATCTACCTGTCTGTCTACCTACCTACCTACCTGTCTACCTACCTACCTATGTATCTGTCATCTATCTACATACCTACCTACCTAACATCTGTGTATCTGAACACATGCTTTGACTTAGTGTAGCATTTCTAACAAGATCCCCTTGCAACATATTTTCATACAACGGTGAACAAACTCCTATACAGGAAGAAGGGATGTAACTTTCTCATATCCCGTCTTATATAATGCATTTCTATGCGGTTGTTCTGTGTAAATCACTCAGTAGCTCTCCAGCACCTTCACGACAAGATTAACATTCCTGTGTAATCTGGGTGTGCATGTGCTTCCTCTCTGTCTTGCCAACCTTGACAATGAGGAAATTGATCTTGCTGAATTTTGTACTTAGATGATCCTTTCTGCTATTGTCAGCCTGTGGATCTCTCTGCCACTGTTAAGAAACAGTTGTGACTTCATTTTATAAGCTACCTAGTAAGGGATGGAGGTGGCTTGCATTGCAATATAGGTAATAAAGGCCCTATGACCAGAGGGTCATGAAGCTCTCAGAATGTTAGTACACAGGCTGCGGAACAAAGATAGACACTGTACAGGCTTGGTGGTCTTCTTATTACCCAAGTGAAAACCTTTGCAGACTGAGGTTGGTAGAAGGTCCCTCCTAGCTTTCTTTCCTTTTAGCTATCCTTTTAAATCTGTAATGGTGGGGTTGCAATCTCCTCCCTCAAGGCACTTCAGCTTTCTCACAAGAGGAAGAGATTCCACTTTAAGTGTTGCAAACTTGGATGGTACTTCAGGATTCAACCAAATCACGTAGGAAGAGACCTTAATTTCAGTTCTACCTACCACCAGAGGGAGCTATGTTAGTCTTTATTAAAAATTGGGTTACCTAAAATGGGAAACCTGGTAGGGTAGTGGTTAAGAGCTATGGCTGATAACCAAAAGGCCAGCAGTCCGAATCCACCAGGTGCTCCTCGGAAACTCTATGGGGCAGTTCTACTCTGTCCTATAGGGTAGCTGTGAGTCAGAATTGACTCCACAGTTAACGGGTTTTGGGTTTAAGATATAAACAGAGTCCCTGGTGTTGCAAATGGATAAAGCACTCGGCTGCTTACTGAAAGAATAGAGGTTTGAGTTCACTCAGGGGCACCTCGAAAGAAAGGCCTGGTGATGTTCTTCTAAAAAACCGGCCATTGAAAACCCTGTGGAGCACAGTTCTACTCTGACACACATGGGGTCTCCATGAGTCAGTATTGACTGAATGGCACCTGTTTTTTTTTTTTATTGTGCTTTAAGTAAAAGTTTACAAATCAAGTCGGACTCTTATACAAAAATTATAATTATAAACACTTTGCTATATACTCCTAATTGCTCTCCCCCTAATGTGACAGCACATTCTTTCCTTTCTCTATTTCTTTTCATGTCCCTTCGGCCAGCTTCTGACCCTCTCTACCCTCTCATCTTCCCTTCAGACAGGACATGCCAACATAGTCTCATGTGTCTACTTGATCCAAGAAGCTCATTCTTCACCAGTATCATTGTCTATCCCACAGTCTAGTCCAATCCCTGTCTTGAAGAGTTAGTTTTAGGAATGGTTCCTTCCTATCCTGGGCTAAAAGAAGGTCTGGGGACCATGACCTCCGGGGTCATTCTAGTCTCAGTCAGACAATTAAGTCTGGTCTTTTTACGAGAATTTGGGGTCTGCATCCCACTGTTCTTCTGCTCCCTCAGGGGTTCTCTGTTGTGTTCCCTGTCAGGACAGTCATTGGTTGTAGCCGGGCACCATCTAGTTCTTCTGGTTTCAGGCTGATGTAGTCTCTGGTTTATGTGGCCCTTTCTGTCTCTTGGGCTCATAATTACCTTGTGTCCTTGGTGTTCTTCATTCTCCTTTGCTCCAGGTGGGTTCAGATCAATTGATGCATCTTAGATGGCCACTTGCTAGCTTTTAAGACTCCAGACGCCACTCTTCAAAGTGGGATGCAGAATGTTTTCTTAACAGATTTTATTATGCCTATTGATTTAGATGATCCCTGAAACAGTGGTTCCCAAACCCCCACCCTCGCTACGCTGGCCTTCAAAGCATTCAGTTTATTCAGGAAACGTCTTTGCTTTTGGCTTAGTCCAGTTGTGCTGACCTCTCCTGTATTGTATGCTGTCTTTCCCTTTACTAAAATGATTTTTATCTACTATCTAATGAGTGAAAACTCCTCTTCTTCCCTCCCTCCCTCTCCCCTCTCATAACCGTCAAAGAATATTCTCTTCTCTGTTTAAACTCTCTCTCAAGTTCTTATAATAGTGGTCTTATAAAATATTTGTCCTTTTGCAACTGACTAATTTCACTCGGCATAATGCCTTCCAGATTCCTCCATTTTATGAAATGTTTCTTGGAGTCATCATTGGCCTTTATTGATGCATGATATTCCATTGTGTGAATATACCATAATTTATTAATGGCAACTGGTTTTGATTAAGATGAAAATATACCTCACCAAGGTGACATTTCATACGTAAACAATTAAAAAAATTTTTTTTTTTTTTCTCATTAACCTGGCTTTGAGCTTGATCTGTTTGGAACAATAGATTTTACCATATTGTGAATAAGAATTTTGCTTTTTCTTGATCTGTGTTGCATTGTAAAATAAGCTCTATTTACTGTAAGTAAATGGCTTGCTTTTCTACTGAGGCATGATGGTGCCAATTCTAATTAGAGTCTTTTTATCCTTATATGAAAGGAATGTTTCATTTCATCCTGTTACACTTAGGTTCTCACTTAATCAAGTTTATGTTTTGCCCTTTGCCAATCCTGTTGATTTAATTTTCTCCAATTTCCCACATGCTGTTTCAAACTCTTCACAGTTCCCTAATACAGATTCTTGATCTATTTAATTTTTATGAAACTTTGTCCAAATAAAATCTTTGGTGAAACAGCAAAATATAGAACAGAAAAAGCCAGAGTTGATCTTGGGGAAGCCAGGGAGGGACCCTAGCATTCCACCCACTCATCTGTTTCCATCTCCAATTCATAGAGCATGGTGTTCCTGCTGAATTCTGTCCATTTGTCTCCCACTCCTTCATCTAGCTAACCCCTTCTACACTGAGGTTCGTTTTCTCCTGGAAGTCTGTTCTAACCTGCAGTCTCTCTGTGATGCCACAGCAGTCCTGTCTGCCTCTACCATAGTACATTGTGCAGTCTGTAAGAGCTGGTTATAGCCCGCTAACACAAGACCACATGCTGTTAGAGGGCAGAGATGATGCATTCATTTTTGTCTTCCTTGTGGGAGCCCTGGTGGTAAAGTAGTTAAGTGTTATGGCTGTTAACCAAAAGGTTGGCAGTTCAAATCCACCAGTTGCTCCTTGGAAACCCCATGGGGTAGTTCTACTGTGTCAAATAGGGTTACTATGGTCAGAATCAACTTGATGGTAATGGGATTCTTTGCTTAGCACAATATCCAAGACATGGTAGGCATTCAATAAGTGTTTGCTGAATGAATTAATGGATGATTAAGAATTTCTAAAATATGATTTCTGCCCTAAAGTCTATCTCTTTTGTACATTAGCTTCACTCTCATAAATATAATCAATTCTTGATTCTTTGACATCTTGGAAGAAGAAGAATGTGTGATGGGGGAAAAGACCTTGTACGCAAATTTAACTAAAAGAGATTTTTATTAAGCTTAGACAAAGACAATCATTCAAACGGGAGTTCTCCCAGCATGCACCGGGCACCAGAGACTAGCAGAATCCATTGAATCACAGTCAGATAGCAGCTAATATACTATTACTGAAGGAAGTAAGGTAAGAAAAATTTTGATTGGTTATCCATTAATACATTATTGTCAAAGATGGGATAAAAGAAGCAGGAACTTTACATTGACAGGTTAAAAGAGTTTTTGTTGATTTAATCACCACTTGGTGATAGGTTTAAAAAAAATTCGTTGACTTAGTTACTACTTAGTAACCAGGGAGGTTTATAGGGGAGATTTCCTAAGGAACAATCTGACAACACTTGTTTTTGGCTTAGTGACTGCAACAGGTTCACAGCACCGTCACAGGGAAATTGCAAGACATTCATTTCTTAAAATGTCTTTATTGTTGTCAGGTGCTGTGGAGTCAGTTCCAACTCATAGTGACCCTGTCTACTACAGAAGGAAACACTTCCCAAACCTGCACCACCTTCATAATCATTGTTATACTTGAGCCCACTGTTGCAATGACTGTATCAACCCATCTCGTTGAGGGCCTTCCTCTTTTTCACCGATCCTCTGCTTTACCAAGCATGATGGCCTTCCCCAGGAACTGGTCCCTCCTGATAACATGTTCAAAGTATGTGAGACGTAGTCTCTCCAGCCTTGCTTCTAAGCAAGCATTCTGGTTATACGTCTTCTAAGACAGATTTGTTCATTCTTTTGGTAGTCCATGGTATATACAATATTCTTCATCAACACCACAATTCAAAGGGGTCAATCCTTCTTCGGTCTTCCTTATTCATTGTTCAGCTTTTGCATGCATATGAGGCGATTGAAAACACCATGGCTTGGGTCAGGCACACATTAGTCTTCAAGGTAGCATCTTTGCTTTTCATTACTTTGAAGAGGTCTTTTGTAGCAGATTTGCCCAGTGCAATGAGTCTTTTGATCTCTTAACAGCTGCTTCCAAGGCTGTTGATTGTGGATCCAAGTAAAATGAAATTCTTGACAACTTCAATATTTTTCCAGCTATCATGATGTTGCTTATTGGTCCAGTTGTGAGGATTTTTATTTTCTTTATGTTGAGGTGCAAGCCATACTGAAGGCTGTGGTCTTTGATCTTCATTAGTAAGTACTTCAAGCCCTCTTCACTTTCAGCAAGCAAGGTTGTGTCATCTGCATAATGCAGGTTGTTAATGAGTCTTCCTCCAATCCTTATGCCCTGTTCTTCTTCATATAGCCCAGCTTCTCAGATTATTCGATGAGCATACAGATTGGATAGGCATGGTGAAAAGATACAACCCCGATGCACACCTTTCCTGACTTTAAACCATGTGGTATCCCCTTGTTCTGTTCCAACAACTGCCTCTTGATCTATGACAGGTTCCTCATGAGCACAATTAAGTGTTCTGGAATTCCAATTCTTTGCAGCATTATCCATAATTTATTATGATCCACACAGTCAAATGCCTTTGCATATTCCATAAAACAAAGGTAAACATCTTTCTTGTATTCTCTGTTTTCAGTCAGGATCCATCTGATATCAGCAATGATACCTCTGGTTCTACGACCTCTTCTGAATCCAGCATGAATTTCTGGAAGGTCCCTGTCAATATACTGCTGCATCCTCTTTTGAATGATCTTCAGCAAAATTTTACTGGTGTGTGATATTAACGGTATTGTTTGTCAATTTCCTCATTTGGTTGGATCATCTTTCTTGGTAATAAGCATAAATATGGATCTCTTCCAGCTGTCTTCCAAATTTGTTAGCATAGATAAGTGAGCACTTCTAGTGCTGCACCTGTTGTTGAAACTTCTCAATTGACATTCCCTCAATTGTTTTTCACCAATGCCTTCAGTGCAGCTTGGACTTCTTTCTTCAGTACCATAGGTTCCTGATCATATGCTACCTCCTGAAATGGTTGAAGGTCAACCAATTCTTTTTGTTATAGTGACTCCGTATATTCCTTCCATCTTCTTTTGATGTTTCCTGCGTCATTCAGTTTTTTACTCACAGAGCCTTTCCATATGATCACTCGAGGCTTGAGTTTTTTCTTCAATTCTTTTAGCTTGAGAAATGCTGAGCGTGATCTTCCCTTTTGGTTTTCCATCTCCAGGTCTTTGCATATGTCATTATAATACTTTGCTTTGTCTTCTTGAGCTACCCTTTGAAATCTTCTGTTCAGTTCTTTTACTTCAGCATTTCTTCCTTTTGCTATAGCTACTCGATGCTCAAAAGCACATTTCAGAGTCTCTTCTGACATTCATTTTGGTCTTTTCCTTCTGAAAATGTAGAGGTTACATAAAGCTCCCTAGAAACAAACTAACAACAATGTAGAGGTTACATAAAGATTCCTAGAAACAAACTAACAACTCTGAAGACCTGAAATCTAACATGGGTTGGCAAAGCTGCATTTCTTCTAGAGGCTCTGGGGAGCATCTGTTTCCTTGCCTCTTCTAGCTTCTAGAAACTGCCAGCATTCCTTAGCTAATGGGTCCACATGATTCCAATTTCTGCTTTCAGCATCATGTATCTTTCTCTGACTCCAACTTTTCTGCATACCTCTTTCCCTTATAAAGACCACAGCATTACATTGGGCCCAGCTGGACAATCCAGGATCGAGTCTCCATTTTTAAGGTTCTCAATTTGATCACATCTGCAAAGTCCTTTTTGTCATATAAGGGAACATATTTGCAGGTTCCAGGAATTAGGACGTGAGCATATTTGGAGGGTCATTAGTCTCCTTACAAAATCTCCATACATATAACATTTTTCACCATCTACTTTTCTCTCATGATCCATCAAAATTACCCAAATCTTTTTCCTATCTTCTATTAAGTTACCTCTTTCAAATCCCAAAGTCTATATTCTGTAGAACAATTTTACTCTCAGCCTTTATCCTATAGTAGGTCCTGAAACTAACTTTGTGAATCTCAAAAGGTCCATTAATGGCCTTTCCTCAACGACATTGTCATCCTCCTCTGAAATAAATGCTGTCTTTGCCTGGAAAGTGTTAAGTGCATTTCATGAAAAAAACAAGTGATTGTTATAAACGTGTGTGCATGTATGCATGTATGTGTATATGCCTTTCTTCTATACCTGGAGGTACTGATATTACAGGGGAAAACCGTTCAATAAAATGGCTATTTCATTACCACCATGATGACTTGTGTGTATGCATGCCTAGCTCTGCTGTGCACACATGTGTGAAGTTACACGGTGTGTATGTGCCTGTTTATCCACAGGGAGAACTTTGCTTGTTGGATAAAATCTCAAAAATCCAATTTATCTCTGGGAATTTAAATTCAAAACTCACTAGGAAAATTCATTTTGTCTGAAAAGTTATACAGAAATTGAAAGATGTGTTGTCAGACTCAATTTTACCTCTTCTATGAAGCAGCATTTTGTTATACAACTGAATTATTAAAACAGATTATTTTTCCATCTGTCCAGAAGTTTATATGCTGAATCATCTCTTTATATTTAAATAACACTTTAACATGATTATGACCAACTGAAAGAAGTGCCTCTTACTGTATTTTCCCCTGAAAAATACCTATTTATCCCATTATTCTGTAAGTGGATGTGTTTGCAATTTGATAAAATTTAAATCAAAGTTAAGGAAGTATTTTTATGCATCTTTAACCTAAAATAGTGAAATTTAAAATGCTTTAAATTAACTTGAATTAATGTAACATCCCAGCTTATTATTTTTCATGATAATTACATTATTTTCCTGAAGTAAGTTGGGTCACCGTGATAAAATGATCCCCTCCCACTTTTTTGGTTTAAATGACTGTCAGTTAAAATATGACAACTTTTTCAGTTATCATATTTATACTTATATTAATGGAGATTCATTTTATTTACAGAATTATATTGATTTTGCAAGTTCTTAAAAGGCATTTGGAAAGAATGGTAATGGAATGGATGGATGTGTTGCCTTGTAGATCAATCAGTGAGAATTTCATGGATTGTAAAGTGAGGACATATTTACTGAGGTCAGCATTTTTGTTCTTGCTGCTCTTTCTGGAACTGCAGCCAGCAACTTAATAGTACCAGTTACGTACTTTCTGGAATAGCAAGCAGCTAAGAACACAATACAGCAGAGTTTCTTGGCAGAGAGTTGCATTCTCTTAACTGCTTTAATTCTGGTGATTGCATTAGGTACAGTTCATCTCTGATGAAATGCTCTCAGCCAAGACCTAGGAATATATCAAATAGGAGCTGATGCCTCATTTCCTTGAGCAGGGCTCCCCACTGCAGATATTGGCATGAGAGGACATAAGTGCAGATGCAGTAGACGTGAGAACGCTAACAAATAATTTCTGTAATATTTTCTTTTATTCACTATAATGTCATTTCAATGGAAGATCATAATGCTAGCACCAGGCTAGTGTGTATGTGTGTGTGCACAAGCCTATGAGTAAATATATGCATTTGAGTATGTATGTGTATGTGTTTATACTAAAATAACTGTATCTATTTTTTTTCTTATTGGAGTCCTGTGGCAGTTATCCCTATATAAACAGTTGCATTAGATGCTCAACAGTACAGGGAAGACCTCCCATGTTCTCTGGAAATTGCAGGCTAATAAGATGGTAATGTGGGTGCTGGATGCACAGGTGTGCTATGCTATGATTGCCCCTCACGGTCTCCCTAGCTGCTAATGTACATAGTGGCTACTAATGGACACAATGTAAAGTATGTGCTTTAGTGGTAGATGATCGCCCTCTGAAGAAATCCAGAACTCTGTGAAGCTATCTTAGTGGGGCAAGGGAGGAAGAACTGCTCCTGACACCAGTAAAATCTAGAATAGCCATCAGGAGGTAATCGTCCATCCTAAACTGGGGCAAGGAATGATGTTTATTGCCTGCAGGGGACTTTCCACTTTTATTACCCTCTGCCTCCTACCTGTTCTCTATTCATGCTATTTGGCATGTAGACATGGTGGTCCCAGTAGTATTTAACCCTGGGAGAGAGGGACTTAGGTACTTTCTTCTTAAGATGTGAAGTGTGGTGTACATCCTGGGATGGGAGCCTCAATTCAGGGAACCTTGGCTGATCACGATGTATGCCGTTCTACTCATCTCTGTCACATTTATTCTGTGAGTAATTAAAGGACTGTTGACCACACCATGAGAGCAGTATCTGGTCTGTGCTCTTCTCCAAACAATCTTCACTGAAAGCTCATGAATATGACACAATTTTTCAGTGGGGATGGGATATAAAGAAGGCCAGGAATAGAGAACTGAGCAGAATGAAGCACGCTTGGAGGTCCCACTGGAGAGAAAATTGACTCTATGGTCAAAAAAGGAAAAGTAATGGAAAAAGAGAAAACAAATGGTAATCATCAATGAAATCGATAGTTTTCTCCCTACCTTTTTACCTCCTTCAAGGAGCTCTGGTGATGCAGTGGTTAAAGCACTCAGCTGAGCACCAAAAGGTTGGTAGTTCAAACCCACCAACTGCCCATGGCAAGCGGTCTGCTTCCATAAAGATTTATAGCCCTGGAAACCCTCTGGGGTTGCTATGACTAGGAATTGACTCTACAGCAGTGGGTTTAGCTTTGATTGCCTCCTTCAAATGATCTTATAAACATAAGTGGTATAAAATTGTCATTAGAATTTGAGATGTGAAAACTTACAGTCCAAGTAACCTGAAAGCAGGGCCAGAATCAATGAAAATGTAACAATTAGGGGTTCAACCCCGGCTGACCATGACTGCCTGGCTGCCTCCTAGATCCACTGTGTTCAATGGAGTTCTGGGAATTTTGGCAAGCTACACTCTTATATCCTGACATTTTGTAGGTCCAATCAGAAAACTAAATAAAACATCAGTGGTTGCATGTAAGGACAATGGATTTTGTAGTTGAAATCACCTAAGAATTTTTAGTGTGTATTCTGAACTATCTCCCGCGCATCTCTCAGTTTGTTGTACTGTGAGGCTTGTGTATTGCTATGATGCTGGAAGCCATGCCATGGGTATTCAGATACCAGCAGGGTCACCCATGGCAGACAGGTTTCAGCTGCACTTCCAGATTAAGACAGACTAGGAAGAAGGACCCGGCAGTCTACTTCTGAAAAGAATTAGCCAGTGAAAACCTTATGAATAGCAGCAGAACATTGTCCGATATAGTGCTGAAAAATGAGCTACCCAGGTTGGAATGCACTCAAAATATGCCTGGGAAGAGCTGCCTCTTCAAAGTAGATTCAACCTTAATGACATAGATGGAGTAAAGCTTTCAGGGCTTTCATTTGCTGATGTGGCATGACTCAAAATGAGAAGAAACAGGTGCACACATCCATTAATAATCAAAACATGGAATATATGAAGTATGAATCTAGGAAAACTGGAAATCATCAGAAATGAAATGGAATGCATAAGCATCAATATCCTAGGCATTAGTGAAATGAAATGGACTGATATTGGCCGTTTCGAATCAGACAATCATACAGTCTACTATGCCGGGAATGACAAGCTGAAGAAGAATGGTGTCGCATTCATTGTCAAAAAGAACATTTGAGATCTATCTTGAAGTACGATGCTGTCAGTGACAGGATAATATCATAAGCCTACAAGAAAGACCAGTTAATACACCTACTATTCAAATTTATGCACCAATCACTAAGACCAAAGATGAAGAAATTGAAAAATTTTTTACCAACTTCTGCAGTCTGAAATTGATTGAACATGCAACCAGTATGCATGGATAATTACTGTGACTGGAATGCAAAAGTTGGAAATGAAGAAGGTTCAGTATTTGGAAAATATGGCCTTGGTGATAGAAGCAATACTGGGATTGCTCCATAGAATTTTCAAAGATCAATGACTTCTTCACTGCAAAAACCTTTTTCCAACGACAAACGTTGGCTACACACGTGAACCTTGCTGAATGGAATACACAGAAATCAAATCAACTACATCTGTGGAAGGAGACAATGGAAAAGCTCAATATCATCAGTCAGAACAAGGCCAGGGGCTGACTGTGGAACAGATCATAATCGCTCATATGCAAGTTAAAGTCGAAACTGAAGAAAATTAGAAAAAGTCCACAGAGCCAAAGTACGACCTTGAGTATATCCCACCTGAATTTAGAGACCATATCAAGAATAGATTTGATGCATTGAACACTAATGACTGAAGGCCAGACAAGTCGTGGAATGACATCAAGGACATCATACATGAAGAAAGCAGGAGGTCATTAAAAAGGCAGGAAAGAAAAGATCAAAATGAATGTCAGAAGAGACTGAAACTTGCTCTTGAATGTTGAGTAGCTAAAGCAAATGGAAGAAATGATGAAGCAAAAGAACTGAACAGAATTCAAAGGGCAGCCTGTGAAGACAAAGGAGAATATTATAATGACCTGGAGTTAGAAAACCAAAAGGGAAGAACACTTTTGGAATTTCTCAAGCTGAAGGAACTAAAGAAAAAATGCAAGACTCGAGTTGCTTTATTGAAGGATTCTATGGGAAAAATACTGAATGACTCAGGAAGCATGAAAAAAAAAAAAAAAGATGGAATGAATATACAGAGTAACTGTACCAAAAAGAATTCATGGATGTTCAGCCATTTCAGGAGGTAGCATATGATCAAGAACTGATGGTATTGAAAGAAGAAGTCCAAGGTGCACTGAAAACATTGGTGAAAAACAAGGCTCCAGGAATTGATGGAATACCAATTGAGATGTTTCAACAAACAAATGCAGTGCTGTAAATGCTCACTCATTTATGCCAAGAAATTTGGCCAATCAACTGGAAGAGACCCATATTTATGCCTATTCCAAGGAGAGGTGTTCCAACTGAAAGCAGAAATTATTGAACAATATCATTAATATCACATGCAAGAAAATTTTGCTGAAGATCATTCAAAAGTGGTTGCAGCAGTACATTGACAGGAAACTGCCAGAAATTCAAGCCAGATTCAGAAGAGGGTGTGGAACCAGGGATATCATGGCTGATGTCAGACAGAGTTAGGTTGAAAGCAGAGAATACCAGAAAGATGTTACCTGTGTTTCATGGACTATGCAAAGGCATTCAGCTGTGTGAATCATAACAAATTATGGATAACATTGGGAAGAATGGAAATTCCAGGACAACCTAATTGTGCTCATCAGGAACTTGTATGTAGACCAAAGGGCAGTTGTTCGAACAGAACAAGGGTATATTGTGAGCTTTAAAATCAGAAGTGTTGTGTGTCAAGGCTACATCCTTTCACCATACTTATTCAATCTTTATGATGAGCAAATAATCTGAGAAGCTGGACTACATGAAGAAGAACGGGGCATCAGGATTGGAGGAAGACTCATTAACAACCAGCGTTATGCAGATGACACAACCTTGCTTGCGAAAGTGAAGAGGACTTGAAGCACTAACTGATGGAGATCAAAGACCACAGCCTTCAGTATGGATTGCTCCTCAACATAAAGAATACAAAAATCCTCATAACTGGACCAGTAAGCAACATCATGATAACTGGAGAAAACATTGAAGTTGTCAAGGATTTTATTTTATCCAGATCCACAATCAACGCACAGGGAAGCAGCAGTCAAGAAATCAAATGATGCATTATATTGGGCAAATCTGCTGCAAAAGACCTTTTTAAAGTGTTGAAAAGCAAAGATGTCACCTTGAAAACTAAGGTGGGCCTGACCCAAGCCATGGTGTTTTCAGTTACCTCATATGCATGCAAAAGCTGAACAATGAATAGGGAAGACCAAAGATGAATTGATACCTTTGAATTATGAAGTTGGGGAAGAATATTGAATATACCATGGACTGCCAGAAGAACGAACAAGTCTGTCTTAGAAGAGGTACAGGCAGAATGCTCCTTAGAAAAGAGGATGACAAGACTCTGTCTTGTGTACTTTGGACATGTTATTAGGAGGGACCAGTCTCTGGAGAAGGACATTATGCTTGGTAAAGTGAAGGGTCAGCAAAAAAAAGATAAACCCTCAAAAAGATACATTGACACAGTGGCTGCAACAGTGGGCTCAAGCATAACAACGATCATGAAGGTGGCACAGGACTGGGCAGTGTTTCATTCTGTTGTACATAAGGTCGCTATGAGTCAGAACTGACTCAGTGACACCTAACAACAACATGAACTACACGTTTAATGTTTGCTGTATCTAGTATGTTGTATTTTCTGTTAATTATATTTCTTAACTAATATTTTTAAAAAGCACTAGCCTTTAGCATTCAGAATTGATAGGAGAAGAGGTGACTATGAGGCTAGGGGAGCCCTGGTGGCACAGTGGTTAAGCATTCCGCTGCTAACTAAAAGGCGGTCAGTTTGAATCTTTGGAAACCCTATGGGGCAGTTCTACTCTGTCCTATAGGGTTGCTATGAGTTGG
The DNA here is from genome assembly GCF_030014295.1 of Loxodonta africana. Lineage (NCBI taxonomy): Eukaryota > Metazoa > Chordata > Mammalia > Proboscidea > Elephantidae > Loxodonta > Loxodonta africana. The sequence goes on from NC_087361.1 coordinate 40,823,758, forward strand.
ACTTGCTGCAGTGGGTTTGGTTTCTTTTTTTGGATGAGGCTGGAAAAATGCACTGATATTTAATGACTCTAAATACTTGAAGAAGAAGCCCTGGTTGTAGTAGTTAAAGGACTTGGCTACTAACAAAAGTTGGAGGTTTGAACTCACCATCCACTCTGCAGGAGAAAAGACCTAGGGATCTGCTTCCACAAAGGTGACAGCCCAGGAGACCCTATGGGGTAGATCTACTCTGTCCTGTAAGGTCATTAGGAACTGGAATCGGCTCAATGGCACACAACAGAAGCACACACCTGGGAGAACAGAGGAACTACTGCTTAAGGCATGGTGCTAACAAAGGCAGTGTTGCATAATATTTTCAAACTATTTGTTCCAATCTTTACCTCATTGCAGTGTCTCATCTTCTGCCACCTAAATCACAGAAAGAAACCATTAGCAAATGCCTCTCTTTTCCCTGCCTTCCCAGACTAATTTAATAAAAAAAATGGCTAGATTTCTAGGAAGAGAGCATCTTTTTGGAGCCCACTCTCTCAGAGTACTCTTTAGGATCTAAGGGTGATTATCAAGATTAAAAAGGAATTGAAGAATTTAAAGGCATGGCTAATTAGCTCCTTGATCTCTGGACAACTTACTTAACCTCTCTGAACCTCAATCACTTTGCTCATTTACAAAATTGGAGGGTAAACTCTATAATCTCTACAGCTTAAAAAAAAATCCATTATGATTCCACAGAGGGACTGTGGTAGACTCACGACTGCTGCCCCATCTATATGCTTATAATTTTAGATACGTAAAAAATACAATCCTTCTAATGTACCCTTGTTTATTGTTTTGATTCTGCCAATGGCTTTCCAATATACTCTTTTCACTATAGACTACAAAATATATAATGAGTCTTTGTGGGTTCCTTTAAAACAGTGGAAGAGGAAATATGAAGCATAAAAGCTGAATATTACTTTAAATAAAAGAGGCTATATTATACACAATAGATTTCTTTGATTTGAAGGATCTTACTCCAGATCACTGCATGGCTCACTCCGTCACATTGCTACTCAAATTTCACTTTATTTACAAAAAAGAAGAAAAAAGTTTCTGTGATTAAAAAAATAATAATAATAATAACACCCTTCACCGCTTTCTGTCTCCCGTTACTTGCTTTATTTCGTTTATGGGATTTATGACCATATGAAATATAACATGGTTATTTATTTATTGTCTCTTTCCCTGCAGTTCATTGTGAGCTCCATAACACAGGGCTTTGTGATGCTTTTTCCTTCCTTATCTCTAGAGCCTGAGACCTAGTCTAACACTTATGAGATACTCTACATAGTTGCTGAAGAAAGGAGGAAGGAAAAAAAGAAGGAATGAAAAGAGAGAAGCAGTAAGAGTGGGAGGGCAATTAGACATACATATCAAAATATATTTTGGCCAGCTGGTGGGTTCAGGAATGATATAAATATTTGGTGTTGTATTATCAAGAATAGAGGCCAACACCTTCCAAGTAAGGAATCACAGAGCTTTCATGCTGGCAGTGAAAAGGGCATGAGATTAGACTCTGGTTATTCTGGCTTCAGACTTTAACTCCATTACTGACACTCTGTGTGGGTTTGAAAAAGTCCCTTGAACTTCTTGGTCTTTAGTTTCTTAATTTAAAATGATGATAATAAACATTGCACCAGAGAACAAAATATTAAAGCAACAAAAAAATAAGTTTCTACTCTACAAGTAAAGAAATAAAAATTACAGGAATATTTACAGGGCACCGATCAATAATGATTTCAACATCACTGAAGCCACTACAGAAAAAGTGAATCAAATGAAAAAACCTTTCATGCAGCCATACTATCAGTGGTGATAACAAGCTGGCTCATGCCCATAGTACCAGTGAGGCCCCACCCACCAGATGTGACCTAGGTAGAATTTGACACTATCAAGTACAGGCTGATACATAGATGCTGGTGGTACAAGATTCAGGGCACTAAAGGGAAGTTTGAGAAAGCTGGAGAGATAGCAGGAGAACCTTGGAGAAGCAAGACTTCATCATGTCTTCCAGTGTAGACCACTAGAATACATTTGATGAATAATTTGTTTTTCCTGGTCTCTAGGAATATGGCATCTTAGATAACAGGTAATGAAAATTAATGGATTTTCAAACCAATACATACTCTGATATCTTATGTCTTTGGTTGAATTGAATCAATTCCCAAGAGAAAAATCTATGTTTGGTACATAGACAGAATCAAGGATTTGGATTTGTCCAGCTAGTGATCTGACTGTGGAATATTGGAGACACCCCAAGAAGAACTAGACTTCTTTATATGGGATCTCTGGGTGGTGCAAAAGGTTAAGTGCTCAACTACTAGCTGAAAAATTGGCAGTTCAAGGCCACCCAGCGACATCTAGGAAAACAGGCCTGGCAAGCTGCTTCCAAAAGGTCACAGACTCGAAAACCTTATGGGTCAGTTCTATTCTGCACATACGGGGTCACCATGAATCAAAATCAACTTGCCTTCTAGCATGGGAGATCTGTACAAAATGACTCTATAACAGTTTAAAAAGTGGTAATAATTATTAGAGTTCTATCAATAAATAAATATATGTTTTCTAGACATAAAGATAAATTTTATTTGGTGAGGCAGGAGGTATTTGATGGGGGAATCAAAAAAGATAGTATTAAACTAAGAAGATTTGAGATGGATCATTGTGATGGATCGTTGAATTTTTCTTTTTCATATTTCAAATTTAATGACACTTTTAGAGCTCTTACATTTTAATAAATGTCCATTTGGTAACATTGCTATGTTGTGGCATTTTCTCAGATAGAATTTAGCCTCTGTTTTTCTACATTTAAAGTGTGTATTTTGATGTAAAGACCTGTATTTATTATTATTATTATTTTTTCACACTAGGATTCAGAATGTTTTAGCAGAGATGTTTCACATTCATGTTAGGCATCTGCATTGAGTATGACATGAGGTATTTTGATACCTAAAATAGATTTTTTTTTTCTATAGGGGTTATCAGATGGGTATAATTTGGAGTTGAGAATATTTCAGACAAAGATAAATACATGAGGTACAAAAATGCATCAAACACCAAATGGAGAAGATCAAAGTAAAGTAATGGAGATAAGCCTAGAAAATGGGTTTGGGGAAATCATAGGGAGCCTTGAGCTTTATTTGGTAGATAAAGGCTACAATTACTCTTTTGTGTGTAGGATGGTTGCTTAATCATTGCTGTACTTTGTACATAATTTAGTTTAAGTGTATAAAATAAAACAAAAAATATAGAAAATAGGGAGTATAATTAGGAAGATATTTTGATACCCCTTTCAAATATAAGAAAAAAGAAATCGCACACGGAAATAGAATGGACAGCAGTTGAGAAAAGACATTCTGAGTGTCCAAGTCATAGTGTCTGAGAAGCAGCACTATCAATAGAAATGGGAAACAGCACAATGTTTCATTTGATTTTGTGTGTGTGTATGTATGTGTGCTTTCTATGAAAATTTACAGAGCAAATTAGTTTCTCATTGAACAGTTAATACACAAATTGTTTTGTGACTTTGCTTGCCAACCTCATGATGTGTCAACATTCTTCCCTTCTCCAGTCAGGATTCCCCGTTTCAATTTGTCCAGTTTCCTGTCCCTTCCTGCCTTCTCATCTTTGCTTTTGGGCTGGTGTGCTCATTTAGTCTCATATACATGATTGAACTACAAAGCGTGTTCCTCATGTGTGTTATTGTTTGCCCTATAGGCCTGTCTAATCTTTGGCTGAATAGTGAACCTCGGGAGTGACTTCAGTCCTGGGTTGAAAGGGAGCCACACTCTCAGGGTTTCCCCAGTCTCTGTCAGGCCAGTAAGTCTGGTCTTTGATTGAGCTTTTAAAGGTACATGATGAATTTATGTCAGGAATTGAGAATTGGAAATATCATCATGCACCTTTGAATTTGATATACACGTAAAGCTTCCCTCTGGGTATTTTGAAACCTTGAGAGATGTTAGGATTTGAGATAGAGATTTGTTGGCCACCTTCATGGGTGTGATGGATAAGCGGTACCATTGGAGGAGATCTCCCTTGAGGTTGAGTAGAAAGAGAAAAGAAAATGGTAATGTAATATTGACAGAAGAAAGGTAAGCCAGAGAAAGAAGGAAACTGAGTGTGAGAATTAAGAAACTGCACTGACTCTGACTGGCCTCCAAGAAGCCTTTGATGGCAGTTGCCCGGGTATTACTGACCTACTGTGAACTTACCTAGGCCTCATTTAAAACCTGAACTCTCCAATGTTCTATGTTGAACAGAACATATAATGGGGAATGAACAATGAGGATTATAAAAAGGCATCTCTAAAGAACTTACAGATAATAGAAACATATTTACTTTTTGAGAATAAACCAAGTAAAAAGAAAAAGAAAACTATTGAAAATAAAAATATTTTTGAGACCTGCTCAGAAAATATAGTCAAAGAATGAATGGATTGGTTTGTACAGAGAAGCTCTTTCTAGAGAAGCAAATTCTGCAGTTTTAGTGACAGTATTATCCAGGGAGAGTTACCATATTTGGGGGACTCAGTTCATAAGTAGAGTGGCTGTGGGCAGAAATATTTCCTTGGACCTCTTCATAGTTTGAGTAAAACACTTCCCATGTCAATCCTTGAGACTTGTCTCCATTTTATGCCATCAGTCAACCTGTTGATTGATTTATTGGCTATAAATATCACAGGAAATATGGGCATTCAAAGTAGTATCCTCCACTGTGAATTAATAAGTTGGTACTTTAATTATGTACCTATTTTGTGAAAATTTAACTAGAGTCATTTTATCACATTGCTGGGTGCAGAGGTAAGGACTAGTTTCTGGCCTGAAAAGACTGAAAAACAGAATCCAGAGCTTGGACAATCTATCCAGATCATGTCACCTAGAGATGCCACTTTTTTACCACTTCCACTGGTGTCCTTTTTATCATTTTTCTATTCCATGAAAATCCAATTTTATCATAGATTTTCCATTCTAAGAATTTTCAAGTCTAGATATTTCTGGTGCTCAGATAGCCTTTTCTTATTAAATAGATATGCAGATCTGCTTGGAAAATCATCAAGTGTTACATTTCTGACAAATGTATGCAGACGATGGGAGCTGGCTCAATGCCTAGATCTGTGTGCGGTAACACAGCTGACTGATTGGGATCTACTTTGCATTTGATGGTCACAGAATAAGTGCTTTGTGCATTTCCATGATATGGTTGTTCACATAGAGGAAGTCCTAAGGTTTTAGAGGCCGAGTAGTACAAATATGTTTTAGCATAGGAGAAACATAACTGAGCTGTAGTTAAGATTTCACTAAAACCAGAGGATTCAACAATTCTGACAGGCCAATTAATTTGCCATCTTCCCATTCCAAATTTGTGTCCTACTTCAGTGACTAGAACTGATTTACTTTTAGTAAACCCTAGGGGAAAACATTTTATAACTGAATTGATAGTTACATAAGTACAAAATACATAAATACAATATTTGTCAAAGCACTAAGTGCTAAAAGCATGTTCTCCAGATTAAGCACCTTACGTTATTTCATACATACTGAGCAATGAAGGGGGAGGGATACTGCAATTATCTATCTGTCTGTCTGTCTATTTATTTAGCTATCTATCTAGATAGATAGATGATGGAGTATTCCTCCCTCTTGATTGCTTAGTATGTATGAAGATACACATACGAAATGCTTCTGTCAAATGATTAATTTTGCCTTAACTGTTTTTCAATGTCTATTTGTCTAAAATCTTCAAAATCATAAGTAACAGAAAAGTCTCTTAATTTTTATGCCTAATAGTGTATTCTCTTCCACGTATAGAATTTCCTTGTCTATTTTGTCAATGGACACTAGTTGAAAATGACCCGTTCTTTTAATTTTTTTATCATTGAAGTTATGAACTCTGGAGTAAGATGGTCTGTCTAGTCATGGGCCCTCAAAATATAGCTGTGTGACTTTCAGCAAGCTACTTAAACTCAGTGTGTTGTGGTTTCCTCATCTATAAAATGGTGATAATAGCTCTTACTCCCCGGTGTTGTTTTTAGAATAAAATGATTTACAATATGGAAACCACTTGGTATATAAATACTTTACAAAGGTTGGTCATTATTATTATTCAATGTGTATTTTAAAGAATTCAGGTAACCTACAGAGATTTTTTTGAAAAATAATATCCTAATTTGTGAGAAATCACTTCAAGCTTACGGATATTAATTAGGCCATACTTTTGCAAAATTGTATATTCGATAGTTATCCAATATAATTGAACATTTCTCTCCCTCCTCCTTTTTGAACATCATGATAAGTGGAGAAGAAACTGAAGTTGTCAATGATTTCAATCAACATTCAAGGAAGCAGCAATTAAGAAATCAAATGACAGTGCACTGAGACAATCATCAGCAAAAGACCTCTTTAAAGACTAATATGCATCTGACCTAAGCCATGGTCTTTTCAATTGCCTTATATGCACGTAAAAGCTGAATAGTGAAAAAGAAAAACAGGAGAAGAATTGATACATTCAAACTGTGGTGTTGGTGAAGATTATTGAATATACTGTGGACTACTAGAAGAATAGGGTCCCTGGTGGCGCATTGGTTAAAAAAGTGCTTGGTTGCTAACCAAAAGGTTGGCAGTTCGAACCTACCAGCTACTCCAAGGGAGAAAAGACCTGGCAATCTGCTCCTGTACAGATTTACAGCCTAGGAAACCCTATGGGGCAGTTCTACTCTGTCATATAAAGTCACTATGACTCCGAATAGACTCCACAGCACACAGGAATAACAAAAGCCAGAAGAATGAACAAATCAGTCACAGGAGAAATAGAACAAGAATGTTCCTTAGAAGTGAAGGTGGTGAAATTTCTACTTGCTTAATTTGGACAGTTAATCAGGAAAGGACATCATGGTTCGTAATGTAGATGGCCGAGGAAAACTCTCAATGAAAGGGATTGACACAGTAACTGCAACAATGGACTCAAACATACCAATGATCATGAAGATGGCCCAGGACTGGGCAAACTTTCCATTAAAAAGTCATTATCTTGTGATAGTAACATAACTCAAGACTGCCGGAATTTGCAGAGTTGATCTAGTAGTTTGATAGTTACCCAGATTAATCGGATGTATATTTGCAAGTAATCACTTGGGATACTGGAGTTTGGTCAATAATATTGTCTCTGATTGGATGATAGTAGCTAAGGCTGTATATATCTGTTCCTTCATAAAGCTTGCTGTTTTATTTTAAATTCCTAGGATCTTTCTAGGTAAAGGGAATCACACTAGAGTTGTTTGACACCTGAGCAAATAGTTTCTCATATATGATAATTATTATATTGCATTGTGCCACTTAGAGAAATTTAGCTTAAACCACTTAGCTTAAAGCACTAAAATGTTATGTAGAATATTGTATTAATGTAAAACACTAGAGGAATTTCATTTAACCGTTAGGAGAATTAGTACAGATTTTTCCATTTATCACTCTTACATCATTTTATACATGCACCTAACCTTAAGGCCACGTATACATGGAAGTTGGTTCACTTTCTACCTGTGTCTAAGACACTTATAACGATTTCCAGTCCACATCACACAAAGCAATTTCAGTAAGTGCTGAACTTAAAGAGATTTACATTCACACATAGGCCACAGAGATTCCACATACATATTCCATAAGCCCTCATAACTGTTTCTCAGAAAGCACATTTCAGATACTTGCATCAGCTTCTACTGTTTAAACTGTTGAATCTGCTTCTCACCTTTCCCTTCCTTGGAGGTGAGGAATGAAACAAAATGTTTTCCTCCAGTGTAGGAAGGTGTTTTTGTTTTTAAATTGTTATTATATTATTACTAAATTCAGGGGGGCAGGGCAAACCAATTCAGGAAGAGGTGAATTCTGAAATAGAAAAACAATCCTTAAAGAAACCAGGTTATATTTAGAATCATGTTAACAAAGCAAAGGTTCAAAACATTATTATTTTGAAATAAAAATTATAACATCAAAGCTTTGAAAAGAAATTATTTATATGTCAATTGTAAACGACTGATTTCACTTAAATTAGCCCTGGTGGTACAATTGCTAAAGTGCTCGGTGGCTAACTGAAAGGTCGATAGTTTGAACCCACCAGCTGCTCTGTGAGAAAAAGACTTGGGCATCTGCTCCCATAAAGATTTACAGCTTTGAAAACCCTATGAGGGCAGTTCCACTCAGTCCTATAGGTTGATTATGAGTTAGAATCAACTCTACAGCACACAACAAGAACAACAATTTCACATAAGTTATTCTTTATATTAACAAAAACATAGAGAAGTGATCTTTATCTTGTTAAGGCCTACTTTTATTTACTATGAATACATTTTGTGGACTAAGGGAAAACATTTACATCAGTGCAGTAGAACACGTCCATAAAGTTATTCATTAGAGAGCAGCATTCGATATCATGTTGAACTCATCTTGAACCCACATGAAAAGATTGTGTGATGAACATTCAAAATTATATCATTGTAAGATGTTTTTTCTTAAAGTTTGGTTCCACAGCATAGAATAGAGAGGGGAATTATTATATCAAGGCAGCAAATTATTTCCTTTGGAGTCTGTGTGTTTCAAGAAAGACAGCCTGAGGTTCCACCAAGTGTTTATGAAATATATTATTGTGCTTCTAAGACTCCGTAAAGAATCCCAGAAGCTTCCAGTTTGGAGCCTGAGAGTCTGGTTTGAATGTGTTTATTGATCAAAGAGGCCAGATTATGGTTATTTTTCTTTTCATTTTATGATGCTTCAGTTAATGATTGAGAAAGATTTAGATCTTTTACACACATGCACGCACACACACGTGAACCATCTAGTGTAGCTATGTCGGTACTCAAAGTTGTGACTTTGGGACACAAAGTGACTATGCACAACAATTAAGAATCCAGAGCACACCGGGCAAAGTTCAAAAAATGGGGATAAAGTTTCATTACTGTACTGTGTCTACATATTGTTGGCTCACGTCCCTTTTCTCCTTATTTCTAAAAGAAGCAGCTACTCGAGGCCTTTTTCTCATTATCCTCCTGTAAAGAATATTCTGGAATCTACCTTTATTCGCTCCATCAAAATGATTTCCAGCTTGTTGGCTTTTCTAGCATTTCTGACTAACGTTATTTTGGTCAAAACTGAAATGTCCACCTTCTTCCTCTTTGATTGCTAGTGTCTTGGGATCTTGAAAGAGGGAAAAAGGTGACTCATCTTTTTTTCCAGTCCTTTTCTGGTCCTGTTAGCATCGCCTTTTTGGCCTTATGTACTCTGCTTTGGCTAAGGAAAAGGAGCTTCATGTTCTGATCATTGGAAACAGTGTTAATATGTTTTAAATATGTTAGCAGTCCTCCGGGGCTGTTTTGCTAGACAGGTTATAATGTTTCCTTGAATTGCTCCTCTTCTGTTTTTGTGCTTAAAGATCACTTGAAAGAGTGCACTTGGTTAGTATAATGTTTTGGTTTGGTTATGAGGTTGCAGAGAAGAGCCATAATCTTCTATTTTGCAGATACAATAAGCTATTCTCTGGGAAAGTAATGGTCATTTAGGAAGTGCTGGAGGCTTCTGCATCCTTGAAGCAGCCTCCTTCTCTCTCCAAATGCTGATTGTCTTCAGGCTGCTTCCTGTTCTCTTGGTCTTCCTTACTTCATTCTCTACATTAAAAATTACATTTGCATGCCTCATTTCTGTTAAGCAACTGGCTAATGGCTAGATAACCAAAAACCAAATACCAAACCCAGTGCCGTAGACTCATGCTGACTCATGACAACCCCATGTGTTACACAGTAGAGCTATGCTCCACAGGGTAATCTTTACAGAAGCAGATCACCAGGCCTTTCTTCTTTGGCATTGCCGAATAGGTTCCCAACCGCCAACCTTAAGGTTCACAGCCAAGTGCAAACTGCTTGCACCACCTAGGAACCTAATGACTAGATAAACTTGATGAATAGAAAGGCAAGAGTCTGAGGCAGTAAGCCTTTTTTTTCTATAGGACATTTACAGATATAATCTTAATTATTTTCTTATAGTAGGCAGTTCCAGGACTTTTTGGTCTTCATTGTAGAAACTGTGGAAGACCCTATGGAGTGATTATTTATCCCAGGGGTTGGGAAACTTTTTCTGCAAAGGGCCAGGTAGTAAATATTTTAGGCTTTTTAGGCCATATCGTTGGTGTCTGTCAATTCTACTCAGCTCTGCTGTTGTAAGATGAACACAGTCATAGATAATATGTCAAAAAATTAGTGTGGCTGTAGTTGTCTTATGCCTGGCCTATCCATTTGGTTCTCTCCTTCATTTTGCCTTTCTGAAAAGCTTTGCTCAGTTAGCAAGTTGGTAGCCATGTGCTCAGGGAAGTAGGCTACTCCTTTAGTTCCAGGGGATGAATCGTGGTTGATTTAAATGAGTCACACTAAGGACCACCCTTTGCCAGTGATAGGTACGGAGAGGCATATGTCTCCTATCTGTCAACTGAAGCATAAAGGGAATTCTTTTGGCACCTTCTGGTAACTATTTTGCAGGAAAAGTCCACTTAAGGGAAGCACATTCTTTTTGAAGCTGCGTTATGAGGATGTGACTATATCACATGTATGACCCCTGGATGATGCTGATGATAGTGATGACTGTGCCAAAGTCACTTGTCATTATATCCCCAGATCTGCAATTCAGATTGGTACCAGTTTTTTGGTAGAGATTCGTATATTGAAGAATACATTTTTTTTATTTGTTTCATAAGCAATAAACATTCACCAAAAAAACCCCGAAACCCACTGCCTCCAAGTTGATTCTGACTCATAGCAACCCTATAGGACAGAGCAGAACTGCCCCACAGGGTTTCCAAGGAGTGGCTGGTGAATTCAAACTGCCAACCTTTTGGTTAGCAGCTGTAGCACTTAACCACTACACCACCAGCATTTCCACAAATATTCACAGGAAAGAGAAACCTTATGTCCCTGGAAGCCTAATTAAAAATTCCATGAAAATCACAAAGTACTTAAAAAAACTACCTTTTGAAATGATAGTGCCACAAAATAACTAAACACTTCTTTCAAGATCTCTTAAGAAATGTGGTAATGCCATTTAATGGCATTTTTATACCTAAAGAAGTATATTTTCTGAGATTTAAGGGAAATGATGGAAATAAAATTTAATTAAAAAGCTTAGAATTTGTATACACTTTAGAGAGATTTATTATGCACATGTATCCCATACATTGTAATTAGAAAATGGGTAGCATGCGTCTAATATTGAGTCACTTATGAGGTATAATGCTATATAATCTAGTCCCCAAGTATTTATTTTGATGTGAATTAGTTCCTTCTGTATGATTCCTTCTTTGTATAAGTATTACTATATGTTTATACTATACATATCTCATGTTATTTTAAAACTTATACAATTAATCAGTTTATTTGTTGACTTTGAAATACTTTATACTAACCCAGAAATATCCTTATATTTTCATTTATTATCAACATTCAAATGGAAATGTATTTATTATATATGTTGTTTTTGTTGTCATTAGTTGTCATTAAGTTGGCGACTACTCATAACAACGGCACGTACAACAGAGTGAAACATTGCCGAGTTTGTCCTGCACCATCTTCACAATGGTTGATATGCCCGCTGTTGTGACCACAGTGTATTTTGAATGTTTTCCATTCTAGGGGGGCTCATCCTTCAGCACTATATTGGACAATGCTCTGTTGTGATCCATAGGGTTTCCATTGGCTAATTTTTGGAAGTAGGTTGTCAGGCCTTTCTTTCTAGTCTGTCTTAGTCTGGAAATTCTGCTAAAACCTGTAATATTAATTAGGGTGAATCTGCTGGTATTTGAAATACTGGTGACAGAGCTTCTAGCAACATGCAAGCCACCATAGTATGACAAATTGACAGGTGGGTGGTGGTACTTTTTAAATTACCACCACCATGACTATTTAGTGTCAATTAATATTACATTAATATATGAATTAAGATATATCTCAGATTTAAATCTTAATTCAAAATATTAGCTGTCAAAAGAAAAAAAGTTCAGATGGAGCCCTTTCTCCCACTTGTTAATCATGGGATAAAAACACCAATTTATTTTAAAAGCAGACTGTTTTTTGGGGGGGTGAGCAATTTTGGCCTTACCAAGTGGCCTTTCTGGTTTCTGGTTAGAGAAGACTGTTTTTTCCTTGCTGAACATTTTGTTTGAATTTGTTTCCCTGTCCTGTTTAATTTCTTCCCGATTTGTAAAAGTAAAACATAACCATGAGAGTCAGGCCTTTGGATTCAGCTTTAATGACATTTAAAAAGGAAAAAACAGAAAAGAAAAGCTGTGCTAAACTTTTTTTGGCCTTCTTTTATTGCTGTTCCATCTGGTAGTAATTGACACTCATGCTCAGCCTCAGGAAAAAGGGTCTCAACTGAATGGACCATTCTCATCTATAGAGAACCATGTTCCCATACAACGTCTGTTCCAGCAACGTCCGACTGCATATGTGACCATAAGTCTCAACCCCTGTCAAGCCTATCATATTAAAAATTTGAGATACATACAATAGTTTGTAATAACAAACACTACTGTACAATGTGTATAAAAACATTATTATTATTACGGTGTTATTTTGTTAAGGGTGTTTTAGTGTATCTGGAAGTGTTTCTCTAATTTTTTTTATGTATAGAAAGGTACGCTATACTAAGACAAACATTTGACTCACTGACGTTAAATATTAACCATGCCTGACTGTTACGACTTACATACAAATTTGACTTAGAGACAGACTTAGGAATGGAAGTTGTTCGTAATCTGGGGACTGCCTGTATATAATATGGTGTTCACACAACGTCCAAATCGCATAACATCCTATTTTACAGAATGTATTGTGGACATTAATCGACTCGTGATTGTACTTCTGATACAGCAGATGGAAGAAGACTGTCCTTGAGTTGAGTGCACAGTTTGATCCTGTGGCATTGGTGTTCAAGCTAACAGATATTACAGATTCCTCAGGACCATATCTTTAAAACATTTACAGAAAATTTGAGTTATTTTTAAGAGGAAGAGTGTCATGGATCTGTCTACATGATCGTCCTTTTACTTACAGAAAGCAGAGAAGATACAGTCTTTCACCTATCTTGAGCTGTTTTTACCCTACACTGTCTAAATATGCTCAAACTAAATAAGTCTCAAACTTCCATGTGGCAATTTATACCTCAATGAGAATATCAAATTAGTTACACACATCGAAAAATTTTGAATTCCTTGAGGAGAATTGGACCTATCTTTTGGAAACCCTGATGGCGTAGTGGTTAAGTGCTACGGCTGCTAACCAGTTCGAATCTGCCAGGCACTCCTTGGAAACTCTATGGGCAGTTCTACTCCATCCTATAGGGTCGCTATGAGTCGGAATCGACTCTAGGGCACTGTTTTTTTTTTTTTTTTTGTAGAAGTTATTATTACCGATTGGCCTAAATGGCTGTCAAGTAAGTTAATTTGTCCTTTGATACCACGTTGGCTAACTAGGATGAAGCAATATGTATGTAATTGTGTGTGTGTGTGTGTAACCTATTAGATTAATAGTACAACAATGACTTTGATCAAGTTTGCTAAGAGAGCTTGTGGAATGGTCTGAGACACATGAATAATCAGTTCTACAGGTAACAATTGTGTAATACATAGTAGCATAAAACCAAAACCTGGCTTTTAGTTCCCACTCTGACTCACCTGTGGTTATGCCTCTGTAAGTAATTACCCTCTATAGCCTCATCTGTAAAATGATAGGCTTGGACTAAAAGAGCAAATTATGTATTAGTTTTATATTGCTGCATAGCAAATTATTGCCACAGACTTCATGCCTTTAACAATACTCATTTATTTTCTCACAGTTTTGAGTTCAGAATTCTGAGCATTGCTCACCTGGGTTTTCTTGTCAGGGTTTTACAACACTGAGATCAAATATGTCAGCTGACTGGGCTCTCAGGTTCAGCTTGGTGTCCTATTCCAAGCTCATTGAGATTGTTGCAGAGCTCAGTTCCTTAACTTTGTAGGACCGAAGCTTCCATTTTCTTGCTATAAACCCCTGAAGGCCTCCCTCAGATGTAAGTCACAGTCACATGTCTTACTCACAGCATGGCAGCCTTTTTCTTCAAAACCAACAAGAGAATCCCACTCCAGTCTGCTATGATGGATTTTACATAACGCAGCATAATCGAGAGAGTGACTATCCCATCATGTGTACAGGTCCCACCTATACTCAGCCAGTTGCTGTTGAGCTGATTCTGACTTCTGGCAACCCCATGTGTGTCAGAGTAGAACTGTGCTCCATAAGGCTTTCAATGTTGATTTTTTGGAAGTAGATCATAGCGCGTCTGGGTGGACTCAAACCTCAACCTTTCCTTTAGCAGCCAAGTGCATTAACTGTTTGCATTACCAGGGACTCTTCACACTCAAGAGGAGGGGATTATACAGGGCATGTACGCCAAGGGATGGGAATCTTGGGACCATGTTAAAATTCTGCCTACCACATAAACATATCCACATCCAAATTGCTACAATAATTATGAGATTCCTAATAAGTATTCTAACAGGAAGTTAAGAAAGGAAATAGACATTGTCTTCAGCAAGGATGATAAGCCCTGATTTGAAGCTATTATGATGGTCTTGACATCCCCTTGGAGGTTTCTACAATTATCTTTTTAAGTGTGCTCCTGAATATAGCAGTCTACACACAACTGATTAATTATTATTCTGGTTAATATCATCCGTATTAGTTTTATATTACTACCATTACACTTTACCACAAATTAGCAGCTTAAAACAAACATACAAACTTTTATTACCTCACAGTTTAGTACACCAGAAGTCTGGGCACAGTGTGGTTCAGTTGGTTCCTGGTTCTGGGTTTCATGAACTGATTTCTGTTCTAGAAGTTCTGGGGATAAATTCACTTCAAAGTTCAGTTTGTTGGCAGAAATCAGTTCCATATGACTATAGGACTGAAGTCCCCATGTAATTGTTGGCTGACAGCTGGTGGTCATTCTCAACCCTAGATACCTTCTGTATTCCTTGGCTCATGGTTCCATTCCTCCATCTTCAAAATCAGCAACAGCAACTTGAGTTATTCTCAAGCTTCAAATCTTTTTGGCATCCCCTTTTGCTTCATCTCTGCCTCTCTATTCTGCTATATCTCTCTACCTTCCTTTTCTGGTTTTAAGGATTCATGAGATTACATTGGGTCCATCTGAATAATCCAAGATAATTTTCCTATTTTAAGGTTAGCTGGTTAAATTAATCCCTAATTCCATCCACAAAATCCCTTGATAGCAGCACTTAGATTAGTGTTAGATCTAAGGGTCTTAACAGAGTGAAATCAAGTTGGGACTGTGCTCTCACGTAGAGCTGGGTGGCATTGAATATTCAGGGGATAGGGATCTTGGGGAAAATCTTTTAAAATTCTACCTACCACATCACTCATATCTAAAGTTAATGGAGAAATGTTTGTGGTGTGCCTTATGTTTGCTCTATATTAAATATCCTGTTGACATTGAGTTAATTCTGACTCATACTGACCCTATAGGACAGAGTAGAAATGCCCTATAGGGTTTCCAAGGAGTGACTGGTGGATTCAAACTGTCAACTTTTTGGCAAACAGCCAAGCTCTTAACCACTGTGCCACCAGGGCTCTGTATTAAATATGGGAGATGCAAAAATGAAAATGATGGGTTGCTGCTCTCTAAGAGTTTAAAGTTGGTAGGAGAAAAAGTCAAATTTGTATAAGAGATGCTCTGATGGAAATCCACCACTCGTCTGTTAGTTGATCGTACTGTGGTGGCTTGCATGTTGCTGTGATGCTGGAAGCTTTGCCACTGGTATTTCAAATACCAGCAGGGTCACCAATGGTGGATAGGTTTCAGCAGAGCTTCCAGACTAAGGCAGACTAGCAAAAAGGGTCTGGCAGTCTACTTCTGGAAAAATCGGCCAGAGAAAACCTTATGAATAGCAACAGAATATTGTCTGATATAGTGCTGGAAAATGAACTGCTCAGGTTGGAAGGCACTCAAAACACAACTGGGGAAGAGCTGCCTCCTCAGGGTAGAGTCAACCTTTATAACATAGACGGAGTGAAGCTTTCAGGACCTTCATCTGTTGATGTGGCACAGCTCAAAATGAGAAGAAACAGCTGCAAATGTCAGTAAATAATTGGAACATGGAATGTAAGAAGTATGAATCTTGAAAAATTGGAAGCTGTCAAAAATGAAATGGAACACATACAGATACTAGGCATTAGTGAGCTGAAATGGGCTGGTACTGGCCATTTTGAATTGGATGATCATATGGTCTAATATGCAAGAAATGACAAATTGAAGAGGAATAGCATCACTTCATCATCAAAAAGAACTTTTCGAGATCTATCCTGAAGTCAGTGCTGTCTGTGATAATATAATATCCATATGCTTACAAGGAAGACCACTTAATAAGACTGCTATTCAAATTTATGCACCAATCACTAAGGTCAAAGATGAAGAAATTAAAGATTTTTATCAACTTCTGCAGTCTGAAATTGATCAAAAATGCAATCAAGTTGTATTGATAATTGCTGGTGTTTGGAATGTAAAAGTTGGAAACAAAAAGGATCAGTAGTTGGAAAATAAAGCCTTGGTGATAGAAATGGCGCTGGAGATTGGATGATAGAATTTTGCAAAACCAATGACTTCTTCATTGCAAATATCTTTTTTCAGTAATATAAATGGTGACTATCACATGGACTTCACCAGATGGAATTCATAGGAATCAAATTGACTGAATCTGTGGAAAGAGGTGATAGAAAAGCTCAGTATCACTCAGAACAAGACCAGGGGCTGACTGCAGAACAGACCATCAATCACTCATATGTAAGTTCAAGTTCAAGCTGAAGAAAATTAGAACAAGTCCATGAGAGCCAAAATACGACCTTGAGTATATGCCACCTGAATTTGGAGACCATCTCAATATTAGATTCAACGCATTGAATGCTAATGATCCAAGACTACATGAGTTGTGGAATGACAGCAAGGACATCATACATGAAGAAAGCAACATGTCATTAAAAACGACAGGAAAGAATGCAAACGGATATGAGAAGAGACTCTGAAACTTGCTGTTGAACCCAAAGTACCAAAAAACAAAACAAAACAAAAAAACCGAAATGATGCAGTAAAAGAGCTTAATAGACGATTTCAAAGGGCAGCTCAAGAAGGCAAAGTAAAGTACTGTAATGAAATGTGCAAAGACCTGGAGTTAGAAAACCAAAAAGGAAGAACATGCTTGGCATTTCTTAAGCTGAAAGAACTGAAGAAAATATTCAAGCCTGGAGTTGCACTTTTGAAGAACTCTGTGGGCAAAATACTGAATGACACAGGAAGCATCAAAAGAAGATGGAAGGAATACATAAAGTCACTGTACCAAATAGAATTGGCCAATGTTCAGCCATTTCAGGAGGTAGCATATTATCAAGAACTGATAGTACTAAAGAAGAAGTCTAAACTGCACTGAAGGCATTGATGAAAATCAAGGCTCCAGGTAGTGAAGGAATACTAATTGAGATGTTTCAACAAGCAGATACAGCGCTGGAGGTACTCACTTATCTGTGCTAAAAAATTTGGAAGACAGCTACCTGGCCAACCCACTGAAAGAGATCCATGTTTGTGCCCATTCCAAAAGAAATAATATCATTAATATCACAGACAACTAAAATGTTGCTGAAGTTCATTCAAAAGCTGTTGTAGCAGTACATCGACAGGAAACTAACTGCCAGAAATTCAAGCCAGGTTTGGAAGAGGACATGGAGGGAGGGATACCATTGCTGATGTCAGATAGATCTTGGCTGAAACAGAGAATACCAGAAAGATGTTTACCTGTGTTTTACTGACTATGCAAAGGCATTCAGCTGTGTACATCATAACAAATTATGGATAACATTGGGAAAATGGGAATTCCAGACCAACTTAGTTGTGCTCATCGGGAACTTGTACATAGACCAAGAGGCAGTCGTTAGAACAGAACAAGGGGATGCTTTGTGGGTTAAAATTAGAAAAAGTATGTGTTAAGGTTGGATCTTTTCACTTATTTAATTTATTGTTGTTGTTAGGTGCCATAGATTCACTTCCAACTCATAGTGACCCTATGCACAACAGAACGAAACACTGCCCGGCCCTGCACCATCCTTACAATCGTTGTTATGCTTGAGCTCATTGTTGCGGCCACTGTGTCAATCCACCTCTTTGAGGGTCTTCCTCTTTTCCACTGACCCTGTACCTTGCCAAGCGTGATGCCCTTCTCCAGGGACTGATCCCTCCTGACAACATGTCCAAAGTATGTAAAACACAGTCTCGCCACCCTTGCTTCTAAGGAGCATCCTGGTTGTACTTATTGCAAGACAGATTTGTTCATTCTTTTGGCAGTCCATGGTATACTCAATATTCTTTGCCAGCATCACAGTTCAAAGGCGTCAATTCTTCTTCAGTCTTCCTTATTCATAGTCTAGCTTTCACATGCATGTGATGCAATTGAAAATACCACGGCTTGGGTCCGGTGCACTTTAGTCTTCCAGGTGACATCTTTGCTTTTCAACACTTTTCAGCAGATTTACACAACGCAGTGTGTCGTTTGATTTCTTGACTGCTGCTTCCACGGCTGTTGATTGTGGATCCAAGTAAAATGAAATCTTTGAAAACTTCAATCTTTTCTCCGTTTATCATGATGTTGCTCTTTGGTCCAGTTGTGAGGATTTTTGTTTTCTTTATGTTGAGGTGCAATCCATACTGAAGGCTGTGGTCTTTGACCTTCATTAGTTAGCAATATGCAGACTAATCTTTTGCAGATGGATATCTACTTATGCCAGCACCATTTGTTAAAGAGATTGTCTTTTACCTACTTAACGGACTTTGGACCTTTGTCAAATATCAGCTGCTCGTAAGTGGACGAATTTATGTCTGGATTCTTAATTCTGTTCCATTGGTGTATGTATCTGTTGTAGCAGTACCAGGCTGTTTTGACTACTGTGCCGGTACAATAGATTCTAAGATCAGGTAGTGTGAGGCCTCCCACTTTGTTCTTCTTTTTCAGTAATGGTTTATTTATCCAGAACCTCCTCCCTTTCCATATGAAGTTGGTAGTTTGTTTCTTCATCTCATTAAAAATGCCCTTGGAATTTGGATCGGGATTGCATTGTATCTATAGATCACTTTGGGTAGAATAGACATTTTCACAACTGTTGAGCCTTCCTGTCCATGAACAAGGTATGTTTTTCCACTTATGTAGGTCTCTTTTGGTTTTTCGCAGTAGTGCCTTGTAGTTTTCTTTGTATAGGTCTTTTACGTCCCTGGTTAGATTTATTCATAAATATTTTATCTTCTTGGGGGCTATTGTAAATCGTATTGATTTGATGATTTTCTCTTCCACGTTCTCTTTGTTGGTGCAGAAGGATCCAAGTGATTTTTGTATGTTTATCTTGTATGCTGATACTTTGCCAAACTCTTCTATTACTTCCAGTAGTTTTCTTGTGGATTCTTTAGGGTTTTCTGTGTATAAGATTATATCCTCTGTAAATAGAGGTACTTTTACTTCTTCCTTACTTATTTGGATCCTCTTCATTTATTTATTTTTTTTCTAGCCTAATTGTTCTGGCTAGGACCTCCAGCACAATGTAGAATAAGAGTGGTGATAAAGGGCGTTCTTGTCTGGTTCCCGTTCTCAAGGGGAATGATTTCAGACTCTCCCCATTTATGATGATGTTGGCTGTTGGCTTTGTATAAATGCCTTTATTATGTTGAGGAATTTCCCTTCTATTCCTATTTTGCTGAGAGTTTTTATCATGAATGAGTGTTGGACCTGTCAAATGCCTTTTCTGCATCAAATGATAAGATCATGTCTTTCTTGTCTTTTATTTTTGTGATGGATTACATTGATTGTTTTTCTAAATTGAACTATCCCGGAATACCTGATATGAATCCCACTTAGTCACGGTGAATTATTTATTTTTTTTAATATGTTGTTGAATTCTATTGGCTAGAATTTTGTTGAGGATTTTTGCATCTAAATTCAGGATGTATATTGGTCTGTAATTTTCTTTTCTTTCTTTTTTTTTTTTTTTTTTGTGGTGTCTTTACCTGGCTTTGGTATTACGGTTATGCTGGCTTTAGAGTGAGTTTTGGAGTATTCCATCCTTTTCTACGCTCTGAAATACCTTTAGTAGTAGTGGTGTTAACTCTTCTCTGAAAGTTTGGTAGAATACTCCAGTGAAGCCATCAGGGCCAGAGATTTTTTTTGGTTGTTGCTGTTGAAAGTTTTTTAATTTTATTTTCAATCTCTTCTTTTGTTAAAGGTTTATTTAGTTGTTTTACCCTTGGTTGTGTTAGCTTAGGTAGGTGGTGTGTTTCTAGAAATTTCTCCATTTCCTCTAGATTTTCAAATTTGTTGCAGTACAATTTTTCATGGTATTCTGTTATGATTCTTTTAATTTCAGTTGGGTCTGTTGTGATATTGTCCATATTATTTCTTATTCAGAGTATTTGCTTCCTCTCCTGTTTTTCTTTTGTCGGTTTGGCCAATGGTTTATCGATTTTGTTGATCTTTTCAAAAAACCAGCTTTTGATCTTGCTACCTCTCTCAGTTGTTTTTCTGGCCTCTCTTTCTTTGAATTCTGCTGTAATTTTTATTATTTGCTTTCTTCTGGTGCCCGAGGGCATTTTTTTGCTGCTGTCTTCCTATTTGTTCAAATTGTAGGGTTAATTCTTTGATTTTGGCCCTGTCTTCTTTTTGGGTGTGTGCATTTATTGCTGTAAATCGACCTCTGCTTTTGCTGTGTCCTGAAGGTTCTGGTAGCTTGTGTTTTCACTCTCATTTGATTCTATGTGCTTTATTTAGTCCTTAATTTCTTCTATAACCTAGTAGTTTTTGAGCAAGGCGTTGCTCAGTTTCCATGTGTTTTTTTTTTTTTCCCATGCTTTTTTCTGTTATTGATTTTTACTTTTATACCTTTATGGTAAGAAAAGATGCTTTGTAATATTCAGATGTTTTGGGTTCTGTTAAGGCTTGCTTTATGGCCTTAATATGTGGTCTATTCTGGAAAATGTTCCATGTGCACTAGAAAAGAAGGTATACTTGGTTGATGTCGGATGCAGTGTTCTGTATATGTGTATGAGGTCAAGATGGTTGAGTGTGGCATTTAGATCTTCCGTATCTTTATTGAGCTTCTTTCTGGTTGTTCTGTTCTTCACTGAAAGTGATGTGTTGAAACCCCCTACTATTGTTGTGGAGCTGTCTATCTCTCTTTTCAATGCTGTTAGAGTTTTTTTTTTATGTATTTTGGAGCCCTGTTGTTGGATGAGTAAATGTTTGTTATGTTTATGTCCTCCCAGTGTATTGACCGTTTAATGGTAATATGGTGTCCTTCCTTATTCTTTGTAGTGGGTTTTACTTTTAAGTTTATTTTGTCAGAAATTTATATCGCCACTCCTGCTCTTTTTTGATTGTTGTTTGCTTGATATTTTTTTTTCCATCCTTTGAGTTTTAGTTTGTGCCTTTAAGTCTAAGGTGTGTCTCTTGTAGGGAGCATAGAGATTAATTGTGTTTTTTAATTCATTCTGCCATTCTCCATCTCTTTATTGGTACCTTTAGTCTATTTACATTCAGTGTAATTATTTTTTTTTATGAGTTTAGTGCTGTCATTAAAAAAAAATTTTATTGTGCTTAAATGAAAGTTTACAAATCAAGTCAGTCTCTCACACAAAATAGTGCTGTCATTTTGTGTCTTTTTTTTTTGTGTGTGTTGTTGACAGCCTCTTTGTTCCACTTAATTTTCTGTGCTGAGTCATTTTTCTTTATATATTTTCTTTTCCTCTTTTTCATTGTTGTTGATTTTGTTTTTGCTGAGTCTTTCTATTTTTCTTATTTTTTATTTTGATGTGTACGATTGTTAGTTTCATTTGTGATTACCTTAATATTTACCCTATTTTTCTAAGTTTAAACCCAAAATTTTATTTCTTTGTATCACCTTGACTTCCTCTCCATATGAAAGATCTATGACTACATTTTTTAGTACCTTTGTTTTTGTTTTAATGTTGTCATCTTTTACATAATGACATCTGTGTTTCTCTGGTTTAAGCGTTTTAGCGTTGATTTATTTTTGTGACTTCCGTATCTGGGTAGATATCTGGTTGCTCTGTCTTGTGTTCTAATCTTAGTTTGTTATTGTATGTTATTGATTTTCTAAGCAAAGGACTCCCTTTAGTATTTCTTGTAATTTTGGTTCAGCTTTTGCAAATTCCCTAAACTTCTATTTATCTGGAAATGTCCTAATTTCACCGTAATATTTGAGAGACAGTGTTGCTGGATATATAATTCTTGGCAGGCAATTATTTTTCTTCAATGCTTATATATGTCATCCACTGCCTTCTTGCCTGCATGTTTTCTGCTGAATAGTCAGAACTTAGTTGTATTGACTCTGCTTTGTAGTTGATTTTTTTTGTTTATCCCTAGCTGCTCTTAAAAATTCTCTATGTTTGGTTTTGGCAGATTTGATTATAATATGTCTTGGTGACTTTCTTTTGGGATCTACCTTGTGTGGGGTTCGATGAGTATCTTGGATAGATATCTTCTCATCTTTCATGATATCAGGGAAGTTTTCTGCCAACGAATCTTTAACAATTCTCTCTGTATTTTTTATTATTCCCCACCCTGTTCTGGTACTCCAGTGACTTATAGGTTATTCCTCTTGATAAAGTCCCACCTAATTCTTAGGGTTTCTTCATTTTTTTTAATTCTTTTATCTGAGTTTTCATCAAATATGTTGGCATTAAGTGCTTTACCTTCGATCTCACTAATTCTGCCTTCCATTTCCTCAATTCTGCTCCCCTGACTTTCTATTGAGTTGTCTAATTCTGAAGTTTTCTTCTTGATCTTCTGTATTTCTGTTTGCTATCTCTTTATGGATTCTTGTAGCCTATTAAATTTATCATTATGCTCTTCTCTAATCTTCTTAAGTTCCTCTATTGCTTTGTCTGTGTGTTGCTTGGCTTGTTCTGTGTTTTGCATGATCTCCTTCCTGATCTCTTGAAGAGTTCTGTATATTAATCTTTTGGATTCTACCTCTGGTAATTCCAGTAAGTTTTCTTCATCTGGAAGATATTTTGATTCTTTGTTTTAGGAGCTTCCTGAAGCCATCATGATCTGCCTCTTTATGTGATTTGATAGTGACAGTTGTCTCTGAGCCATCAATAAGTTACTGTATTTATTTATTTTATGTTTGCTTACTACTTGTTTTGATTTGCCCAATTAGGCTGCTCAAGTGAGCTCGTTTGATTATTGGTGTCTTGGAAGCTCTAACAGCCTGTCACCAGGTGGTTAGAGCTTTTGCTGGGTATGTAAACTCAGGAGTCTGTTTGCTTTTTTTTATAGGGATTCAGCTCAGGTGCCCAGGTAGTAGGCCACCAAGTGTGTTGTACAGGCTTTTATTTATAGTTTTAGATGAGCAGGAGTGGTTGGTGTAGGCATAGATATCTGGTTGCAGTAGGGGATGATGTGCTGAGCAAGGAAGGGGGCTTACAACTGCCCCTGAGTGTCTGTGAAGAAAGTATGTCCTTGTTCCCTAGATTACATAGGTGGTTGGGTTTTGCAGCTGGACTATGGGCACCCAGTGCTGCTGGCTATAAGGACTGGGAGGCACCACTTATTCTTGGGTACCTGTTGTGGGTGGTTAGGTGGTGTGGATGGAGTCACCAGTCTTCAGGCCCTTGATGTGGGTAGGTGAAAAAAAAGGACCCTGCTTAATAGGCAGTGTGGTGTCAAATGTCATGAACCTGTCTCTCCACCATATACCTGAAACAGTTGAAGTTAAACTTCAGATATATATCCTATTGTACTGTGCTAATGAGGGCCTACACGGTGGAAATGGGCCCACACAGGTCTATGCAGGGGCTAAAGTCATTCAAAGTCCCCTAATCCCTTATGCCTGTGCCTAGGCAAATGAGCTGTTTCTACCCTGTTTTCCCAGCTTAGGGGAGCTGGTGGATAATTTTTTCCCTTGTTTATTAATTTGCTGCCTCTCCCAGACCAGGAGAATAGTTCAGGGTGTGTGATGGGTCCTACTTCTGGCCCAGGGGATGCAGCACTCTCTGAAGCTGGCTCAGACTCAGTGCAGAGAGGGAAGGGGACAGGTAAGTGGTAGAGAGATTTTTCCCAAAGGGGTATTTTTTATCCACACAGTAGTTTAGACCCATGTACTTATCTTTCGCTGACTGAGCACCAATTTTCACTGATTTGGAGGCATGAGTAGACTCTCCGCTGCTAGGTCCCTCCCAATACGGAAGATGTGTCCTGAGTGCCACTATTTGCTTCACAGTGCATGCCAGCTGATCCAGCCTGCAGGGTGCCAGTACCTGCCAAGTCAGGTCTGGCAACTCCTCACTTCCTTTGAACTGTCTATCCCTCTCCCTGCTACTCAGTCTGATTCCTCAACTTTGCTTTGATGTTCAGGATTCCTAAATTGTCAGGTTGAAGAGATCAAAATATCACTAGAATTACTGATGAAGATGATACTAGAGAACAGGCTAGTAAGTCTGACTTACCCAGTCATAGTCTCTAAGGTTGCTAAGACTCCATTCCCCACCCAGGGAGAACCTGCCTGCCTAAACCCAATGGTATGGAAGAGCCCAGAAGAATTTATGTGCCTTGTGGATAGATTGATCCCCCAAAAGATTTTCTTACAAACTCTTCTCTCCAAGAGAAGGGAATGAAAGCTTAGGACAAGAGGCCAGGCGTGTTATCCTAATAGAACCTCCTCCACAGTCAGACATGAGCCTGAAGAGAAGTTCTCCCCCTCTCATTCTGCAAATATTTATATCAACTAGAGATATTAGGATGTGCTCTCAACTATTTTCCAAAAATAATTTTGATATATATATATCATAAAATATGGAATAAGAACACTGATGTTTTCAGAGAAAGCATGTGGTATATATACCAGCTGAAAACCTGCTGCCATCGAGCCAATTCTGACTCATAGCAACCCTATAAGACAAAGTAGAACTGACCCATAGAGTTTCCAAGAAGCGCCTGGTGGATTCGAGCTGCTGACCTCTTGATTAGCAGCCGTAGCACTTAACCACTACACCACCAGGTTTTCCGGTGTATATAAAAGTCCATCAAATTTAGGTGAATCGTGTTATTTGGATAACACTTCAGTCAGGATATGTGTTATCAAGCAGTCTTCTGGAGCCAAATTTGACTCTCCTTCAGGTTATTAGCTTTAAAAATGCAGTTGTAGAAACAATGATTTTGACTGGAAATTTTCTTTTAAACTCAGTTTTTAAGCTTCAGTACTTTAGTCTTGGTGAGAAGGCTACTGATTTAATTCTAGTCCTTTTAAGAGTGCCTTAAATTACTAAGCAATGTGAGACTAAGACCACTTATAATAAAAAGTTTTAAAGTCTCAGGGTCATCGGTCCACTAAAAGGAAATCCTAGAAGCAAGTAACTTACAGGCACTATGAACATGGAGTACTTTAACAATTAGGTCAGAGGTCAAGTGCTACTACTGCTCAATTGTCTGTAATATTAGATACTCCAGAGTGCAACTGGGAGATTTCCTGCTAAATGTGGCCTACAGTATTTCTTTGACCTTGGACTCACGGGAGGAAAACATAGTGCCTCACTGTACCTAAAAGATCTGATGAAAGCTTTGCACTGATAAAAAGACACTTTAAAAAACAACTTATTTCCAATAAATTTTCCTTTGAAAGATAAAAAAGAATAGTTGCTATTAGAAATTAACATTAGCCTATTGGCGAAGAATATTGAATGTACCGTGGACTGCCAGAAGAACAAAGAAATCTGCCTTAGAAGAAATACAACAGTATGGTCCTTAGAAGTGAGGATGGTGAAACTTTAGCTTGCTTACTTTGAACACATCATCAGGAAAGACAAATCAATAGAAAAGGACATCATGTTTGGCTAACTAGAGGGTCAGTGAAAATGTGGGATATCCTTAATAAGGTGGGTTGACAATAACCACAACATGGAACTCAAACATACCAATGAATATGAAGATGGCACAGGACTGGGAAATGTTTTGTTCTTTTATACATAAAGTTGGCATGAGTCAGAGCCAACTTGATAGCACCTAACAATGACAACAACATAAATTCAGGGTTTAAAATCTGTATTGTTTTTTTAAAGTAATTTAAGTAAAAGTAAAAATGATCACCCGTATAACTGGTCAAGCAAAACTTCTGGAGACCTGATTTTAAAAAATGATTTTTTGAGTCAATGTAATATGAATGAAGATTAATAGTATACATGCATTTTTTGTTGCTGTTGTCCTTGTTAAAATTCAACGTGAACATTGTATTAAAGTATTTGCTTATGGTTAGCCTATTTGTTTCAGTTACTGTTACTATAAAACAAACTTCATGGTATAAACTAAACCTTTTATTATGCTCATGGGTTCTTTGGATCAGGCATTTCTAAAGGGCATAGTAGGGATGGCCTGTCTCTGTTCCACAGTGTCTGGAGCCTCAGATGGAAGATACAACAACTTGGAAGAGGAGTATGACTTGACGGCTGGCACTTAGTATTATCTGAAGGCTTGTTCACTCACATGTTGGCTCCTGGGCTGGTAGGACTCATGTCTAGGACTGTGACAGGAGTATGTATTCTTGGCGTCTCTGAGTGGCTTGACTTTCTCACAACACAGTGGCTTACATACAGGCTCCAAGTCCCAAATGCAAGTGTTGCAATAAACAAGAGGAGAGCTACCTCAGAAACCATGCAATCCCACTTGCATCACTCCAGCCACACCTATTGGCTACAAGCCAGTCACAGGCCTGCTCTCACTCAAAAAGAGGGGACATAGGTTCCACCTCTCAATGCGACAAGTACCAAGGTTGTATTATAGAAGGAAGGGTGTGTAAAATGGGATCTATATCATAGCTGTCCTTGAAAATGCAATCTGTGGCAATGTTTATGGTGTTTGGATTTATTATCCAGTTGGGACTATCTTCCTAGCTACAGTCTGTCTTGCTTACCTGCCATAATGCATTTGGGAACTAGTCAGGAAAAGTCTTTATTTGTGGTAAAAAAAAAAAAAAATGAAATTACAAGTTTTGATAATAGGGATAAGAAGAACAAATGTTAAATTGAAAAATACAGTGATACTTTTATTATTCAGTTTACTGATACCATCAAAATGTTCCGTTTGTACATATCTCCATCAGAACTTTGTTTCCCTTCATTTGGGCAGGTTATGTCGGCCAAATAGCAGATGGCCTGCCCATAATGCATTTGGGCAGATGTTCTCATTTGGGCCATAACATGAATAAAAAATGCAATATTCCAAACTATCTCATCATCTGCAGTAATTACTGGATAAAGTCCAGAACGTACATAGGTCTTTTATAGCTCTGTGTTGTATTGGCTAGTTCTAGTACTGAAAGCTTGGTTTTATAGTAACACTCTTTTTACTAAGTTTCAGAATGGATTATTTCACTCTATTCAATCTGATATTTAATGGTCATATAATACTTTGCATATATAATTTAGAATAATATGGTCATATAATACTTTGCATATATAAATGCTCGTATAATACTTTGCATGTAAATAATTTAGAAATAACATTAATAACATTATTTTCTTAATTACCACACCCTGGTTTTACATTTTTAAAGCTTACATTGCCAAAGTAAATGCATATGGTATATACTGCATCACGTAATAGATTAGAAAACTGAAAATCAATCTGTTTTAGAAAAGAAGTCAAAAAAGAAAAGCCAGTAAAAAGTTGGGCAATTAGTAGAAACATTAAGATGGTTCTACTGTGTGCTTCATTTAAGAATTCATTTCAATCACCTAAGAATTCATTTTTTTCCCTCAAAAATTCAGGTGTTTGTCATTAGTGGAAATTCTAGCTATATTAGAAGCAAGCCATTTTGAGTGGGTGGGGGTGGAGAGGGAGGTGAAAATGGAAGACAATTACTCCATTTCATGAAACAGGAAAACATTCAGTGTCTGGTGTACAGTAGGTTTTGTGTAGATCGTTTTCTTTCTTTCAATCCTGAATACTATTCAATCACTTGCACTTTCTTTCTCCGATCTCCACAATTTCAGGAGGATGGCCTCTTTTAGCATCTGCCTTTAAAGTTTTAAAGTGGCAACAGAAGGTGCTGCATATAAAAAATCCTTGGTGTTACTTCGCTGGATCTAAGACAGAAGTACAGATTATTCAAAAGACTTAATTAGAAGACAGACTCTCTTGTGTTATTTTGCACCTGCATCTTCTCATTTGCATTTCTATTCACATACTGAGGTAATATGGCTGAGAAAAAATGTCATTTTAAGAGAAACAGGCATCAGAACATATATTTACTCTTCAGTTTTACTAGTGTATTTATTATGCATCTAGGCAAATGGAATGTAGCATATATCGCAGGTAGAGTCACATTTTACAAACATTTTGGCAGTGTGTTTTGGTTTCTGTTCCAGTGCAATTTCTTAAATCGGACTCCATTAATCAGATAATTAATACATTTTAGTTCTGGTCAATAGTTCTCAACTACAGGCACCTTTACCTTTCCAGGGGGCATTTGATAATATCTGGAGGCACTTTTGGTTGTCAAAACTGGTGGTGGTGGCGGTGTGCTACTCAGTATCTCATGGTAGAGAGACCAAGCATGCAGCTAAACATTCTATAATGCATAGGACAGTTCCCCTAATAAAGAATTACCCAGCACATAATGTCAATAGTGCCAAGGTTCAGAAACCTTGATTTAGGGCAAGAAAACACTTAGAGAATATTTAAAGACAAATGTTTCACAAGGAATTAACTGGCACATATGTTTGGAAATCGTGATAGTTTAATATGGGAACTATTCTGTTTTCCCCCCAATTTATTGCAAAATTTTCTGCTGTTTTAAGATTTTTTTCTAAATGAAAGCTTATCAGATATTGAAACCCTTAGTTTTGTAGGATGATTTCAAATAGTACTGGAGTAGATTTTCCATACTGAAACATGATTTGATTGTTTTATTAAAAAAAAATTAAAAAAATAAGCTGACAGTTTTGAGAACTTTCTATATGTTTAGCATTGTGATAGGCAGAATAATGTCCCGCCTCAAGATGTCCACCACACGGTAATCCCCGGAACCTTTGAATACATTTTCATAGATGGCAAAAGAGACTTTGCCCATGTGATTAATGTTAAAGATCTTGAGATAAGGAGAATGTCTTGATTATCCAGGTGAGCCCAATCTAATCATAATGGTTCTTAAAAGTGGAGGACCTTTCAAGGATGTAGTCAGAGAATCAGATAGATGGCAATGTGAGAAGGACTCAACCAGCAGCTGCTGGCTTTGGCGATGGAGGAAGGAGCCCTCAAACCGTGAAAAGTGGGGAGCTTCTGGAAGTTGGAAAAGACAAAGAAACAGGTTCCTCCCTAGAGCTTCTAGGAAGGAGCACAGCCCAGCCAGCACCTTAATTTTAGCCCATCTGTGACGGGTGTGGGACTTCTGACCTCCAAAACAGTAAAATCATAAGTTCGTGTTGTTTTCAGCCATTACTTTTGTGGTAATTTGTTAGAGCAGCAATAGGAAACTAATACAAGTATTTTATTTGTATTATCTTGTTTAATCCTCTTCAGCAACCCTAGGAGGATGGTGCTGTTATTTTCCTCAAATCATAGATGTAATGAATGCCTAGAAGATAAAGTGACCTACATAGAGTCACTTAGGTAGTGGACTGGAGGAGGAACTCTCAAAGTCAGGTCCATTTAAGCCAATGCTCTTAGCCTTGACCCCCAAATCAGTCTTTAGATAGAAGTTCATTATTCCTTTTCAAAGTACAAAACACCCACTCTGTCTTTGGTATTGGTTTTCTTTATAAAGAAAGAATGTGATTAGATGGAGCAACGAATCCTTTTTCAAAATGTGCACAGTTCATTTTCATCTTGCAAAGGAGAGGGTGTATTTTCATGATTTTATACTTCTTTTTAATATTTGAAGACATATTTCTTAAAATAAATTTACTTGATTTTCAGTTATGTTATAGTCATGACTACAATGCTTTACTGCTTCTTCCAAAGCTCCCCCCATCTTCCAGCTGTTGCTCACTCCTCCCACCTCCTCTTTCCACACTCCACACCTCTCACTCTGTGCTTCAGTCAAATGGAGCCACTTGTATTTCTTAAGTGGGCCACATGTTCTCTCCCTCTCTCATTTTTTTTTTTTTTTAATTCTACTTTGTTTTACTTACCTTGTACATGCTGGTTGCTCTTACTGGAACATTTCATCCGCTCCATTTTACCAGTTTGTACTCATCCTTCAAGTTCCAGTTTTCTGTCACCAGATTCCTCTGGGATGTCTGTCCCCACCACCAACACTAAGTGTGCTTCTACTGAACCCTCTGTGAGCATTCATTTCACTGTTGCATTTTCCCCTTGCCTTGTCTGCAAGGAGAAGGAAAGTCCCTGAAGGGTAAGACTGTGTTCACTGGTAAATATTTATTTTTTAAAAAATGAATATATTTCTTGAAAGATAGAGTACAGACGGAAAAGTGCACAAATCTTAAGTGTACAGCTAACTGATCTTTCATAAAATGAACATATACATGTAACCACCACCCAGATCAAGATATGGGACATTGCCAGTTCTTCAGAAACACACCACCACTTCCACCTTTAGCTTGGGTTCCTTACAAGTCACTATCTCTTCTCCTTCTCCTTACCTCCCGAAAGATACCCCCTATCCTGACTTCTAATGCCATGGACTGGTTTTTCTGTTTATGTAAATAGGATTGTATGCTATGTACTTTTCTGTATCTTCTTTCACTTGACATTATGTTCATGAAATTTGTACATGCTGCCATGTGTATCGTTCATTCACTCTAATTGCTGTGTACAGCGTCTCATTGAAAGCCTAAACCACATATATTTATTCATTCCACTCTTGAAGGATACTGAAGTGTTTCCAGTTTGGGGCTATAATAAACAGCACTACTATGAACATTTTTGTACATGGCTTTAGGTTCATATATGTAAGGAAAACTCACCGAATACATGAATTATTATTTTTCTTTTTTTTAGCTAAAGCACTTTACTCTCACTTTAATAGCTTTACTAAAGGAACAAATGTCAAAGTCTGGGGGAAAAAAAGCTCCAAGTGTTTCTCCAAACATTTTCCTTGAAGTATTAGTTCTGCAGGCACTTAATGGGTGTCACTTTTTAAAAGAGTTCCTTGGTGAAAAGAGTTTGGAAATACTGGGTTGAACAAAATAAAATATTTTGTTTGTGTTTAGTTTTACTGTAGGATTTTTTTTTTTTCGGGGGGGGCATCAAAATGCTAATATGCATTGTGTTTCTCCCAGAGAGTGAATAGGCAACATAGCTCAAATTTGTTTGACAGGGAAGCTTTATGTTTGGGGCAAGTTATATCTAGAAACCAAAATTCCATTAGGCTCTACATTTTGTCGCTAAATAGGCACTAGGTTATTTTTTTCTACTGGGGTATTACGAGCCTCTTTGGTAAATTTCTTAAACCTAAGAGTTTCAGGAGGAAAAAAATATGGTCCATCTGCTAATTTAAATCCTCACGCTTGGCTTTCTTGTTTTGGAGATAGCTTAAATTTCATGAGGTGTTTATAGTTCAGTGATAAGTCATATTTTTATAGGGGCCTCTCTGCCTACACAGGTTTTCTGTGATAAAAAAGCTGTCTCTCTGAGAAAGAAGCCTCAAAGCTCAGCAAGAATAACAATCAATCAGCCAGGGCTCAGCCCATGCTATCGTTTTACTGGTGTGATTAATGCTTATAAAGGAAGAACAACCCGATTTCAATTCTCTTTTCAGCTTCATTCTTAGCAACACAATGGATTAAATGCTTGCAAAAGGAGTCATTTCTATCGTACATCTTAAAAGAATTAAATTTTAATTACCAAATGCATTAAACCTGTATATTAATTAAGTGGTTTTGGGTTGCAGGCATCAGCACTTTTCCCGATATCTCATTTTGCTGACTGTAGTCTGAAGGGAAGCTTGCCCCAGACAGCAGCAACAAGACCAGGGCTGCCAAGCAACACTGGGCCAAACCAAAGGGCTTGCACCCCAATTACGTTAAAAGTCTCTGAGCTGCTCTTGCCTTCCAGATGGCAAGTAAATTCAAATCTACAGGAGGGATTTAATTAAGATACTTTGCTTGCAAGCAGAAGTCCAGGAATTCAATCTCAAGCAAGCACAAAAAATGCAGTGGCACTTAAAAATGAGTGGGATCTAAACCGCAGTCAAAAGCCAGGGCTCTGATAACCAATAATACTCTTCACTCTCTACTTTTTGCTGTCTTTTGTTGTCAGGTGTCGTCTAGTCAGTTCCGACTCATAGCAACCCTATAGGACAGAGTAGAACTACCCCATACAGTTTCCAGGAAGCTGCTGGTGGATTTGAACAGCTGAACTTTTGGTTAGCAGCCGAGTTCTTAACCACTACACCACCAGCGCTCCTTTTGTTATCTATACGACTTAAAAGTCTGGCACTTTTGGCTTGCGTATCCACTTTAGTTTTTTGTTCTTGTGGTTGAAATCAAAGGCTTTGGAATTAGACAAATTTGGTTTCAAATGCCAGCCTTGGTAATTACTAATTGTGATTTAACTATTCCTTGAGCTTCAGTTTCCGCAACCATTGGATGAGAATGATACCTACCTCACAAGATTGTTATAAGGGTTGAAAGATAAATAGCCTAGTGGTTCTCAAATATGTATCATTAGCTTGGGACTTCCCACAAAATCCAAACTCTATCCAACTGTTTGACATCTCTACTTGGAATTCTAATAGACATCTCAAACTTAAATTGGCTAAAACAAAATAGCTGGTTACCCTGAACACAGAATCTCTAACTTACCCCTCCCCCCACTTATCCTCCAACTTATTGCCCCACTTGTCTCCCCACTTATCCCCCTCTCATTAATGGTTACATGAGCCATCTGGTTGCTCAAGCTAGAAAGCTAGAAATCATTATTGTTCCTTCCTTTGTGTCATCTTCCATAAGCAATCCTGTAACTCTACTCTTGTTTCTACAGCTCAGTACTATTGGTATTTATGGCCAGATAATTCTTTAGTATGGGGAAATTGTCCTGTACATTGTAAGATGTTTAGCGGCATTCCTGGCCTCTGGCCACTAGAAGCCAGTAACACTTCTCCGGTTGTCAAAATCGAAAATGTTTCCAACCATTGCTAAAAGTCCCCTGGGTGACAAAATCAACCCCTGTTGAGAATCACTATGCTCACTAGCCCAAGTCATTCCTTTTGAACTCGGTTACATCTACAGCTTTCCAACGGGCTTCCCCACTTGATTCTGATTCTCCTATGACCCAATATCTACACCAGCTAGAGTGGTGTCTGTAAAACCTAAGGCAACAGCGTGCCAATACTCTGCTAAACCACCCATGTCTTCACGCCTACAGTGAAATTCAAATTCTCACCAAAGACTATAAGGCTCTATATGTTCTGGTTCCTACTTATAGGACTTACTGTTTCATTAATACATGTAAACACATTTCACCTTTGCTTTGGTATACACTTCACTCTGCCTGGGGTACTTTTCTCCAAATTTCCACACTGCTGGCTCGTCCTTAATATTCAGATATTTGATCGAATGTCACCTTCTTAGTGAGAACTGATGGTCCCCTTCCTTCCAGTAACTATCTCATATCTTATTAAATGCTTCATAGCATTTAATAATATCTGAACTGTTATTTGTTCACTGTCTCTCTCCCCCACCAAGGGGGAGGTCTATGAGGACAGGGACCATATTTCACTTGTATCCCCAGCACACAGAACAATGGTAGATACTGAATGAATATTTATTGTTGAATGATTGAATAATAAATGTAACATGGTTATCAAAGAGTAACAGCCTAAAAATGGTAGCGAGCATATTTGGGTGAATCTCTAGCACTCTCAAAAGGTTGACCACACCACACATACCCACCCAGTGCTGTAGAGTCGATTCCAACTCATAGCAACCCTACAGGGCAGAGTAGAACTGCCCCATAAAGTTTCCAAGGAGCAGCTGGTGGATTCGAACTGCCGACCCTTTGGTTAGCAGCTGTAGCACTTAACCACTACGCCACCATCTGCTTGAAAATTCCAACTTGTCCTTTTTGAATTCAGATGTCAAAAAAAAAAAAAAAAAAACCAAAGCAAAATGGAAAAAAAAACAAAAAGAATAATTGTATATTTTACTTTTAACTTCTATTTTATCAGTTAGTAGTATTATAGTAAAAAGTAGCACACGCAAAGAGTTTAAAAATACTAATAGTATCAAAGGTGTCCCTTCCTTCCAGATTGCTCCACTTACCTCTCAAGAAGGAACTTCTTTAAAGTTTCGTAGCATCCTTCCAAACATTTTCTGGGACTTAAAACATATGTGGATTTATCATAGAATTTTTAACATAGTGCTTGGAGATTATTCCATTTTATGGGAATGTTTTATTTTTTAAATATGATTTAATATCACATATTGACTTCTCATGAAATCTAGAATCAGCTTATCAAATTTAAAAAGACATCTATATTCAGTTCTGTTGTAATAATTTCCACACCATTCAATCTTTAATATTGTCAGTTTGTTTTCAATTAATTCACTCATATTTCCTAATTACATTTTCAGCTAATGTTGACATTTTCTTCCTTTTATTTTTAATGTTATTATTATTATTTTACATTAGTCAGGATTACCAGCAAAATGTTGATAGTGGGAATCCTTGTCTAGTTTCTTAACAGCCTTCTTTAATATTTTGCCATAAATATATTTTATGTAGGTGTCTTATCCATAATTTTTTTCACGTTAAGAAAATTTTCTTATAACTCAAAAATCAACTCTTTGCCGTCAAGTGGATTCCAACTCACAGCATTCCTACAGGACAGAGTAGAACTGCCCCATAGAGTTTCCAAGGAGCACCTGACAGATTAGAACTGCCAACCTTTTTGTTAGCAGCGGTACCACTTAACCACTGCAACACCAGGGTTTCCTGTTTTCTTATAGTACTAGCTAAAAAACAAACAAACCCATTGCCATTGAGACCGTTCTGACTCATAATAATAGTACTTTGAAAAACAAATTAGTGTTGAATTTTTATCATCTTTTCATTGATCTATTATACAGTACGGAAACCTTGTGGCCTAGTGGTAAAAAGCTACAGCTGCTAACTGAAACGTCCGCCATTCAAATCCAACAGGCGCTCCTTGGAAACTCTATGGGGCAGTTCTACTCTGTCCTATAGGGTCGCTATGAGTCGGAATCGACTCCACGGCACTGGGTTTGGTTTGATTTTTTGGATTATACAGTAAGAATTTTTTCTTTAATTTGTTAATGTAATCAATTGCATTAGATAGATTTTGAAAAGAAAACAGTATTGTTTTTCCTGACAAACAGTACTGATTCATAACATACTTATTTTTAAAGTTAACGGTTGTGTAAAAAGTAGCTTTCTACTAGTTTTGTACTCTCTGGGAGAGTTTGTGTAAAATAGAAATTTTCTGGTCGTTGAGAATTTGATAGCCCTCAGTCATTAACTCTCAGAACTCAGTGGTTGTTTTAGAAGATCTTTGACTATTTACAAATTTTATTGTTATTTCCATATTTAGGTTTATGAATTATGTTTGAGCCATTTTGGATAATTTATTGGGACATGGTTACTTTTCTAAGTTTTTAACACATAGCTTCAATCTTTTTTTTTAATCAATAACTGTCCCCCGTTATATTCATAATACTATTTGTTGATGCTTCCTCTCTCTCTGTTTTTTCCCTTGACAATATTTATCAAATGTTTATCCATTTTATTATATTTCAAATAACTTTATTTTAGTTCTGTTGCTTTGTCAGTTTTAAATAATTTGTTAATAATACTTTGATAATAATAAGATAATCTGGGTAAAACACAGAACTGTTAACTCAAAGATGTAGTGCTGAAGATAAAACAGTAAGTAGCAATTTCTAAGTAAAAAATAATTGACTATATTTTAAGGGTAAATTATGGGAAATCAATTCAATTGAGTGGTACATATTTTGGGGACTCTGTCTTTTTAACAAAATTTTACTTAGAGTGCTTACAGATACAGAAGTGAATACTTATGATTAGTAATGAATCTTTTGTTTATTCAATTAATAATCAGTGCTGGAATCTGTGGCTATACCGGTGGACTAACAACAAATACAATCCCTACTCTTATGAAGCTGGAATATTAGTGTTGTAGAAAAATATTAATCAAATAATCACACAAATAAATTTAGGCCCTCTTCATTTTTCTTTATTCTTTGCGTTCCTCAGACTAGATAATCAGTTGACCTATTCTTGAATTCATCGATTCGTTCTATTGCCAGCTCAAATCTGCTGTTGAACCTTTCTAATACATTTTTTATTTCATTTATGGTACTTTTCAGCTCCAAAATTTCTATTTGGTCCTTCGTTTTGTATAGTTTTTCTGTTTATTGATATTCCTTTAGGTAAGACACTTTTCTTTATCATATAGACATGGTTTCCTTTGCTTTTTAAAAATATAATGTCTGATTTAAATATCTTTGTTCAGTAACTTCGATGTTTAGGTTTCTCAGGGACAGTTTCTACTGATTGCTTTTTTCCGTGTTAGTGACCACATTATTTTTTTTTGCATATATCGTAATTTTCTTGTTGAAAACTACATATTTTAAACAATGTAAAGTAGTAAATCTGAAAATCAGATGTGTCCCCTCCATTGCTCTCTTTAGGGTTCCTTGTTGTTGCTATTTTTTATTTAGTGACTTTCCCGATCTAGTATTGTAAAGTCTGTATTCTTTGTCATGTATGACCACTGAAGTCTCTGGTCTATTAGTTAGAGGCAGCTAATGTTTGAACAGAGTTTTCCTTAAATGCCTTATAGTTTAAGTCTCCCACTCGTTGACAAAACTCAGCTCCTTGTATTTTTAGGACTGAGACTCCCAGAGGCTCTTAGCTCCTAGAGGCTTCTGCTCCTTATAGATAGTGCACAAAATGGACATTTACTTCTTCATGGCCAGCAAGTGATGGCCGCTCTAACTTCTTATGGCTTTGGCCTCTAGGCCCTCTTTTAAAAAGCCCAACTGATTTTGTCATGCCCACCTAAGATTAACTGAAAGTCAGCTAATTAGGGACTTTAATTACATCTCCAAAATCCCTTCATCCTTTCCCTATCATATAATACAGTCATAGGAGTGATATCCTATATCCTTTGCCATATTCTGTTGGTTAGAAGCACAGGTCCAGCCCATGCTCATGAGGAGGATATTATTTAAGAGCATGGGTCATTGGGGATCATCTTAGAATTCTGCCTACCACGTAGAGTAAATTCTAAAGAGTTTTTAGTCTATTAATTTGTTCAGTCATTTTAATTTTTTTTGTTGTCTTCTTAATATAATAATGACTTCAAGCATTGTTATAGAGTGATAACGGACTGAGTGAATCCCAACTGGAAAATACAGTAAAAATCTAACGCCCAGAGTAAGAAAAGCACATTCTTACAGAGCATTGCCTTTGTAAAGTTCATTTATGTTGGGGATTTAAGACTAGTTACACAAACATATGTTGCTACTCCCAGTTCCCTAATCTATATTTGGAAGTCTGGCATTCTTCCAGCAGAAATAGTTTTTTCTCGACAGGAGAAAACAAGAAAATATAACTACAGGTAATACCAAGTATGCTGTGAATGAATAACTTTTTCAGGGTGTAGCATGTGGTTAAAAATGATCAGCTTCTCGGCATAACCTAAGTGAAGGCATTGGATTTAAATTTACATCACTGCATTAAAACAGAGATGTACATTTTGGCCAACCTTTGACTTATAAGTTAGTTTAATACTGGTGTTTATCTCTGATAACGTTAAAATCAAAAAGAAAATAAATAAATAATAGCTTACAAAATAGGATTCTTTAATACCCTCACACAGAAAAATCTAAATAACCCATCAGTATTTTTTTTTTTAATGTTCCCAAGAATTTTTTTTTTTTTTTAAATACATAAATACAAGGTGTATATACTAAGCTTCTCAGAATAGTTACACATAACTTATTTTCATCCCAGGATTTAATAAGGAAATCATTTATTAAAAAAACCAAGTGCTAGTTGTGGAGAGTGTATTAGAAATTTGTACAAGTAACACACAAAATAATTACTCCTTGCAATTAAATATATTTTAGTAAAGTGCTATTCCAAGAATTGATTTCAATATCTACTAGTTTTCCTTGAATTTTAATGCTAAAGTTTTAATTAAATGAAATTTTTATGGCATCATTAATTCTAAAATTCCTTATGGACCACATTGGATTATGAAACACAGTTGCTCTTAGCCATTAACTTTTATATTTAAGGCCAAGTTTATAAGCTTTTCTTAACTTGTCATTTTTTGAAGATATAATTTTTGCTGACAGAGCTTTTGAAGATAACTAATGGATGAATGTATGATTGTGCAAAAAAAAAAAATGTTGAAAATGGAAATGGCTTTTTCTAATCAGATAGGACTGGGCCAGACAGGTTCCATTTAAGCCAATGAGGGAAAAAATATGCCCGTGTTCTAAATTGGCAGAGCTTGTTTGTCAGGCCTGGATGGTGATATAATTGTTCATCATTTTATACCACAGATGTAGGCCTGAGGGCTGATTTGTGCTTTGAATTTTTACAAGTCAAAGTGCATTTAAAATACCTTAGTGTTTTAATATACATAGAGATGTCTAGAAACCCTGGTGGCATAGTGGTAAAGAGCCACGGCTGCTAACCAAAAGCCTGGCAGTTTGAATCTACCAGGTGCTCCTTGGAATCCCTATGGGGCAGTCCTACTCTGTCCTATAGGGTCGCCATGAGTCAAAATCGACTAGATGGCAACAGGTATATAGAGATGTCTAGATATAAGGGCATTCTGGCAAATTATTAGAGGATAAATTATTGTGGCTTAGTATGCAGACTCTGAATCCATTCTCACTGTGCTCGAATTCTTAATTTTCCACCTTTAATTGAGTGCCTTTGGGCAAGACATTTAACTTCCCCCTCAATTTGTTTATCTGTTAAATGAAGATGATTATAGTTACTCCCCTCCTATATGTTTGGAGAGACAGCTGATGGATCAAAAGTACCAGGCTCTCAGTTTAACAAACTATAAACTGTAAACCTTAACTATAAACAAGGTCACTGGTTTTTTTGTTATTGGCAATCATTCCTTATATCACTGCTGTAGGCATGATATTGCATAACAGTTGCAATACTTGGATTTAATAAATGGAGAATTCCTAAATTTTTGTGTCAATAAACATTTATAGTCCAGAATTGTCTGCTTAATATGGAAAAGGTAATCAAAATTTAGACATATTACATATGAATCTAGGAAGACCAAAGAATACATGATGCATTTGAATTGTGGTGTTGGTGAAGAATATTGACTATGTCATGGGCTGCCAGTGGAACAAACAAAGCAGTCTTGGAGAAAGTATGACCGGAATGTTCCTTAGAAAAGAAGATGGTGATTCTTTATCTTGCTTACTTTGGGCACATCATTAGGAGGGAACAGTCACTGGAAAAAGACATCATGGTTGATAAAGTAGAGGATCTGTGAGAAAGAGGGAGACCCTCAATGAGAGGGATTAACACAGTGGCTGCAACAGTGAGCTCAAACTTAGCAATGATTCTGAGGATAGTATAAGACCAGGCAATATTTTATTTGTTGTACATAAGGTTGTTATGAATTGGAGCTGATTCAATGGCACCTAACAACAACAAATCACATTCCTTGTGCTGGAAAGAACAATTTCTTCAAAGAAGTTTAAACTTTTGTTTGAAGTTTTTGAAGCCTCTTTATCTCAAGTCATCTATTGTCCTTGAGCTCAAGCAAAATCAGTAGTCTTTTCAAAAATTACTAAGAAATGCTGCAGAAAACTGTGCTTGAAACAAACTGGTTGTTTTTGGAGCTAGGCTAAGTAGATTGAACTTTACTGGCAATTTAGCAAGAAAAAAAGTTTCTTGGAAAAAAGGCATGTTATGATCAGAGATTTAGGAAAAACTACTCTTTGGAGAGCGTGAAGGAAGGATAGGAGACTAGAGATTGGTGGCAGATGGTCAAAAGGTGGTGAGGGTGTGACTCACAAGACAGGCAACAGAAGGAAGGCAAAAGGAGGGAAATGGATGTAACACGCACTGCAGAAAGAAAATAAAGGTATCTTAGTTACGGGGTTGGGGAGGTGTAAGGGATTAGAAGGAATCAATTATTTCTATAAAGTCATGAGCCTGGGTGAGATGGATAAAGCCTCACAAACACAGTAGGGGAAACAGGTTTGGGGGAGGGAGTTAAAGATGAGTTCCATTCTGTTAAATAAGTACATCCATTAGAGGTACTGGGATTAATAGAGAGCATTAATTTCACAACAGGAATCCAGAGTCAGTCATCCCTTACCATGCTAACATCTGTGAATAAACTATACAGTCCCATCCGTAATGTGAGGAAAAAGTGTATATTGAATCACAATCCATTAATTACTATTACTTTTTACTGTTTATTATATTTTTCAAGCTCTTTTCACATTGAAAAGATTGTAAAATTTTGCCAATTTTTGTAGTATCTGTTGTGATTTTCAACTCCATCTCCATAATTGTTACCAGGACAAGGCATTTCTCAGTAATTTCAGTCTCATCTGTCACATACTTATTATAATCATAAAAAGCATATAACTGTAACTATTTACATCCTGGACCTCTCCTTCACAGAACATCAAGTTAACCTCTGTCTCTCACAGTAGATTGTAAGCCTGAGAGTATAGATACCATTTCCTTTGTCTCTATTGACATAATATTCAGGACATTACTAAAAATAATTGTTTAAGTATAAAAACTAAATTTTATTTTTTATTCTGAAAGTATCTGTAATACTAAAAGTGTTACAATATTACAAGACAAATGTGATAAAAAGGTATTATAAGTAGTTTGAAGGATAGTTTTTATGGTAAAAGCCCATAAAACCTAACCCAGTGCCATCAAGTCAATTCCAACTCACAGGGACCCTATAGGACAGAGTACATCTGCCCCATAGGGTTTCCAAGGAGCACCTGGTAGATTCAAACTGTCAACCTTTTGGGTAGCAGCCATAGCTCTTGACCACTACACCACCAGGCTTTCCATAAAACCCCATAAGAAAAGCCAAAACAGAGTCCGAAGAGTGGTAATAATAATACAAATAGCATTAGCCAGACCAAGAATTTCTATAGCTTTCATTTTGTGCTAAGTGCCATGCTAAGGGATTTATGCACATTGCCATAAATCCTCCCCACAACCCCGCAAGGCAGACATTATTAAACCCATTTTGCAGATGAGTAAACTGAAGCTGAAGGAGATTATATAAATTGTCTAAAATTCTCATACAGCAAAAAAGTTGCAGAGCTGTGATTTAAATCCGGACCCTTCCTACTCTGAAGTCTAACTCTATGCAGATATTATCATTTTATTTTATTTTTATTGTATGTGTAGCTTCAGAGTAATTCTTGGCACATACTAGTACTTAATAAATTATTGCTCTATAAATGATAAATCTTATGACATGTAAAATCTACAAAATTATATTCTCACCTTATCTGAATGGAATCCACCTTGGACAACTTAGTATTAGTCACAAAGGGTACTTTTTTAAAAAAATTTATTTATTTTGTTGTTGTTGAGAAGGGGTCCTTTCTTTTTTATTGTACTTTTAAATGAAGATTTACAGAACAAACTAGTTTCTCATTAAACAGTACACATACTGTTTTATGACATTGGGTAACCACCCCATGACATTTCAACACTCTCCTTTCTCGACGTTGAGTTCCCTATTACCAGCTTTCCTGCCCCCTCCTGCCTTCTAGTCCTTGCCCCAGTTCTGGTATGCCCATTTAGACTCATTTTGTTTTATGGGCCTGTCCAATCTTTGGCTGAAGGGTGAACCTCAGGAGTGACTTCATTACTGAGGTGATAGGGTGTCCAGGAACATACTCTCAGGGTCTCTCCAGTCTCTGTCAGGCCAGCACATCTGGTCCTTCTTTTTGAGTTAGAATTTTGTTCTACATTTTTCTCCAGCTCTGTCTGAGACTCTCTATTGTGATCCCTGTCAAAGCAATCGGTGGTGGTAGCTGGGCACCATCTAGTTGTGCTGGACTCAGTCTGGTGGAGGCCATGGTAGATATGGTCCATTAGTCCTTTGGACTAATCTTTCCCTTGTATCTTTAGTTTTCTTCACTCTTCCTTGCTTCTAAAGGGGTGAGACCAGGGGAGTATCCT
Source organism: Loxodonta africana (assembly GCF_030014295.1). Classification (NCBI taxonomy): domain Eukaryota; kingdom Metazoa; phylum Chordata; class Mammalia; order Proboscidea; family Elephantidae; genus Loxodonta; species Loxodonta africana. The sequence continues at coordinate 40,866,088 of NC_087361.1, forward strand.
AGATGGCCACTCACAGGCTTTTAAGACACCAGATGCTACTCACCACAGTAGAATGTAGGATATTTTCTTCATAAACTATGTTATGCCAATTGTTCCCCAAGACCATGGTCCCCACAGCCCTCAGCCCAGCAGTTTGGTTCCTCAGGGAGTTTGGATGTGTCTATGGAGCTTCCATAACCTTGCCTTGTACAAGTTGTGCTAGCTTCCCCAGTATTGTATACTGTCTTAAGAAGGGGTCCTTTTTTAAATGATTCCAAAATGAAGTGCTCAGATGTCTTCATAGATAAGGAGATAATGTCAGCAAATGTGCCAGTATTCATAAACGAACAGATGGTACCTGTCTAGTCAATAAGTTGTTTCTTTAGATTTAACTAATTACCCAAATTTTGATGATTTAAAAATTATCCTAAGAATGTAATTTATAACATTTGTAAAGTACTTAAAATATATTTTCAAGAAAACTTAATTGAGTTTATTCAACTGGTTCAGAATGCCACATTGTCAGTAAATTAATTATAATGCACTTTCAGGAAAACTTAACTGAGTTTATTAAACTGGTTTAGAATGTCATTACATAAGCAAATCTGCTAATCTTTGAAAAAGCTATGTACTTGAGTTCTAAAGAAAATATTTATGTCAGCAAGAGCAATGCAATGATTTTTTTTCCTTTTACTATTTCCCTTCACTATTCAATTCCCAGAATAGATATAAATGCTGAGAAACTGGCTTGGAATAAGTCTAATCCTCAGGCCTGTGGTTAGTAATTTGAGATTTTCTAGTTTACTGTAAACTCACCATTTTAAACAATATAATTCAAGTTAAAACTTATGGTATGAATTTTGCAACTATATACTAGATATAAGTTTGTTATTTTCACAGAAACAACAACAACAACAAAAAAAACCCAAACCTGTTGCATCGATTCCGATTCATAGTGACTCTGCAGGAGAGAGTAGAACCGCCCCATAGTGTTTCCAAGGAGCAACTGATAGATTTGAACTGCTGACCTTTTGGTTAGCAGTTAAGCTCTGAACCACCACCCCACCAGGGTTCCTATTTTCACAAGGTTATTGTATAATCTATGTTGTTGTTGTTAGTTGCTGTCAAGTTGGCTCTGATGCATGATGTCCCCATGTATAACACAAGGAAACATTGCCTGGTCCTGCACCATCTTCATTATTGTTGGCATGTTTGAGGCCATTATTGCAGCCATTGTGTCAGTCCATCTCACTGAGAGTTTTCCTTGACTTTGTTGGCCCTCCGCTTTTCCAAACATGATAACCTTCTTCAACAATTGGTCCCTCATGATGATCACATCTGAGCTGAAGTTTTGTACAATATTCTATGTTCCATAGGGTTTTTTCATTGGCTAATTTTTGGAAGTAGATCATCCAACCTTTCTTCGTAGTCCATCTTAGTCTGGAAGTTATGCTGAAACCTGTCCACCATGCGTGATCCTGTTGGTATGTCAAGTATCAGTGGCATAGTTTCCAGCATCCTAGCAACAGGCAAGCCACCAGAGTATGACAAACTAACAGAGAGGTGTTGGTTTGTATAATCTATAAAGCATTTCCTTAAGATTATCTGTGTGTTTTAGTGAAATGGCAAGGTTACTGTGATAAGTACAGGCAATATTTTTGCTTTACTTTGATTTGCTTTATCTTTTCTCTTTTTTCCTTTTTATATCCAAAACGTACTTCCAAGAGCTTTTCTTTTACATTATCGCCAATTCATATCATGCTTATAACTACAGTTTTATAATGTTTGTTAGGAAGTACTGTGGTTAGGATCAGCAAAGAAGAGGAAGGCCCTGAATGAGATGGATTGACACAGTGGCTGCAACAATGGGCTCAAACATGGCAATGATTGTAAGGATGGCACAGGGCTGGGCAGTGTTTCATTCTGTTGTACATGGGGTCTCTATGAGTCAGAACTAACTTGACAGCACCTAACAATAACAACATTGTGGTTATGTTGATATTTTTATTGCTATTGAGTTTCTGCTTTAAGATATGTGCCATATTAATTTACTATGGAATTATACCAGAGTTTTGGGGCAATAAAATAATATCTTCTAGAAGCTCATGTCATTTCTTGCCAGTTTCCCAACACCCAGTCTTCTGTGGATAAAAGCAGAGTATTGTTAAAAAGGAAGCTGACTACCCGAAACATATAGATCCGTCCTTAGGTACTGCTTTTTAAATAATTAAAACCCTCAACAAATTAAAAATCTGAAGTTGAAACCCTCCGTTTGTGGAGTTTTGGGGGTGGTGCAGAACACCAGGCAGCTTGGCAAAAATTTCAGCCAGGCTCTTGCTTTAGCCTTCATTTGCTTTACTCGTTCCTTCTGCTTCTGGTGCCAACTCTTTGAGCGTCTCTGTTCATCTATTCCTATCCTCATTACTTTGGTTTCCAGGATACTACCTTGAAACCATTTCTGCCATTGTACTCACTGTACTGAAATGATTCTGCTTTGTCCCTTGGTTCCCGGTTTCTGATTTGCTAAAGTCAGCCCAAGGTGGCTTTGTGACTTCTGTTTTAGAATTTCTCAGTGGCCTACATCAGACTGGTAGAAACATGCCTTTGTCCCTTTATTTCCACCAGTCTCGAGTCATGGTGATTTTACCCGTAAGCTTGCCCAAAAAACAGCTTTTGGGGATTAATAAATCAAGGGTTCTTCATTTTATCTTGACTGTCCTGTTCCCACTACTCTGTAGGGATCAATTAGATATGATAATAACATGTCTTTCCCTTCCATCCTCCTTATATGCCACAAGGAATTTGTGAGGTTACTAAAAGCACGTTTTTTATACCAGCAATATCAGGAAATGTTTAGGTACATGTTTTACAAATGAATCAAAATGTCTCATGAAAATATTTGTTTTGGGAAATGCCTGCCTCAATACTGAAATTTTTGTTGTTTTGTTAGACAACGTTATAGAACTTTTTTGTATATGGATTTTATGCTGATATTACTTAATGACTTTTATTACCTGAAACTAATTTTAAACATTTGGAGTCACTGTGAGTTGTGGTTAAGAATATGGTATCCAAGGTTGACTGTCTGATATCTTCACTCTGGTATTTCCCTCTGCCCTGTTTTTCACAAACAGAAAACCTAAACCTGTTGCCATCCAGTCAATTCTGACTCATAGGGAGCATATACGGAGCATATAGGACAGAGTAGAACTGCCCCAAAGCGTTTCTAAGGCTGTAAATCCTTACGGAAACAGACTGTCACATCTTTCTCCTGCCGAGTGACTGGTGGGTTTGAACTGCCAACCTCTTAGTTAGCAGCCCAACGCTTAACCACTGTGCCACCCAGGCTCTTTGAGGATAATAATAGTACCCCATTTTCAGTATTGTTGTTAGGATTAAATAAGATGACATGTGTAAAGCATCAATGCCTAGGTTATAGTAAGCATTTTGATCAATATTAACTTCTATTATTATTGGCAACATCTTAAGACGAGTCTTTATTTTGTGAGATTACATCATGTCCTGCTATAGAAAAAAAAATCACAGTACAAGATAGAAGCAACTTCACATTCTCTTCTCGAAGTGCATTTATTATGTAATTATTAATTTGCCTACATGATGTTATCTCAGAAAGCCTTCTGCCAATGTTGCTGAGGGCATCACATATCACTCAAGGTCCTGATGATTACCAAGCTGGTGCTAGAAGTTCTGATGTGGTTAAACGAACAGGCTTCATATTATCATTGTGAAGAGGTGGTGTGGAACTGATTTGTACAAATCAAGACCAGTGTTTAAAATAATGTACATCATTAAGAATGTCTAATTCAGAAGATAGCTGAAAGTTCTCTCAAGCTATCTCATTAGGTGCGTTGGAGTTGATTTCGACTAATAGCAACCCTATGGGACAGAGTATGACTGCCCCATAGAATTTTCTAGGCTGTAATCCTTACAGAAGTAGATGGCCAGGTCTTTCTCCAGCAAAGCTGCTAGGTAAGTTCAAATCACTGACCTTTCATTTAGCAGCCAAGTGCTCACCTTTGCACCACAGGACTCCTTTCTCAGGAGCACTGAAAACCTATAGGAGACAGGATTGTCCTATCTGCTTTGCAAGATGAGTTCACCTAAACTATTGGAAAAAATCTCTAAATGTATGATCAAACAAGATGTTCTAAAATTTGTAATAACAATTATAGTGCACTTAGTGTAGTATTAAAATCAGGATTTGCAGTTATTCCTTCTACATATTGTACCAAAAACAAATGCACTGCCGTCGCGTCAATTCCGACTCATAGCGGCCCTATAGGACAGAGTAGAACTGCCCCATACAGTTTCAAAGGAGCACCTGGTAGATTCGAACTGCTGACCTTTTGGCCACTACGCTACACACTGTGCAGTGAACTTTGTATTAGTGCACTGGGGTAGGCTGCATATGGGTTAGTAGTTTGGCCTATGGAGCCCGCTAACATTGGGTTTGATTATCTGCTCTGCTGTTTACTAGTTTTATAAATTTGGACAATTAACTATGGCTTTCTGGACCTCAATTTCTCCATATGTAAAATAAATTAATAGTACGCATTTCTCATAGGATTGTTGGGAATATTAAATTAATTACTGAATACAGAGTGCTTAGCTCAATGCCTGGTACAAAGTATATGCTAAATAACTTAATAATGAATTATTAATAGCAGTATGCTTTTATCAATAGTATCATTTTGAGTTGTTATCACTAATATTTTAACACACTTAAATAGCATATAAAAAGAGTCCTTATCATTTATTTTGTTCCTATTTTTACTGAGGTAGAGTGGAGTCATATAAATAGGGGTGTGAGGTGAATAATAGTACATAAAACTTAGCCTGGCACAAGTAAATTATGAGTTGATATGCATACATTCTCACTTTTTAAACAGTTTTGTTGAGATATAATTCATATATCATAAAATACACCCATTTAAAGTGTACACTTTGTAGACTTGTGAAATCATCACCAAAATGTAATTTTAGAACATTTTCATCACCACCCAGATAACCCATACCCATTAATAGTCATTGCCATTCTTTCCCAGTTTTAGGCGATAACTAACCTACTTTCTATCGCTATAGATTTGCCTATTCTGGGCATTTCATATAAATGGAATCATACAATATGCAGTCTTTGGTGTCCAGCTTCTTTCATTCAGTGAATAGCTTTCAATGTGTTGGAAACAACAGATTTATGATCAGTTAATTAAAATCAAAAGTGCAAGTACTATAATCAAGATATAAGTGCAAATTTTGGGCAGAACAGAGTGGAGATTATCTGAGGTTTCTCATCGTTGTTGTGGTTAGGTGCCATCGAGTCAATTGCGACTCATAACCACCCTATGTACAACAGAACAAAACACTGCCCGGTCCTGCACCATCCTTGTGATCGTAGTTATGCTTGGGCCCATTATGAATTAAATAAAGTCTGAAATTATTAACATGGTATTTGGTGACATCAGTTTTTCCAGCTCAAAACTTTTTTTTTTTTTTTAGTCCACCACTTCTTCATGGGAAACCCTGGTGGCATAGTGGTTAAGACCTATGGTTGCTAACCAAAAGGTCAGCAGTTGGAATTCCCCAGGCGTCCTTGGAAACCCTATGGCGCAGTTCTACTTTGTCCTATAGGGTAGCTATGAGTTGGAATCAACTTGACAGTGGTGGGTTTTTTTGGGTTGCTCATTTGTGTACGTGCTGCTTTCCAGTCAGTATAGCCCAATGTTGGGCTATCATCAGATGTTGTAGTCTTCCGTCTTCATTTTACTCTTTATTCTGTTCCTTCGTCCTGGACTGCACTTCCCACATCCTATCTATTTCTGACAGCCCTGCCTTTCTTTAATGTCCAGCTCAAATGCTTTCTCCTTCTTCAAGCCTTCCACTTTGTTTCTTTATATTTGATCTCTCTTTGACAACACTATAGCATTTTGTTATCTTTCATGGCACTTACCACATTATCTTTGTGTTATAATTGTTGTGAGGTTAGAGCTTACTGCTTTCTCTGTTCTGCTCCCATCCACAAATGAGAGTGTGAGTTCGTGTCAGGAACTATGCATTACTCATCTATGAAGGGAGTAGTCTTGCTCATAGAGAAGCTCAACAAATTAATAAATGCTACATTTTCATTATACTGACGAGATGATTATTTTCCAAGCGTCTTCCGTGGAACACTAATGCTGCATAGTATTCTACTTAAACAGGTTCTGTGGTCAAAATGTTCTGAAAATGCTGCATGTTAAAAAACTTTTGTAATATAGATTACATGTTAAATACTCTTCGCAGCCCAGTAAGAAAGAAACAGCCTTGTTTAGCAACACGTTTCCCCAAATTATTTGACCATGGAACACTTTTTTTTCCCCACATTGTAACAATTATTATCCTATGAAAAAAATACTCTACGGAGCAAGAGTTGGAAACTTTGTACTAGGTAATACCTGATCCAGCTTGATCATTCTGTCTTTGCCTTTGTTTTAGTACAATCAATACTTATAAGAGAGCAAGAGTGGGTTGGTTGAATCCAGCCTTTGCATGTAAATAAATTACTGAGCATTTGTTAAAGTCATTCTGATCCTGAATCATCTTCTACTGGATTGTTAATTTGTGAAATGGTGTTTATATAGCAGAGTCCTTACATTCATGTCTTTGTTCCAAGAATGCCAAGTACAATCATGGGAGTGTTGGGAAATGAGTCAGGGAAGGTGGAAGAGGGGCAGGTCAGGCAGGACCTTAAATGTTGGACTGAGATGTCTGTATTTTTTAGCCAGTGGTGAACCATTGAATAATCAACAGTTTTAAACCCAGGATTGATATTGTTGAATTGTGTTTTAGATGTTCCCTTTGGTGGCAGAATACATAATACCCTGAGGGTTAACAAGCCTAAAGGCAGAAAGTCAGGTTTGGAAGTGATTATAAGAGGTTGAAGCACGGGTGAGGAGAGGTTGAAGAGAAGTGATACTATAGATAAGGCAGTGGCTATGAATTAGGTAAAAAAAATGATTTCCAAGAATCTGGCCTATGCAAAAAAAAAAAAAAATTTTTTTTTTTTTTGGCATCTGATACTTACTGAATAAATGAATAAGGAAAATGGGATAGTGTACAACTCACGTAAGATGAAATTGTTTTATTAATTAAAAAGTCTTTAATAAAATTGCATACAGTCTTATGGGGGATTTGGTTCTCATGGATAGGTGTTTTATTTGAAAAATATAAAAGAAAGATTGTGAATATTGGTTGCAACATTTAAGGAAAAAAAAAATTTTCTGAATGGAGTCCCGGAGATCATATTGGCAGACTCCTCCCTCCTGTTTCTCCTCAAAATGCCACCTCCTCTTTGAATGGGATGGGGATAGTTTGGACAATAGGATTAGTTTTGGAACAAGTTACTAAATTAGGAGATTTTATAAAACATTTTTAAAATGGTATTTTTGACATAAGTATTTTCAAAATCTGCTTCTTTGAAATAGATTCGAGGTATCTATTTCTTGCTCCCATGATGTCGACAGGCTTAATAAGGCTTATATACTTCAGAGTTGTTTTTTGGACCTGAAGTCTCATGCTTTTTTTTTTTTTTTTCCTTCGTAGAACCCCAGGAATGCTAGAACTAAGAGTGCTGGGGGTGACTTGTTCATGTTTTCTTCTATGTGTTATGGCCTCACTGGCCTCTGTTTGTCACAGCCCTAGCTCTGCTTTAGGGCCTTGTCCAATTTCTCTCATTTCTTAGGAACTGCCTCTAGCCCTCTTTTGTGACCTTGATCTCCGTAGCAGCTTGTTTTTGCCTCTTCTTTTTTTATTTTTTACACGTTTTATATTACTAGTTTTTTTTTTTTTTAGAAACAATTTGCCTTCCACTGTGCCCTGTGGAATTCATAGTCCATCAATAACAACAAAAAACCAAACCAAACCTGTTGCCAGGTCGAGCTGATTCCGACTCTGTAGGACAGAGTAGAACAGCTCCACAGAGTTTCCAAGGAGAGTCTGGTGAATTCCAACTGCCGATGTTTTGGTTAGCAGCTAGGCTCTTAACCACTGTGCCGCCAGGGTTTCCATCAACAACAAGATGGCCTCAATGTTTTCACCTAAGATTTTATTTACTTTCTTGTCCAACCTAACACTCTCTCACTAAGAAGCATTCCCCCTCCCCCCACCTTTAAACTCTATAGGCCTTAGGGGCTGGAATACAACTACAGGTAGTTCTTGTTGTCCATTTATATTTACAAACACTTTCTCTTCCTGTTTGTACTTCGGCAAGCCTATTGTAAGGAGCCTTGGTGGCACAGTGGTTAAGAGTCCAGCTGCTAACCTAAAGGTCAGCGGTTCGAACCCACCAGATGCTTCATGGGAGAAAGATGTGGCAGTCTGCTTCATAAAGATTACGGCCTTGGAAATCCTATGGGGCAGTTCTTCTCTGTCCTATAGGGTCACTATGAGTTGGAATCAACTCCACGGCAAGAGAAAATTGGCACTCTGATACTATCAGTTCTTTACTTATGAACATCTCCAGTGCCAACACTCACTTTTTTTTTCTTTGATGAAGATGGTATTTTATTTTTTTTAATAACATTTTATTGTGTTTTTGGTGAACGTTTATACTGCAAGCTAGGTTCCCCTTTGACAATTTCTATACAAATTGATCAGTGACATTAGTTACACTTTTCACACTGTGTCAACATTCTCATTAATTGTGTTCTGGTTTGTTCCATTCCCAGTACTCTAGTTTCCCTGCCTCCTTCTCATCTTTGCTATGAATTAAACATTGACATTTTGGACTCATACAGGTGTTTTTTTTCAGTAGAGCACTGATCTAATCTCCCTTATTTTCCGTATCATTCTGCTTTTGTCTAAGAAGATGATCTCAGGGGATAGTTTTGGTTCAAGATTTAAAGAGCGTCTCAGGGCGATAGCCTCAGGTTTAAAGAGCGTCTCAGGGCGATAGCCTCAGGTAGTCCTCTGGTCTCAGGTGGTCTAGTTAGTCTGGCCATTTTTAAGAACTTGAGTTTTTTTTTTAATAATTTTTATTGTACTTTAAGTGAAAGTTTACAAATCAAGTCAGTCTCTGGCACAAAAACCCATATACACCTTCCTACACACTCCCAGTTACTCTCCCCCTAATGAGACAGCCTGTTCTCTCCCTCCACTCTCCCTTTTCTTGTCCTTTTCGCCAGCTTCTAACCCCCTCCACCCTCTCATCTCCCCTCCAGGCAGGAGATGCCAACATAGTCTCAAGTGTCCACCTGATCCAAGAAGCTCACTCCTCACCAGCATCCCTCTTCAACCCATTGTCCAGTCCAGTCCATGTCTGAAGAGTTGGCTTCGGGAATGGTTCCTGTCCTGGGCCAACAGAAGGTCTGGGGGCCATGACCAGCAGGGTCCTTCCAGTCTCAGATAATTAAGTCTGGCCTTATGCGAATTTGGGGTCTGCATCCCACTGCTTTCCTGCTCCCTCCAGGGTTCTCTGTTGTGTTCCCTGTCAGGGCAGTCATCAGTTGTAGCAGGGCACCATCTATTTCTTCTGGCCTCAGGATGATGTAGTTGCTGGTTCATGTGGCCCTTTCTGTCTTTTGGGCTCGTAATCACCTTGTGTCCTTGGTGTTCTTCATTCTCCTTTGATGCAAGTGGGTTGAGATCAATTGATGCATCTTAGATGGCTGCTTGCTAGCGTTTAAGACCCCAGACACCAGTCTTCAAAATGGGATGCAGAATGTTTTCTTAATAGATTTTATTATGCCAATTGACTTAGATTTCCCCTGAAACCATGGTCCCCAGACCCCTGCCATGCTGGCCTTAAAAGCATTCAGTTTATTCAGAAAACATCTTTGCTTTTGGTTTAGTCCAATTGTGCTGACCTCCCCTGTATTGTGTGCTGCCTTTCCCTTCACCTAAAGTAGTTCTTATCTACTAACTAATTACTGAATACTGCCTCCCACCCTCCCTCCCTCCACTCTCTCATAATCACAAAAGAATGTTTTCTTCTCAGTTTAAACTATTTCTCAAGTTCTTATAATAGTGGTCTTATACGATATTTGTCCTTTTGCAACTGACTAATTTCACTCAGCATAATGCCTTCCAGGTTCCTCCATGTTATGAAATGTTTCACAGATTCCTCACTGTAATTTATCAATGCGTAGTATTCCATTGTGTGAATATACCATAATTTATTTATCCATTCATCCTTTGATGGGCACCTTGGTTGCTTCCATGTTTTTGCTCTTGTAAACAGTGCTTCAATAAACATGGGTGTGCATATATATGTTCGTGTAAAGGCTCTTATTTCTCTAGGATATATTCCAAGGAGTGGGCTTGCTGGATTGTATGGTAGTCCTATTTCTAGCTTTTTAAGGAAGTGCCAAATCGATTTCCAAAGTGGTCGTACCATTTGACATTCCCACCAGCAGTGTAGAAGTGTTCCAATCTCTCCACAGCCTCTCCAACATTTATTCTTTTGTGTTTTTTGGATTAATGCCAGCCTTGTTGGAGTGGGATGAAATCTCATTGTAGTTTTGGTCTGCGTTTCTCTAATGGCTAATGATCTTGAACATTTCCTCATATATCTGTTAGATACCTGAATATCTTCTTTAGTGAAGTGTCTGTTCATATCTTTTGCCCATTTTTTAATTGAGTTATTTGTCTTTTTGCAATTGAGTTTTTGCAGTATCATGCAGATTTTAGAGATCAGGCGCTGATCAGAAATGTCATGGCTAAAAACTTTTTCCCAGTCTGTAGTTAGTCTTTTTACTCTTTTGATGAAGCCTTTGGATGAGCATAAGTGTTTGATTTTTAGGAGTTTCCAGTTATCTAGTTTTTCTTCTACGTTCTTTATGCTGTTTTCTATAAGGTTTATGCCGTGTATTGGGGCTCCTAATGTTGTCCCTATTTTTTCTTCCATGATCTTTATCATTTTAGATTTTATGTTTAGGTCTTTGATCCATTTTGAGTTAGTTTTTGTGCATGGAGTGAGGTATGGGTCTTGTTTCACTTTTTTGCAGATGGATATCCAGTTGTGCCAGCATCATTTGTTAAAAAGACTGTCTTTTCCCCATTTAACTGTTTTGGGGCCTTTGTCAAATATCAGCTGCTCATATGTGGAAGGATTTATGTCTGGATTCTCAATTTTGTTCCATTGGTCCATGTAGCTGTTGTTGTACCAGTACCAGGCTGTTCTGACTACTGTGGCAGTATAATAGGTTCTAAAATCAGGTAAAGTAAGGCCTTCTACTTTGTTCTTCTTTTTCAGTAATGCCCTATTTATCCGGGGTCTCTTTCCCTTCCATACGAAATTGGTGATTTGTTTCTCCATCTCATTAAAGAATGTCATTGGGATTTGGATCAGAATTGCATTAGATTATAGATCGCTTTTGGTAGAATAGACGTTTTTATAATGTTAAGTCTTCCTATCCATGAGCAAGGTACATTCTTCCGCTTATGTCTCTTTTGGTTTTTTGCAGAAGTGTACTGTAGTTTTCTTTGTATAAGTCTTTTACATCTCTGGTAAGATTTATTCCAAGTATTTTATCTTCTTGGGGGCTACTGTAAATGGCATTGATTTTGTGATTTCCCCTTTGATGTTCTTTTTGTTCGTGTAGAGGAATCCAACTGATTTTTGTATGTTTATCTTGTATCCCAGTACTCTGCTGAACTCTTCTATTAGTTTTAGTAGTTTTCTGGAGGATTCCTTAGGGTTTTCTGTGTATAAGATCATGTCATCTGCAAATAGAGATATCTTTACTTCTTCCTTGCCAATCTGGATGCCCTCTATTTCTTTATCTAGCCTAATTGCTCTGGCTAGGACTTCCAGCATAATGTTGAATAAGAGGGGTGATAAAGGGCATCCTTGTCTGGTTCCCGATCTCAGTGGGAATGTTTTCAGGCTCTCTCCATTTAGGTTGATGTTGTCTGTTGGCTTTGTATAAATGCCCTTTATTATGTTGAGGAATTTTCCTTCTATTCCTATTTTGCTGAGAGTTTTTATCATGAATGAGTGTTGAACTTTGTCAAATGCCTTTTCTGCATCAATTGATAAAATCATGTGATTCTTGTCTTTTGTTTGATTTATGTGGTGGATTACATCAATTGTTTTTCTAATGTTGAACGATCCCTGTATACCTGCTATGAATCCCACTTGGTCACGGTGAATTATTTTTTTTGATATGTTGTTGAATTCTATTGGCTAGAATGTTGTTGAGGATTTTTGCATCTACATTCATGAGGGATATAGGTCTATAATTTTCTTTTCTTGTGGAGTCTTTACCTGGTTTTGGTATCAGGGATATGGTGGCTTCATAGAATGAGTTTGGTAGTATTCCATCCTTTTCTATGCTCTGAAATACCTTTAGTAGTAGTGGTGTTAACTCTTCTCTGAAAGTTTGGTAGAACTCTGCAGTGAAGCCATCAGGACCAGGGCTTTTTTGGAGGGGAGTTTTTTGATTACCTTTTTCAATCTCTTGTTTTGTTATGGGTCTATTTAGTTGTTCTACCTCTGTTTGTGTTAGTTTAGGTAGGTAGTGTGTTTCTAGGAATTCATCCATTTCTTCTAGGTTTTCAAATTTGTTTGAGTATAGCTTTTCACAGTAATCTGAAATGATTCTTTTAATTTCAGTTGGGTCTGTTGTAATATCGCCCATCTCATTTCTTATTCGGGTTATTCACTTCCTCTCCTGTTTTTCTTTTGTCAGTTTGGCCAAAGGTTTATCAATTTTGTTGAGTTTTTCAAAAAACCAGCTTTTGGTCTTGTTAATTCTTTCAATTGTTTTTCTGTTTTCTATTTCATTTAGTTCAGCTCTACTTTTTATTATTTGTTTTCTTCTGGTGCCTGTGGATTTCTTTTGTTGCTCTCTTTCTATTTGTTCACGTTGTAGGGATAGTTCTTTGATTTTGGCCCTTTCTTCTTTTTGGATGTGTGCATTTATTGATATAAATTGGCCTCTGAGCACCACTTTTTCTGTGTCCCAAAGGTTCTGATAGGAAGTGTTTTCATTCTCATTGGATTCTACGAATTTCTTTATTCCATCCTTAATGTCTTCTATAATCTAGTCTTTTTTGAGCAGGGTATTGTTCAGTTTCCAAGTGTTTGATTTCTTTTCCCTGCTTTTCCTGTTATTGATTTCCCCTTTTATGGCCTTATGGTCAGAGAAGATGCCTTGTAATATTTCAATGTTTTGGATTCTGCTAAGGCTTGCTTTATGACCTAATATGTGGTCTATTCTAGAGAATGTTCCATGTGCACTAGAAAAGAAAGTATAGTTGGTTGCTGTTGGGTGGAGTGTTCTTTATATGTCTATGAGGTCATGTTGGTTGATTGTGACATTTAGATCTTCCGTGTCTTTATTGATCTTCTTTCTGGATGTCCTGTCCTTCACCAAAAGTGGTGTGTTGAAATCTCCTACTATTATTGTGGAGCTGTCTATCTCACTTTTCAATGCTGATAGAGTTTGTTTTATGTATCTTGCAGCCCTGTCATTGGGTGCATAAATATTTAATAGGGTTATATCTTCTTGGTGTATTGTCCCTTTAATCATTATATAGTGTCCTTCCTTATCCTTTCTGATGGATTTAACTTTACAGTCTATTTTTTCAGAAATTAATATTGCCACTCCTGCTCTTTTTTGATTGTCGTTTGCTTCATATATTTTTTTTCCATCCTTTGAGTTTTAGTTTATTTGTGTCTCTAAGTCTAAGGTGTGTCTCTTGTAAGCAGCATTTATACGGATCTTGTTTTTTAATCCATTCTGCCACTCTCCGTCTTTTTATTGCTGCATTTAGTCCATTTACATTCAGGGTAATTATGGATAAATATGAATTTAGTGCTATCATTTTCATGTCTTTTTTTGTGTGTTGACAGCTTCTTTTTCCCACTTGATTTTATGTGCTGAGTAGATTTTCTTTATATATTGTCCCTTCCTCATATTTGTTGTTGTTGATTTTGTTTCTGCTGAATCTGCATTTTTCCTTTGTATTTTATTTTGATGAGTAGGATAGTTTGTCTTCTTTGTGGTTACCTTATTATTTACCCATATTTTTCTAAATTTATAACTAACTTTTATTTCTTTTTATCGCTGTATCTTCCTCTGCATATGGAAGGTGTATGATTACATTTCTTAATCCCTCTTTATTATTTTAATGTTGTCTTCTTTTATGTAATAACATCACCGTTACCTTGTGTTGGGCGTTTTTTTCCTTTCTTTTTTAATCTTGCCTTTTTTTTTTTTTTGGATTTCCCTGTCTGGGTTGACTTCTGGTTGCTCTGCCCAGTGTTCTGGTCTTGGGTTGATACCTGATATTATTGATTTTCTAACCAAAGAACTCCCTTTAGTATTTCTTGTACTTTTGGTTTGGTTTTTATGAATTCCCTCGACTTGTGTTTATCTGGAAATGTCTTAATTTCACCTTCACATTTAAGAGACAGTTTTGATGGATATATGATTCCTGGCAGGCAATTTTTTTCCTTCAATTTTTTAAATATGTCATCCCATTGCCTTCTTGTCTGCGTGGTTTCTGCCGAGTAGTCCGAGCTTATTCTTATTGGCTCTCCCTTGTGGGTGACTTTTCTTTTATCCCTTATATGCTCCTATAATTGTCTCCTTATCTTTGGTTTTGGCAAGCTTGATTATAATATGTCTTGGTGACATTCTTTTAAGATCTACCTTATGTGGAGTTCGATGAGCGTCTTGGATAGAAATTTTCTCATCTTTCACAATATCAAATTTGTTTTCTGCCAACAAATCCTCAACAATTTTCTCTGTATTTTCTGTTATCCCTCCCTGTTCTGGTACTCCAATCACTTGTAGGTTATTTCTCTTGGTAGAGTCCCACATGATTCTTAAGGTTCTTCATTTTTTAAAAAATTCTTTTATCTGATTTTTCTTCAAATATATTAGTGCCAAGTGATTTATCTTTGAGTTCAGAAATTCTAGTTTCTAATTGCTCAATTCTGCTCCTCTGACTTTCTATTGAGTTATCTAATTTTGTAATTTTATTGTTAATCTTCTGAATTTCTGATTGCTGTCTGTCTATGGATTTTTTCATCTTATTAAACTTTTCATTATGTTCCTGAATAATCTTTCTGAGTTCTTCAGTTGCTTTATCTGTGTGTTCTTTGGCTTGTTCTGTGTATTGCCTCATTTCCTCCTGACGTCTTGAAGGGTTCTGTATATTAAACTTTTGTATTCTGCATCTGGTAATTCCAGGAATGCACTTTCATTTAAAAGATCCCTGGATTCTTTGTTTTGAGTGCCTGTTGAGGTGATCGTGGTCTGTTTCTTTATGTGACTTTATATTGACTGTTGTCTCTGAGCCATCTAAACGTTATTGTATTAGTTTATGCTTGCTTACTTTTTTTTTTTTTTTTTACTGTGTCGTAGCGGCTTGCTTTGTTTTGTTTTGGTATACCCCTGTGGGTTGCTTGAGTGAGCTAGCTTGATTATTTTCACTTTTGGAACTCTGGTGTCCTGTCCCCAGGTGACTAGAGCTGTATCAGGTATATCAGTCTAGGAGTCCATTCAGTTTTCTTGTATGAATTCAGCTCAGGTTTCCAGGTAGCTGATATCAAGTGTGTGGTACAGGCTCTGTCCTATAGTCTTAGAGGGGCAAGGGTGAATGGTGTATATACCGGTATCTGATTGCAGCAGGGGGTCACGCTCTGAACAAGGTAAGGGGCTGAGAACCGACCCCGAAGTGTCTCTGAGGAAAATGTGTCTCTGTTCCCTAGAGCGTGCTGGTTGGTGGGCTCTGCAGAGGGACCATGGACACCCAAAGATTTTGTTGTAAGGACTCGGAGGTACCAGTCATCCCTGGGCCCCTTTCGTGGGTGGCTGGGCAACCCAATTGGAGCCACCAGTCCTTAGGTTCGTGTTGTGGGTAGGTGAGGTCCTTGTTTAATAGGCAAAGCAATGTCAAATGTCAAACACCCACCTCTCCACCGCACCACTGAAATGTTTGGAGTTTGCCAACAAGGGCCTATTCTCCCGAAAGAGGCCCACACAGGTCCATGCAGAAGAGAAAGGTGCTCAAGGTCCATGGATGGTTTATGCCTGGACAGGAGCTGCTTCTGTCCTGAGCTCCCCCAGTTAATAGAGCTAGCAAATTATCTTTTCCCCCCAACTGGAAATTTTTTCCTTCCCTAAGGCCGGGAGGACGGCTCCACGTGCTCACCAGGGTCTATCTCAGGCCTAGGGATTCAGCCGCTGAAGCTGGGTTGGGGGGGGGGCATGCTAAAATATACGCAAGTACTTAGCTTTTTCCAAGAGCGCCCTTCTGCTCAGGTTCCAGAGGTGTGAGTGGGCTGTGTGGCTTGCTGCTTCTCCCTGAGGAAACTGCGGCCGAACGCTAGTACCAGGCCGCCATCACCATCGTGGCAGCCACTCCAGGAATCGTGCCTGAGGGCTCCCTGTGATTCAGGTCCGGCAACTCCTCTCCGCTTCTGAACGGTCTCTTCCTTCCCCTGCCCCTCAGTTCATTGTCTAAGCTTGCTTTTGATCCTCAGGGCTCCCAGCTTGTCACAAATATACTCATTTCATTTGTTTTTTCAGGTCTTTGTTGTAAAGAGGGCTCGACGGAAGCATCTGTCTATTCTGCCATCTTGGCTCCACCTCAAGAATTTGAGTTTTGTTGCTTTTCTCCCATTCTAACTAGGATCATCTATGGTGCCCTGGTCAGATCTGTCAGTAGTGGTAGCCAGGCACCATCTAGTTCTTTTGGGCTCAGGGGTAGTTGAGCTCGTGACTTTTATAGACTATAAGCCTTGTATACTTGTTTGTTCTCTGTGATTTTGTTACCTCCTTACTCTTTTGCTCCTAATGAGTAGAGACCAATAGTTTTGTCCTTGATGGCTACTTGCAAGCTTTTAAGACCCCAGATGCTACTCACTTCACTAGGATGCAGAACATGAACTTTGTGAGCTATATTGTGCTGACTGACTGAGCTGCCCCATGTGACTATGGTCCTTAGCCTTCAAACACAGAAAACTGATCTCAGAAGGTGTTTGGTTATGTATGAGGAATATCTATAGTTGTGCCTTCATTGAGTATATATGTCTGCCTACACATATCTGTATTTACACTTACATGTAAATACTTCTATCTGTTTTCGTGTATGTGTACACCTGTACCTACCTGTATATATAATATCTATACCCATCCTTATGTGATCCTAGACTCACCTTTGGTACTTTGCTGGATTAACTTAACTACTTTTTGATTGTTGATCACCCTCTCATTTCTCCATGTTCTTTTTTACCATGTTTAGATCCCATGGTCCATGGCTTTCCAATATTGTTAATGCCCTTGCCCCTCTTTCCCTACCAGGCAATGTACATCTGGCCCGAACCCACTCAGGTGTGACTATTGTTAGATAAAACACATCACATGCTAACATGTCTAACAAATCTAAAATGTGTGTTCAGCATTGTTCTAGTAATCCTTTCATGCCATCTCATTTTATAAAATGAAAATTTCTCACATCTTCTCAGACCTCCTACACTCCCTCCCCGATCCTTCTCTTAGCTAATGACCTTATCTCAGTCTTTACTGAGAAAATAGAAGCTGACAGGAGCTCCTTTGTATTCTCACCACAAAATAACCATCTGCACACTGTAGCTTTCCTCCTATTGCTTGAAATGGGGCCCCTGCTTACTTGTTGATCTCATCCTTCAATGACCTACCAAGTGCTTTGTTTCTGTAATCACCTCTGCCATCCTCACACCATTTGTTTTATCTCATTTCTATCAGCATATAAACATTACTTCTTAAGAGTGTGGCTGCTACCCAAAAGACTGGCAGTTTGAATCCACCAGCTGCTCCTTGGAAACCCTATGGGGCAGTTCTACTCTGTCTTATAGGGTCGCTATGAGTTGGAATCGGCTTGATGGCAATAGATTTGATTTAATTTGAATATCTTAAATAAATTTCCTTAGCCTGAAGTCCCCTTTAAGTTATCCTCTCATTTCTCTGTTTACTTTTATAGCAAAATTTCTTGTAGTAGTTTACCATAATCATTTTCTCCACTTCCTTGCCATACAGTCTCTTCACACACAACATCAACAGGAGTGGATGCTGACCCACTGAGGTTGCTCCTATTAGGGTTGCCTGTGACTCTAAATCCAACATACTGTTCTCTGCCTTTCTCTCTCTTGATATTTTAACAAAAGTAGTTTAAATTGTTCACCTTTTTGGAACATGCTCTTTTCTCAGCTTTCATGACATTACCCTAAGCTGACTTTCTTTCTTTCTCACTGGCCTCCCTATCTAAGTCTACTTTGATTGTTCCTCCTTCTCATCTCATTCTTAAAATATTGTAATACCTCAGGTTCAATTCTTGGACTTCTTTACCCTTTTTTATTTCATTCACTCCTATGCTAATTACTCATATATATATATTTGGTTAGCAGCAATATATATATATTTGGTTAGCAGCAATATATATATATTTGGTTAGCAGCTGTAGTACTTAGACACTATGCCACCAGGGTTTCCATATATATATGGAAACCCTGGTGGCATAGTGTCTAAGTACTACAGCTGCTAACCAAAGGGTCAGCAGTTCAAATCCACCAGGCATTCCTTGGAAACTCTATGGGGCAGTTCTACTCTGTCCTATGAGGTTGCTTTGAGCTGGAATCAACTCGATGGCACTGGGTTATACGCTAAGCTCTGATCTCTCACTGGAACTCCATGCTTGCGTATTCACACGCCTATTTTGATATCTCTATATTGATACCTTTGAATTATGGTGTTTGTGAAGAATATTGAAGGTAGCATGGACTGCCAGAAGAATGAACAAATCTGTCTTGGAAGAAGTACAACTAGAATGTTCCTTAGAAGCAGGAATGGCAAGACTATGTCTCACATACATTGGACATGTTATCAGGAGGGATCAGTTCCTGGAGAAGGACATCACGCTTGGTAAAGTAAAGAGTCAGTAAAAAAGAGGAAAACTCTCAACGAGATGGATTGACATAGCAGCTGCAACAATGCGTTCAAGCACAACGATAGTGAGGATGGTGCAGGACTGGGCAGTGTTCCGTTCTGTAGTTGGTATGAGCTGGAGCCGACTCAACAGCTCCTAACAACAACAACAACATGGATGTTTAGTAGGAGGTTCAAACTTAACATGATCAAAATGGAACATTTTATCCCCACTTACATTATCGTGTCAGTTCAACTTACACAAGGTAGAAATCTCATTCAACAAGCTTTACTATTGACTGACGAAGAATACAAGAAAAAAGCAGTAACAAATGGCACATTGATACCAGGGATGCCTCACACCATCAGAAGCAGCTTCTTACACACTCTTTTTCAGGCTCGGTTGTATCTTGATTTTGGAGTGATTGATAAGCATTACCTACATGATTTAGAAGCATCTTAGGTAAGTCACTTAGTTTTGGGGTCTCAGCTTTTATCTTTACTAGTGTGATGAACCTTCATTCCTTAGTGCAGCTATATCCCATAAATCCAGAAATTTTAGGTTTATTTATATAGATTTACTTATAATAACCACCACCAGTCTGTCAGTTTGTTACACTGTGGTGGCTTGTGTGTTGTTAAGATAATAGAAGCTATGCTATTGATATTTCAAATACCAGCAAGTCACCCATGGTGGGCAGATTTCACCAGAACTTCCAGACTAAGAAAGTCTAGGAAGGAAGACCTGGCAATCTATTTTTAAAAATTAACCAAGGAAAATCTTATGGGTCACAATAGAATATTGTCTGCCTCTTTTTCTGGACATGTCACCAGGAGGGATCAGTCACTAGAGGAGGACATCATGTCTGGTGAAATATAGAGGCCAACGAGGGTGTGGGAGGCCCTTGATGAGATGGATTGGCACAATAGCCACAATGATGGACTTGAACATGCTGGTGATCATGAGGATGATGCAGTGCTGGGCAACATTTCATTCTGTTGTGCCTAAGGTCGCCATGAGTCAAAGTCAACTCCACAGCAGCTAACTACATTTACGATAAATGATTTAGACCATTGTTTCTTAGCCAAGGTTTCATTGAACCTTAGGATTTCGCAAAAAAATTGAGATTGAAAAAATTGTTTTGAATTTTGCATTCCATGTGATATGAGTGCTCACAGTGAGAGATGGTGAACCAAACAGCCCCGTAAGCAATTCCATTAGCTGTCTTTCAATCCCACACGGCAGTGCACAGCAGGAACGTTCTCATTTAACTTAGTCCATTCTTGTTCTGTGACATAAGTTAGGGAAGGCCATTGAAACTGGTGAGAACTGAATTGCATGGAGGGGTAAGTAGATAAACTGATGACATCAGCCTGTACCTGGAAAATTGCCTCGTACGACATACCCTTATGTAGCACCAACTGATTAAAAAAGAATGAACTGGCGTTCCAGTTTAATGGAAAATTACAAGGTCACTTTCATTCTAAAGAAGGAATATTTTGCTTCCTGATTCAGCTGTTTCACCACCACTTTGCTAGAAACACTGCAAAACACAAATTATGCAAGTCATGTTGTGAAATTTTTATATTTTAGCAATTTCCCCATTTACTTATTTATTATGTCCTTCTATTGTATATTTTATTACTTTTTTCATTTTATGGACATGTCAGGTAATTTTTAAAGTTGAGATATGAAATGGGAATGGAAGTTCTAGGCCTAGGCCTACACACAATCTTCTGAATCATTTCACTGCACTTAGATAACAAGGGATACAAAAGAAGTCTAATGTGACGAAAGGTAACGATCAGTGGGTTTTTTATGATTGTCCATTTTGTTGTGCTTCATTTGTGACAAAAAAGTGACAAATGTATCAATGGCTTCAGCAAAATTGAAAAGATACTTTGCCACAAATCTCAGTCTTGTGACAAGTAAAGGTGCTGATTTTTTAAACTGCTGTTAACATCTAAATATAAATAAGGTAAAATGTTTGTTAAGTGTCATTAGTAAAATGACATAGGAAGCACATTACTGAAGTGCAGAACTTACTATTAAATAAAGGAAAAGTCATTTTTGTTGTTGTTTAGTTGATGAGGAAACCCTGGTGGCATAGTGGTTAAGTGCTATGGCTGCTAACCAAAAGGTCAGCAGTTCGAATCCACCAGGTACTCCTTGGAAACCCTATGAGGCAGTTCTACTCTGTCCTGTAGGGTCACTATGAGTCAGAATTGACTCAACGGCAGTAGGTTTGGGTTTTTGTTGTTGATGAGAACCTAGTAATGGTGGTGTGCAAAACTATGGGGAATATGATGTGTTACGGATTGAAACTGTGTCCCCCAAAATATGTGTTGTAAATCCTAACCCGTATACCTGTACTTATAATCTCATTGGGAAATGGGTTTTCTTTGTTATGTTAATGAGACTGTATTAGTGTAGGGTGTGTTTTAAGCCAATCTCTTTTGAGATATAAAAGAGCTGTTTAAGCCAGCAGCAAAAAGTAGAGATGAGGGAAGACAGATGTCTTGCCACAAGAAGATCACCAAGGAGCCAAGGAACAAGACCTTCCCCCAGAGCTGACAGAGACAGAAAGCCTTCCCCTGGAGCTGGTACCCTGAATTCAGACTTCTAACCTCCTAAACAGTGAGGAAATAAATTTCTGTTTGTTAAAGCCATACACTCGTGGTATTTCTGTTATAGCAGCACTAGATGAGTAAGACAAAATGCTAGGGAAAGATGTAGCATAAGAAATAAAGAAAGTTCCGTTCTGTGCCTTATGTCAAGTCATGTAAAGCTGAAAAGAATTGATAAAAATAGGTTCTCTGTTCATGTTGGTGGGTCAACAGATTTCACCAATAATTGTCATGACATAGCATTTGTCAGATTTATAATATGATGATGAAATTAAAAAAAGATTTCTGCTGCCAAGCTATATTTAATTTTGTTTCTTTTCAGGAAACAAAAGGCCTG
This sequence comes from Loxodonta africana, assembly GCF_030014295.1. Classification (NCBI taxonomy): domain Eukaryota; kingdom Metazoa; phylum Chordata; class Mammalia; order Proboscidea; family Elephantidae; genus Loxodonta; species Loxodonta africana. Next base: position 40,887,943 of record NC_087361.1, read on the forward strand.
TCTTGGAAGATCTATGTTTGCGTCAGTACTGATGGTGACCATTGATACTGACTCCATGACAACGTGAGAGATTTGACCCAACACAGAGAAAAATTCCAGCACAGTCGCCTGCTTTTTTCATGGAGGAGTATTGATGTCAAAACTCCTAAAGGTTAAAAAAAAAAAAAAAAAAATTCTGGATGATGCTACGAAACTGTTGACTTTATTAAATTATTAACTTTATTAATTTTTACAGATAAATTTTGTTATCCCTCAAGAATGCCTTGAAACACTAGAAATGTGAACTAAGCACATAAATGCCCTGCTACCTATAGAAACCTGCTCCCTTAACAGAGGCAGAGTGCTCAATAGAGTGTTTGAGTTGCAAGGTAACTAGTAGGAGGACTTTGAAGAAACAGTAGGCCAGATTTTGCTGAATGCTGCGAAGGTGATGAATGGCTACGGTAACCACCCTTTTCGTCATACGACTCAATTGCCAGACCTCTGAAAGACCCTGTACCGGTTGCCATTGGGTTGATTCTAACTCTTGTCAACCCCATGTGTGTCAGAGTAGAACTGTATTCCATAGCGTTTTCACTGACTGATTTTTCAAAAGCGGATTACCAGCCCTTTCTTCCGAGGCACCTCTTGGTGCACTCGAACCTTCAACCTTTCAGTTAGCAGCCGAGCACGTTAATCATTTGCACTACCCAGGGACTCCTTTTGAAAAACCCTGAAGAGGATGTTTTGATCTCAGTTGGCAAGACTCTTAGATTTAAAAGGAAGCTGAAGCTTTGTGAAGATCATGTCGCAAATGAAAATGTTGAGATGTTTCCACTGCTGCTTGGGCTTGAGGGTGAGGAAGACAAATGTCGAGAGTGAAGAAGTCTCAAGTCTCATTGAAAATCATCTGGGAGCCCTGATAGCATAATGGTTAAGAGCTGGACTGCTAACCAGTATGTCAGTACTTTGAATCGACCAACCGCTTCTTGGAAACCCTATGGGGCAGTTCTACTCTGTCCCGTAGGATCACTAGGAGTTGGAAACAACTCGACAGAAACGGGCTTGTGGGGAGAATTGCAGAGCTTTCAGCAGCACTGTCCCCCACCCCCGTTCAACACAAATTATCACGGGGAGGATTCCGTTTTCTGCCTCTCCTGCTTAGCCTGGGAATTTGACTTTGAGAGATGAGGGAGAACTGCAATCCGATCATACATTCAATAGGAGATTTACTGGTCTGCTCCTGTACAAGTACTGAGCTCCTGTGAAGAGGGATATCCAACCATTCATAGGACAGCAATTAAAAATTTGCAGCAGTTTCCAACTTGTTAAATGTATGATCAAGAGTTTTCTTGTTTTACAAGCATCATGAACAAAGACAGAAATCATCTTATTTCAGTTGAAAAAGGAATCTCAAGTTCGACCCAGAAAGAAAATTTAAAATTTATGCAACAGAAATACCAAGCACTGGTCATACATTAAGCACATACATTTCATTACTTGTAGTTTTAAAAATAATGCTTTTTATGTTTATATAGGTCTAATAAAAAGATCAAGAAGTCAACAGAGTTTTATAATTTTGCTAGCCCTATGTTTGAGTTTGAACATATTACTTTGTAAGAAAGTGCATTTTCAAAGTCTAGTGCAAAAATTGATACGAAGCTGTATTTTTGTTTATATTGCTTTGGCTTAAGGTACTAGTAGCTTTATTATTCAGTTTTTTTTTTTTTTAGTGCAAAAATTGATATGAAGCTGAATTTTTGTTTATATTGCTTTGGCTTAAGGTACTAGTAGCTTTATTATTCAGTATGTTCAATAAGATTTTGTGTTTGTAAATAAAGTTACTTAAAATCCCTTTATAGCTTTATTTAAATGAAATACTCTGATACTATCTTTAGAAAACTTAAACTCACTTTATCTTAAGTCACTTATTTATTATGTTGTCTTTTGTGTTATAAAAACTTATGAAAGGGAAGGAAGCAATTAATTTCAAGGTTCATAAGCTAAGCTTAACTACTGGGTTTTTTTTTTGTGAACCGACTCGACAGCAGCGAGTTTTTTTTTTTTTTTTTTTTTAGCTTTCAAGTCATTTTAGTCTTAAAATGAAGGGGGCAACTACTTTTGAACCACATACCTTAGCTCATTAGCATCTTGTGTAGGAGAAAATTGTGATAAGATTTTTAAACCTACATAAAGTAAAGAGAGTCAAGCATGAAATTAATAAAAAGGAAAAACTGAAGTTTCTTTTAACTAAGTACTAACTTGCATTAGAATTGATTATCACCTGTGGGGAAGGGAAAGGAATCCTGGTTCTTCAGTGGTTAAAACCGTCGACTGCTAACCAAAAGGTTGGCAGTTCAAAACCGCCAGTGGCTCCATGGGAGAAAGATGTGGCAATATGCTTTCCTAGAGATTTACAGCCTTAGAAACCCTTTGGGTTCACTGGAAAGCCTGGTTTGGGTTTTTTGGTGAGGAGGGGAAACCACCTGAAAAGAGTAGGATAAACTGGTTAATGCCAACATATGTGATAGTTATTGGATTATTATGTCTACCACTTATGGTTATGTTTATGTGCTATGAGCTATCATGATAATAATTTTTATGCATGGACTCCCTGAAATCTAAAATGGTATTTCAGAGTTCCTCCAGTATGAAAATGTTAAGAAAGTCTGGATACCTAAGCCCTGCATGACCAGCCCCTTGTCCACGTGTGTGGCTTTATCGCATGTGATTCCTTTACACTTGCTCTTTGTGTTCCAGTTACACTTGCCTCCTTTCTGTTCTCTGACGGGGCTGAGGTCATCCTCAGCTTAGCACCTTTGCACTGGCTGTTTCGTTTTCCTGGAAAGGACTCCCCCCTGATATTCTAATGGCTGGCTACTTCTTGTCTCTAAAGTCTTACCTTAATATCACCTATCAGAAACAACCCCCAACCCCAGCGCTTTATTATATCACTCTTCATGCATAACCTTGTGGATAAGAATCAGCCTGAACCTAACTCCCAACATGTAGAGATTGATCCAGCCTCCATGTTCCCACCTCTCAATATTTTCTGACAGCAGCCATGCATGTGGCACACCCTTTCTCTTTATGGATAGTATGAGAGTGTTGGATCAGAATGATGCCAAGGCTCTTTTCAACCCTAAAACCATGTATTCTATAAGGAGCTGTGATAAACTATACTTTGAGCTTTCAGTAGCCTTAATTACTAAATATCTACATCATTCTCTAAATTGTGATAGAAGAATATCATGCATGTTGTTACAGGAATATTTGATGTGCCTGAGATTTTCTAATCAGCTCAAATTACAGTCTTATAAGGTGACTTATTAGAAGCTATATCCCAAACTACTATTGATATAAAATTTCCAGTATGAAATTTCTATTAAGATGAAAAGAAAAAATAACTTTTCTAAATTTTAGGAATATTCTCTTTCTTTATATTTGATGTGGGAGACTTTTCAAAGATGTCTTTTTCATCTTTGACTGGAAATGTTTGTTTCCATTTCCTACAGTGTTGCTAAGTTACAATTAACTGTAAGTGGTGACTGGCAGGTATAACTGACAGAAACACATTATTTTTTTTTTGAGAAACATTCACAAAATCAATACGAATCCATTTGGGAAAGTGGAGTTGTTTAGAGAAATATATATATCTTCACTCAGTTTTTGCCCATTTACTGAAAACAGTGTGAAACTAAAACTGAAAAAGCCACGTACTTCTAAACATCTGCCCCTTCAATATTGTACCATATAAAATCATGATTATGAGGCTATTATTAGACAATTATTTCCTTCACATTCATTAATTTTCTCCTTCCCTTGTGACTAACTTTGCAGCAGTTTTAGCAAGGATTCCTTAAAAACGTTATCTCGTAAAGTTTTTCTAGAATCTTAAAAGTCTTCCCTTATGTATTGAATAGATACTATTATCTATTTCTTTACTTGTTTTGATATAGACATTACATTTCATTTTAATCAGAATGACCTATTTGGATTTTGTACTTTAATTTGAGCATTTACTTTTTTTTTAGCATAATAAACAATCCTTTGTAGCAGCTCATTTATGAAGCTAGTCAGCAAAGCAAGCAAACAAACAAAATTTCCATTGTCTTAGTTTCCTAGTTTGGCTGTAACAGTAATAGAACAAGTGGCTAGTTTTAAAGAACAGACATTTATTCTCTCACAGTTCTGGAGACTAAAAGTCCAAATGAAAGTTTTGACTGTGTTGACTCCTCCCTTGTAGGTAGTCCCAGGTGGCCCTTGGTTCCTTGGCTCGTAGACAGTTCTCAGTGGTGTATGTGTATCTCTGAGTCTAATCAGGAGCCCTGGTGGCACAGTGATTAAGAGCTTGGCTGCTATCCAAAAGGGTGGCAGGTTGAATCCACCAGCTGCTCCTTGGAAACCCTGTGGCGCAGTTCTACTCTATCCTATATGGTCTTTATGAGTCGGAATTGAGTCCATGACAATGAATTCAGAGTTTTTTTTGCATGTGTCTAATCTGTTCTTTTTATAACTCAGAAGTGAATAGATTTAGAATCCACCCTGCTTGGGCATACTCTAATGAACAACAAAGAAAACCCTCCCTATTTCCAGACAAGATTACATCTGCAGGTATAGGGATTAGTATTCCAACACATCTTTTGGGAGAGGGGGGATACAATTTAATCCATAACACCCACTAATCATCACAAAATTAACAACAGAAAGCCAAATAAAATGTGCTGATTTCTATAGAAGACTAGAATATCAATGATTGTGATCATTGTGTACTTTATTGCATTTAAAGTTTTCAGTCATTGTTTTCTCTTTTTATTAAGAACCTAATTTGCTTTCACCACTTCAATTATTGCCAACATTTATGTGGCTAAAAAAACCTATGCCTGCAATACAATGCTCGATTCTGTATTGTCAAATCTCCACCAGACCTTTCCCTTGGGAATGACAACATCACTTTTATCTTAATATATTCCTAAGCTGAAATAATCATTCTCCATCCCAAATCAGCTTCCCTTACTAGTGTTCCTATTTCTGTCAATGGCATTACTCTTCTCTTAGTCTTCATGAATACATATAGGAAGTATGGGAGTGCCGGGTGGCACAAATGGTTAATATGCTCAGCTGCTAACAGAAAGGTTGGAGCTATAAGTCCATGGAGAGGAAGCTTAGAAGAAAGGCCTAGCAATCTATGTCTGAAAAATTAACTATTATAAAACCCCACGGAGCGCGGTTCTACTCTGACACACATGAGATCACCGTGGGAAGGAATCAAGTTGACAGCACTGGTCGGTTAGGTAGATCACTCACTATGTGTTAAAACCTGAGCTAAACATCGAGGATGCAACATAGACAAGGTCCCTATGAAGACGAAGTTTGTAGCTACTGGTGGATTTATACCAATGTTAATGGATTAAATTGTGTTCGCCCAAAATATGAGTTGTAACTCCTCACCCCTGTACTTGTGGATGCAATCCCATTCGTGAATAGAGTTTTGATAATGAGGTCATATCAATGTAGTATGTGTCTTATATCAATCACTTTTGAGATAAAAAAGAGCAGATTAGGCACAGGATCAAGGAAGCACAAATGCAAAAAGATTGATGCTACATGGACATCACCAAGGAACCAAGGAAGAGAAGCTGAAAGAAATAAGAATTTTCCTACAGAGCAGTCAGAGAGAGCCTACCCCTAGAGCTGGTGCTTTGAATTCAGACTTCTAGCTTCTTAACTGTGAAAAAATAAGTTGCTGTTTGTTAAAACCACCCACATGTGCACTTCTCTTATAGCAGCACTAAGAAAGTCAGACACACCAGAATTAGTCCATTAGAGTTCAGTGTGGCAAGGGGCAAATGAGGGGTAAATGCGAGATATTAAGGAGCACGTAGGCCTAGTCTTTAGACGTCAGAGAAAGCTTCCTGAATAAAGAACACCTTAGAGATAAAAAAAGATTAGTAGGAGTAGTCAGGTGAAGGAAGAGGTGGAGGTTGGGAGTAGTATTTTAGCTTATGTAAGTTTGTGCAAAGATTTGGATACAAAAGAACACTGGCATGTGTGGGAAGCTGACGTTCAGTAAGGTTGAAGAGAGTATGAAAGGAAATGTGGTAGAAGATGTGGCTGGAAATGTTTTCAAGACATTGAGATTTTATAAAGGATGGCAGTGAATTATTAAATAACTTTAATCATAGAATTGGCATGATTAGATTTATATTTTAAAAATATTCTCAGTGCAGTGTGGATAGTATATTTAAGATGGGGAAGAAATAAGCCATTAGGCCAATAGTGTGGTTATAGTCTTGTGAAAGATGACTAAAACCAAATCCGTTGCCAGCAGTCAAGTTGATTCCAACTCATAGCAACCCTATAGGACAGAGTAGAACTGCCCCATAGGGTTTTGAAAGAGCGGCTGGTGCATTCGAACTGCTGACCTTTTGGTTAGTGGCCGAGTTCTTAACCAATATGCCACCAGGGCTCTGAAAGATGACTATAAGACTCTTTTTTGGGCATCATTATGGATGGTGGCACGGTTACTAAGTGAGGGAGTAGAGAAGAAGGTTTATAGAAAACATAAGTTAATTGTTGGACATATCGGACATTTAAATGGAGATGTTTTCAAGAAGTGTATTGGGTTGCAGGGTCCATATTTGGAGTAATCAGAATATATAAGAAAATTGAGCACCTCACGGTGGAGAAAGTCGCCAGAGAGGATACGTAAAGTAAGCAGAGCGGTCTAAAGAGATCACTGAGTTTAGGGAATGGACAGAAGTACCCTTGAGAGACATTTTCAAAAGCATCTGGAAAGGTAGGAGGAAAACCACAGGTGTGGTGTCACAGAGATCAAGGAAAGAGAGTGCTTCAAAAATTCTCATTTTTTTCCCCATTGTAATTACTTTGTTTTTTTTTTTAATAGCATAAGTCACTTTCCATGTTCCCCAACATTTCATTCCAATTTTCAGTTAAACATTCTCAGCATATCTGAACTTTTAAATCACTTTATAAACCTGATAATATTCTGTTTCTGAATTATTCCAGAAATTATGTTGATAGTGTAATATATTGTTTTTGGTAAGTCTCATTTTTCTAATAATCAGATGGAGGTAATGATAACTATTTTCTTTTTATAGAATCTTATAATTTATATTCCTGATATCTAAATCCCTGAATAGAAAATACCATTTGTTAAGATATGCAGCTTGCTTACATCCCACCCCAATAATTAAATTTTGTGAATAATGTTTCTAATGTAATTAAGAAATGTCTATTTTTGTCTAAATTCTGTTATCTATTCTAAAGCAATGGTACTAGGAACTGAAAGAAATTGAACACTTATGCATGCAACTCCAACTAGTAAGCTGCTTATTTTAAACAGAAAGTAAACATTGCATATGTACAGAAGCATAGCCTAATATTGTATAATTTGAGAGGTACTTTCTAGAAGATATAGCATTTTCCATTTAACATTAGCAATCTCTTCCTGAAAACCAGATGTTTAGGGTCAAAGTGCTAACTAGGAACCTATTCCTAGTTCCCATTTTTTTAAATGAAGAAATATATAACACATTACACAGCAACCCAAAAATCCAAACAAATTTTCTAAAGCATAACTTTAAAATGGTAGAATGACCATATATATAACAAATTCTCATGTTCATATATGAAATGCTTAAACTGTTATTTCCTGCTCATTGATACTTAATATTTCAAACATGCTTCAAATACTTGAACCTGTACGGTTTCTGTGTTGAGCCATAAGTATTAAATTCACTGTACAAATAATGTCTGACATTAAATACATTTGTGTAAAAACACAAACAAAAATGTACAATAAAACAACTGAGCAGTTTTCTGTAAGAAACTTTTCCAAACAAATAAAGTCACACATTTTGGGGAAATAAGATTATAAATATTCCCATTCAAATACAACTATAAGGAGATATGGTTCAAAATAGTAGCCTGAGAACCACTGTTGATTATGGTCTTTGAGGGTTCCAAATAAATTGTATCTTCCCTGCTGGGGTGTAAACAAAGTGATAAATACAGCAAAAACAGTAAGGGGAATTATGTAAAGAAAAATATCAACTTTATTATTGCTAAGGTTAAGATGGAGAACCAATAGGCCTGTTAAATGGAACCTAGAATCAGAGAGATGCACCAATTCAATTATTGCAAAACAAGGCCAGGAGAAGCTTCCTCCAGTGGAAGTAAAATCTTTCTGGACATAGGAGCAGAGAATAAGGCCACCAGCCTACAGGCAGGGAAACTCCTAAGAGGAAAAAAGGAAAAGCTGGGCTGAACAAGACCATTATATTCTTTTTACTCTTATCAGTTAGAAAAGTCACTATAAGTCAAGTAAGTAAAGAGCGTGGAGAGAGACTGGAGTATCACATTCTCTGAGCAACGTCTAAATTAAAGGAAACAAAATTGTTCTTCCTTAACATTTCTCAACCTTTTACTCCTTTAACCTATTAAGCATCATGGCAACATACCTTTCCTGGGAGGCTATCAGAAAAGACTCATGAAGTTACTCCTCTGATCCCAGTCTCTACGTATTTCTCTGGAAATAGGAGGTTCTGAAATGGGTCAGAGCAGGACAGTAATGAAATTCTTTCCAAGGTCACTATGCAACTAACACAAAATTTATTCTCTCTTCTATTTATCTAAAACTTTATCCACTTGCATCAAAATTTCTTCATTGAGGTGAAATGATAGCACAAAGATATTCTGAGAGATATGGTTAAAGACAATCCAATAATAAAATGCTAGGACACAGGAATATAATAATTTGAATAAAAGCCCACTCATTAATTTCACAGGAAATGTAATATCCAAATATTTATTTCTTTTGCAAGTTAAATCCAGTAACCCAAGAATTAAAATTCAGAATTAAACTCTTCTGTAAGTGAAAAATCCAGCCTTCTCTAAAGTCTAAACTAGGGACATTCTCAATGTAGAGACAGATCTAGATTCTTTCAGCAGCCATAGTGGGAGTTGAGTCTTCCTGGAGTAGGTGCACTTAAACTGGGGCTTCCCCATTTGTAAAAGTAACTTTCTGACATACTTGACATTTTATGAAGATCAAAGAATTAATAAAACACGTAAGCTTATCACAGCACTGGTGTCAATCGCATCAAATGTAGGAAACAAGCGAATCTCCAGTCTCTGGAGGAGTTCCCTGCTTCCAGAGCCCAGAATCTGTTGCTGCCAAGGACGATGGAAAGGGATCAGTGGTATCTGCCTCACCTTTATTTTCACCAGAATGCCTACTGCTGCTAAATTGCTGCTAGTTGTCCTTAATCCACAGCTTGAAAATGAACTAAAACTCTATTGGGACAAATGAACTTTGGTCCTATGGATCTACCATATCTGACAATAACCAGATTAACACGAACTATTTCCTCTGTGCATACTATCTCCTTTCTTGGAGAAGGACATTTGAAAAAAAGCTACCTTCCTGAAAAGTTTAAAACGTACAATGTTGGCAACCCCCATCACAGGTCATATTTGAAGTACCTATATTTCCCATTCAACGTATTAAAAACTTCCCAGTTTACATTTCTGCTTAAATCCCATGTTGCTTGAACCCTGGCACTGATCTGAGTGTGGGCTCTAATAAAGTCTCAGCCATCTCTCATGAACAGGCATTTTTAGCCCTGTGACACATTGGCTGTTTCTACTATCTCTTTCTAAAAAATCACTTAAGGCTAACAAGCCCACATCCTCAGGAAGTTTACTTTCTCATATACACTATTTAGAAACAAAGTGAGACTATTTGGTGGAATGATCTTTGAGCCTATGGAACAGCAATAATAATAATAACCCATTGCCTTCGAGTTGTCTCTGACTCGTAGTGACCCTATAGGACAAAGTAGAACTACCCGAGAGGGTTTCCAAGGAGCAGCCGGTGGATTCGAACTGCTGACCTTTTGGTTAGCAGTCAGCCTCTTAACCACTGCACCACCATGGCTCCACATGGAAAAGCAACAGGAATCCAAATTTAGCTTCTCTAGAGTTCACTCCTTAGCCCTAAAGATGGTTCAAGGCAACATAAAGGAGCTTAACAGGGAAGTCGACTTTTCTGCATATCTGGGGTTAAAACCAATACTTTACTGTAGCCATTGTCTCTTTTTCCTATAGATTAATATTTGCCTCAGCCATGCATTCTGAGGAACAACTAGGCTATGTTGAATGCTGCAGAGGTTTGCACCCTGGGTCCCCTGTGCTTGCTGAAGGCCCATGCCATTGACAGTCTTGGCCTACTTCATTGCTTGCCAGGCTGTCTGCACTCTGTTTCGGCTGAAGCACCCATGCACACTCTGAGCATTGCCTTTTAGCTTGAAGGTTGTGTGGCAGAGACTGTTCACTGCCCACGGAAATCCATTCTCCTTTCAACCCATAATATTAGAAGCACAAGCCCATCTGCTGCCCAGCAATATCAGATTTCCCAGATGGCCTTTTAATGAAGTGTGGTCATGTCACCGTGTTTCCAAGAAAATATGAGTGGGAGTAATAAATGCAACTTCCAGCCCTGGTACACTGTGAAGTGGTTGTATGTCTGCCATGCTTTCTTTTCTCCTTCCCAAAAGCCTGAGAATAGATACGCCTGTAATAGATGAAGAAAATGCCTGATATGAGATATGATAGCAGATCAAGATGTAAAGTATTTGGATTCCTAAATTATCATGGAGACCTGAGCTACCTGTCAGCCTAGAACTCAAACTGTGACATAAGGAAGACAAACTGTCTTGTTTGAGCCATTGCATTTTGGATTTGCTTTGTCAAAGCAGCAAGCATTGCCAAAAACACAATAGTCAGCAAGCCAGAACATCATTTATTTGAAACTGTTCATGTAGGCAGCCCTGCTTCTAAAGAAAGATGGTCTAGACTAGGGTAGTTTAGACCAGAATAACTTAGTATGGCTAGAAAGTAAATTATATGTCATCCTAGAGCAGGAGAGCAGTGGGATGCAGACCCCAAATTCTCATAAGACCAGACTTAATGGTCTGACTGAGACTAGAAGGACCCCGGTGGTCATGGCCCCCAGACCTTCTGTTGGCCCAGGACAGGAACCATTTCCAAAGCCAACTCTTCAGACATGGATTGGACTGGACAATGGGTTGGAGAGGGATGCTGGTGAGGAGTGAGCTTCTTGGATCAGGTGGACACTTGAGACTATGTTGGCATCTCCTGCCTGGAGGGGAGTTGAGAGGGTGGAGGGGGTTAGAAGCTGGTGAAATGGACACAAAAAGAGAGTGGAGGGAGAGAACAGGCTGTCTCATTAGGGGGAGAGTAACTGGGAGTGTGTAGCAAGATGTATATGGGTTTTTGTGTGAGAGACTGACTTGATTTGTAAACTTTCACTTAAAGCACAATAAAAATTATTAAAAAATATATATATATATGTCATTCTAGACAATACAGCTGATGGAACAAGAAATGAAGATGTAAAAATGTTAAGAGATGATTGGTGGAAAAACTGCTAAAAGTGATATAAAGATGTAGAGGAAGGAAAACAGAGAAGTGTGAGATAAGCAAGCTAAATTCGTAATGGGTAATTCAGTAGATAATGAATTGCTAATATAAGAAACAGTAGTATAAAATAAAAAACCGAAAACCAAACCCATTGCCGTCAAGTTGATTCTGATTCATGGCAACCCTAAAGGACAGAGTGGAACTACCCATAGGGTTTCCAAAGAGCACCTGGTAGATTTGAACTGCCAGCATTTTGGTTAGCAGCCATAGCTCTTAACCACTATGTCACCAGGGTTTCTCATATAAGCATAGCCTTTAAATATATGAATATAAACAATAGAAGAAATACAAATAGAATGAACTAAAAGTGGCCTTCTGGGATCTAGTACTGTAAAGGGGTTGGATAGACGTTTTTTCTCATTACCTTTATATTTCATTATCTATATAGGAATGCTGGTGGCACAGTAGTTAAGCGCTTGGCTTCTAACTGAAAGGTAAGCAGTTCGAAACTACTAGAAGCTCCAACAGAGAAAGATGTTGTAGCCTGCTTCTGTAAAGATTTACAGCCTTGGAAGCCGTATGAGACAGTTCTACTCTGTCCTCTAGGATTGCCATAAGTTAGAATAAATTTCTTTAAATTTGTATACTATTTGTTGTTTTTTAAAAGTATGTACACCTCTTACTGGATAAAATTTGAAAATGATGTCAAACAACTATAGTATGAATAATAAGGTGTAAAACCATTACACTCAAGTTAAACTAGTGCCAGTTGGCTATACAATTGAGCCCTTCAAGAAACCCTGAAGCAATGAGATACAGGACAGGTATGGTTTGAAGAGTAAACTAGACGGAGGAAAACACACCTTTATAACACACAAGATGTTGTGTAGAATGCCATAATGGAGATCCTGAGGAAGCCAAGGAAATGAGGATGGAGGCAATAGGTATCTGAGCAAAGAATCATCAAATGGTAGGAAGGAAAAGAAAATGTAAAAGCTGAAAAGGAATTTTTGTCTAGTTCCCAATTATTCACATGGGTATATAATTTGCAAATGCAACCAAATAAATATTTCATGATGGTTTAAACTTACCTAAGCATTTTGGGTCACCATTAAGGGGAGAGACACACAGTCGAGTTGACCATCGTATGTCATTTAGTTAATGAAAAGCTATTGTTACTAGTGGACTCTATTATTTATTTGACAATAGCAAGCTGAAAGGTATCCACAGGTCAGCAAATAACATAGCAATTGAAAGCACAAAGGTTCCGTTAGCATTTAGAGCTTCTCCTAATTAGATTTTTCTGTAGATGCTACGCAGTGCATTGTACAAAGAACTCCCATATTCCCTAGGTAGGTATAATAGTTCACGGTGGCTTTACAGTCTATTAATCTTGGAGTTATGGGAAATCAACAGCAAGAGTATAAGCTTCATTTCAAAGAAGTTCATGTAAATGTTTGCAACAAAGTTATAATAGACTATATTTTAATCAACTATTGTTACTATTTTCCTCTTTATATTTTAATGGTCATGTATAGCTCATAAGTTTTATTATTATAAAATAATAGTGTTTAAACTAAAAAACTGTAGAAGCCAGAGGTATAGTTATTTAAAATAAAGACTAAATGCACTGAATATTATATAATGCCCATGGGTTCACAAATAAAGTATGTTGTTGTTGTGTGCTGTTGAGTTGATTCCGACTCACACCAACCCTATATGACAGAGTAGAACTGCCCCATAACCTTTCCAAGGGTGTTTATCTATATGGAGGCAGATAGTCAGGTCTTCCACAGAGAACCATTGCTCCACCAGGGCTAATTTTAATGTTCGTGGGTTCACAAATAAAATATAAGTATAGATATTTATGGGGAGAGTCCCTGGGTGGCACAAACTGTTAACATGCTCACTGCTAACTGAAAACTTGTAGGTTCGATTCCACCCAGGAGTGCCTTGAAAGAAAGGTTTGACTATCAACTTCTGAAAAAACGGCCACTGAAAACCCTGTGGAGCACAGTTCTACTGTGACACATATGGAGAGGCCATGAGTCAGAAATGACTCAACTGCAACTTTTTTTAAATTTAAAAATAAGGTAAAGAAAGAAAAACAATATAGGTATTTAAAATAAAACAAACCCAAACAAATTTAGCCTGTATGATTGAACATTGTTGTTTGGTATAATTTATTCCTGTAAAAAATAAAACAAAATCTCTCAACTCTCAAAGAGCAGATTTTCTAAATGTTTTGCATTGTTTTTAATTTTGATGGTGTTCTTGGATGTGTGTGCTTTCGAGTTGATTCCAACTCATAGCGACTGTATATGACAGAGTAGAGCTGCCCTGTAGAGTTTCCTAGGCTGTAATCTTTATGGGAGCAGATTGCCAGGTCTTTTCTTCTGCTGAGCAGATGGCAAGTTGGAACTCCCAACCTTTCAGTTAGCCGCTGAGTGCTTAACCATTGAACCATCAGGGCTCCTTGATAGTATAATAAAACCTGTTGCCATCGAGTCAATTCCAACTCATAGCGATCCTATAGGACAGAGTAGAACTACCCCATAGGGTTTCCAAGGAGTGGCTGGTGTATTTGAACTGCCGACCTTTTGGTTAGCAGCCATAGCGCTTAACCACTGCACCACCAGGGTTTCCTGGGAGTATAAGAGAAGAGTAAAAAACCTCATATTCTTGAGGAGAGAAAGTTAATTGCATTTATTTTTCTGTGTGAATCCAGGACGTGCTTGTTATATTAATATGCCCTGCATTGCTACAGAAGCATGGAGACCTTCCAATAAAGGTACTAACAACATAATTAGAAGGAACAAGGTACATTCTTTGGGATAGCCCTGCCCTATGACTTCTGAAATTACATAGTAGAAATGAAAAATAAAGCACATATTAGAGTTTTTATACTGTTGTTTCAAACACAAAATTTTTAGTTAATATAAAATATTACAAAGTTAATAGGAAATGGCATTTTTTTTTTTTTTGCTTAAAAGTGAAATTTTCAGCCTCTGTCAAAGACCATTTTAAAGATATTTAGAGAGATCCTACAGGCCAAGAAATTAAAATAAATTGATTAAGTAATTTCCTGCTGGATAGAAAACCTAAAATGCTAATAAATTTACATTCAGGGATTGAGTTCTTAAACAAGAGATTTTATTTATTTATTGACATTTTAGATATCATAACGGAGCTCCAGAAAAATATGAGAAAGAAGGACATAGACTGATTGCTCAAAAACTAGGCACCATCGGTTCAAGAGGCTAAGCCCAGATAGCTCAATGACTGCATTGTTTCAATCAACTTGATTTAGGAAAAAAGAAACACAACTTTATTTTTTGGAGATTTTTATCATAGTGTCAATTCAGGGTATCTTTTTTAAATTTATTTTTTTGTTTATTGTGCTTTAAGTGAAAGCTTACAAATCAAGTCAGTCTCTTACACAAAAACTTATGCACACCTTGCTAGGTACTCCTAGCTGCTCTCCTCCTAAGGAGACAGCACACTCCTCTCCACCCTGCATTCCCCAAGTCCATGCAACCTCTGCCTTCTCATCTTGCCTCTAGACAGGAGCTGCCTGCATAGTCTCATGTGTCTACTTGAGCCAAGAAGCTCATTCCTCACCAGTATCATTTTCTGTCTTATAGTCCAGTCCAATTCCTGTCTGAAGAGTTTTGGCTTCAGGAATGGTTCCAGTCTTTGGCTAATAGAGGGTAACAAAAACCTCCGGGGTTCCTCTAGTCTCAGTCAGACTATTAAGTCGTATCTTCTTATGAGAATTTCAGATCTGCATCCCACTGCTCTCTTGTTCCCTCAGGAGTTCTCTGATGTGTTCCCTGTCAGGGCAGTTGTTGGTGGTAGCTGGGCACCATCTAGTTTTTCTGGTCTCAGGCTGATGTAGTCTCTGGTTTATGTGGCCCCTTCTGTCTCTTGGGCTCATATTTTCTTGTGTCTTTGGTATCCTTCATTCTTCTTTGCTCCAGGTGGGTTGATACCAATTGATGCATCTTACATGTCCATTTGCTAGCGTTGAAGACCCCAGACGCCACTCACCAAAGTGGGATGCAGAATGTTTTCTTAATACATTTTGTTATGCCAATTGACCTAGATGTTCCCTGAAAGGGTATCTTCTCTTTAATCTTACCAGTTTTTGCAGTCATAATACCATCCACACAATAAAATGTATTGATTCAAATAACAAAAGACAAAGGGCAAAAAAGCCATAGAGAAAGTGAGAATGCCCGGGGCAGAGGGGAGGATAAATAAGAGAAGCACAGGGCATTTTAAGGCAGTGAAAATATTCTATAGGGTACTGCAATAGTGGATACATGATATTATGCATTTGTCAATACCCATGGGGCTATAGGACACAGAGTGAACCCTAATGTAAATTATGGATTTTAATTAATAATAATGTATCAATATTGGTTCATTAATTTTAATATATCACACTAATGCAAGATATTAATAATAGGAAAAACTGTTCAAGGAGGAGGGGGGTATATGGAAACTCTCTGTACTTTCTGTAGCAATTTTTCTGTAAACCTAAAACTGGTCTAAAAAAATTGTCCCATTATTTAAAAAAGAAAGAAAGAAAGAAAAAAATGGTAGATATAATTATATCTGGAAATCCTGGTGGCATAGTGCTTAAGAGTTTGGCTGCCAACCGAAAAGTCGGCCATTTAAATCCACCAGGCACTCCTTGGAAAACCTATAGGGCAGTTCTACTCTGTCCTATAGGTTCGCTATGATTGGAATTGATTCTACAGCAGCGGGTTTGGTTTTTGGTTCATAGTTCTATCTGGAGAATTACGTGGACAAAATATATAAAAATTAACAATATAAATGAATTTAATAATCTATAAATTGAATTTTCTAGTAAGCTGGCTCCATCTAGGTAATAACATGAAAGCAGAGTACTTCCACCTGCTCTTTTTGTTTCTTTTTTTGAGGAAAGTCCTTTTATCATTGGAGGTCAGATTCTTTCTCCTGTCTTTACCTTATTAAAGATGTAATTTATTTAAGAGAGAGTAGCATAAATATAAGAAATAATTATAAACAAAGATAGCTAGTTTTTCTATGTCCCCATCTGATTCCTCACATATCTTGGCCATTTGATACATTTATCAAAATTCTTAATTCTTAGAACTAAAAAGGGATTGAAACAGTTTTATCATTGATGCTTATTATCTAATTGGAGGCTTTTTACTCTCTGAATAATATCTGGCTAATATCTCATTCTTGGAAACATGATAGTATAAAAGACATCTGACTGATGAAAAGAACCAGGCTCTCAGTTTAACAAAACTGAGTTTAGACCTTAACTATAAACAAGGTCACTGGTCTCTTTGTTATTGGCAATCATTCCTTCTATCACTACTGTAGGCATGATATTGCCCAACAATTGTAACGTATGGATTTAATAAATGGAAAATGGCTAATTTTTTTTGAATAAACACATGGTACAGAATAACTTAACTTGATCTGGAAAGAGTAATCAAAATTTAGCTTTAATACACATGAACATGAACCTAGGAAGGTGGAAGAAGAAATGATGCATTTGTGTTGTGGTGTCGGTGAAGAATATTAATATGCTGTGGACTGCCAGAAGAACAAACAAAACGGTCTTGGAGAAAGTACAACCAGAATGCCCCTTCGAATGGTGGATGGTGAGACTTTGCTTGGCTTACTTTGGACATGTCATCAGGAGGGACTAATCGCTGGAGAAAAACATCATGCTTGGTAAAGGAGAGGGTTATTGCAAAAGAGGGAGAACCTCAGGGAGATGGATTGACACAGTGGCTTCCACAATGGGCCCAAACACAGCAATGGCTGTGAGGATGGTGCATGATTGGATGTTTTATTCCATTGTATATAAGGTAACTATGAGTCAGAACAGACTCTAAGTCACCTAACAACAGCAGCATATGAACATAGTTCATGGAAGGGTACTTTGCTTACTCATTTAGTGCTAATTTAGTAACTGGAAGAGCTTCTCATTTGAAGGTCAGAAGATGCACTGATTTAGTGAACTTCCTTAGCTAAGGAAAAGAATGACTATATATTTTCATAGATATTTGTTTTACAAAGCTTTTTTCCTTGATGTATTAAACTAGAACAGGAAACATTTCCAGTTCAACAGTGAACAAGTGATACTAGAAATTGACTTAATCCATATGCTACAATTTCCGTTCTTTAAATACAGAGAACCTCTTGGATTTTAGAGATTATGTCTTGAAAGGCTTTGGATTGTATGTTGCAATCCCGTTTTTTATATACCAGAGAAAAGGTGGAAGCACGTTTTGATAAGGTTTGTACTTTGTCAAGAATATTTATTAAAGTCGGTAAAGCTGCTATGAAAGTTTCTTTTAGTTGTAAGTAAATGATTTCTTTTTACTCTAACAATTCCTGAGTTAAAGGATTATTATGTAGATTCTGAAATAATTTATTTAATACTTCTAGAGTTAAAATGATTTGTTGATAATGTGGATGAATAATGGAAAACACGAGACCACAGAATCAGTCCTTAATTGAATGTTTCATGTTTCTTAGTGATTTTATATAAATCTTCTCGCTTTTAACAGAACAGACTAATGCTAATAGAAAAATCATTTAGTTCTCAATAAAGTGAGGTCAGTTTTTCATCTCTGTCCTTTAAATATATAGTGTCCCGTGCAATTTAACATGAATAGTAAATACTCTTCATGTGTCTACATCTGCCGAAGCAAGCTTATCATTCAATGTCAGTGCTCAACTTGAATAATTTAAAAGGAAAATTCATTTCAAAAAATCATTGTTAGAGAATGCCATCTGATATAATTCAAATATAATATTTTATATGGTAAAGATGAATTCAATCATTAAATGAAACTCTGAGTTTTAAATTCAGTATGTTTCAAATTTACAAATCAAATCAGTATTAAAGCTATCGAGTTATTCACTTCCATTATTTAGTATTCCTAGGTTACAAGAATTTTGTTTTGCTTAAGTTTGAGAGGATCCTGGCTCAGATATAGTATAATTTGTATGAAAATTTCAAACAGTTTTCCTTCTAAGTTGCATTGAAGTCTCAATGGGAAACATATAATTTTAAGTTTTGTTTCTGAATACACATTCCATTTCCTTGTCATAATTAAAATTATAAAGAAGCTTTCAATTATGTTAATTTTGGGCCTGTAATTATACCTCCTTAAAACTCTGCCATTCCCAAGTTTATAACCTTAAGGATTTTTTAAATACTTTTTCCTGCCTACCTCATATTTTGAAAGGTTTTGATCACCAAGTAAATTGCATTTAAAATATGCTGCATTACTAATTTTATATTAACCAAAGCCACGTTTATTTTACTGTGCTTCTGCTTAGCATGTGATACTCAGTTTAGCCACTAAGTTGATATAATTTTATTTAAAAGGAAGGCAACCTGAGAATTTAGACAACTTGGGTAGCCTGGTCCAAAACAAAGACAAGCAAAGGTATGACTGCAATTGATCATTATAAAATATTAATTTGTTGACTCCATTATTGTCTTCCTTCAAGGAAAAATTCCACCTTGAAAACAACTGATATAAATTCTAGAATTTTATTTGTTTGTAATACGTGGTAAAATTACGTGTCATTACCTAACATCTCATTTTTACTTAAAAGGTGTGACAATATTTGGGAAATGAACTAAAAAAAAAATTTTATTAAAAGCAACACATTAAAGACTATTATTAGACATCTTTACTACTCTAAAGATGATAACTAGAAAAGAAATTTTAAAATGAAAGAACTTCACAAAGTATTTTGAGCAAGTCACAATTATTTAATGTCAGTGAAAAAAAATCTTAAAAATAAATATATACACTTATTCAAGAAATTAAAAAATAGAAATCCACCTCCTCTTCTTTTGCATTCTATTAAGAAATTCAGGAGAAAGATGGGGCAGTCTGTTCCCAAAAAGATTACAACCTTGGAAACCCTATGGGGCAGTTCTACTCTATCCTATAGGGTCATTATGAGTCAAAATTGACATTCCTAATTGACAGCAATGTTTTGTTTTTTTTTTTATACTGTTATCTGGAGGCTAGGTAAGTAAATTATTTTTAATAAATGACTCAAACCTCCACAAACATACTATAACTACATAAATGTCAGATTCTGCCACTCTATGATATGTAATCTATTTTTAATATTAAAACATAGGATATTTTTCCCATTGCATTTTCTTATTCCCATCTGAGATACTGCACCTGGAAAAACTAACGCCCATGAGTATCACAGAATTCCAAAACATAAAGTCCTAGGGCAGCTTTATATAATTAAACAAATAAAAATAGCACTGCCTTTTATAAAATGTGTTGTTGTTAGGTGCTGCCAAGTCAGTCCTGCACTGTCCTCGCAATTGTTAATATGCTTGAGCCCATTGTTGTAGGCACTGTGTCAATCCATCTCATTGAGGGTCTTCCTTTTTTTTGCTGAACCTCTGTTTTAGCAAACATGATGTCCTTCTCCAGGGACTGACCCCTCCTTATAACATGTCCAAAGTATGTGAGACGTAGTCTTGCCATCCTTGCTTCTAAGGAGCGTTGTGGTTGTACTTCTTCCAAGACAGATTTGTTCATTGTTCTTTTAGCAGCCCATGTTATATTCAATAGTCTTTGTCAACACCACAATTCAAAGGCGTCAGTTCTTCTTCGGTCTTCCTTATTCATCATCCAGCTTTCACGTGCATATGAAGCTATTGAAAACATCATGGTTTGGGTCAGGTGCACCTGTCTTCAAGGTGGTATCTTTTGTTTTTAATACTCTAAAGAGGTCTTCTGCAGCAGATTTAGCCAATGCGACACATCTTTTGATTTCTTGACTGCTGCTTCAGTGGGTGTTGATTGTGGATCCAAGTAAAATGAAATCCTTGACAACTTCAATCTTTTTCCGTTTATCATGACGTTGCTTATTGGTCCAGTTGTGAGGATTTTTGTTTTCTTTATGTTGAGATGCAATCCACACTGAAGGCTGTGGTCTTTGATCTTCATCAGTAAGTGCTTCATTTTTTTCTCCATTCTCAGCAAGCAAGGTTGTGTCATCTGCATAATGCAGGTTGTTAATTAGCATTGTATAGTTCTGAATTTTCAGAAGCTCAATAATGTATTTGGGGCCAAGAATAGAAAGAAGATCAGGAAACAAGTTGGGGTTTCTTGACTGTCCCACATGTCTCTGATGAAGACAATAGTTAATACCTCAGGGCCTGGAATGGTAGGGGAGAACAGGATTTCCAAACTACTGGAAGGTTAAAAATTTTTACTAATAAAATATTTATTTGCTAACCTTTTTGGTGAAGCAATTTCTAAAATGTAATTTGGACTTTCCTACTTTATGACCAGATATTTTGAACTTTATGCAACATTTCTCTTCTTTGAGGAATTTATGGCGATTTTTATGGTCCTCAGTTGTTGTACTGTGATGCTCTCAGTTGCCGATAAAGAACATTAATCCACCTCTTTGACTATTAGGCTTCATGGCTTTTTTTTATAGGCTTTCGCCTTATTTTGTTATGGATAATTCTGCATCTAGTGTGTCCATTCCTGTTGGTGGTAAGCTTTGTTGCTATTTGTGGATTTCACACAGAGTTTAAATGTTGATGACTTCCAAATGATATATCTTTAGTTCCAACTTTTCCCTGGAACTGTACAATTTTTGAAATCAATGACTAGACACAGATGCCTAATAGACATCTCAAATCAAACAAGTTCAAAATTTAGCTCCTGATCTTCCCTATCCAAATTCCTTCTTTCTAGTCTCCCCTGTCTCAGTAAATGCCATTCCATTTTTTTTTTCATTGCTGAGGTTAAAAACCTTAACTCCCCTTTCTCATACCTATGATAAATTCATCCAGTCTATCCAGTCCATTATAAACAAAACAAAACAGAGTAAACAAATGAGCAAAACAAAAAACAGTTGCCAAGTCAAACCTGGCTCTGGCTCAGACTCGTTTCTATCCCATGTGTGCAGAGTAGAACTGCTCCATAGGGTTTTCAAGGTTGTGACCTTTTGGAGCAGATCAATAGGCCTTGAACCGGTAACTTTTGGGTTAGTAGTTCAACACTTAACCATTTGCGCCCCCATTAGCTGTACCTTAATAACACGAGAAACTGATCTTCTCACTACCCCACAGCTACCATCCAGGTTCAAGCCATTATCATCTCCTACTTGGAATACTACAGTCCTGAGCTCCTAAGCAGTATTTCTCTACTTCTGCTCTTGACCCCTGGCAGTCTCCTCTCAACACAGCAGTCAGAGTGTCAGAGAAACTCTTTCGAAGATCATGCTACTCCAAAGTTTTTCCATATCATTCAGAGTAAAAATTAAAACCCTTTAACCGACCTCAAATTCTACACTGTCTGGCTCTTGTTACCTCTCTGAAGTGCCTCTTACGACTCTTCCACTGTTGCGTTCTGATCCAGCTACACAATTCTCTTGCTTTGCCCCAAACCAACCTGGTAAGCTTCTACAGAGACTCCCCACTCTTCCCTTCTACCTGAAATACTCTTCCTTTAAATATTCACATTTTTTTTTTCTCCTTTGACTGTGATACATATCTCATAGATTTAGGAGGATCTTGGTTAAATTCCCATTTCAGGATTCTGATTTACTGACACCATTTAAAACATTTTCATCACCCAATTATTTTCTGCTTTGAATTTTTTGTTGATACCACGTGTTTTCATTAATGGAAGCATGCTGAATCATTGTGTCCAATTTTTTAGTAGGTACTATGGATTTTTTTTTTCTTGGTTCATCCCAGAAGCTTAACCTTTTAATCTCAAGGGATGTAATTTGTCCCACAGATTCTACCCCCATTCTCCCTCAGAGTCCACAGGGACATATGTGTCCCAAATAAAAATTCTCAAAACTCTTTTTCCTACCAAAATTCATATACCTCATACAATACCTGTAAAAACAGTAATTTGTGATGCACTCCCGTTTCTTTGGTTTCAAACTCTTATGCATCCCCCCACCCCAATGGCTGCACATACTGTCAGTGAGAAAGCAGCTTCCCAGTAAATCTGAGAAGCGGAAAATGTTGGTGGGCAAACGTATATACCAACAGTCGTGGAAGGTGAAAGAAAATTATTTAAACTTTTGAAAGATTGGCAAGTTAATTCCCTAAAGAAACTCTAGACTTGCTCTGTTCAACATAGTAGCCACTAACCAGACAGTTTTTATATTTAAATTTAAAGTATTTAGTAAAATAAAATAAACCAGTTGTACTAGTCACATGTCAAGCGTACAGTAGTGGCTATGGTATTAAACAGTGCTGCTGGAGAACGTTCCAACCATTGGTCAAAGTTTTATTGAACAAGCCTCTCTAGTTTTGTTTTTCCTGGCTGAAATTTACTTCTTTTATTCATTTATTTGTCTATCATAAGTTCAATCATTTGAAAATACTTTCCCATGATAAATTTGAAAGCCTCTCTGTTAAGTGTGGTACACGGAATTTAAAGGACTTAGAATTCATACCAAAAATAAACCGTAATATTACATGGTAAATGTTCCATTAGTGGCATATACCAAATAATAATAATAATAAACCCATTGGCATGGAGTTGATTCTGACTCATAGTGACCCTATACAAAGACACAAATAAAACTAATTAATTTTCCCTCAGTATGGGATTGGTTATGCAATACACGTTTTGAATCTTTTTCTTTGCTAATGCCATAGCTGTCAGAAAGAAATAGCTGGACACTGGTGTCTAGTATGTTTATATTTATTGTTGAAAAGATCCAATCAATACCAGTCTGAACGTTAACTAATAGTATGGCTTTGACACTGTCCAAACAATATCATAGTTAATAGCAATTTTAATGTCCAAAACCACCATAATTGCCCTCAGAAATCGATAGATCGATAAAAGACTCTTTTTGGTTTTAGATACAAGTATTGAACCATACATCACATTTTGAAAAGGTTACTTTTCAAACCTTTTCAAAATGACAACCCAGATAATTTTGAATTTGTTTGAAAACCAAGCAGAAACAAGTGAATTCTCATTTTTAAAGCCTTCAAATTTAGACTTAAAGTAGTGAAAATATGACTTTATGATTTTATTATATGCTATTTAAATTTAAGGTCTTTTGCATGCTTTCATTTATTTTATAAAGTCACACGTAAGTAACAGTGTTCTAAATAACTTAAAATTTTTGTAAACCATTGTTAAAGGAGTAAATTATCCAAATGTATTGAGACATATATTTTGGATTTTAAAAATATATTTGATCAAGAAACAAATTTATAGAAAGCTTTCTGGAAGTATTCCCTTGTAATGAAAACAGTTTTCTTTCATCTCATTCTTTTATTCTTTTTTCACTTATACATAACTTATGTGCTGAGATTCTTCTATGACAGTGTCTCATTTTAGAACATTTCGCCCCAAAGAGAAATTGCCAAAGATCCTACAGTGAGATGTATAAATACCATGCTTGCCTTAGTTGGAGCTACCAACTAAGACAGAAGCAAAAAGCCTAAGACTATCATGTTATTTGGAGCAAATGATGGTGTTAGCATTTAAAAAGCAATCACATATATTGATTACATTCAGTATTTAGGAAACACTGATAGACATGCAATGGTTTGTTTGTTTTCTAAGTTGCTGGCCGATGTCAAGCGAATTATCTGGGTCTCATCTCTGATACATGAACTGTTCTTCTTTTGGCATGTGTTACTGGAATTGTGAGTAATGTTCTGATCGAACTTACATCTTTTGAAACACTGTTCTAATTTAGCCAGGCTCGCTAAAGCTTAGATTGTTATTTGGACATTTTTAACCTTTAATATCTGTAAAGATTGTACCAGTGCAGATTCCTTATTGCTTCTAAAATGGTTATTAACATGATCAAAGTGCCTATCGTTTCTAAGGAGGCAGAAAACAATCTCTTCTGTCCTAGAATCCAAACAAAATGTCCCAAGGGGACTGGTCTTTTTGTATCCTATTTAGTATCTACCTACCAAACAACTGAATGCTGTTATTGCCTGTGCTATTGTTTTTGCCTACAGTGGAGACACAAAAAACACTTCTCCATTATTGAAACCGACAGGGTTTGGGTATAGTAGCAAGACACCAATCATCTGGGGGCTGAACTGAGGGTAGAGGAAATTAGTAGGGAGATTAAAACAAACAAATCCATTGCTGTTGAGTTGATTCCAACTCATAGCAACCCTATAAGACAGAGCAGAATTGCCCCATAGCGTTTCCAAGGAGCAGCTGGTAGATTTGAACTGCTAACCTTCATGTTAGCCCCTGTAACTCTTAACCACTGCACCACTAGGACTTCAGTAGGAAGAGAGAAGAAATGAAAAAAGTCTGGGTATAGATTTGGGTGTGAGGGGAGTCAAGCTGAGGTTACGGTATAAATTTGAATAGGGGTCAGGGCAACTAGAACAGACACTAAGAACTCAAGGACATCTGACATAATTATGGGTGTGCATTAAAAGCCACCTAGCCTAGGCCATGGGTATTTCAGTAAAGACTGTGTTAATGTAGGGATTTTAATCTATTTCAAGGCAACAGGAATAAGAACTAAGCCCAGCTAATGGGAAATGAGTTGAGTCAAAATGGGTTTATTTATCAGATGTCAAGGGGTGGGCAGGACAGCGTTGCCACCATTGTTTATCTCGTGAACTGGATTGAGAGAGTTGGGAGGAGAGAGAGACCCTGAGTAACAGCCAGAAATTTTAAAATACATGGTGAGATTCCAATGATTCTACTGTCATTGAATTTTTTTTTTCTATCAATGGAACCTGATAAATTTGCTATGCTGACTTCATCATTCACCTAAACCCCCCCATTCAATTTTCTTAAACTTTAACAGGTTTGAGTTTTGATCTGTATTATTATATTAGCCTGCATTCTGCCTTCTTTATCTCTGAATGTCTTATTTATCCATTACCAGTTGTAGTCAAGAGGACTCTGATTCATGGCAACCCCGCATGCGTCAGAGTAGAGTTGTGCTCCAAAGGGTTATCAATAGCTGATGTTTTGAAATAAAATGCTAGGCATTTCTTCTGAGGTGACTCTGGGTGAACTCAAACTCCCAAGATTTTGGTTAGCAGCCAAGTGTGTTAGCTGTTTGCACCACCTAGGGACTCCATTTATCCGTGAAGATACTCTTAAAAACTACCTCATTTTTAAAGCTTTACCAGATCTGTTCATCAAAATTAATCACGCCTTCTTCTGAACTTCCTTGTTACTTTACCTCTAAATAGCACTTATCTCAGGGGCCTTGTTGGCACAGGTTCAACTCAATGGCAATGGGCTTTTTTTTTTAGTGCTTATTTCATGCTATGGTCCAGTTTTCTTCTATATGTTCTTTTTTTAAAATTAGATTGTAAGCTTAGGATGGAGAGGAATGATATGTTGTTTATCTTTCTATCTTCCTAGCACCTTACAAAGTGGTTCGCGTATAGTAAGTGTTCGATAAATGTCTATTCAATCAAATTACATGATATTTACATAAATTTTAAGCCTTGCACAATTACTTGTCTCCAGATGGGTCATTTAGTCTACTTTGCCCTCAGTTCTTCATTTGTAAATTGGGGAGACAGCTTTCTCTTACTTAATTTATAGATTAATTTTAGAGTTAGGGAATTCATATAAGGAAGAGCCAGTACAGACAGTCATTAACTCAACAGATATTACTGAACATTTAAAATTTGTCAAGCTCTCTTCTAGACATTGTTAGTTACTAGAATTGTTGCAGGGCCAACCGGGGGCAGACAGCATTTGAACTTTGGCCACACAAGAGATAACTAATATCCCTGGTTTACACAACAGGCCAGCCTCACATCAGACCCTTTATAACTGCATTGCTTGAATTATGCTTTTAAAAAATAGTATTGAAATAGTAAGAATGCAAAATTGGTAATACATATGAACAACTAGAAAGAAAAAATAGCACCCAAAAGGATAAAGGTGGTAAGTTAAAATGATATTAAACAGCAAAATATAAGCAGAGGTATTTCGTAATAAAACAACAAAAATAAGCCTAAGAAAGACTAAAATAATTTTGGCAAAGAAGGTGCTGTGTTCTGAAGTGGATGTCTATGATCAGCAGGCAGCTTGCCTTGTTATTCTCGTTTTTCTGGGGTACCTTCTGGATAGTCCATGTAGGGAAGAGAGATTTTGGGCTTATATCCTTTGATTTCTGCTAATGCTGGAAAAAACATTTTCTTAGAATAACCTACTTCAGGAAACTCCTCTTGTACCATTCCACAATAATCTTGTTTGGTCTGAGTAGGGCTGAACCTCTTACTCAACAACCTCACCACAGCAGTACTGACTCAAGCTGAGTCAGTGCAAAAAATGCCCTCTCCAGCATGCTTGCAGGAGCACTTGGGATTGTAAATTATAAGGACTGCATTGGTTTAGGGCTGCAGGTTATCCATTTATTGCACGTGGAGAGAATATGTCTAAGAATGCATCCAAGCAGAGCTGAAGATACACAGAAAGGCATAGTCATGATGATAACCTCTGAATCCCTTGATCCAGTCTTGCCCAAATCTCCTTCAACTTCCTTACATTCCAGTTTTGTTGGGCTGCTATATTTTCTCCTTTTCCTTAAGCTAATTTAAGTTGGACTTTTTTTCTTTTTTTACTTACATCTAAATGAATCCAGATTAATATGTTCTTTATAGTCTAATATCTAGACTATATCCAGTTCGGTCTGGCCCAAAGTCATTGCGATTCAAAGTCCAATTTAGTTATTAAATTTGCCATCAGATTTCTTTTTACTCCTCAAGGTTATAGCCAAGGATTTGGTAGGTTCTGAAACCTTGGAGTCTTTACTATAGAAATTGCTAGTTTACTAGGAATTCTACAGATTAAGACTGAAATTGAGATCAATAAGGCTCTCTGGGGACTATTTGATCCAGAAAATTCCTGAAGACACATTTATCTGAAAAACTTGCTATTTCTGTGTATCTTTTACTGTCAAGCATCTCTCTCTTTTTTTTTTTTTAATTGTGCTTTAGATGAAGGTTTACAGAGCAAAGTAGTTTCTCATTAAACTATTAATATACATATTGTTTTGTGACATTGATTGCCAACCCCACAACATGTCAACACTCTCCCCTTCTCGGCCTTGAGTTCCCTATTACAAGCTTTCCTGTCCTTCCTGCCTTTTTGTCCTTGCTCCTGGGCTGGTGTGCCCATGAAATCTTGTTTTGTTTTGTGGGCCTGTCTAAACTTTGGCTGAAGGGTGAACCTCAGGATTGACTTCAGTACTGAGTTAAAAGGGTGCCCAGCTATGTGATGGGGTTGATATTTCCAAGACTCAAGTATTTCATGGTTAATGCAGATGACAGTATCTAAAAGACTGAATGATTAATGGAATCAAAAATGAAGTCGTATAAAAAATATTTGCTTATGATTTAGATTAATTTGTAACTGGGATATTTACAAATCTCCACAATGATGTATTTGGTAGTTATGTCTTCAAGGACAAAGATAGTGAAAACATTTAAATGAAAACATTGCTTTGTGATAACAATACTATTTCCCAAGTTATAAGTGTCTAGAAGATCAAGACTTCTGTGTTGGAGTCACAACTATGAGTATTGCTATTATGTAACCACTCAGAATAATGAGTTGGCTATGGTTGGATAACGCATACTCATTTTCCAGTGTTATACCTTTTTATTTGATAGGAACCAATTTAGCCTTTCAGTGGTAGTGTAATTTACTCGTTATTTTTAAAAAACTGCTCATATTAATCTAAGATTCGCTTTCCTTGAGTTCCCTTATATCCTGCATTGATATTTTATATTAATAAATTAATTTGATGACTCACTTACTACTGTCAACAGTTTAATTTTTTAAGCTGTTGAAGTCCCATGTAGAAGAGTGTGAATGTGTAACATATGACGTCACTGTGATATCAAAAAACAAAACCCGTTGCCATTGAGTCGATTCCGACTCATAGCAACCCTATAGGACAGAGTGGAACTGCACCATAGGGTTTCCCAGGAGTGGTTGTGGCCTGTTGGTTAGCAGCCATAGCTCTTAACCGCTGCACCACCAGGGCTTCAAGCTCCGTGAAAACACAGTTTCAGATTTATGGACTAGTTCTTAAGGTGTATGTACCTACCAGTAATCTCCCCATGCAAATTGCTTTCTCTGCCATGTTTTCTTCTTAATGCACATCTACAAATGGCTAAATGGTAGATGAATAAACTAACAGATGGTTTTACCTTAATGGCTGCATCTTTGGATGCATCATTAGTTTCACGTCTGTGCTGCCCAAGGAACGCTGGCTTTACTGTGGGCAGCTGGCTGGCAGTTCCTTAGGGGATTGTCACACACATAATCTAAGCATCCTAGCTGTGAATGCAGTCCCTTGGTGTCTACTCTGGCAAGGAAAGTTGCTCAGAGACAGCCTAATCCTCTTGTCAATTCGGAGCACCTAGAAAAGGACTCTTAAATCCTAAAACTTTATCTACCCTCACTTCTTTTTATTTAAGTCAATTGATTTGTCGAGGATTATTATTTATTTATTTTCTTTTGGTGATTAATGAGACTTGGGATTGTTGTAAAACAGAAGATGTTTCTTTCAACTGAAAAAAGTTGATGTAATGAGATAAAAGATAAGAGGTAAAAATTACATAACGGTCGGGCAACTACTAAATGCAATCAGAAGGGGTTTGTTGTTGCTTTTTGCTTTGACTTACCAAATAAAAATAGGGGTCAATGCACAGTTATTAGCCGTGCTCTTCTAATTTACTACACAAAGACTCTCAGGTTAAATGTTTATAAATATATCTGGAGTAATGGTTTGGTTGAACTCATGAACTCACCAATTTATCAGTGAATCTCCTGAGGCCTCTGGAATGCCTTATGGAAGTATTCGGTAAAAAGAACAGACAACAACAAAAATTTGTCTTTGCAATGTGGTGGAGAACTACAAAGTAACTGTCTATATCACACATATAAAACATACAAAAATATGAGAACATAAGGAGAAGGCAAGATCAAATGAAATCTATTAATATCACTTTTGTCTTCTGATGAATTCAGATTTTTAATTTGACACACACCACTATGGAATGATGTATTAGAGAGTTTTTCTGTGCCAGTGTTGCATAACAAAAAACCCTGTGACCTCAGTGGATTACATCAAAAATAATGTATTCCTTACTCACAGGTCTACATCTCTGCTCCAGGCTCTGGGTGGGTTTGCTATAGTTTGTTGCCATCTAGTCTGCTCCAACTCATGGAGACCTTATATGTAACAGAATGAAATGGCGCCCGGTCCTGAACTCTGGTCATGATTGTTGGTATGTTCGAGCCCATTGTTGTGGCTATTGTGTCAGTTTAGCTCATTGAGGGTTTCTCTCTTTTCGTTAGCCCTCTGCTTTACCAAACATGATGTCCTTTTCTAGCAATAGATTTTTTCTAATGACGTGTCCGTAGTAAGAGAGTCAAAGTCTCTCCATCTTGGCTCCTAAGGAAAAATTTGGTTTTATTTCTTCTAAGACTGATTTCCTTCATTATTTTAGCCATCATGTTATATTCAGTATTCTTCATCAACACCACAGTTTGAATACATCAGTTATTGTCTTCCTTTTTCATTATCCAAAGTTCATGTGCATATGTGGCAATTGAAAAGCCCATGACTTGGGCCAGACTCACTTTAGTCCTCAATGACATCTTTGCTCTGGGTAGCTTTCAGCCTGTGGAATATATCTGTCTTACCCAGGCTGAAGGAACAGTGACTGACTAAGGCATGTTCTTCTCATGACAGAAGGAAATAGACAAGAGGTCAAGACAAAATATGTAAAATCTCTACTTGAGTAGGACATATATGATATCCCTTCATATTCTCTCGGTCAAAGCAAGTCATATAATCAAGGCCAACATTAATGAGATGGAGACATATACTTCTTTTCTAGGGGGATGAGGAGTGACTATTCATAGAACAATACAATCTACTTAAATTTTGTTCTCTTGAAAACAAATACTCACTTTCCTTTCTTCTGGCCACAAAATACACTCACCCTTACCCCAAAACTACTCTCTGAGCCTCAAGGTTTCATTCTTTTAAAGCATCAGGCTCGAATTTCAAAATCTTGTAATAATCTCTACATCATATCTTCCCCTCCCCGCTAAACAATATTCAGTGGTAGAATAGGACAGGATAACCTTCACGAATACAGTTTTCTTGCCACTCACCATTTGGCCCCAAAGCCAATACCATAAATTTTAGGTTTTTCTTCAGGTAGCTCCCACTTGCGGTATCAATTTCTGTATTAGTTTTTGTTTACTTAACTCATGCTGTGTAAAAATCAATCCAAGCACATCCATAACATACAACAACGCTCATTTAGTTCTCATAAATGTGCCTGTGGTCTGACTGTGATGGCTCTGCCCTAGGCTGTGGCTAAGGATCAGGTCATGCCACGTGTCTGTTATCTTAGGACCCAGGTTGAAAAAGCAGTTGCCACCTGGGAGAGAGTTTTCTTGGGGGAGAGGCTAAAAGTGCAAGAGACAAAGACAAATCACCCAAGCCCGTTTTAAGATTTTGCTTGGACGTGGTTTATGTCATATCCTCTCACATTCTGATGCCCAAAGTAAGTCAGGTGGCCAAACTGAAAATCAATGAAATGGAAAATTATACAATTCCCATAGAAGATGGGAGGGAAGAGTGAGTATTTGCTAAACAGTAATATAATTTACCTCAAAAGAGTAAGTGGGTTGAGGCCAAATAAGGTATAGCTGTGGACCTCAACATTTATAAACTTAGGATAAGAGGAAGTTTTACCTTTAAAAAAAAAAAAACTCATATGTTTCCCTGGATACTTTTCTCTGTGCCATTATAGGTCCTCTTAGCCCTACTTCTACACCAAGTTTACTCTGCTAGAAAATTTCTGGGAAGATGTAGAACCACATGGAATAAATCACTCAAATTGTAGGCCACAGTTTTTTTTTTTTTTTAAATTTCTTTGAAGAGATTATTTTCAGTGAGACAATCATGCATTTCAAGATTTCAAAATTAGCATTTTTAGTTCCTTGTTTTGGAATTGTAATCTTTAAAATGAAAGACCTTTACATTTTGTTGATGAGTAGAAACAGGAGAAGGGAATACAAATGAAACAGAATTTCAAGTCTTGAGGCTTATGATTGCTTTGACCCATTATTTGTAATGCTCACTGACACCACATAACCTAGCTTTATAATTTATTATACAATATTAAAAGATAAACAAAGTAGAGGAAAGGTTTATAAATGTGAAGAAATTATCATAACAGAAAAATTGTTGTGCTATTATCATTTTGTAAATAAAAAATCTTGGTTAAAGAGGATTTCTGGAGTTAAAAGCTAGGTTAACCTGCCTCTTAATTGCAGCATGAAGCATTAAAATACCAAACCAAAAAGTAAAACATATGATTCTGAATCACTGAGCAATCAGAATTATAATAATTTGGCATAGTTTTTGTCATTGTTGACCAAAAAATTTTTTTATGCTAAATGATTTTCTCAAAAGATGGTTATAAAAGAAGATAAATACAAACTGATAGAAATACAAATGCTTTTTTATCTCATGATTTTGCTTTCACTCATGCTCAGATGAACTTCATTTACTCCTGCACAGGTGTTTCCACCTTTATAATGAGTTCAATTCAACTCAACAAACATTTATGTAGCCCCAAGCATGGGCAAGACTCCAGGGGGATATAAAGGCAAAAGTGGTCCTTTAATTTGGTGATATAGTCCACTGGGGAGAATATGTCATCTACTGCAGCTTGCCTTTGAAGAAACAACCTTACTCAGCTTTTAACCTTTAAAAGTATTAATCAGTGTTATAATAAAGTTGTAGTACTTCTAATAAAGATTTTGACAAGGTAAATGTCAGCTCCTCTCCCTGCCAGTCCACTATATTGCCTGATATTTTGGTTTCAACATCATAAAATGACACTGCTGGAGAGTGCCTGCAATAGTGAGATTTATTTTATAACCTATTCAGCAGAAATTGTTTCCATGGCTGTCGGCCATTGGATGTATGTTAACTCTATGAATTGGCACAAGAAGCTCTTCCATTTGAGTTAATCCAAGTGTGGCTCTTCTCCACCTATACTTCCATCAGTGAATGCATGAGCCTTTTGAAAAGGGTACTAGAAAAAGCACTGAACTGGCCATTTGAATAGAGAGGTTACAGTTCTGGGATCATCACTATGCGGCTCTGTCGTACTTTACTTTTTTTAATCTAATAAAAAAGGAATTTGACATCTATGATTTCTAAGATGTCATTCAGCTTTATTTCATCCTCTATTTATTGCTTCCTATCTTCAGTCTCTGGAAACCCTGGTGGTGTTGTGGTTAAGTGCTACGGCTGCTAACCAAAATGTCGGCAGTTTGAATCCAGGCACTCCTTGGAAACTCTATGGGGCAGTTCTACTCTGTCCTATAGAGTCACCATGAGTAGGAATTGACTCGACGGCAATGGGTTTTGGTCTTCAGTCTCTACTGTAAATTAGAGTAGAAGCCCTCCAGGTTCAGAATCAAAGAAGCCTGGCTCCACTCCCTGTTGGCTTTGTGAGCTTAGGTTTCCTTATCTGTAAAACAGGCAACAATGGCTTTCCTTCTGAGTCATTGGCAAGATTAAAGTAGCTACAATTTGAATAATGCTTAAGACACTGCTTATTACAGAGCTGGTGCTTCTCCCTTTTGCTCTCCAAGTGTCACGATCTTTATTTCTTTCCCCGTCTCCTCACTTTTTTACCTCTGTTTGCTCCTCAGGCCTTTTAGAAATGGCCTGACTAGGTGTTCTGTGAAAAGAGGAAACTTGAGCCTACTGTGCTCTCTATGGGGTTCTACTTGGCAAAGACAGCTGGATAATGGGTAAGACTGTCTCAGTGGCCCTGGGTTGTTATGACAGAAGAAACCAATTCATTTTGTATAAGAAAATGACGGGGAAGGCTAGCCACACTATGACTCAGATATAATAATTCTTCCTTGGTTTTGCAGAGACACTCCAAAGACAGTCTGTATGAAAATTTAGCTCCAAAAGGAAAGCAATGTTGAGGCCAGCGTTTAGCAAACTTCCACAAGTCACATGCTACCTTCAACATTTCAGCTCCATTAGTTTTCCCTCAGTCCTATCACTCACTTAATGTTTTCCATTCTTTATTTAAAACTACCTAAATTACTCCTCCATGCGTCTGTCAGTTTGTCATACTATGGGGGCTTGAGTGTTGCTGTGATGCTGGAAGCTAAGCCACCAATGTTAAAACACCAGTAGGGTCAGCCATGGTGGGCAGGTTTCAGTGGAGCTTGCAGACTAAGAGAGACTAGGAGGAAGAACATAGTGGTCTACTTCTGAAAAAAATTAGACAGTGAAAACCTTATGAACATTGGCTGATATAGTGCCAGAAGACGAACCCCTCAGGTTGGAAGGCACTCAAAAGATGACTGGAGAAGAGCTGCCTCATCAAGGTAGAGTCGGCCTTAATGACGTGGATGGAGTGAAGCTTTCAGGACTTTACTGAGGTGACACAACTCAAAATGAGAAGAAACAGCTGCAAAAATCTGTTAGTAATAGGAACATGAGATGTACGAAGTATGAATCTAGGAAAATTGGAAATTGCCAAAAATGAAATTGAACATGTTAACTTCGATATCCTGAGCATTAGTGAGCTGAAAGGGACTCATGTCGGCCATTTTAAATTAGAGAGTCATGTGGCCTACTAGGCCAGGAATAACAAACTGAAGTGAAATAGCATCACATTCATTGTCATAAAGAACATTTCAAGATCTATCCTGAAATACATCACTGTCAGTGGTAGGATAATATCCATATATCCATATGCCTACAAGGAAGACAGTTAATACAACTATTATTCAAAGTTGCACACCAACCACTAAGGCCAAAGATGAAGAAATTGAAGATTTCTACCAAAACTGCAGTCTGAAATTGATCAAACATGCAATCAAGATGCTTTGATAATTACTGGTGATTGGAATGCAAAAGTTGGAAACAAAGAAGAAAGATCGATAGTTGGAAAATACAGCCTTGGTGATAGATACGATGCCAGAGATTGCATAATAGAATTCTGCAAGATCAATGACTTCTTAATTGCAAATACCATTTTTCACCAACATAAGTGTGACGATACACATGGACCTTGCCAGATGGAATACATAGGAATCAAATTGAATACATCTGTGGAAACAGAAGATGGATATCATCAGTCAGAACAAGGCCAGGAGTTGACCATGGAAGAGACCATCAATTACTCATATCCAAGTTTAAGTTGAAGGTGAAGGAAGTTAAAACAAGTCCACAGGAATCAAAGTACAACCTTGAGTATATCTCACCTGAATTTAAAGACCATCTCAAGAATAAATTTGACTCATTGAACACTAATGACTGAAGACCACAGGAGCTGTGGAACAACGTCAAGGACATCATACATGAAGAAAGCAAGACGTCATTAAAAGGACAGGAAAGAAATAAAAGACCAAAATGGGTGTCAGAAGAGACTCTGAAACTTGCTCTTGAAGATATTGTAGCTAAAATGAATGAAAGAAATGATGAAGTAAAAGAGTTGAACAGAAGATTTCAAAGGGTGGCTGGAGAAGATAGAGTAAAATTATTATAATGAAATGTGCAAAGGCCTAGAGATAGAAAACCAAAAGGGAAGAACACACTTGGCATTTCTCAAGCTGAAAGAACTGAAGAAAAAGTTCAAGCCTTGTGTTGCAATATTGAAGGATTCTACAGGGAAAATACTAAACGACGCAGGAAGTATCAAAAAAGGATGGAAGGAATACACAGAGTTACTGTACAAAAAGAATTAGTTGACATTCAACCATTTCAAGAGGTAGCATATGATCAAGAACTTATGACACTGAAGGAAGAGATTCAAGCTGCACTGAAAGCACTGGTGAAAAACAAGGCTGAAGGAATTGACTGAATACCAGTTGAGATGTTTCAGCACAGAGATGGCAGCGCTGGATGTGCTCACTCATCTATGCCAAGAAATTTGGAAGACAGCTACCTGGCCAAATGACTGGAAGAGATCCATATCTGTACCCGTTCCAAGGAAAGGTGATCCAACAGAATTTGGAAATTATCAAATAATATCATAAATATCATGAACAAGTAAAATTTTTTTGAAGATCATTTAAAGGAGGTTGCAGCAGTACATTCACAGGGAACTGCCAGAAATTCTAAGCAGATTCCAAAGAGGACGTGGAACCAGGAATATTATTGCTGATGTCAGATGGATCTTGGCTGAAAGCAGAGAATACCAGAAAGATGTTTATCTGTGTTTTATTGACTATGCAAAGGCAATCGACTCTATGGATCATAACAAATTATGGATAACATTGCAAGGAAAAGAAATTTCAGAACGCTTAATTGTGCTCATGAGGAACCTGTACACAGACCAAGAGGCGGTCATTCTAACAGAACAAGAGGATACTGTATGGTTTAAAATCAGGAAAGGTGCGCATTAGAGTTGTATCCTTTCACCATAGTTAGTCAATCTGTATGGTGAGCAAATAATCCAAGCTGGACTACGTAAAGAACACGGCATAAGGATTTGTGGAAGACTTGTTAACAACCTGTGTTATGCAGATGACATGACCTTACTTGCTGAAAGCATAGAGGACTTAAAGCATTTACTGATGAAGATCAAAGACCACAGCCTTTGGTATGGATTACACCTCAATATAAAGAAAACAAAAATCCTCACAACTGGACAAATAAGCAACATCATGATAAATGAAGAAAATATTGAAGTTGTGAGGAGTTTCATTTTACTTGACTCCACAATCAGCATCCACGGAAGAAGCTGTCAAGAAATCAAAAGACTCATTGCATTGGGCAAATCTGTCACAAAAGACCACTTTAAAGTGTTAAAAAGCAAAGATGTCACCTTGAGGACTAAGGTGAGCCCGACCCAAGCCACGATATTTTCAATCACTTCATATACACGTGACAGCTGGACGATGAATAAGGAAGGCAGAAGAAGAA
Organism: Loxodonta africana; assembly: GCF_030014295.1. Lineage (NCBI taxonomy): Eukaryota > Metazoa > Chordata > Mammalia > Proboscidea > Elephantidae > Loxodonta > Loxodonta africana. The sequence goes on from NC_087361.1 coordinate 40,924,396, forward strand.
TTGATGCCTTTGAATTATGGTGTTGGCAAAGAAAGTTGAATATACCATGGACTGCCAGAAGAAGGAACAAGTCTGTCTTGGAAGAGCACAGCCAGAGACTCCTTGGAAGCGAGGAGGCAAGACTTTGTCTCATGTACTTTGGACGTGTTACTCGAAGGGAGTAGTCCCAGAAGAAGAACATTACATTTGGTAAGGTAGAGGCTCAGTAAAAAAAGAGGAAGACCCTCAACAAAATGGATTGACACAGTGGCTTCAACAACGGGTTCAAACATTAATGATTGTGAGGATAGTGCAGGACCGGACAGTGCTTTATTCTGTTGTACACAGGGTTGCTATGAGTTGGAACCGACTCAACAGCACCTAACAACAAAAACGACATATTGACGATCTAGGTTGAAATTTCAGCTGTCGCCCTTTAGCCATGTATGACCTTTGTAAAATTCCTTAACATCTTTTTGCCTGTTTTCTCCTTTTTAAAAATGAGGATAACAATAGTGTAATAAAATTTTTGTGCAGATCTTCCTTGTTCATGAGTTAGTATAGGTAAAATTCTCAGAATAGTACCTGGTGCCTTGTAGTATTGGGTGTTAATATTGTTGTAATTATTCTCCTTAGAAAGAGAGGGCCAAGTTAACCTCAGAGTCTTCAAAACCATTATTCAACGTGAAGACCTGAGTTTAGCTTGAACAGTCCAGCTAATATTTTACTAGAACACCAAACCAAGCAGTTTGGGTAATCTTTTTTTTTTTTTTTTTAAAACTATGGCAATTTGGCCTTATTTCATAATGGTTAGATTGCTTCTGGTAAGACTTCATGAGTTTCTTTCTCTGCTCCTCTAAAGTGCCAATTAAAAGATTTCATATTCGAAATTCTATTATTTATTACTTTACACTGTCACTTAAAGTAATAAATCTACCCAGGTTTAAAAGTTTAAGTCAATAAAATATTGCCTATGCTCCCACCACAACTTTTAAAAAACATATCATGCAGAATGCATGATATTTTAATTCTGCCATGATATATTGGAGAATGATATTCTAAATTATAATATCCATACAATGAATCAATATAACATTAACTTTTTAAAATGCTGGAATAAAGAAAGAAATTTACCATGCCCAAGGCTCGTGGTTAATTGTTCATATTAACATAAGTGGAAAAAAGTGGAAGAAAGCAAATAACATGTTATGGTTTTAAAGATTCAAAGACAATAAATAAGCTACTCAGTATGAACACAAATATGTATTCTTATTCGAATGCTCTACTTTTATTCTGTGACTGCTGTCAGAGGTCCTTTGAGAGGTGGACAGTGGGTATTTGTAGTTTAATGTAGACTATTTTATTCTCTGTAGGGGGTTACTTGCTTTCATAATCGTGTTCCTGGAGGGATATCAGGTGACTTGCTTAGGTGTGAAGGAAAAGGAAACAAGGGCGTGGAATATTTTCTTTGCCTTGCCTGGTCATGAAATCTCAAAATGGCATGGCTAGTGGTTAAGGAAGAAAGCAACTTGAAAGTGTTCACGCCTATTTCTCTCTGGTTTGTGCTTCCTGGTCATTCAAGCTCTTTTCAGAGCTTTCCTTACGTAGGTTTTGAATATATGCCAAAGTTTCTTTAGATGGATAGCTCATAAAGTAACTGGTTGTAACATTTAGGCAATACCTGAGACAAAAGGATTATACGATTAAAAGGTGGGGTTAGGGAACAATACATCCCTTCACCCCTAGTCCCCAGACATGGTCCCAATATGTATGGGTGCAAAGTGAATTATGTATTTGCGTCACTGGAAGAGAGGAATGGACTGGAATGAGATTTACATTCTGAAGGCTTGGAAAAGATGCTTAATTAAATAGGCAAGAGTAGTGTCAGGGTTTTTTTCTGGGTTAGTATCAGGGTGGAAAAAGATATACCTGACATAGTTCTAGATCTGAACGAGTTTACCTTCTAGTTGAGGAGGCAATACACACATATGCAAATGCCTAAGCAATTTGTGGAAAATGATAGTTTGCCAACTTCTACAAGGTAATTTTTATTGAAGAACTAAATGAGTAAGTTCAGTTCATTTTGGAAAGGAGAGACAGTGGTCGACCTGCCTTTTTTAAAAAAAGAAAAGCCAACAGTTAGGGCAGTTAAGGTGATTACAGTGAAAAAGATAGGCATTGCAAGGATGTGGAAAACTTGTACAATGAAGTGAGCCAATACAAGGAAAAAATACAGGTTGGTTGTACTGGCTGGTTCATGAAAGCAGGGTCAGATTTTAGAGGGCTTTGAATGCAAGACTAAAGAATTTAAACTTTATTCTATAGGACAAAGTGTAATTAAAAAATTTTGACAATACATAAAAACCTGTGCATTTTTTTTTTATGATGAGAGCATATAGTTCTCTCCAAATTTTGTGTTACTTATATTCTCTACAAAACAAACAAACCTGTTGTCCTCCAGTCAATTCTGACTCTTAAGGACCCCATGTGTTACAGAGTAGAACTGTGCTCCATGGGGTTTTCTTGGCTACAGTCTTCACAGAGGCAGACTGCCAGGCCTTTCTTCTCCTGTACCGCTGGGCAGGCTTGTATGCTGTCGACCTTTAGGTTAGTAGTCCAGCGCAAACTGTGCAACCCCGGGACTCTTACATTCCCTCCAAGTATATTTATGTTAACAATCAAAGGAAATTAAAGTACTGCATACAGGAGAAATCTATATTCTAGTTCTGATTTTAAGTTATTCCTGTTATTGCCTATGAATTTTAAGAGTTACTTTATGTTACAGAAGGGATAAGAAGAAGCAGTCATCAGGAATAATATGTTCAACCAATTAATATTTTTAAAAAACAGGAGAATCTGTCATATATTGTAGCAACCAGATGAATATGCTCCACTTACAATAAATTACGTGTTCTAAATAGGTTTCCTACCAAAATTTATTGAAAATAGCATTTTGTTGCTATGACAACCTAGAATTGCAATTGGAAATGAGAATATTAAAGGTGAGACAGGAAAGACAAATAGTTCATAGTTAGCTAAATGGTATTCCTTTTAAAATTTTGTAAATCCAGTGATGAATTTGATATGCTCATCAAGTGTTCAAAAATGAAGAGTTTTCTCCCTTAAAATCATATGGTTTTAGAATGTCCAGTTATATCTGCATTATCTGTTGGTTATTAAGTGAAATGAATCACTCTCTTCCATCTTTTTCTGAATCCCAAAAGCCTTTTTTCATCAATTTGAGCTTCAATTACTTTTGGTAGATTCTGGACGTTTAGATTCCTAGTTCAGTTCAATATTACAGCTAAGTATTGATTACAGCTCTGGTTTTTAAAGTATGGCTTACAAATCCAAAGAGTTACACACTATATCTCTAAAGTTTCTTTAGAAAGAAGCATGGTCATTGTGGCTACTTGAATCATGTGTTTTCTATTTCTTTAGGTTTCACCTCAATATCACACTAGGAATCGCAGCTGTGAAGCCCAGCAAAAGTGCAGGCAACTTCATAGTTCAAAAAGCTGGAAGCAATTTGATAATAAATTACAAAATATTTTAATCCCTAATAATTTTTGACATAGATTACAGATGACCATTTGGAGAATAATGATACATTTTCTATTAATATTTATAAGAGATCCAGAGTGAAAATGTTGTTAACGTTAACATTCAGAAAAGTAAAGTTTTATTGTGTCGCTACTTGTAGAATTGAAAACAAATCTTCACTGGAATGAACATTATCAAGTTCCTAGCGTGGGGCAGACTCCCTGGGTGGCATCGATGGTTAACGTGCTCTGCTGCCAACCAAAAGATTGGTTCACCCAGTTGCCCCTTTGCATAGTCAATAAGACACAAGTAAACATCTTTCCGGGATTCTCTGCTTTCAGCCTGGATCCATCTGACATCAGCAATGATCTCCCTGGTTCCACCTCCTCTTCTACCCCGGTTTGAATTTCTGGAAGTTCTTTGTCGAAATACTGCTGCAGCCACTTTTGAATGATTTTTAGCAACATTTTACTTGCATGTGATATTAATGATATTGTTCGATAATTTCTGCATTCAATTGGATCACCTTTCTTGGGAATAGGCATAAATATGGATCTCCTCCAGTTGGTTGGCCAGGAAGCTGTCTTTCAAATTTCTTGGCAGGTATGAGTGAGCACGCCCAGCTCTGTATCTGTTTGTTGAAACATCTCAGCTGGTATCCCGTCAATTCCTGGAGCCTTGTTTTTTGCCAATGCCTTCAGTGCAGCTTGGACTTCTTCCTTCAGTACCATTCGTCGTATTCTACCTCCTGAAATGGTTGAACACTGACCAATTATTTTTGGTATAATGACTCTGTGTATTCTTTCCATCTTCTTTTGATGCTTCCTGTGTCATTTAATATTTTGCCTGTAGAATCCTTCAGCATTGCAACTTGAGGTATAATTTTTTTCTTCAGTTGTTTCAGCTTAGGAAATGCGGAGCGTGTTCTTCCCTGGCAACAACAACAGTTGCACCTGGGAAGGAAGGCCTGATGATCTACTTCTGAAAAATCAGCCACTGATAATCCTGTGGAGCACAGTTGTACTTTGAGATACATGTGGTTGCCATGAGTTGGAATCGAATCAACAGCGACTGGTTAGTTTGGTTTTACCCATCAAAGTAGATATGAGGTGCTTGGCTAATACATTCATGGCAATTACTTGCCTCTCTGATTTTTAAATGCCTGGAAAATAGGGGGCTATGACCTTATGAGTCTTTGTGTCCCCTCTTTTGAGAGAAATATTATAGCACCAATTGCTTATTTAACATGGTTATTATTGTTATTATTATTTTGTGGTATAAAGGTATTGACAATAGAAATATATTGTTGCTGTTGTTAGGTGCCATTGAGTCAGTTCTGACTCATAGAGACCCTATATACAACAGAACGAAACACTGCCTTGTCCTATGCCATCCTCACAATCATTGTTATACTTGAGCCCATTGTTGTAGCCACTGTGTCAATCCATCTTGTTGAGGGTCTTCCTCTTTTTCACTGACTCTCTGCTTTACCAAGCATGGTGTCCTTCTCCAGGGACTGGTCCCTCCTGATAACATGTCCAAAGTATGTGAGACATAGTCTCACCACCTTGCTTCTAAGGAACATTCTGAATGTACTTCTTCCAAGATAGATTTGTTCCTTTTTTTTGGTAGTCCATGGTATATTCAATACTCCTCACCAATGTAAAAAAAAAAAAAAAAAAACCACATATTAAATGCATCAGTTCTTCTTTGGTCTTCTTTATTCATTGTCCAGCTTTCACATACATACGAGGTGATTGAAAACACCATGGCTTGGGTCAGACACCTTAGTCTTCAAGGTGACATCTTTGCTTTTCAACACTTTAAAGAGATCTTTTGCAGTAGATTTCCCCAATGCAATGTGTTGTTTGATTTCTTGACTGCTGCTTCAATGGGTGTTGATTGTGGATCCAAGTAAAATGAAATCCTTGAGAACTTCAATCTTTTCTCCATTTATCATGGTGTTACTTATTGGTCCAGTTATGGGGATTTTTGTTTTCTTTATGCTGAGGTGTAATCCATACTGAAGGCTGTGGTCTTTGATCTTCATTAGTAAGTGCTTCGAGTCTTCTTTATTTTCAGCAAGCAAGGTTGTGTCGTCTGCATAATTCAGGTTATTAAATGTATTAGCTTTTGTAAATTTTTTTTTCTGTTCAGGTTTATTTTTAAGGTGTTTCTTTGAATGCAGACTGTTTAGACCATTACACATAAAAGATGGATTACGTATATATCTATATAAGTAGTATAGTGAATAAAGAAAAGTTTATGAATGCTGATATCTATGTGCTACCTGACAGTGTCTTCTTTACTATTCCAGAAATTTCCATCTTCTGTGCTGCATAATAGACACACATTAGGCACATGAGCTACTTACCTTTAGGAACGTGTATGAGCAAGTAGTGGAGTGACAGAAGAACCTCCAGAAGGAAATTTAAGTCAATTTTCTTTTTGCCTCAATAGCTTGTTTTCCCCCAACCTATCTCTAACTTGATATATATTTCTGCATAACCCAGTTTATTGCTATTATGACTAGTTTTGGCTCCATTGTTTTCTCATCGCTTGATATGTTTGGGGAAACACTGAATGTTTGTGAATACAATAAAGGAGTATTTTATGTTTTGGGGTCTTTAGCTATTCCTCTTGCTGGCATACTTTTCTGTTTGCTAAAGTGGAGCACTTTTATAGAAAAACACCTTGGTTTATCAAATACCCATTTATAGTTTCAACATCTCTTAGTTGGATTATCCCTCACTCAACTTGACACTCAGTTTTATTTTCCTTTGTTTGGATTTTCCATTATGTGGCATCTGTGATGTGTTGATCTGTTGCTAAAAGGACCATGGGAATTTTTCCAGATCTCCTTTTTTCTGAGTAATTTTGAAATTAATTAAGAGAGTGTAACCCTTTATTATAAATCAACATGGTCTTTTTTTTATAGAAAGAAAGGGAGGAAGAAAGAAAAAGGAAGGAAGGAAAAAAGGTGTTAGACTTTCCTAATTTTAGAGAAATAAAATTTTAAGCTGAAAAGAACTGGAAAAATAACCTAGCCTAGTGATTCTCACATTTTTAAAGTATTTTTTCATAGATATTTTTCCAGAACCTGATATAATAGCAATTTTTCTTTCAGTAAATGTTGATAAAAGTACATGGAAAAAAGTTTTATGAATTTAGTGACATTTTAAAATTAAACTTATGTTTTATAAGAACAATAGTATCTACATGCATTTGGAAAAATACTACATATATATAGATTGTTGTTGTTAGGTTTCGAGTCAGTTCCAACTCATAGAGACCCCAGGTATAACAGAAAGAAATGTTTCCCGGTCCTGGTCCATCCTCACAATTGCTGGTATGTTTAAGCCTGCTGTAGCTGCTGTGCCAATTCATCTCATTGAGGCTCTTCAACTTTTTCACTGACTCTCTACTTTACCAAGCATGATGTCCCTCTCCAGGGATTGGTTCCTCCTGATAACATGTCCAAAGTAAGTGAGACGAACTCTTGCCATCCTCACTTGTATTCTTCTGGGGTCCATAGTATATTCAATATTCTTCACAAATACCATAATTCAAATGTGTTGATTCTTCTTTGGCACTCCGTATACATTGTTCAGCTTTCACATGTGTATGAGAGGATTGAAAATACCATGGCCTGGGTCAGGTGCACCTTAGTCATCAAAGTGAGATCTTTGCTTTCCAAGATTTTAAAGAAGTCTTTTGCAGCAGATTTGCCCAGTGCAATATGTCGTTTGGTTTCTTGACTTCTGCTTCATGGGCTTTGATTGTGGTTCCAAGAAAAATGATATCGTGGACAACTTCAATCTTTTCTCCATTTATCATCATGTTGCTTATTGGTCCAGTTGTGAAGATTTTTGTTTCTTTACGTTGAGGTGTGATCCATACCGAAGGCTATAGTCTTTGATCTTCATCAATACATGCGTCAAGTCTTCTTTATTTTCTGTAAGCAAGGTTGTGTCATTTGCATCACGCACATTGCTAATGAGTCTTCCTTCAATCCTGATGCCTCGATCTTTTTCATATAGTCCAGTTTTTCAGATTATTTGCTTAGCATATAAAAAATTGAATAAATATGGTGAAATGATACAACCCTACTACACACCTTTTCCAGTTTTAAGCCACAGAGTATCCCCTTGTTATGTTCGAAAGGCTGCCTCTTGATCTATCTACAGGTTCCACATGAACACAATTGAGTGGTCTGGAATTCCCATTCCTTGCAATGTTGTTCATGACTTGTTATGATCCACACAGTCTAATGTCTTCGTGTAGTCAATAACACACAGGTAAACTTCTTTCTGGGTATTCTGTTTTCAGCCAGGATCCATCTGACATCAGCAATGATATCCCTCGTTCCATGTCCTCTTCTGAATCCAGCTGGAATTTCTGGCCATTTTCTATTAATAAATGGCTGCAGCCGTCTTTGAATGACCTTCAGCAAAACTTTCATTGTATGTGATGTTAATGATATTATTCAATAATCTCTGAATCCCGTTGGATAACCTTTCTTTTTAATAGGGCACCAATATGAATCTCTGCCAGTTGATTGGCTAGGTAGCTATTTTCCAAATTTCTTGGCATAAATGAGCGAGCACTTGCAACATTACATTCATTTATTGAAGCATCTCAATTGATGTTCCATCAGTTCCTTGACCCTTGTTTTGCCAATGCTTTCAGTAAGCTTGGACTTCTTCCTTCAGTACCATTGTTTCTTGATCATATGTTATCTCCCGAAATGGCTGAAAGTCAACCAATTCTTTTTGGTACAGTGCCTGTATGTATTCCTTCCATGTTCGTTTGATGCAGTTGTGTCATTCAATTTTTTTTTTTTTTTCCCATAGAATCCTTCTATATTGAAACTTGGGGCTTGAATTTTTTCTTCAGTTCTTTCAGCTTGAGAAATATATGTAGAGGACCTATGACTTATCCTTGCTGGAGACAATTCTTTGTGCACATAGATTTTCAGATTTGAAAAAATTGTGAAATAACTGTGTCTTTCTGTGATGATGTCATCCAGTTGGGAAGCATGGCTTTCCATGTCACAACACTCTTCTCAATGAGGAATTTATCAGTGACCATACCTAGATTATTCAGGACAAACCCTTGGGCAAAAGTGACTTTAGCTTATAACTTTTTGGCTTATTTACCTCAAATTTTGTTTCATTGTATTAATGTAATGTAAGACCATATTCAGTAATTAAACCAAGATTAGAATAAAAAGTATTGACTCAGGCTAGGTTAATAATGGAGCCCTGGTGGCATAGTAGTTAAGAAATACAGCTGCTAACCAAAAGGTGAGCAGTTTGAATCTACCAGCCACTCCTTGGAAACCCATTCCGGCACTTCTACTCTGTTCTACAGGGTTGCTATGAGTCAGAATTGACCTGACAACAATGATTTTTTAGGTTAATAATAATAATAATGCCCAATGCATTGCTTTAAATTAATAAAGAAACATAAAGAGAAATTTTAATTTACAGAGGTTCTATTTAGTTAGATACTAACATAAATTCATATGATTCTTTAGAACTGATTAAATTTTAGTAATTGAGTTCTATATATATTTTTAACTTACTAGCTAAGTGGTCAGAAAAGGTAACAGACTAATAGTTTCTAAATTTCAGCACTTCAGTTTTTAGGAAGCTATATTTTTGCGGTGTTTACAACTCTTTATTAAATTTTGCATGGCACCATGAACAATAACATCTCTTCCAGATAGCTCTATAAAGGCTAGAAGTCCTTCTAGAGTTATGAGGAAGAGTAGAAATGGCTGCTAATGAAGTAGGTCATGCATTCTACAGCACAGACACGTTTTGAAACAGCAAGTTAATCTCGAGGGAATTTAGCCCACTGCTCACCCTTGCATTTGAGCCAGTTACATGCCAGCACAGATCCTGAGGTGTCATCATTTTGGGAGGAAACACCCTGAATTCAAGGCTCTATTTCTGGAAATAACAACTAACCTCTATTCAAGAAGGAGAAAATCTTTTTGCCCATTGCTGAAGTGGTTATATCGTAATGGTTTTATTTTTTCACTTTGAAATATTTGTTGTATTATTTCCTGGCAATATTATTGATGGTTCTCAGGAGAATCATTAACTATCATTAAACAAAATATAACAGAATGAATAAATAAATTAATATATTGAATCCCAACAACTTTAAACATATATTAATTAAAAAAAAAAAGTTGCTATCGAGTCAATTCCAGCACATAGGGACCCTATAGGACAGAGTAGAACTGCTCCATAGGGTTTCCAAAGAGCACCTGGTGAATTTGAACTGCCCACCTTTTGGTTAGCAGCTGTAGCTCTTAACCACTATGTTACCAGAGTTTCCATATTAATATAAAGTTGTAATCATTTTAAACATGGTTACAGATCTCCTTTGTAGACCCCATTTGTCACTTCTTGATCTGAGACACATAGGCAGGAACTCTGCTGCCACTGAAGCTGAACCGCTGTATAGAGTTGCCCAAGCAACAAGCCATTGATGTAAATCAAAGCCTGAAATTGTCTGTCTGTCTTTGAGGCTTATTAATGGACATATGAAGCAGATGTTCATTGGGAATTGCAGACATTTGAAAGTGAATGGGAGAGCAAAGGACTAAGTTGTATATTTGGAATATACAGATGCTGTACTTACTGTTGAGGGCCCTGATCACTTTTCAGAACTTTGGATTCCAGATGTTGTTGCTTCATGTAGAGTTCAGAGCCTCTGGACACTCAGTGATCGACTAACTGAGATGACTTAGGGGCCACACTTCATCCAGCTGTTTCCTGGCTTGAAGACAGAGATGCATTTTAGGCGTTGAATAGGTGTCGAACTCCTTAGGATATTTAGTTTGAAGTTGCATGTTGAAACTATTGTTTAATTGTTATTTTGTTTGTTGTTGCTGCTGTCAGGTGCCGTCCCGTCTGTTCTGACTCATAGTGATTCTATATACAACAGAACGAAGCATTGCCGGGTCCTGCGCCATCCTCATGACCGTTGGCATGCTTGAGCCCATTGTTACAGCCACTGTGTCCATCATCTCATCCGGGCTGTCCCTCTTTTTTGCTGACCCTACACTTTACCAAGCACGATGTCCCTCTCCAGGGACTGGTCTCTCCTGACAACATTTCCAAAGTATGTGAAACAAAGTCTTGCCATCCTCACTTCTAAGGAGCATTCTGGATGTACTTTATCCAAGACAGATTTATTCGTTCAATCAATTGACTTTTAGTAAAGAAGATTACCTTCTATAATGTGGGTGGGCCTTATCCAATCAGTTGAAGATTTTAAGAATAAAAACTGAGGTTTCCTAGAAAAGAAGAAATTCTGCCTCAAAATTGCATTTTCAATGTCAAGAGGGTCCGACCTCCAAGCCTGCCCTACAAATTTTGCTTGTCAGCCCCCACAAGTTTTAAGCCAATTCCTGACTGATACTATAACTGTATCCTCAATGTTGTGGTCATTAGGTGCCATTGAGTGAATATACTGAATGAAGTTCCTAAAATATAGTTTCCTACCTTTAGGCTAGAATTATATCAATTTAGGTGGCCTCACGGGTTAACCAAGGGCGCTTAAGAGTTATCCTGGAAGCTGTTTGACTTAACAAGAAAAATTAACACAAGCTCTTCTAAAAAAAAAAAAATTTTTTTTTTTTCTTTTTAGATAAGTTTATTTATTTTATTTTTTAAGGAGCTGGCCCAAAAGATCAGCTTGTGTTTGTTTGGGTTTTTTGGTTGTTCGTGTTGTTTTGTTTTGTTACTCCATTACTAGGAAGCATCTGGACAGATGATCACCAAATTCAGAGAGCACGTTTTGAAGTCTTAAATACAGAACATGAGTAGCACTAGATATTTCCTTTTGGGGAGGACTGGGGGAACTATGTCTTAAATCTTTTTGGTTTTTTTTTTTCACATAGTAGGAGATATAAATTAAAAATTTTCAGCAGAATTGAATTTTTAAATGTTATCATAAAGTTATTGGAAGTTAGAGAAAAGCCCCAGTCTTTAGAAAAAAATTACTCCCCTCACCCCCAGTGTGTGTGAGTAAGGTATCATAGGAGACAAATGACTCCGATGGCAAACATCTTTTGGCTTTTGTCTAATCAGAGACAACAGGAAGCTAAAGCACTGTTTGTGGACCAATTGGAAGATCAGACCTCCCTCAAGCAGCCGAGAGACTCTCAAGGTCATGTGAGAAATATTTTCACATGTGTGACATTGGGCTTCCAGGTCCCCTGAAACCAAGATATGACAAAAAGACCCCGTGACTGGCAATCAGGAGAGAGATGCCACACACATAATGGCAAAAAAATTCCATTGGAGGACATTATGGAAGCATCTTCAGATCTCATGCCATGGACCAGTTACAGATAAAAGTCTAGTGAACTTCTTTCCAATATTCCAGGAAACTCTTATCTTCTTTGGGTGGATTGTTGTAATAAAGACCAGGTAGGTTGTGGAAAAGTTACTCGGAAATTTTTAAATGAGTTTCACTTCTAATGCATATCCCCCCAAACCAAAACCAAACCCATTGCGGTTGAATCGATTCCGGCTCATAGCTACCCTAGAGGACAGAGTAGAACTGCCCCATAGTGTTTCCAAGGAGCACCTGGTGGATTCGAACTGCTGGACTTTCAGTTAGCAGCTGTAGCTCTTAACCACTACACCACCAGGGTTTCCAGAGGTCACAAATAGATAGTTACAAATAAACACATTATATTTTTGGTAGAGAAAATTCCCAAGTCTTCCAAATATTTATTTTGTGTTGATGGTTTTCTCTCAAGTTGCAAGTACTGAGGTTGAAGTCAGTTGGGAGAACGGTGTTGCAAATATTCTCTCAATTTGCTCCTCTGGCAATTTAGTCAAAACAACCTGCTTGGAAGTAATCTATTTGAAGAATCTAGGTGGGGAAAAACCTGCCACATTACATAATTCACCAAGCAGATTTTGGCTCCCACTTCTCCAATCCATCGAAATAATAGTGGCTAGTGCCGGGCATCTAGCAATACATATGATCAGGCAATTTAGCACAGAAAGAGAAAGGCCCCACAACTTGGCAACCCCGTAGACATTAATCTTTGAGAAAACCAAATGGATCCAACTTTTGCCAGAGTTTAATAGCAAAGCTGTCACATTTTACACAAATGAGTATCAAGTCTTTTAGCGAATGGGAAGAGGGGAGTGGGAGGAGGGAAGGGGGAAGGTGGGGCTGCTGACTGGACTGTTTTCAAAGTGGCTCCAGTTTATAGGGGAGGGGCTGGGATGCTCCTCCTGGCAAGAGAGATGAAGCAGTTAAACAATATTACTAGCAAGGGGCAGGATCCTAGGGCTGTGGGTATATAAGGCGGCGCTTTCAGCGCAGAGCTGCTGCTGCTGCAAGAGACGCGAGTAGGGCGCACCGGCTCAGTCTCCCACTAGCTAGAGGCCAGGAAAAGAGCAAAAAGGGCTTGTGAGGTCCAAGCCCGGGCTCCTTCTTCACCTCTGGGACAGATACAGGACCCACTAACTTCCTTCTTTCCCCTCTCCCCAAACGCGCACCCGACCGCTACTGCGCTTCAGCCAAGCACACCCACGCGCGGCACCAACGCGCCTGGAGGCAGGTCGGGGCCGAAGGCGATGCGTGCAGGTGGCCGGGCAGCTTGGCTCGGGCGGCGGGAGTAGAGCCCAGCGTGGAGGCAGGGAGGCTGCGAGGTTAGATCCGCAGGCTGCGCCGGGCAGAGGCCGCCTTCGCTCCGCCTAACACCTGCTGCTGCTGCCGCTGCTGCTGCGGGCCGCGATGAGCCGCGTGGTCTGGCTGCTGCTGGGCGCCGCGCTGCTCTGCGGCCACGGCGCCTTCTGCCGCCGGGTGGTCAGCGGTGAGTCCCGGGGCCGCCTGCCGGGCGATCAAGCCGGGAGAGGGGACGGTGGGGCGCGCGCGAGGGCGAGAGGCGGCGCGGGAGGGCAGGGAAACTTGCGCTGGGTTGGTGGCCACGAGAAGGCGGGGAGAAATAAACTGTCTTATTCACTTCTTCGCACGCTTCCCCCCGCCACCCTCGCCCTTCTTCTGGGCGCCCCGCACACCAAAGTTTACATGTTTTTGAAACGCCCGGTTTAATAGCTCCGGAACGAGCTCTGCTACATCGTGAGCTGCTACAGCTGCTTCCAGGAGTCATTCCCACTTTGTAAGAGAGTTGGCCACTGGGCAGGGCTTGGCACCTGCAAAAGGGGTGGGGTAGGAGGGAGGCAGAGGGAGCCCAGAGACAGAAGAGCCAATGCAGAAATGCCACCCCCTGTTGGCCTGGCTCGGCTTCTGTCTCTGCACCATACTTAGATGATTTCCCAGACCAGAGCTGCTCCATGGGTGGGGTGGGATGGGGTGGAGTCGTTCATGGCCCCCTGTACACGAAGCCTTTGTTCTCAGGCGGACTGACAAAGAGAAGGGGACTGGTCATTGAGCATAAACGGACGCCTTTCCTTTGCACCCCTTATTCCAGATCTGAGGTCACCTCAGCAGATGAAGTTGGCCAGAATTGGGCTGAGTGGGCATGGTAACAACTGCAGGTTTGTGCACCCAGTAGGTGCACAACTGAGTCTGTCTTCCCAGAGCACTCTCATTTTTTTTTTTTTTTCTTCTTTTTCTTCAACTTCCGTCGTCCTGTTGTTGAGCAATTTATTCCACATTCATTCTCCCTTCCTTTTTGGGAAGGTCTCTAAAAAAGATGTAGATTCTCAGTAGCCTAGAGTGAAGGACTAGGGCCTTCCCGGAGGTTGAGCCTAGCTACCCTTATTGAGACCTCTTGCTTTGCTCCTTAAGGTGTTACAATGAATATTTGTTGGCAGTATTTTAAGGCATGTGTTTTAAGGGTGGACAGTTTTTTTGTTTTGTTTTGTTTTAAATTTAAAAAGCATCACTTCCTTTTCACATGTTGTAAATCTGTGTAACAGGTGTCATTAGAAGTAGGTAAATGACAGACGACAGTAATTTAATCAGTTGTGAAGCCAGACCTTTCGAAGCTGGCTTATCAAGCTTCATTGTTACTGATTTTCCCCCTCAGCAACTTGTGACGTTCTGTATCTTCAGAATACAATTCTTAAATGTCTAGTTACCAACTACTCTCCGCTAACCTTTGGTTTTGGTCCTCGGGAGACGTTAGGATTAAATATATCATGAAATGTCATGTTGAAATACATGCAGCTTGCATATTTAGGAAGAATATCAGGCTGTTTCTATTTATAAAATGGAGATTTTACCTGCAATGTTGAATAGGATTTACAGAAGGGTTTTTTACAGATTCCTACCCCCCCAACTTATCTGTGAAGACGAAGTTGATACGGTCCCATCTGAATGTGTAAATTACCTGTCTGCCAGCCTTCGTGTTTATCAGATGCATTCATACAAATAGATAAACACTGGAGACCATGCTCTGAATGCAAAGTGTTTTTTAAACAAGTAGAAATACCCCATTGACTTAAGTAGTATCATCTTGGTGTATTCTTGTTAGATGCCTTAAACTTTGCAAGGAAGAAAAAGAATATTAAAGGAAATATAAAACTTGACAATTATTGATGAATAGTTTGTGTTCTGTTACGACATAAATTCTTCTACATCTTTTGTTGTGTTTTTGGATGAAGTATTTATAGGCATCTTGTGGGTGACATCTGGAAAACTTCTAATTAACTGAACATGATCTATTTGATTTAGTGTAAATGATGATGTTTGCTTGCTATTGAAATAATTACTAAGTTATGTTTTTCTTGTGAATAATTTAATTGTCTTTGGCCATACAAATTCACATTGAAATTTAACCACGTATAAATGGATTTATGGTTTTTATCCTTTAAAGAATTTTTTTTTTAAAGATGTATTTTAGTCATAATGGCATGAATACAGGGCAGCCTAAAACTTGACATTTGTGAAACAATACCTCCTAACGGGTCTCAATGTCTGTCTGGTCCATGTTAAGTTCTGAATGTTGCATCAACTTTTTTCATGCCACCAGGGGACCAATCCCTACTGACATGTCTGAGGACTGGAACAAGCTCTGCGGGGCCATTATTAGGACCATACCCTACAACATATGGAACATATTTTCCATTTATTAAATTTCAACAAAGCAATTTTGGTAGGAGAGACAGGATACCGAAATCACTTGTCCCAGAAAAAAAAAAAAAAGACAAGCAATCACAAAATAATTTTCCATAGATAACTCTTCACTTTAGTACTCCGAGATATTCAACAAGATACTTTCCAATACTTTTAAATAAATCAACTTTTTTTTTTTTTTTTAAGTTCAGGAGCTTTATTTATAAATACAGTGAAAACATTTTAACAAAAAATAGCATTTCAAACTACTTCAGCATCATAAGTTTTAATAATATTTAGCAGAAATAAAAAAGTATTTTTATCTTTTATACATTAAAGGCCATAATTATTTTTGATGCATAAATGTGATAATCTGGTCATAATCAAAGTATATATAATTTGGGAGCTACTTTTACAATCTTAGACCTGGACTAATTTTTTGTTGTTGTTGCATGCACTTCTGTAGAGAATTATGAGAGCTGTGTTAACTTAATTTTATGAAGTGACTGGTAGGTTACAACATCTTCCTTAGAACAAAGGTTCAAAAAAAGAACGAAACCTGCTGCTGTCAAGTCCATTCCGACTCATAGCCACCCTAAAGGAAAGAGTAGAACTGCCCTATAGGGTTTCCAAGGAGCAGGTGGTGGATTTGAACTGCTGATCTTTTGGTTAGCAGCCGAGCTCTTCACCACTGCACCACCAGGACAAAGGGAAGAGGATTTTATTTATGGACTATGGATAAATACAAAAAGTAAGAGTTAAAAATTCAGATTTCCAAGTTGGGGGGACATGTTCAAAGAGCAGCTGATATTTTTAAACATTTGAAGTGAGTTGAATAATGTTTGCTTTTCTTGTTTTTTCCTTTACTTTTTAATGTGCACCGTAGGGATCCCCAACCTGTTTTTGTTGAAAAATGGCATTAGGCGTATTGCATGGCACCTCCAAACTTCTCCAGACACTTTAGTATGCATTATTTAAACTTATTAAAATTGACATGCATTTTATTTAGGAGACTAAGGAATTTAGAGACCTCTCTTTTTATCCTGCAGACACAAGAGAATATTGCAAATTCATGGCTGGTAACCAGTAGCCAATAGAATAGTATAATAGCAAAGGATGGACAAGAAAGCCTGCTGAGCGTATCCCAGCCTATGACAGTATTCCATGACATCATCAAAAGCATAACGTGATGACAGTGCAGTTTTCAAAGATGCAATTACTTTAAGTATCTCTTGGGCAAGAAAGGAAGAAATTAATCTTATTACTAGTCATTAAGTGAACTACACATTTATCATAGCCATTATTCCTCAACTGCTGTTTGCCATCATTTTATGGTTTTGTTTTTTTAACTCTTTTTTTCCTGAGGATGGAAATATCTATTACATTACACAGTAGGAAAGAGGCAATATTATAGAGAGGAGTCCAAAGGGGAACTCCAGCCTGATGCTCTCACTGGTAATGTTTACTATTTACAACTGCTTTCTGGGCCAGGAGCCCTGGTGGCGCAATGGTTAAGAGCTTGGCTGCTAACCAAAAGGCCAGCAGTTCAAGTCTACCAGCTGTTGCTTGGAACCCTATAAGGCAGTTCTACTCGGTCCTATAGGGTCACTAGGAGTCCAAATGGACTCCACGACAACAGATTTTCTGTGCTAGGCACTTAGCATACAGGTGGATAGATCTGCATGCCTGCCAGGCGAGATTGTTTCTTTGACTCTTTTTTTTTTAACTTTGACTCTTAACATATTACTGGTGTTTTAACGAGGCCTGGAAACATGACTAAAATTATACTGTTTGTAACTGGGAAAAAATTCAATTTGAGCCTTGTTTCGGTAAATAAAAAGGGCTGCATAAAAAAAAAAATCATCAAGGTCATATATGGTCTGAAAATCTGGGCTAGAAGGCATTCCAATATTACCTGTGTATCTAAACATTCTGTAGCAGAAACTCTAACACCTGCTTAGCTACAAGTTCCCAGCACACAACCCTTACATCTCTTAGCTACTAAGTAATCAAAAACTGCCAGATGCTAATAATTTTAACATTGAAAACATGCATGGTGGGGAGTCCCTGGCGGCAAAACTGGATAAGTGCTCTACTACTAAGCAAAAGATTGGGGATTTGAATCCACCCAGAGGCACCTAGAACAAAGACCTAGCAGTCTACTTTCGAAAGATCACAGCCATTAAAAACCCTATAGTGCACAGTTCTGCTCTGGAACACATGGGGTCACCATGAGTTGGAATTCACTTGACGACTGATTTTTTTTTTTTTTTTCGGTTAACATGCACGGTGCATATATCATCAATCCCTTTCTTCATGAAATCTTTCGCTTTAGAAAAATATATTTGAGACATACATGGAGTCAGCATCGAATTCTGGTTAAAAACATGGACTGTGGAGCTGCTGTTTGGTTCTGAATTCCATCTTTTCCACTTAGGAGCTGCGCAAACTTGTGTAAATTATTTTCTATGCCCCCTCTTGCTTTGTTTTTAAAATGGGATGAGAGCACTCCCATCATAGTTTGCTGGGAGGATAAAGGGGTTAAAATCCAGCTGTGCAGGTTGTGTCTGCATGGAGGTACAGGCCAAGAGGCTATGAGAGGGAGCTCATTTTGGCAAGTTCTATGCCGGAAGTTGAGGCCACCTGGAGGAAAAGGCAACTTTTTGTAATTCATCGGCCATTTAGCTATCTGTAGGGTCTTCATGAGTCAGAATTGCCTGGAGGCAACAAGTTTATAATCAGGGGGTAGGGGGTAGGTAAATAACCACAACCAAAAAGTCCAGTTGCTGTTGAGTGGTTTGGTGAACCTCTGTGTGTCAGAGTAGAACTGTGCTCTGTAGGGTTTTTAATAGCTGATTTTTAAAAAATGAGCTCCAGGCCTTTCTTTTCAAGTGTTCTGGGTAGACTCGAACCTCCAACCTTTCAGTTAGCAGATGAGCACATTAACAATTTGCACCACCCAGTAACTCCATCTATCACCCTGAGAGGTCGTCAATTCTTGCTTTGTCCAGAGGCTTGGATTGTGCTAGCAGTGAAGTTCTGTAAAGTCTTGATAGATGTAAGACTATTATTACAATCATTATTTCCTTAAAACTTATAATCACTCTCGCTTCTTAGGTAAGAAAGCTTGGATCAGGAGAGTTTTAGTAATGACCCCTAACCAAAAGCTCAAACACGTTGCTGTTGAGTCGATTCCAACTCATCTCAACCGTATAGGACCAAGTAGAACTGCCCCGTAGGGTTTCCAAGGAGTGGCTGGTAGATTCAAAGTGCTGACCCTTTGGTTAGCAGCCTGAGCTCTTAACCACTGAACCACCAGGGCTCCAGTGATCCCTAGGTATCGTAATTTAGATGTATATCTGTGATTTGAAACAAGTGCCTTTTGATTCAATGCTTGAACTTTTAATATATAGTTACTTGGTTTACCATTTCTTGTTCAGATCTCAGTTTTAAATATTAGAGTTAAAAAAAAGAAGATGAATCTCATCTTCTTCTCAGAAAGCTTATAGTGTTTCTCAGGTAAAGAAGTAGTGCTTTCAGCTGCTACCACCATTCATCAATTGACCCAATGTAAGAAAGTGGATTCCATCATCATGCAATGGTGCGCTGTACAATTACTTGCATTATAACATCTTTATCCTAACAATAAAGTTTTATTACCATAAAAAACTTTTATTAGAAAAACTCTGAAGAAGCAGATATAAGATTTTGAACACTGCAAGAGCCCTTAGAATCAATAACATTCCCTTACTTTTAGTTAAAATGAATTGGCGTTGCTATCAGAGGTCAAGTCATCCTGTGTATTGTAGTACCAATACTTTTATCAGAGTAACTTTGAGGGGAGTAAGAAAGTATTATGATAAAGAACAATCAGTTTTTGGAGTTCTAGTAATATGTCCAAAGTTCTACCAGCCTGGCTTGGTGGAGACATAGCCGAAGATCCTGTATGGCTTTATTTTTTGCAATTTATAGTGTATCATAGTTGAACAGCACTAATTCATAAAATATCTTTCATATATATTTTTAGAAACACTATATATATATACATAAAATGCTCATGTAATAATGATAACATACGATTACAGTGTAACGGTTAAGAAAAATTATATTCCTTTCATAACTGAGAACTCAACTATCAGAAAGTCAACAATTATTAAGCAAAAGCAAAATAAAACCAAATCATTGATTTCTTTTTTTCTACTCAGTAAGAAATAGTAAGCTGCCATGACTTTCTGAGTTTGGGCCAGCTTTTACATCATTGCCCAAAACTTTTAAATGCTGCCAATATTTAGCTCTAAAAGAATTTCTGTGACTAAGAAAAAAAGACAAAATAATCTATTCACGGAAATGGTAGCAGAATCTTAACTGTAACGGTGATAGGAATGCTTATTTTAGTGGAGAACACAGTGAATTATCTCCAAATAAAAGTGTGTGAATGTGTTTGTAGACGAGTGTGTATATGCATGTGTGTGAGTGTGATGAAAATACTAAAGGCGACTGTGCTGTTTTGTGGCTCCGGAAACTGCAGTGCTGAAAGAACATAAATAATGGAATACTTTTTAGATTTAAGAATTACTTAGCTAAGGATGTGTTAACAAAATAGGTTCATATATATTATCTCTGACTCTCTCATTTTTCCCAACATACTCTGGGATCTCCTCACTGTTTGTAGACTTCTGGATTGGGACTTTTCTCTCTCAGTGAATAAGCCAACTATCAAAGGGTGTTTCTTAATAGAGATGCTAGGTGACCAAACCAAACCTGTTGCCATCAACTTCATTCCAACTCATAGCAACCCTATAGGACAGGGTAGAACCGCCCCATACAGTTTCCAAGGAGCAGCTAGCTGGTGGACTCGAGCTGCCGACCTTTTGGTTAGCAGCCGTAGCTCTTAACCATGGTACCACCAGTGCTCTGTGAGAATATCTTGTCCAAAACCCAAATCAAACCCGTTGCTGTGGAGTGGATTCTGACTCATAGCGACCTGTAGGACAGAGTAGAACTGCCCCACCAGGGAGTGCCTGGTGGATTTGAGCTGCCGACCTTTTGGTTAGCAGCCGTAGCTCTTAACCACTATGTCACCAGGGTTTCCAAAATATAGTAGCAAATAGATTATTGTCAGATGATAAAAATGTAACCTTAGTGGAATAAACACTACTATATGGTTCTTGTAAACCTTGGTAGCATAGTGGTTAGAGACCTATTGCTACTAACCAAAAGGTCAGCAGTTCAAATCCACCAGGCTTTCTTTGGAAACCGTATGGGGCAGTTCTACTCTGTCCTGTAGGGTTGCTATGAGTAGAAATCGACTCGACGGCAACGGGTTTGGATTTTTTTTGGTTTTATATGGTTCTTGGATAGAATATGTATCTCTTCCATAAAATAGTTTATGGAGGAATTGATCTGAATTTAAGATTTTAAAGTAAGGGAAAGGAAAGTTCCTCACTTGATCCCACAGAGTGGGAAACGAAGTAGTTGTAATTGTTCTCCAGGAAGACTAGCCTTTACAGAAGCAAGAAAGTTGCTTCTAGAAGGTCTGCATTCACAGAACTTTTCTGGGAATTAGGGCAACATTTGTTTCCCAGCTGTTAGAGTTTCACTGTTATTTCAGCCAAATGGTGGCAAGAGGTTCAACTTCTGCTGATTTTGATGCAACTTGGACCAAATTTGCACAATAAGGTGGAAATCAGTAGTAACATAGAATTGGGTGTAAAGAAATTTACTTTGTCAGCTTTCACTGATTACATATAAGCCATGAATAATTTTGCAGTGCATCTATAATTTCCTTAAAACTACCTTGCCAGATATGACCCGCTGGTTAGTGACTTTGCAGCTTCCCTCGGTGGTGCAAATGGCTAAGCACCCGACTACTAGCCCACAGGTCGGTGGTTCAAACCTACCCAGAGGTGCCTTGGAAGACAGGCACAGCAATCTGCTTCTGAAAGGTCACATCCTTGAAAACCTTATGGAGCAGCTCTATTTAGCAGACGTGGGGTTGCCATGAGTCATAATTGACTTGACGGCAACTAAAAACAAGAGGCTTTACAATTCAAAATCGGTAGACATGGCTGATATTCAAACAGTACACATTAGTTTGGCTGTATTAGGAATTAATGCACATCTGTGCCCAGCTGGTAAATAGGCTCTGTCCTGAACCCCTAGGAGTCCTCCACGATTTCCAACCCCTTTCTCGGGACCTCTGTACCATGCATCTACAACCGAAGGGATAATGCCTGGCACAGAGAGTGCCAAGGCTGAGGCACTGCAAAGCCCAGGCTCTGTGTAGTACTAGTCAGTGATTTTAAATATAATCCCTGCCTATAGGTTTTTCTTTTATTAGTGTTCTCTACAGACTAACAATTTTCTTAGAAATTTCCATATGGCACAACTCTCTTATGGATTTATTTAGAAGTGCTATCTTAATTTAAGGAGTGAGTTAATTTCTCATCACCAGTTTGTTTCCTCACTGCATATAAATCTGTGTTGCACCTATTTTTAATATATATAATATCTATTGGTGAAGTATATTGAATATACCATAGACTGCCAGAAGAACAAACAAATCTGTCTTGGAAGAAATATAGCCAGAATGCTACTTAGAAGTGAGGATGGCGAGACTTTGTCTCACATACTTTGGACATGTTGTCCGGAGGAACCGGTCCCTGGAGAAGGACATCATGCTTGGTAAAGCAGGGGTTCAGCGAAAAAGAGGAAGACCCTCAATGAGATGGATTGACATAGTGGCTGCAACAGTGGGCACGAACATAGCAACGATTGTGAGGATGGTGTAGGACCTGGCAACATTTCATTCTGTTGTACCTCGGGTCACTATGAATGGGAACTAACTCAATGGCACCTAACAAATACAACAAATAATATACATAAGGGTCTATGTAATATGTTAAAGGTAATGTACAATGATTTTTTAGCATATGAATCACATCCTCTGAATGTGTGCTGGCTTTGTTACATAGAAATCATCTTTACTCATTAAAACCTCTGTCTATTCTGTTTTTTTTTTTTTTTTTTTAATTTGACATCTTGCAAAACAACCTTGTTGGACAAGTTTAACATTTTGAAAGCATTTTAATCTAATTCAAGGCTGAAAGTTCTTGGGGTAAAATATTGAACACATTTAAAACTCAAGGGAAAAATATATCATGAAAAACCCCGAAGCCACTGCTATCGAGGTAATTCCAACCCATAGCTACCCTATAGGACAGAGTACAACTGCCCCATAGGGTTTCCAAGGCTGTAATCTTTACGGAACCAGACTGCCATATCTTTCTCCTGTAGGTTAGAACTGCTGACCTTTTGGTTAGGACCTGAGCACTTATCCACTGCACCACCAGGGCTCCTTCAAGGAACATAGTTGAGATACATTTGGAGGCTTAGAAATATGAAAAGGATATAAAAGATGAAAATGGAAACAGGGCTTATTTAAAAAATATAGGCATAAAAATCTCCAGCCTTAATGGGTGTCAGAGGAGACTCTGAAACTTGCTCTCAAACGTCGAGCAGGTAAAGCAAAAGGAAGAAATAATGAAGTAAAAGAACTGAACAGAAGATTTCAAAGGGCGGCTCGAGAAGACAAAGTAAAGTATTATAATGACATGTGCAAAGAGCTGGAGATAGAAAACCAATAGGGAAGGACACGCTCAGCATTTCTCAAGCTGAAAGAACTGAAGAAAAAATTCAAGCCTCGAGTTGCAATAGTGAAGGATTCTACGGGGAAGATATTAAAAGATTCATGCGGCATCAAAAGAAGATGGAAGGAATACACAGAGTCGTTATACCAAAAAAATTAGTCGACGCTCAACCATTTCAAGAGGTAGCATATGATCAGGAACCGATGGTACTGAAGGAAGAAGTCAAAGCTGCACTGAAGGCGTTGGTGAAAAACAAGGCTCCAGGAATTGATGGAATACCAGTTGAGATGTTTCGACAAATGGATGCCGTGCTGGAAGTGCTCACTTGTCTTTGGAGGTCTCCTCACAAGAAATATGGAAGACAGCTTCCTGGCCAACTGACTGGAAAAGATCCATATTTATGCCTATTCCCCAAAAACGGTGATCCAATCAAATGTGGAAATTTTCGAACAATATCATTAATATCACACACAAGCAAAATTTTGCAGAAGATCATTCAAAAGTGGCTGCAACAGTACATCGACAAGAAACTGCCAGAAATTCAGGCCAGATTCAGAAGATGACGTGGAACTAGGGATACTATTGGTGATGTCAGATGGATTCTGGCTGAAGCCAGAGAATACCAGAAGGATGTTTGCCTATGTTTTATTGACTATGCAAAGGCATTCGACTGTGTGGATAATAACAAATTATGGATAACCTTGTGAAGGATGGGAGTTCCAGAACACTAAATTGTGCTCATGAAGAACCTGTACATAGATCAAGAGGCAGTAGTTTGGACAGAACAAGAGGACACCGAGTGGTTTAAAGTCAGGAAGGGTGTGCATTAGGGTTGAATCCTTTCACCATACCTATTCAATCTGTATGCTGAGCAACTAATCTGAGAAGCTGGACTATGTGAGGAAGAATGGGGCATCAGGATTGGAGGAAGACTCATTGACAACCTGCATTATGCAAATGACACAACCTTACTAGCTGAAAGTGAAGAGGACTTGAAGCACTAACTAATGAAGATCAAAGACCACAGCCTTCTGCATGGATTGCACCTCAACATAAAGACAAAAATCCTCACAACTGGACCAATAAGCAACATCACGATAAACAGAGAAAAGATTGAAGTTGTCAAGGATTTCATTTTACTTGGATCCACAATCCACACCCATGGAAGCAGCAGTCAAGAAATTAAAAAGATGCATTGCATTGGGCAAATCGGCTGCAAAAGACCTTTTTAAAGTGTTGAAAAGCAAAGATGTCGCCTTGAGGACTAAGGTGCTCCTGACCCAAGCCATGGCATTTTCAATTGCATCATATGCATATGAAAGCTGGACAGTGAATAAAGAAGATCGAAGAAAAATTGATGCCTTTGAATTGTGGTGTTGATGAGGAATATTGAATATACCATGGACTGCCAAAAGAATGAACAAATTTGTCTTGGAAGAAGTGGGGCCAGAATGCTCCTTAGAAGCAAGTATGGCGAGACTGCATCTTACATACTTTGGATATGTTGTCAGGAGGGATCAGTCCCTGGAGAAGGACACCATGCTTGGTAAAGTAGAGGGCCAGCGGAAAAGAGGAAGACCCTCAATGAGATGGATTGACACAGTAGCTGCGACAATGGGCTCAAGCATAACAAGGATTGTAAGGATGGCACAGGACCAGGCAGTGTTTTGTTCTGTTGTGCATAGGGTCACTATGAATCGGAACCAACTCGACAGCACCTAACAACAATAACAATGGCATCGTTAGATTATTGCCAGGAACAATCATTTTAAACAATGAAATTATCACATAACTTCAGAATACATTAGAAAAAAGTTAAAAAAAATAATATATCATTTGTATTAGAGTCAGCTGTTGGGACTTCCTTGGTCATCTCTAAAAGATCATTTATTTTCAGGCTGATTTGCCTTTCCCTTTAACTCCAGTTTCCTGTGATCAGTTCTTGGAGGTATCATTCATATTAAAAGGTTGTTTTTCGTTAAGCATTAGCTTGGGTAGCCTGTCGATTCATTCATGTTATTCAGTGTCTTCCTCTTGGGTCCAGACCACCATTAATGAGACAGAGAGGTCAGCTGGCTGGCTGGCTTGCATTGCTGGGACTGCTGTTTGATCAGTTGGCTCTTCCCAGCTTGTGTCAAGAAACTGAATGTCCGTCACTCAAATACTGATGTGAGGTTAATGGCCTTCCGCTGATTTCTCTTCCCTCCTGCCTCTGAGTGTCATTGTAGGTCATTAATTGTTGATTTTGGGGGGGAATGAGTGTGATACCGATGCTGGCTCACAGTGTGGTATACTGTAACTAAGATACAAACCTTGAATACTTTTTTTTTTTTAGCCACTATTTTAAGTACAATAACACCGCATACTTCTAACAACTTTCTTGATTGGCTACAAAGTTAAACATTATGAAAAAGACCTTCACTCCCAACAAGAATAATATTCATGCAGATGAATTTTAGAGAGCGTTAAGCTATGCCTTAATTTCTTAACCTAAAGTAAGTGGACTTAATTTTACATACAATACCTGATAGTCTGTTGTTCAAGGCAAGTTTGGACTAAAATCAGAGAGAGACTAAGAAAGTAATGGAGGCTATGGACAGCAGGGTGAGGATAAGGAATAGTGACAGAGATGGCATCTGTGGTCATTTTTAAAAGTTGACAGCAGAGACCAGAGGCGAATACAAAGAAAAAGCTAATGTGAAACAAAACAGCACGACCATTCTGGAAATTGTCCCCATAATCTCACATGCATGATTGGTGGTTAAAGGGAGAAGAAGGTAGAGTTAGCTAAATTCTGTACACTGCAATGTACACATATATAATATTATGAACATATATATATGGTTTTATTAAGACCCAAAATGACCCTCCTGATCTCTAAGCATCAGATCAAGATTTTTTTTTCACACTTAGAATACATTCCTTTTTTTTTTTTTTTTTGATTATGTACTTGGTTTTCTATTTTACATTTGGGAATTTTTATTTGATTTATCTGAGATGTCTTTGTAAAAAGAGAGAAGACACTGGCTTAGAGATTGGAGTTCATATACAATATTCCGTAAAATTAGAAAATATTCAGAGAATTGGTAATGACATCTTTTCTCAAAGATAGTAAGTACTCTAGAAGTCTACCCTGACGCTTCTAATATAATACCATATCGACTAATTTTTCATTACCTTAATTACCTTTGTTCTGGTCTCTATGAGCTATCAATTTTAATGTATTTGCTCTCAGATATACACAATAAAAACAGATCTTTACACCTTAAATTTGCCACTTTGTATCTTCTTCATAACACTTTATTAAAATTTTATTTTTTTACTTTACTTGTGTTTAATGATTAAGTTATTTTATGAATTGTTATTATTATTCTTTCATAATTTTGCCATTTTATCTCACTTAACTGTGGATACACCTGAAATTTCTTTAGCTACTTTCACTTGCTATTGTAATCAGTTTCTAAAAACCTAAGCCAGAAGAAATATGACTGTTCTTACCCCAAAATTTCCTTGTAGTTTTGTATTTAAAAGTTTGTTACAGGTTTACTGGGGACCATTCTGATTTTATAAATTGAAAGTAGTAAGCTAGAAAATAAATTTTACAGCATAATTCAATAGAAGAAGCATTCTTGATAGACAATTTCCTGTTTTGACTGGTTCTTTAATCTTAATTCTTAGTAGCACTGTGAATATAGTTCAGATAATCTACTTATCGGCATCTTCTTTTCAGGGCAAAAGGTGTGTTTTGCTGATTTAAAGCATCCCTGCTACAAAATGGCCTATTTCCATGAGCTGTCCAGCCGTGTGAGCTTCCAGGAGGCACGCCTAGCTTGTGAGAGTGAAGGGGGGGCCCTTCTCACTCTTGAGAATGAAGCAGAACAGAAGTTAATAGAAAGCATGTTGCAAAATCTCACAAAACCAGGAACAGGGATTTCTGATGGTGATTTCTGGATAGGACTCTGGAGAAATGGTGATGGACAAGCATCTGGTGCCTGCCCAGATCTCTACCAGTGGTCTGATAAAAGCCATTCCCAGTACCGGTGAGTACGGAGCCTAAGAAGTTGAATGGTGCTCTGAGGGACTCTAGAGTCCCTTGGTGGTGCAAATGGTTAATGCCCTCAGCTGCTAATGGAAAGGTTGGAGGTTCCAGTCCACCCAGAGATGCCTTCTCAGAAAGGCCTGGTAATGTACTTCTAAAAAATCAGCCATCGAATACCCTATGGAGTACAATTCTACTTTGATGCACATGGGATCGCCATAAGTCAGAAGTGACTGGCTGGCTGGGGGACTCTATAAAGGATAAATGGAGGTTCTGTTACACGTAGAGGGTATTAGAATAGGACAGGCAAAGTCACTTAGAAGGCATGTATCTAAGTTGTTTCTATTCCTGTGTATTTGCAGAAATTGGTACACCGATGAACCTTCCTGTGGAAGTGAAAAGTGTGTTGTGATGTATCATCAGCCAACTGCCAATCCTGGCCTTGGTGGTCCCTATCTTTACCAGTGGAATGATGACAGGTGCAATATGAAGCACAATTATATCTGCAAATATGAACCAGGTAGGAAGTGTTATAAGTAGGTATAGTAGATTCTATCCATACTCGTTCATACTAGATTTTTTGTCTTTAGGCTCGTTTTGTTTTTCTGCTATGAGATATGGAATTATTTTGTAGCTCGTCATATCACTCAGTGTACTGAGGCACACTATATCTGCCACAGAGCAAACTGCCTGCTGAGTTAAATAGAAGCAAGGACATAGGCACATCTGGAGTGGTATCTTTAAGAGAGAAGAGTCATTTCTAATATGAAAGTGAAATTGTGTATTTTTGTAAACAGATTTTAGGAATAATAAATATCTATTTTTTAAATATTTTTAACATTATCATAATAGAGGGGAAGTAGGTATAAGTCACCAAAGCATTTGTAGGTTTGCACATCTGAGCAATAGCTCTTTTGATAATTATGCTGTGAATTTAAGGGTATAAAGAAACTTTCTCCTGAAACGTTAGCTTATCACTTCATGGTATAATACTTGGCATGTGGTCCTCAGTGAAAGTCAGAGTGATCATAGCTCATTACAGCATGGTGAGTAAAAGTTGGGACATACGTTCTTCCTACGATCCTTATTTCGTTTCATGCCTCTTTAGTTAGCTTTTAAGGTCTCTGGTAGTGAAGATTTCCAGTCCACTACTAACCAAAAAATTGGTGGTTCTAATCCATCTAGCAATTCCTTGGAAGAAAGTCTAAAGATCTACTTCTATAAGGATACAGGCATTGGAAACCCTGTGGAGCACAGTTCTGCTCAGACACACATGGGGTCACCAAGAGTGGGAATCAACTGTATGGCAACAGGTAATTAGCTTTTGTTTGAAGTCTCCAACTTGTTGCCACGTGCCACAAATGGGAAGATTGTACTGACCTGAGTTAAACTAGTGTAGTTTCCTGTTGAAATGGTAAATTTGAATTACTTTTAATAGGACGGAAACCCTGGTGGTGTAGTGGTTGGGTGCTACGGCTGCTAACCAAAGGGTGAGCAGTTCGAATCCGCCAGGCGTTCCTTGGAAACTCTATGGGGCAGTTCTACTCTGTCTATAGGGTCGCTATGAGTCAGAATCGACTTGATGACACTGGGTTTGGGTTTAAAATTAATAGGACAGATCAACTGAATTGGATATTTGTCCAAAAGAGAAACTAATCAAAACTCTGGAAACTTTTTTTTTTTTTTGATCATCTAAGAAACTCAAATCAGGTACTTGGGCTTCGAGATATTTTGCTGTTTTTTGCCTTCTCTGTGTTTGGAAGTGGCATTTTAACTCTTTTGAAGGGCCGTCTGCTTGACCTCATAATATGTGTTCCTGAGAGGCAAATATAATTGAGTACTGCTGGTTCCATTACTCTCTTGAAATTACATGATTCCTTTTCTCATAAAAGCATAAGCACAGGGATTATTTGGATTAGACTTATCCTTCTCTTATATTTATCCTCCTCTTGAGTATATTAGCGAAATATTTCCATCCCTGGTGAGTTTATTCTTTAACCCCCTTTGGTTGCTAAATCCATCATGACACTCTTGGAAGCCTTTGAAGAGCTAAATCTGTTATGTACTTACGCTCTTTCTCTTTATTTTTCTTCTTGGAAAAACAAAGTTGGAATTCTCCAAAAGTTTAAATGTGCGACGCTCTATGTATTCTATGTCATAGAATGGTCTTAAAACAGTATTGCACTTTCCTTTCTTTAAAACTCTTGGATGGACTATCTGACCCTTCATGTATTTGTTTTGCTTACTTATTTATTTTTCATTCAAACTTGCTATGCTTTAAGACTATGGACTCCATGATTCTTCT
The DNA here is from genome assembly GCF_030014295.1 of Loxodonta africana. Taxonomy (NCBI): domain Eukaryota; kingdom Metazoa; phylum Chordata; class Mammalia; order Proboscidea; family Elephantidae; genus Loxodonta; species Loxodonta africana. The sequence continues at coordinate 40,953,977 of NC_087361.1, forward strand.
TTACTCGTAGGTTTATGTAACTCATGGAAGAACATTTAAAACATAAAATTAATTTGTCTTTATCTTCTACATTCTACCTATATCCTTAAATAATCTGTACTTTATGGATGACTTTTTTTTATGTATTTGTTCTTGACGCAAACATACAGTTTAACTGTTGACCTTAATGTGCATAGAATTTTTATTCTTTATTTTAATTTTTAGTCTTTTCATCTTTATTTTCTATTTAGTTAACCTTTCTTAAGGTCAGTGTCAGCTTTGTAAAGGACCTTCAGGTTGGTTAAATTCCTTGCTTCTGTAGTTGGTGTTTGGCTTTTCCAGAACTACTGAGTGATTTGAATTTTGCCTCTTTTTTGCTGTTCCTAAACCTATTGCCATCGAGTCGATTCCAATTCATGGTGACCCCACGTGTTACAGAGTAGAATGGTTTAGAAACTCAGAGTAAAACGGTTTAGAAACTCAGAGTAGAAGGGTTTTCTTGGCTATAATCTGAACAGAATTAGATTGTTAGGCCTTTCTTCCCCAGTACGGCTGGGTGAGTTTGAACTACCAACCTTTAGGTTAGTAGTTGAGTGCAAACTGTTTGCGCCACCTAGCAGGACCCAAAATCAGTGGCTGTTGATTTGACTCACACACTGTCTAATAGCATAACTAATGTTACCCAAAGTGGTAAAAAATTAACCCAGCTATGAAGAAACTGAGTAATTCACTTCAGAGTTTTCTCACTCTCCGCCTTTCTCTGTTATAATCCCATGAATTGCGTATGTATTCTTTGGGTCTACTAGTGTCATCCAAAGATACTTTTCACTTTAATTTTTTATTCACTAAAATTGCATTACATACTCCTGTTCGTAGACATTAGAAATAGCATATACAGTATTATGTTTCTAAATTTTGCAACTTGACCAGCAATTGAATTAATTTAACATTCATTAAAATTTTGTTTAAAATAACCAGTTTTCTATTGGCAAATTGCATAATATCTGTATTATCTGTTCAGCAAATACCAGTTGAGCACCTCCAGGCATAGAATTGACTAAGTTATGTAATAGTGTAGAAAAGTGAGTGTAGTATAGACTGAATCTGAAAGCTTTTAATGGTGTCTGGGTAAAATACAAGAATAATAAATGTTACTAGAGGATGGTGTATGATTAAATACCCAATGAATGGGCAACTATGATACTATTTTAGAGTAATAAACATTACATCAGCAATACTTTAATAGTCTCAAGATGCTGTGTGTGTTTTCTCTTTGCCATCTACTGACAAAAGTAAACAATTACACATTTGAAACAAATGAAAACACACTTATGGGCTTCTTTCTTACTAGCTCAATTTACGTTTACTGAATCTATTAATTTAACAGAGAGTACCTTGGGGGTGGGGGAGACAGCGGTATCAGATCATGGTGAGAAACTTCAACAGTTTTTGAAGTATGTGCCAGTGGAAGAGATGGCATCTCAGAAAACCGGGAAAAGAAGCCACCGGCAAGTCTTAGTTCATTATTATTTTTAAAGAGGTAGACTATTGGAAAACAGATCTGAGGATGCCAATGCTTGTGCTTCAGAACGTTGTTGCTTGAATCGTCAATTCCAAATGCAATCCACATACACTCATCTGTTGATGATGACTGCAAGGAGAAACATACATAGTACGCTAATATTAGTAAAGAAAACATCTTTGCTTGTCTTTGAAGGGCATTTAGTGTCTCACATTTCTATGCTCACTGATCTTGCTTCCCTTTGTCCTGCTTTGTCATTATTGCTGGTAGCAGGGCCCTGACTGTCATCAACCTAGTCCTGCTGTTAATGGCCAAAACACAGTTTTGGGTTCCTGGGGGTCATTCGCCAAGTGGATCTTTTATTCAACGATAATCAAACGTTGTTTAAATTCAGTATATATGTTTTAACTGAAAACTGTTCAGAAATCAAAACATGTTGTTTATATTGTTTTATAACAGTTTATGTTATCTAATCTTGCATTTCTTCTGTTTATCACTATATATGCTGCCTGTACTGTATTATTTACAGAAATTAATCCAACTGCTCCTGTAGAAAAGCCTTATTTTACAAATCAACCAGGAGACACCCATCAAAATGTTGTTGTTACTGAAGCAGGTAATGAGCTCATATGTCTTTAAGTCCTGCATCAATTACAGAAACTGTATTTTCAAAATTTGTTTCAAGTTGATTCCAGTGAAACTTCTGCTGTTTTGGGAGCTGCTGTGCTAAATAGGGGCCCGTGGAGCTTTCCTTCTGACCGTCACCTTTACGGAAGTAGGTTAGAGCAAAGGATCCTAAGCTAGTTTTTGAATAGAAGAACCAGCTTTGTTTTCTTCAGCTTTTCCCCTCCAGTGGATCTGGCACTGAACTAAGTAATCCCACTAAAAACCCAGCCACAGAAACTCCTTCCACATTGTGTAGTCATTATGATGTAAACTAGCACGTTCATTGGCCTGCAAACAGTGGTATGCTGGTAAATGTTTAGAGACTGGGGCGGGGAAGAAGAAAAATAAGAGATAAAGCCCTCATTTGTAGCCTTTTCCCATTTTCTTGGTGTAAATACTCTCACTCTGGCAGATATCAGGAGCCCTGGAGTTGCAGTGTTCAGGAGCCCTGGAGGTACAGTGATTAAGAGCTCAACTCAGTCCGAATCCACCAGGCACTTCTTGGAAACCCTATGGGGCAGTTCTACCCTGTCCTATAGAGTTGCTATGAGTCGGAGTTGACTCGGCAGCAATGGATTTAGTTTTGGTTTGGCTGATTTCAACCCACCAAAGTGAACAGCAGGTTGGGAAGAGATGCATGAAGTGAGCTCTCAAGAGCCAGTCTGAGCTGGCTTACAATCCCCCATGCCTGTTGTGGAGCCCTGGTGGCACAGTGGAAACCCTGGTGGCATAGTGATTAAGAGCCATGGCTGGTAACCAAGAGGTCAGCAGTTTGAACCCACTAGGTACTCCTTGGAAACCATATGGGGCAGTTCTACTCTGTCCTACAGGGTCACTGTGTGTTGGAATCCACTCGACAGCAACAGGTTTTTTTTTAACGCCAATTTTAAGTAAGTCAGAAATGGCGCTCAGTATCAGTTACAAGCTCTTCTCAGCTTGCCAATTGGACAGAAACTTTTATTTATCCTAGTTGCTTTGTGCCTCACAGTTTAAAAATCTATCCACAGGTAATCTGAAACCCATGAAAAAATAGAACATATGTTCTCTTTTTCTTTCGTATTTTATATAAGGGATCATAATGGGATTTTTTTTTTTTTTTTTGGTAGCACAGTGGTTAAGCATTTGGCTGCAAACCAAAATGTTGGCAATTTGAATCCAGTTTTATTCTCTTTTTTATAGGGTTGCTATGAGTTGGAATCAACTTGAGGGCAACAGGTTTAGTGTTTTTGGTTTTAATAGAATTTTGAAAGAAAGGGAAGTATTTCTTGAATCCTTAAAATGCTTGAAGTCACCTGTTGGAGACTCAAGAGAGTGGATAGAAAGATAGCAAATTATCCCCAAAATACTGCACCACTGGGCCTCAGCTACTGTGTCCTCTTCTTTTAATAGAGGAAGTAATGCCCAGTTAGATGGATAGTAGGATCCAAGTCTAGTCCACTTTGGCCAGAATTATGTAGGTTAATAATGATGATAGTGTTCAATGTGCAAGCTATATGCACGTTTTTTCAATTTGCTTTTCTTCTGTGAACATGATCTTAAGCCTAATCATTTTTCACTTTTCAAGTGCCTGATTTAAGCAAATATTTAGTAAATATGGCTGATATTACTAAATCAGTATATTAGGAGTTTTTCCCTCTTATGACATTCAGAAATGTTTAATATAGTCATTTTAAGCTGTATGGGACTTTAGTGTGGCAATTGTTCTTGATTTTACTAAGACTATCTAACATTATCAAGTGTGATGAAACAGGATTTAAAAATAATTTACTTTAGAATCTAATTAATATCAAGTCTTTGTCCCTCTGGAGCCTTATGTCTCTGGTTATGAATTTATCATCAGTTAATATTTATATATCTTGGTTTAATCCCAGAGGCTCTTACATATCATCAAGGCACTGAGCTTAGTGCCTTGGAAAATTATTTATCCAAAAACATCAAGAACAATTTTAATAATTATTACTCTTTAGTAGTCAGTACTTTTTTTTTTTTTCCTAGGTAGTGATTAAGAATTATTAAGGAAGTGAGATAGATAAGATTAATAATATATTATAAAAACTGGCCTATATCTGAATGGCAGATTTAATAATAGCTCTGGATGTGTGAACATGGAATTGGAGTGTGGCAGCAAGTGCAGGGTAATTTTGTTTTTAATTTTCACCAAAGCACAGATATATTATTTCATTACATTACTTAGTATTTGGGGAAGAAACTTATTGGGAATCTATTTGTCGATAGTAATTCTACCTAACCTCACATTTTTGGAAAATGTGTATAGAACTTCGATGTTCGAATCCTGCCTCAGTGATGTTTGTGCATTAAGAAGGTTTTCTTTTGCAGGCATAATTCCCAATCTGATTTATGTTGTTATACCAACCATACCACTGCTCTTATTGATACTGGTTGCTTTTGGCACATGCTGTTTCCAGATGATTCATAGAAGGTAAATAATTCACATACGTAGAAACAAGTTGAAATTTTTTTAAGTAGGTTTTCAGAACTTGTTTAAAAATATTAGAATGAAATTCATTATGTGCTTATTTGTCTTAAGTAAATCCTGATTTCCATATTTGCCAGTACAATCCAGGATAGGCAATCCAACAAGATATACCTCAGTTAAAGAATTCAAACACTATTTCATTTAATCTTCAGTAGTCATATGAAGTAGGTACTTCTGTTTTTCAGCTGATAACATGGTGGATTAGATAAGTTAAACAATTTTCCATGGATTCCACAGCTAGTGTACGTGGTTGATCTTAAATTTGAATGTTGGTAAGCTTACAACTTATACCGCTGCACTATATGAGGTCTCTTGTTTTTAAGTATAATTATTAATGCTAAACGTTTTGCTCTTGACATCAAATTATATGGAAGCCTTGATTATTATAGGTGTACGTTGTAGTGCCTTTTCAAAATTTCAGGGCGTAGGCTTTTATTTTATTTCACACGATATTTTAATTAGAGAAAATAAAATGCAATGCTAAAAAAAAAAGGTCACTTTGGGGCAAGTACCTTGAAATAAAATATATATTTTAATAGCCAAATTTCTTGGGAATATTCTGACCTTTATATCTGCTAATCCATACCCTTGAGTTAGAGAGGTAAAATTTTTCTGAGTGTCTATTTGTCAAAAAAATTTAATATATGAAATGTAAATATGTATCAGAGGAAGAAGGAAACGGCGATAGGTTTAAATAAAAGCATGTTTGCTAAAATAAACTATGCATCTTTGTCAGCATGTTTTAATAAGAATCGATCATGGGAATGCCTCCTTCAGGGAAAAAGGACCTACAAATAATGTCATTTTCTTTTTTTCACTTTACTTCATCTTCTTCATTTCCTGAAATAAACCCTAAAGAACCTACTAAGGCACAACGGCCCCAAGGTGGGGGTGGGGATTTAAGTTCTAAATGGTCCATATAAATTTTTAAAACGATTTCAACTGTTTTACTGGATATTTAATTCAAACATTTTGAATGATGATAAGTGAAGCCTGCAAATTAATAATATAGCTTGTGGCATCTTGGCTTTCCAATATATATTGAGTTAATATTTATTTTTCAATATTCTGTACGGAATAAAAACAATAGTAAAAAATCCAGTTTCTTACTTTATTCCCTAGACTATACCTCGAAGGATGAATTATCACTGTGAAAAGCAGTGAAACTGAGGAAGAATCTGACATCCTAGCCAAACTCTTTAGGAAGAACTGTAAATAACAAATGAGATTGAAAAAAAAAGTAAAAAAAATGTAATTTATACCATTACATTTTAAAAATGAAAATGACTAAAATGCCAAGTAACTGAGATTTCTCCAAAGCGTGTGTTCCTTCTTTCTTCTAAATAGCGTATTACTGTGGCGATTCAGTTCATTCAAAGGCCTTTCAGGTTTTTACACCTTTAAGATCTGTGGAATTTTCACTGGTGGGAAATTCCCAGAAGAGAAAATAAACCAAAATGGAACATCTCCCAATGCCAGAATTAGCGTAGTACTTCATTCATTCGTTCTTAGATCCTGCCCTTTTCCTTTCTTCCAGGAAAGCAAGGAGAAACTTCAGCAAAGACTCAACTCCATTATCATCTGAGTGCCTTGCAGAAAGTTTAAATTCCAATCTGGTACACATGATGATTTCTGTCATTCCATGTCATGTTCAAAATAATAACTTATGTTTCCTTAACTGGGGGTAGTTCTTAAGTGAAATACTAACTCTTCACAAAAGCCACATTAATAACTTTACCACTTGCTTTTCACCATTCTTAAAACTTTGTACTTTTCATCAACTTTGCTTAACTTCTTTTCCACTCATGTTGGATAATGTCATGGACTACAAATGCACTGCACCTACTTATTTGTATTCAAATCTCTGAAACTTATAATTTGGGCATAATGCTTTATTAATAACAACAGTATATTGACAAACCATACCAAACCCGATGCTGTTGGGGTGATTCAATTCATTACAACCCTGTAGGGTTCCCAAGGAGCAGCTGGTGGATCTGAACTGTTGACCTTTTGGTTAGCAACCGAGCCCTTCACCATGGCACCACTAAGTCTCCAACAATATATTAGTATATTATAAATAATATTAGTATATATTTTTAGTTACAGTTAAAATGAAGTGAAATAGATATGTTTATAAAATTGTAATGGTCAGACATGTTTAAGAATATTTCATTTTCTGTCTTTGAAGAAGTTCTGCAGTGTCTGGTAGGCAGGAAAGGATGGGATTGGGAAGAAGTCTTGCCAAGGGAAGTGAGGCGAGTGCGGGCGGTGGAGGAGGTTAGGGGAGGAAGGAAGTGCAAACAAGGTAAATAGGGATAAGCAGTGATTAGTAATCCCTAAGAGGGATAATTCTTAGGGAAACTAGACCAAAGGAATCTAGAGCTTCACGGGTAGTATGTTAGAGAATGACTTGGGTAAACGCAGCTATGGGTTTACCTGAGAAGTGGTCATTTAAAGGAAAGTGGCTTAGAAGATACCACAGCTCTAAGGCAAGGCTGAAAATGTGGGTCTAAGTCTGGCAAGAGTGGAGTCTAAGATCTAGAGGACCTCAACCAAAAAAACAAAACAAAACCAAAAACCACGGCTGTTGAGTCGATTTCAACTCATAGCAACCCTATAGGACAGAGTAGAACTGCCCCATAGAGTTTCCAATGAGCAGCTGGTGGATTTGAACTGGCAGCCTTTGGTTAGCAGCCGAGCTCTTAACAGCTACACCACCAGGCCTGCCAGAGCTCCTCAGATACTCCTAAATTACCAAGACCTATATTCTATTGAAGTACATTGGTTTCAGAGATTGAGGCAAAAGTAAGCTCAGGGATCAAATAACAACTATAGGACAGGGAAACTGATAGGCAGAGGTGGTTAGGTAGGCCCTTACACTTAGTACAGAGTCCCTGGGTGTTGCACATGATTAATATTCTCTGCTAACTGAAGAGCTGGATGTTCAAGTCCACCCAGAAGGACCTCAGAAGAAAGGCCTGGTGACATATTTCTGAAACAGCCATTGAAAACCCTGTAGGGCACGGTTTACTCTGACACACTTGAGGTTGCCATGGGTTGGAATTGACTCGATGGAAATTAATTTACACTTTGTACAAAATTATTGTTTTGGTGATTTGACGTTAAGTTCAGCATACATTAGTGGCACAATCCTCAAAAAGCAAGATTTCAAAAATCACTGATCAAAAAAAAAGATGTATTGGTGATTCAAGTGAACATTTGGGTAATATGGCAGAGCAGTTTATGTGTGTGTGTGTGTGTATGTGTGTCTAAACTCTAAATTATGGAGGATCTAATAAAGATACCTTGTGTTTTTTCCAACATTGTATAGGAACTGTTTACCATCTTCATACACCAGAATAATGTAGAGTTTTTTGTAGGAATGAAAAAGAAATATGCTGGTGAGAAGAGAAGGACCCTTTTATAAATAAGGGTCTGAGATATCTCCGTTTGGACCCATGCATGCCTCGTTTTATATGAAGTCTCATATACTGAAGTTGCTTTTTCTTATGTTTTTCAGTAAAGGAAGAACAAAAACTAGCCCAAACCAGTCCACATTGTGGATTTCCAAGAGCACCAGAAAAGAAAGTAGCATGGAAGTATAATGAGTCACTGAGTTGACTCCAGAAAAAAAAAATAAGAGTTTTATAATTCTGGATTTGTATAAGGAATGGCATCAGAGCATTAGCTTGGAATGGCTTGAAATACCAATGGATCTGCAAGGTGAACTGTAAGCTCCCCCTTGAGGCAAATATTAAAATAACTTTTATATGTTTATTGTTTCCTTTACAAAACGTGCTGTGCTGAAAAAGCAGTGAGACGTGCTTATTTTGCTAAAGGATGCGTCCAAACTTCAAGTCAGTGGGATGGACCTGGAGCTAAAATTGCTGCCAGCATGGCAGGAATATGTGTGTCAGAAGCAGTTATTTTTATTTCTTTCACTTTTCCTAAGTTGTAATCTAGTTAATGTAATGGCAGTTGTACTGAAATGTGCAGTGTGCAAAATGTTTTGCCTTTGCTAAGTGTTTGGTAAAAATGGACTGTTCTGTATCTATCGTTATGGTGTTTCATTTTTCAATACATCAGTGTTTTCATTGAACAAATTTATCACCGTTGGCATCTGAATTCACATAGTTACAAAGTATTATCACAGGAGAAAGTTTTTTTTTTTTTTAAATAAATGGTCATTTTCTTTCAGTTTCTGCTTTTTGTCGGACAAGGTTGAGGAAATCTCTTCAGAAATAAGAAACTATTTCGTTAACTGTGGTACATATAAATTTACTCAGATATTTTACTTAGAGGCAAGAATTGTCTAATTTCAATTGTGCAAGACATGTGCCTTACAATGATTTTTAGTTTAAAATTCAACAGATTTTGTAATAAGATAACTTTATTAATGGCTGTATAAATAATAAATACACTCAATTTAGAACAAAAGAAGTGGCGTACACAATATAAATCATATGTCTTCACATGTTGCTTATATAACTACAAGTAGCTCTCTTAGGGTTCTGGAATTGATGTGGTCCCTCCCTTGCCCATAAAACAATGGTTGTTTGGGGTCTGGGATTAACGCTGGAGGCAGATAGCTGCAGAGTCAACCTAAGGTTTCCCGTTGCTGTGTTTATCCTCTGTGGGCATATATAGAGGTCATAGAGTGGTCACCATTAGTGTGAAGGCAATCACAGCAAACTGACATTTCAGCAAGGAAAGAGCCTACGAATTAGTGTGAAAATGGGTTGAAGGTGATCAGTGATTGGGTTTAATTGATAAGAGTTTGGCTGGGAGAAAAAACTGAGGCTCGTTTCTCAATTTCTTCAATGTTTGTGATTCTTTCTTCTCAAGAGAGAGTTGTAACTATCTGGTCTTCAAATGTCCCCGTGCACCTTTTAACCAAATAAAAGAGTTCTTGTTTCTGAAGAATGATCATTGGTGTTGTCTAAATCTCTTAAATTAACAAAATACAGATATATTTGCCTCAATACATGAAGATGAAAACGAATCACTGTTACAGCATGGTAAGAATGGAAGCTGTGGTAATAGAATGGTTAAAACCTAATCTTTTCTCTGTCAGTTCTTTTCAGTTAGATAATAAAGTTCTTTCATTGGACCCAATTCACAACTAGGGTTGGTTGGTAAAACAAAGACGTAAAATAGAAATTAGTGGGCACTGACCCCTTTTCAGCTGCTTAGAGACTAAAAGAATGGGCAGCTGCGTTCCAAGCTTAGATCTAGTACTCCTCTTTTTTTTCTTGGCTACCCATCCTCCTGGGCATAAAGGAATACCAGCTGCCCCCAGCCTGCCATCACATAGTTCTCCCTTCAGTCAGGATTTGATGGGAAAGGCACTAGGCTTTCTTCTTTGTTCCTGCCATCCAGGGCTACGATAGCTAGTAGTCCTGGCAGAAGCAACATAGCAATGGGAAAGAGCCTTGGTCTTTATCCAGGTCTGAACAACTCTTCTGGTATCAGTTACTAAATCCATAAAGTGACTAGAAATGGCATAATGAATCTCTGTCTTACAGAAGATAGTAATGAGGCTGACCAGGGCGTTCTTAAAATTTTAGTTAACCTTTGAAAACTAAAAAGGAGTACATGGTTTATTTACTGTGAGTGTTTGTATTTTCAGAATATGTATTTTCTGAACATACTTTTAATAGGGTCGCTATGAGTCAGAATTGACTTGATGGCACTGGGTTTGGTTTTGGTTTTTAATATGTGTTTTGAAAATGCAAGTGAAATACGGAACAATCTCCAGAGTAAAAACAACATAGCCTACACCTGCTGCTCCGTTCTTCCTAACTGTTGAGATCAGTCATTGGAAAGGCCTCAAAATATATAATAGTATGTTTGGGCACTGCCAATTTTTGCTCGAAGAATGGTTTCCATAATTGTTGACCTGGAATTTGTGGTCCTCAATCATCTGGCCATGGCTCCTTAATAGGACATTTTTCCCTTCTCTGGCTATTCCCTAACAAGCCTTTTGGTATGACAACCCATGATCTTCTATTGTTCTCTCTCCCAGAACCTTCAGAATCACTCCAACCTGCACGGTGGTCTCCAATACCCACTTTGATCCATCCATAATAATCATTCAACTACTGCTACTAACCAAAAGGTTGGCAGTTTGAATCCACCAGATGGTCTTTGGAAACCCTATGAGGCAGTTTTACTGTGTCCTCTAGGATCGCTAGGAGTCAGAATCCACTTGATGGTAAGGGGTTTGGTTTTTTTTTTTTTCTTTTTTTTTGGTTTCCAGGTATAGTTCAAGTCTAGTTTCTTCCTTACGGCCAATTCACACTGATTAGTCTCTTTCAATTGCTTTCCTCCTTACTCTCTTCCACCATTTTGGCCTATATGAACACACATGCAAGATGTATTTTTTTTTTTTGCATTATGCATAAAAAGGCATGAATTTTGTCTCCCTAAATAAATTGACAGATTTTGTGTGATAAGCTAAGTTGAGGTTTACACTGACTCTGGAAATGATCCAACAGATTAAAGCCGTGAGACAAATTCATTTATTCCACATTTTTACCCTCTAATGGGCAATTCAGCTGTGTCTAAATAGGTTTTTCACATGTTAGCAATATTCACTGTAACACACATAAATCAAGGGAAACATTTGTAATAATAGTTGCATTTCTTTGATGTGTCTGAGGGTCTTGTTTTGTTTCATTTTGTTTTGAGACTTAAAAAATGTTATCTTGAACTCAATGGCCAGTCAACATAATCCAGGTAAAAAAAATCCAATAAAAATGACAATTTCAGTTAATTTACCTGTTATTTTGATGCTGGACTTGTGCTTGTGTGTTGTATAATTAGATCATTTGAGAGGAATGTACAGTCAATTTAGTCCCCGCTATGTTTTTTATGTGATATGAGTTTGAAATAAGTATTTTTTAGATGTGGGGAAGATATTCAGGATACGCTCAGTTTGAAATGAAATGTATTTTGAGAGAAAAACTCAAGATTCTGATAATAGCAAGCTAGGCCAGAAAGAGTTTATAGCAATTTATTTCAAAGAATAACAGGCTGTGGGAAAAAGTTTATTCACTTCTTTTTCTAATTTTTCTCAAACTTTCTTAAGCGTATGTTTATGGGAAATGCTGTAGTTAGATAATGGGAAGCCAACCATTTTACTAAAGGAGATAGATAGCCTCTAAGAATCATGAATGGCTTTATGGAAAAGGCAAATTATTCCATAGTATGCTATTTTTTTAATGCTATTTAGAGAAATTAAAAACTCACACATAAAATGGATTTTAGTTCTCTAGAGCAGAATTAACTTTTCGATGTTAGACCCCAAAAAAAGCAGATTTGGAAAACTTGACATTTCGACTGAAATAGGCAACTCCCCATCTTTTTTTTTATAAGGTATTTACTAGTATTTATAAGGTACTTACTAGTGCTAGGAACACATGTGTTTAAAATAACATTCATTTGAATAAAAGAAAATGATTAAAAAAAGACTAACAAAGGAAATGTTATCTGTGAAAAAACAGCTTTCACAATAAAATCAAAATGCATTTTTAAATTCCTCTATATTGCAAAGATTGTTTTTTGTTCCCCCTTCCCCTCCCCTCAGCATTTTAGTGGTTTAAAAAAAAGGTAACAATAAAAGCTTTTCGTAACTTTTTACAAAACTCAATTTCCATGCTTCTTAGAGTGGAACGGGCACTCTGTCTGCCTTGCATGTTCAGTTTAGAAAACTAACGCAGAAAACTTTGTATCCATTCCGTGAACTCGGAGACGCGGGCGTACACCCCGGGGCGATTAGGCAGTGCACACTGGTATCCGAACGACGTCACTCCAACGAGGACCCACCTGTTGTTTTCCTGGCACATTAATGGTCCGCCCGAATCTCCCTTAAGAGTGAGTTGGAAAAGAAAATTGTAGATGTGTGGTCAATTGATATATGTATATAAATGTTTTTAGCAACTCAACTAAAAAACACAGATTCACAAATACGATTTAATTGCAAGTCGTTTTGTTTATATTCGCAGCATTGCTCTGAGTGAAGAATAAGAACCCTTTGTTTCGAGGTAGGGAGACAGAGAAACGATGACAACTAAACGCGTTCATATTTAATTTTTTTACTATGCACTCTTATAGCAAGACTTTTCTCACTGTAATTAGGGCATTTTGATGGCTACTACGAAATTCTCTAACACAGACATTAAAAGCCAATTGCTTTATTAAAGTAGATATGCTGTAAGCCTTATGAAAAAACAAATTACCCATATCATGCTCTTTGTCACATGTAAAGGTGATTTTAGTTTTCTTGGGTAGCATTAACTTTTCAACGTTAGACACACAGTCAGATATAAAAAATTAATATTTCAACTGAAATAGACAAGACTATGAGGAAATTTCTAGTGATGGGAACACGTGTATTTTCATCTGAGGTTTCAACTGATAAGAAATGTTTTTGATTTTGCTAAATATTAAATACAGCAGATCCTGGTAGAGTTAATTACATGTATTTTATTTGTACCTGAGTAGTCCTGTATAATGTAAATAAACATAATGCGAAGTATTGTTATTTAATGATAGAAAATTGACAAGTATTTTTCCCATGCTAATTATGCATTTTTAAATTAATCCATTCCTTTTTATATTTATGAGGAATGTAAAGCCTTCTTTAAATTTACCATGGTGGCACAAAGTCCAGGTGATGTACTTCCGGAATGGAACAGCCATTGAAAACCCTATGGAACACAGTTCTACTCTGACGCATATGGGGTAGCCAGGAGTCAAATCGATGGCCAACTTTTTTTTTTTTTTTAATATACTTTCTTTAAAATCTCTGGCACAATAGAATATTTCACCCCAAGCTTCATGTTTGAAAATATTGTCAGAGATTACTTTGCCTGATTCATTATTATTTTGGGGTTCTATACAAAAGGTGGTCTATAAAAGCACTTTTTCTCTCTTGGATGAGGAGTATAAATAGCACCAACAACCACAGTTTACCTCTATTCTACATGAGACAAATGTATTGAAGCTATTTGAAAGTTGTTTTGTTGTTGCTAGGTGGTGTCAAGACTGTCAGAGCTACCTTACATACATCAGAAGGAAACACTACCTACTCCTGCGCCATCCGCACAATCACTGTTGTGTTCGGGCCTATCGTTGCAGCCACCCTATCGATACATCTCCTTGTGGGTCTTTCTCTTTTTCGATGACCCTCTACCAAGCATGATGTCCTTCTCCAGGAATTGGTCCTTCCTGATAACATGTCCAAAGTCAGTGAGATGAAGTCTCACCATCCTTGCTTCTAAGGAGCTGGCTGTACTTCTTTCAAGACAGATTTCTTCATTCTTCTGGCAGCCCATGGCATATTTGAAGGTAGGGAGTGTGATTTATCTCTGCATCCTAAACCCTTAACCCATATTAATGAAACAAAAACAAAAACAAGCAATTGCCTTCCAGTTGATTCCAACTCATGGTGACGCTATGTACATCGCAATAGAACTGTGCTCCATCGAGTTTTCAGCGGCTGATTTTTCAGTAGATTGGCAGGTTTTCTTCCGAGGCACCTCTGGGTGGACTCGAACCTCCAATCTTTTAGTTAATGGCCTGGCGTGTTAACTCTTTGCACCACCCAGGGACGTCTAGCCCATAATACAGATTCAGAAATATTTGTGGGATGGTATCAAAAAAGGTAAGAATAATTACAAGCTCAAATGTTACATGTGACTTAGGAATTATTAAAAATAACCCTTAATTGTTCCTTGTTGTTAGCTGCTGTCGAGTCAGCTCTGACTCATGGTGACCTATATATAGCAGAATGAAACACTGTCCAGTCCTGTGCCATCTTCATGATGACTGTTACGTTAGATAGCATTAAAAGGAGTCATTTGATTTTCTTCAACTTTCCTAACATATTTTAATTTTTTAATACACAATAGGATACAGATATTGATTACATGAACAAGGATTTTGACTTACCTAGGATCAATTGCAGTTACTCAGAGAAGCCTGCAGAAGGCTTATGGCCTAACTGCTGGGTGGTCTACCTGGTTGGGAGACCTAGGTCTGGTTCAATCACTTCCCATCATCCAACTACACCATTTAAGATAAGTTAGATAACTTCCCTTTGCCTTAATTTTCCCATTTGATCAGTGTAGATATTTCCTTTTCACACTTACCTCAGAGATATGTAAGTACTTCAAAAAATATAAATGAATGCCAAGAACATAAATTATTAACTTTAAATTTATGTTTCTCCTTAGATGTTATATTTGTAAATAATAACAAAATTCATACCTTCTTTTATTATCTATCTGAGGGCAATGATTGGTGATCATGTTTATTTTAAACCGTGGTTCTCAAGCCACTCAGAATCACCTGGAGGGTGTGCTAAACACACCTTGCTGGGTTCCACCTCCAGGTTTTCTGCTTCAGTTGGTCTCAGGTGGAATCTGAGAGTTTGCATTTGTAACGAGTTCCCAGGTGATGCTGACCTGCTGGATTGGGGACCATGCTTTGAGAGCCACTGGTATAATGATTTATAATTTTAACTAATGCATTCTTATTTAATCAGTTAAGCCTTTTCTATACCATAGTATTAAGGCTGAACAAAGAGAATCATGTGACCATCTAGGGTATCGATTATTCGATTGTGATAAAATTAAACTACATGGGTATTGTCCTGTATGGGAGCTTTCTTACTTGCTAATGAATAACATATTTAAACTCCATAGAAATCAGAGCCAAAATAAGATTTCAGGGATCTGGTATGAGTTATTGGCTTAATGTAACCCAAACATCGATAGTATCAGCAGTCATATTTTCTGCTGAGTGCTCGAGGTGTCTACCACACAACCCCCATTAAGTATAATTGAAGTTGTACAGTTGATTTCCCTCTTGCACGATAATTCTATAAATCTCTCCCTAAGTGGTAATACATCTTACCTTTATCACACTTTTCATTTTAAAAGGGAAGTATAAGATACAGAGATAAATTTTAAGCAAGAAAAAAGCTATCTCATTTGTCTTGCATTTCTAAGTGTGCATCAAAGCAGAATAAATGCAAAACTAAGCTGAAAGTTTAGCCTGACTTGAAGCGTAAACTTTAACTAGTGGATACATATATAGATTTTTTCGTACAAGCACATGTTAAAAAAGTCTTATGTCAAGTCAAATGATTATGACATGAATGTGTTAATATATGTTCACCTATGTAATGAGTTGTTTATACCTAAAATAAAAATGAAACCATTTTCCCACAGTGGGAACTGCTACTTGACATTTAAATGATTCGTTTGTTCAGTGATGCTTTCAAGTTTAATCGAACACAGTGGACTTCAGTGCGTTAAGATTTTATTAATTTTAAATACACAATGCCTGCCAGAAAATTTATTTACTAAGTTTTATAATAAAAACTGGTAATATTTTTAAGAGCTTACACGGGCCCAGGGAGTACACATTACACCTTTCAGGTATCACCTCATTTAAACCTCCCAGTAAAATCTAAGTCACTTGTCTGAAGCCTCACCAACAATAAGTATTAAAACAGGAACCAAACGAGAGCAGTCTAAAGACAGAATCCATGCTGTTAAATGAGCACTCCTTGCCTCACTGAAGAATTAATGATAACGCTAAAATCTAACAGAATTAACTTTACATTTTTGGAATGTGTATGGAGTTTAAGGAGCTAACACCTGTCTAAATTATTTCTAGTCGTAAGATGTTTTTGTCTTAAATGAGGGTAGTTTGTAAGACTTTTCTCTGAAAGCGATACAGATCAAAAGCTACTGCAACACAGAATTTATTGTGATATTGACATTACCACTGCAGTGAGTTCATGCCATTTCACCTTTGAAATAAAATGTAAAAGACAATATGGGCATTTTCATATAGGAGTTGCAGAGCTAGGGTTATGCCAGGCTATTCTGTAAGCTCTTCATTTGCTCCCCCGTGAGCGGTTTGTTGTGAACTGGCTCTATTCCGGTTGTTTTTCATCTAGATATTGTTTCAGGTAACTGAATACCAAACCAGGGTTGAAAATTAGAGACCCATGAACCAAATTGGCTCATGAACTTATTTTTTTTAAATCAATTTTGAAAATTTTGCCTAGTGTTTAAAATGACTTGAAAGTCAATGCTTTTAGCTGAGGTGTGCAATCTCTGGGTCACCCTCAGGCCTTCCACTTCCTATTTTACCTGTCTGCCTCACACATGCACCTTTACATTTTATGCCTAGTTCCTAAGGACATCTGATTTGTAACCCTTGTTCTTAAACACTAGTTTTTTTTTTCTAATGCTCAGAGGCACTCAGGAGAACTAAGCAAATAGACCATAAATACAGGCAAAAGGTCACAGTTGGCAAGGTTTCTTTTTCTCTATCTAGAATATATGTTTAAAATAATAGGTGAAGTTTATGGGACCTTGATAATTTCTTTGCTCCCAAATTATTGTTAAGTAATGAAATCATTGCATAGCAACACTTTCTGGAAAGGTAGCATGAGCACTTTTATATATTTACCTGACAGGTATCAACTCCGCCTTCTTCATAGCCTGCACATACCATACTTTCTGTAATGTTATATTCTGGCATTTGTTGTTGGCATCTGGCATTGGATAGAAGAGGAACAACAGCTTCTTGCAATATGTCTGCAGTAGAACCTGTTCAAAATGGATAATGCAACCAACCAGTCAGCAGTGATCAACACGTACCCTGAATAAACCACCATCAGTCTTACTTCTTCCGACGTTTCACTCTCATTATCGAGTACTGTGGGTATGTAGAATACAACTAAATGCTCAACTTTCCACTTTAAAGCACATAATAAAGCCCATCTGTGGATTTTTGCCAAATGGATAATATTAAAGTATTTCTTTCTTCCCTAAGGGCTAGCAGGAATGGTGGATGGGACTAGATGGTTTTCAGGTATTTTCAGTAATTTTAAACAGTTATGGGATTGCTCATGAAAAAAAAAAAAAAAATCACCAACACAAAGAGTTTCATTCATGGAAATTAGCAATGGCTCAGAAATCCTGAGGCGCTTTTTATCTGGCACCTGAGGAGGTGCTCTCTCCTAGAAGGGCATTCAGCTTCTTTGAGGTGCTGTGTAAGCGAGCAGGTGTTCACTGAACAGAAGACAAAGCTCAGATGAACTGTGCCCTGTCTAAAGGCAATCAGCTTGTCATCCACATCTGCGGTGAAGAGAAAGGAGGCATTTGGGTAGCAGAGTGTACTTCCACGCTGTTTATAAAATGATTCATCCACTGAAAGCATGAGCCTGTCTTCTGAAATACTAATCCCAAAAGGAATATAAAAGAAGCCAACATCTAGTGCCCTGGAAAAAGTACTTGATAAGCACTTTCCAATAATTAGCACCTCTATTTGGCTGCTCAAGAGAGACAAAGAGATGAGGATAAGGGAGTCCATATGATGGCCAGTGTTGTCGCAAAAATGCCTCTGACTTTATTTCCAACTAAGTTGAATCCATGCATTAAAAGAATTGAGGAAATAAGCAAGTGTGTGTGTGTGTGTGTGTGTGTATGTGTGTGTATACATGTGCATACAACTCAGATACAAAGCAGTGTATGACTCAGTGCTGTGTTGGTAAATGTTTAACAACTGGCTCTCCAGGGTTTGTCAAATTGCATGGTGTAAACACTGCAACCATGGCTAATTTCAAGGTACAAGTATGACGCTGAACACGAGTTGGGAGAGTATGTGCACAAATGGCTTTTGGCAGCCAGTGCCAACAGCCCGATCAGCCAAGAACTGGAAGACTTTCACAGTTTGACAATGAACTGTAAGCTAAAAAAATGATTGGTGAGGTTGAGATGGAGGGGGAAAGTCAACGTCTCACTGTCATCTTACGAGGATCACAGATGGGCTGGTGGACATGAGCTTTATAATAATAAAAATCTTGGCCATTTTTGGTACTTGTCAATGAATAAAAAAAATAAAGTTAAGTAGATGATAAAACTCTTTGGTACAGGAAAATGTGAGCAATGTCCTTATATTTAATATTTGTCACCATAAGTTACCAAGAGGCCAATTTAGAACACACACACACACACACACACACAAACATGCATAAACATTTCAGTAAAGTTGTTTTAAGTTCACCTATTGCTTTAATTTAACTAATATCACCTCAAGGGCAGTGGTAATTCAGTGGTAGAGTTCTTTCTTTCCATGCAGGAGACCCAGTTTCTATTATTAGCTAATAGACATCAAATGAAGTTACCACTTGTCTGCCAGTGGAGGCTTGTGTGTTGTTATGATGCTGAACAGAGGGACTAGGAAGAAAGGCCTGGTAATCTACTTCCAAAAATCAGCCAATTAAAACCCTCTGAATGACAATGGTCCCATCTGTGTTCACGGGGTCACCGTGATTCCGGTCCCACTGGGTAGCAGCTAACAACAACGTTAGGTTCCTCAGAAGACAGGCCTTCTGGCATTCTGCTTTCAAAAGGTCACTGCCTTGAAAACCCTATGGAGGAGTTCTACTCTGTGTTCCATAGGGTCACCATGAGTCAGAATTGACGCGAAGGCAACTGCTTTCTTCTTCTTCTTTTGTGGTTTTCTGTTCGGAAACCATGCTATTAGTTAATGCTAGTGGGTCTATGCTATGTCAATTTATAGTCCTAAATATGAAATTTTTGCTATGTTTTATTCTTCCTGCCACTAGGCAGAATCTTGCAAGCTGAAGCTGAGAGGGATTCTCTTCTCATTTCAGGGAATGTAAGTGTGAGGTCTTTACATTATAAAGATTTATTTCTAAATCTTATAAATAAAGATCATTTTTGCAAATGTAACAGGTAATAATTTGCCTTTTCATGAAACTTTATGTTGCTTTACAAAAATAAGTGTTTTTAACCTTTGCTTATATTCATTTTAATAGATTTTTTTTCTCGTTAAGACAGTATTTATAATACTAAAATTAGATACTGAGTTTGGGGGACCCTTGTCTTCCCCTCTAATAAGGACTGTAGCTTGATAATACACTCTATAACCAGGAACCAGTTGCCATCTAGTCAATTCCAACTCATGGCAACCCCATGTGTTGCAGAGTAAAACTGTGCTCCACCAGGTTTTCAAGGCTGTGAACTTTTGGAAGCAGAAGACTAGGCTTTTCTGCTGAGGCACCTCTGGGTGGGTTAGAACTGCCAACCTTTCGGTTAGTGGTCAAATGCTTAGCCATTTTCATAACCCAGAGACTCGTAATACACTCGATACAATCTGGAAAAATTACAAAACTATAATAATAAAAGACTGTAACAAAAGCATGCTTTTTATTACTAAGCTTTTTTTGAGTCTGATAATTTACCTTGATAGACAACTGTCCCCCAGCCAGCAATGGAACAATTCTTTCCGGGAGGGAAAACTTGGTTTTCTTCTGGTAAACAAATAGGTTGTATATAATCTGAAAAATAAAACAAAACAAACAAAAACAACATAAACAGATATGCATGCATTTCTAACAAGTTTTCAAAATCATTTTAAACATTTAATGTAAAAAAATCTCTGTATTTTTGTTTTTTCCTGTCTGAACAGTATTCACACATCAATCTTGGGGGAAACAAGCATTTCAGTACAGCACTTCTTTGACAACGAATTAGGTACCATTGAGGATCTTTTAGGGGACCCTATTTAGTTCCTTGGAGCCATGGTAGTGCAGTGATTGAGAGCGCAGCTGCTAACCAAAAGGTTAGCAGTTCAAATCCACTAGCTGCTCATTGAAAACCTTATGGGGCAATTCTACTCTGTCTTATAGGGTCGCCAAGAGTCAGAATCAACTCGATGGCAACAGTTTTTTTTTTTATTTATGGGTTATTTAGTTCCCTAGGAGTCCTTGGGTGGCAGAAACGATTAAGCACTCAGCTCAGTTCAGATGCTAACTAAAACAGTAACTGAAAGGTTGTTGGGTCAAGTCCACCCAGAGGCACTTCAAAAGAAATGCCTGGCAATCTCCTTCTGAAAGATCACAGTCATCGAACACCCTATGGAGCATAGTTCTACTCTGACACACAGCAGGGTGCTATGAATCTGAACTGAATGGATGGCAACTGTTTTTGTTTATTTTTGGTTTTTTTTAGTCTCCTGATTTATCTTTTGTAGTGTAAACACTGTCTTATTTCTGGAATTAATAATTTATATTTGAAATTTAAATAATCATGTTTTTTTACAGAAAATAGTGGCAGTTCTGTGAAAATCTTGGTAAGTCTATTTTTCAGGGTCAATTAAGGGAAACTTGGGCAAATGTGCTGAGGCTCTTTAGATTTTCTCCAATTATCTCCACATTAAAAAAGCTTTAGGAACTGTTTTACAGGGTACTTCTGGAAACAGTAACATTGGTCACTGACTTTTAAAGCCCTTCTGCAACAATTTCCAAGCTGCCTGACATTTATTAAGCACCCCTTACATGTAAGACCCAGGAGTACGATACAGTGCTTAACCTGTAGGACAGGGCTATATAACTAACCATAGTAATAGTCCCCTTTTGACAAATACTGTGATACCTGCAGACCGAATTCCATGAGAGCACAGAGACGGGAGCACTTTCTCCTAACTGGGATTGAGAAAATTTTTAGAGTAAAGTTGGGATTGAAGAGGATCCTTCGGGATAACATTTACTTTCTTTGGTGATTTTGTGCAGATTATCCAAGCATTTGGAGGAAGTCCTCCTTGCTACTCTCTTCATATTATTGGATCTCCTTTAGAAACTTCATTCCTCTTACTACTTTACTCTTAGTCCATATCTTCTTCTCCCAGTTTATGTCTGACTCTAGCCTTGGTGGCCGATGGATTGCCATTATTTTCCCTCAGAAGTAGGGACAGCGTGCATGATCACATGACCTATTTTCTCTGGCTGCTCCTTCAAGTTTACTGTGGTAGAGGGCTCTATGAGCTTTATTCTATTAGTCAACTTGTAGAAAGCTAGATATAAACACCTTGATAAAGGTAATTGAATATGTTTCTCTCCATTCCTCAATTTTATTTAAATTATTAAGATTAAATTATTTTTGTAAGTAATTATCCAACTTTTATGGGTTATTAATGCATCAATAGCGATTATATTTCAAATCTAATTTTAAATTAATTTGAACAGATTAGGCAACTTGAAGTGATTCCTTTTACCTGTGTAATTCACTTTAAATTCCAGGTGCATCATGGCGATGTCACTGTCCTTTCTTCGTTTAGTGTAATGTGGGTTTATGACAATTTGATCTATCCGCCGAGTTACTATTTGAGGAGAAGTCAGATCTGATGTCATGTGCAGGCCCAGGTTTGCGCTCCACTTAGAGGGCTCTAAATTTCTCCTGAAGATTATAAGAAAGAAGTTTGAGAAAACTTCTCCCTCCAAGTCAGGTAGTTTCTAGAGATCTTTGAGAGAGATATTTCAGAACAATTTTTCCTTTAATTTCTCTGCTGACTTATACTTTAAAAATAATTCTTAACACCAGTGTTCATTGAAGCACTATTCACAATAGCCAAAAGATGGAAACAACCTAAAAAAAAAAATCCATTGATGGATGAGTGGATAAACAAAATGTGGTGCATACATAAAACGGAATATTCCTCAGCCATAATGAGAAATGAAATCCTGATGCATGCTACAGCTTGGATAACCCTTGAAAACATTATGCTGAGTGAAATAAGTCAATCACAATAGGACAAATATTGTCTGATCTCATGTGAAATAACAAGAATAGGCCAATGAACAGACACTGAAGTTTATTTGTGGTTACCACGGGCAGGAGGGATGCGGGGAGGAGGAGCCGTTGTTTAGGAAGCAGTGAATTTTTTTCTGGTGATGCAAAATTTGGCAACAAATACGGCTGATGTTACACAATGTGATTAATGTAATTGAGAAACTACTAAATGTGGAGTTGGCTAATGTTGTGTTATGTACATTTCTACAATGATAAAAAAATACTCCTTAAATTTTTATGTCTTCGACCACGTCATTGAGGAAGCCTTAATGAGGCTCTCACCTTTTTCTATTCCTTCTCTTGTTCTCTAGTTCTCAACTGTGGTTCTCAGTGCTGGCTGTACATTGGAATCACCTGGAGTGCTTTTAAGTCATATTGGTCCCTGCTCCCCCTCCTGCACCCCACTGTGCTTTAACGAGTATGGAATGGAGCATGGGAATGCTTTTAAAATAATTTTTAAAATGAAAATTCCAAGTTTATGCTAACGTGTGGCCACTTAACTGTAACCCGTTGCTGTCGAATCAATTCCGACTCATAGCAACCCTATAGGACAGAGTAGAACTGGCCCATACTGTTTCCAAGGAGAGCCTGGTAGACTCAAACTACCAACCTTTTGGTTAGCAGCTGTAACTCTTAACCACTACACCACCAGGTAGAGGGTTCTAATTTTTTCCTGATGATTATAACAAAGAAGTTTAAGAAAACTTCTCTACCCAAATCAGGTAGTTTCTAGAGATCTTCGAGATAGATATCTCAGAACTATTTTTTCTTGAACTACTGCTTTAGATCACATTCCATGGTGGAGACTGTGTCTTGTGTTTTGTGCTTCTTCAGACAACTAGGGCAGCTGTAGGAGTAGTGGAAGGAAGCCCAGAACAGCCTCCTGTTTAAGGGGTCATTGGATTCACGCAGAGCTAAGGTAAGAAGTGAAACAGATTATGATGCTTATAATCTAATATATGTACTTGAATAATTTTCCATATACAATAAACTTGAATAGTTTTCCATATAATCTAATATATGACTATATAATCTAATATAGGAGTAATTTTTCATATACAATGAACTTGAATAATTTTCAATATACAATGTTGGCCATTGATAACGTATTGGTAAAGAATAACATCTGTGTTATAGGGCAGATTCAGTTGGATAGTGTATTATATTTTTAAAGTGTGCAGGGACTCCTAAATATGCTATTGGCCTGTAACAGCTTTACGGTAAGAAATTAGTAGAGAACAGTTGGCATTAAGCCAATTTTAAGCCACATCCGCAATAAAGGGTAGCACTCAATGACTGCTCAGTATAGGAAGTGTAGGCAGAGCTACTGACTCAGTCCTCAGCAGGTGCAAATGCCTAGTTTACTATGGTATTTCAAATGTTAAAATGCAAGTCACCTACAAATGTATAAAGGAAATCATTATTCCAAGTCTGTGTCTCTTTTCATCCATATCTACGTATTTATTCATCACTTTGTGTTGTTACTCAGAGGATTGTGTTTGGTCAGTAGAAGTCATCAGAAAAGCCAAAGAATACTCAAGGCATCCACTGAACATCACACTGTTTAAAATTTGAGGAAATTCACCTAAGTGTTTTGTAGCAATGGAATACCTCCCATTTCTGATGGGCCACCTCTGTGCTGAAGCAGTGAATTAAAGGTTTTTATAAGAATTGGTTGTGTTTCTGACTTTGCCATACCCAAAAACCAAACCCAGTGCCGTCGAGTCGATTCCGACTCATAGCGACCCTACAGGACAGAGGAGAACTGCCCCACAGAGCTTCCAAGGAGCGCCTGGTGGATTGGAACTGCTGACCCTTTGGTTAGCAGCCGTGGCACTTAACCACTGCGCCACCAGGGTTTCCAGCTTTGTCACAGGCACAGATTTTACCAGTGCCCACTTACATCTCCTGAAAACTAGTCACAGATAATTAAATGCTTGCTCTCAAGCGTTCAGACATTCGATTCAAGTGGGAACAATATTGCTGATAAAGTTTATAATTAGTTATGTGGATAAAAAATATGCCATTTAAATAACAACTGTCAAACTTGCCCATGGAATAAAAACTCATTATTTGGATTCTATTTAGAATGTATTTAAAAACAAAAACACCCAAGAATATATTTAATTACCAGAAATGATAGTAATACCTCTTTAAATGCATTCTACATGCTTTATTCAGAAATAAGTAGATTGCAAGTTCAGAGAATTGTTTACTATAGATTTAAATCAATGTTAAATTAAGGTAATTCAGAGAAAGAGTAGCTAGACTCACAAATTCTTATCTCTTCTCTAAGTACTGTATGCCATCTGAGAATGAATAAATGTAATTACTGATATGAGAGAGCTTGTAGGTAACCAAAATTTAATAATCAACATTTCTTCTCATTATTTTAAGGTGTCAAGTAGATAACTAATACACAAGCCACAAACTGTGAAGAACAAATATATGTGCTTCAAGCTCCTGTTCTAATTAAATACAACTTACAACAAAGTTAATGGGACACATTCTTAATGATTTTCAAAATCATTACTGTGTTACATGGAAAAGAGCCCCTCTTTAATATTTGCATTTCTCCAGTGTCTGTAAGTAGCATGAAAAAAAGGTAGGGAATATACCTCCGACAAGTATCATTTCGGTTTCTCTCACAAGCCCTTCTCCACACACCATTCTGTGTCTATGTACTTAACCTCCCCACCACAAGCCCAACGCCAGCCCAAGAGCCTCTGTTATATCCTAAAGTAATTCCAGAGCCTTTCCTCAGTGGAAAACAGCTTTGAATACAGGAGTTATAGCCAGTGGTTCTCAAACTTCATTGCTCATAAGAATTGCCTGAGTGTTCTTTAAAAATTCAGACCCAGTTTCCACCCCCTGGGATTCTAATGTGGAAGTCTGGAGTGGGAACCAGGAATCTGTACTTTGTAATCACTGTTAGGGGGTGCTGAGCAATGTATAATCTTTCTAGCTTTTCCATTCACCCACAGCTGAGGGGTGGGAGAAAGAATCTGTAGTGGTTTGAATCGTGTCTCCACACAACTTACGTTCTCTTGGAACCTCAGAATGTGATTTCATTTGAGATGTAATTGAAGATCCAAAATAAAATCACCCTGGATTTGGGGTGGTCCCCAGATCGAATCCCTGGCATCCTCATAAGAAGAGGAGAGGACAGAAGGAGACACAGAGAAGAAGGTCATGTGAAAATAAATAGAGGCAGAGATTGGAATAAGAAAGGTGTCTACCAACTAAGGAATGCCAAGGATTACTGACAGCCTCAAGAAGCTCAGGAGAGAGGCATGGGGCAGTCCCTTCTTCAGAGCCTCCAGAAAGAACCAGCCCTGCTGACACCTTGATTTTGCACTTCTGGCCTCCAGAAGAATAGTGAGAAAACAAACTTATGTTGTTTAAAGCCACCTAGTTTGAGGTGAATTGTTATGGCAATCCTAGGAACCTGATATAGAAACCTTCAGAGAAATCAGTTCAGATGCAGAGAGGGAACATATATTTTTAAGAATTCCTTGTCTTGAAGACTTTATATTCTATCAAAGCAGGGGAGAGCTGGGAGGAGAGGAGACATGTGGGGCTGGGAGAAAGAAGTAACACCACAGAACAGGCAAGCCCCAATCCAGCAGAGAATGTACATAGCAAAAACTGGGCACCGTCAGGTGGGATCAGCACAGATTGAGATCATTCAAGGTATCTAGCAGCCTGCCCTTTGGGGAAGTTGCCCACATTTCTGTTGCTTTGCACTTGGTTCACCTTGGACTGCCCTGTTCTAACAAAATGTTGCTTCTAGTAGCAAGAGATAGAGAGACAAAGGTGGGGAGAGTAGAAAGAAATACATTCCTAATCTATGTAACCTCAAGACTAGCACAAGTACCTGGCACACAATTGTTACTGTTGTTAGGTGCCATTGAATTGGTTCTGACTCGTAGCAACCCTATGTACCAGAATGAGGCACGACCTGGTCCTGAGCCATCCTCACAATCATTGCTATGTTTGAGTCCATTGTTGCAGCCATGTGTCAGTCCATCTCATTGAGGGTTTTCCTCTCTTTAGCTGACCCTCTACTTTAGCAAGCAATAAATGCTCCATAAGCAGAGGAGAATGAAGAACACCAAAGACACGAGGTAATTATGAGCCCAAGAGACAGAAAGGGCCACATAAACCAGAGACTACATTAGCCTGAGACCAGAAGAACTAGATGGTGCCTGGCTACAACCGATGACTGCTGTGACAGGGAACAACACATCAGAAAACCCCTGAGGGAGCAAGAGAGCAGTGGGATGCAGACCTAAAATTCTCATAAAAACAAACAAAAAAAGACTTAATGATCTGACTGAGACTAAAGGATCCCAGAGGTCATGGTCCCCAGACCTTCTGTTAGCCCAAGACAGTAGCCATTCCCAAAGACAACTCTTCAGAAAGGGATTGGACTGGACTGTGGGATAGAAAATGATACTGGTGAAGAGTTACCTTCTTGGATCAAGTAGACACATGAAACTGTGTGGGCAGCTCCTTTCTGGAGAGGAGATGAGAGGGCAGAGGGGGTCAGAAGCTGGCTGAATGGACCCAAGAATAGAGAGTGGAGGGAAGAAGTGTGCTGTCTCATTAGAGGGAGAGCAACTAGGAGTATATAGCAAGGTGTATATAAGTTTTTGTATGACAGACTGACTTGCTTTGTAAACTTTTACTTAAGTAAAATTAAAAAAAAAAGCTCCATAAATGGTGTACTGGGTGGGATGAACTAATGTTATTCCCACTCTGTGTGGCTGTGTGCTGGTATGTAAATAACTTCGCTGCTCCAACCATCAAAATGTCTATTGGTAAGTATTTTACATTGTATTGTACTCTCAACGTGGTATGTTGCTGTTGTTAGGTGCTGTCGAGTTGGTTCCAGCTCATAGTGATACTATGTACAACAGAACAAAGCACTACTTGGTCCTGTACCATTCTCATCTTTGTTGCTGTGTTTGAGTCCATTGTTGCAGCCACTGCATCAATCCATCTCACTGAGGATCTTCCTCTTTTTCACTGACCCTCTACTTTATCAAGCATGTTGTCCTTCCCCAGGGGCTGGTCCCTCCTGATAACATGTCCAAAGTACATGAAAAGAAGTCTCACCATCCTTGCTTCTAAGGAGCATTCTGACTGTAATTCTTCCAAGACAGATTTGTCTGTTCCTCTGGCAGCCCATGTTGTATCCAGTATTCTTCACCAATGCCATAATTCAGAGGCATCAATTCTTCAGTCTTTCTTATTCTTTTTCCAGCTTTTGTATGCATATGAGGTGATTGGGTCAGGTGCACCTTAGTCCTCATAGTGACATCTTTGCTTTTTAATACTTTAAAGAGATCTTTTGCAGCACATTTGCCTGATGCAACGCGTCTTTTGATTTCTTGACTGCTGCTTCCATGGGCATTGATTGTGGATGCACGTAAAATGAAATCCTTGATAACTTCAATATTTTCTCCGTTTATTATGATGTTGCTTATTGGTTCAGTCAATTGTTCAACATTGTTTTATGTTGAGGTGTAATCCATACTGAAGGCTGTGATAGTTGATCTTCCTCAGTAAGTGCTTCAAGTTGTCTTCACTTTCAGCAAGTAAGGTTGTGTCATCTGCATATTGTAGGCTGTTAACTGAATCTTCCTCCAATCCTGATGCCCCATTCTTTTTCATATAGTCCAGTTTATCGGATTATTTGCTCGGCATACAGATTGAGTAAGTATAGTGAAGGATACAACCCTGATGCACACCTTTCCTGACTTTAAACCACGCAGTATCCCCTTGTTCTGTTTGAACAACTGCCTCTTGATCTGAGTACAGGTTCCTTATGAGCACAATTAAGTTGTTCTGGAATTCTCATTCTTCATAATATTGTCCATAATTTGTCATGATCCACACAGTCAAGTGCCTTTGCATAGTCAATAAAGCACAGGTAAACATCTTTCTGGTATTCTCTGCTTTCAGGCAAGATCCATCTGACATCAGCAGTGATATCCCTCATTCCATATCCTCTTCTGAATCCAGCAGAAGTGTGTATAAAGTAAGATAATTAGTATAGAGCACCACAATATGTTAAATGGAAAAAAAAAATCAATGAAAGCCCATAACTCTCAATTGAAATATTTAGAGTTCTATCAAATATCAGGAAACCCTGGTGGTATAGTGGTTAAGTGCTACTGCTGCTAACCAAAGGATTGGCAGTTCAAATCCGCCAGGTGCTCCTTGGAAACTCTATGGGGCAGTTCTACTCTGTTCTATGTGGTCACTATGAGTCGGGGTCGGCTCGACGGCACTGGATTTGGTTTTTTTTTTTTTTTTTATCAAATATCAAAAACAAATTTTTTTTTCTATCACTAAAGATGGCTGAACAGCAACCGCAGCACGTTTGCCCACTACCAGCACTGGGTTTGGGCTCTGTTACTACTTTTGAACGGAAAAGTGATTCTTAAGAGGATTCTTAATTCCAATTTTTAAGGCAAGTAACACTCAGGATGCCTCTGAAATATGTGTTGTTGCCATAGAGTAAGAAGATTTTGGAAAATATCAGAGATAGTTAAAAAAAGAAGTAATGAGGCTATTAAAATGAGGTAACGATGGCCAAGTTTTTACAATTTGAGCATCATATAAAATCATGTAATTATTTCAATTAATGAAATAAGTTATTTATGAAAGTCCATGGGTCCATACAAAATTCAAAAGATGAAAGTTGAAATAATGTGCACAGAGGCAGTTGTACTGTAAAAAGAGGGTGGATAACAGAAATTCATATATGTATTTTATTTCTTCCACTAAATATACATCTGTTTTTAAGATATAGATATGCACTTGTTTAAGTGAAAGTAAAGAGAACTAGGTATAGGGAATGATGAGCAAACCAAAGAATCCTCAGCATCATTTGACCTGGTGGATTTCCCCTAGAAATTTAAGGAAGCATCTTTGAACAACTTTCTTCACTTGACTTCCAGAACTCTCCACATGCTTGGGATTTTCCTTTGGTTTTATTCTCTACTCTTTTTCAGTCTTTTTCTGGCTCTATTTCTTCTCAAATTCTAAATGTTAAAATACTCCAGGGCTGGGCCTTTTGCCCTCTCATTTCCATCCATACTCATTCCATAGATTATTTTATCCAAATGCCATGATTTGAAATACCAGCTACACGCTGATAACTCCCAAATTGGTATTTCAATTATTCAATTCTCCTCTGAACTCCAGACTCATATTCCCATATGCCAAAGGGCCATTAACCCTTAGAGGTCTAACAGTAAGTCCCAAATTAATATATAAAAATAACAACTCTTACTCCCTTTCCAATCTTGTTTTTCCCATCTTTCTCATCTCAGTAAATGGTACCAACACTCACCCTGTTGCCCACATGCAAACCCTTGCCTCTTCTCTTTCTCTTACTCCTTACCTGTGATCCATTAGTAAATTCAGATGACTCTATCCACTGGAACTTACTAATGGAATCCAGCTACTTGTCCATCTTTGTCAGCCACCATCCTAGTGCCACCACTGTCTTCCCCTGGTTGGTCTCCCCCATTTCATCCTCTCCCTCTTCCAGCAGTCTCATCTCTGCATCGCAGCCTAATTAGATTATATTATTCCTCTGACCTCCAAATGATTTCTCACCCCAAATGGTTGACCTGCTTGCTTGTTAACCGAAAGGTTAAAGGTTTGTGTCCACCCAGAGATGCCACGAAAGAAAGGCCTGGTGATCTACTTCTGAAAATCAGTCATTGAAAACCCCGTGGTGCACAGTTCTACTCTGACACACATAGGTTTTCATGGGTCAGAGTTGACTCAACAGCAAGCGGTTTCCTGTGTGTTCACCACGGCCTATGACCTGGCCCTGCCTTCTGTGTCCAATCTTGTTCCTACCACTCTGCCAATCAGTTTCTTGGCAGTAGCATCAGGGCTTCTTGTTTTTGGATGAAACTATATTAGTTTCCTATTGCTGCTGTAAAAAATTACCACAAAATTAGTAGCCAAAAGCAGTATGAATTTACTGTCTTACACTTTGGAAGTTCTAAAATCAGGAGTCAGCAGGGCTGTGCTCCCTCTGGAGGCTCTAGGGGAGACTCTTTGCCCTTGCCTTTGCCAGCTTCTGGTGGCCACATGCATTCCTTGGCTTATAGCCTCTTCCTCGCATTATTCCAACCTCTGCTTCTTCATCATATCTCCTTCTCTGATTCTCTCGCTCCCCTTTTCCTATATACACATCCTTGTGGTTACATTGGGCCCACATGGATAATCAGGGATAATTATTCCACCTCAAGACCCTTAATTTAATCAAATCTGTAAAGCCCTTTCCGCCATGTAAGTAACATATTTACAGGTTCTGGAGATTAGGATGTGGCATCTTTGTGAGGGGCATTATTCTGTCTACCACATACACCTACTTCATTTCTACCTAAGAACTTCAGAGGGTCCTGTTCCCTCCCCAACAATTTGCATAACTTTCTCCCTCACTGTGTTAAGTCTTCTTTCAATTATTTATTCAGTGAGGCTCTCTTCAACCTATTGTCCCAAACTGCTCCTCTTGCTTCCATCACTCTCTTTCCAGTTACACTAAAATGTTTATTGAATGTCTTTCTGCCCTACGCTATAATGCAAGCGTTATTAGGACAATGACTCTGTGGATCTGTACACCAATGTAATACAAAATTTAAAACAATGCCTGGCACAGGGTATATGCTCAGGTAATTTCATTTTATTTAATGAATATGTGCAAACAGAAACTAATTCAAGAGTAGGAAGGGTTGAGCACCACCAGTGGTCACACACAATATTCGGGTAAAGGGGGGGGGGGTGGATTTTTATGTCAACCCACATTAGCATAAGCAGTTACACCAAATAATCAAGGGAAAAAAAAGGTTCAACAGTATGAGGCAAGATGATGAACTAGTTCTTAAAAGAGAGGTAATTTCGGAGATCTGATACAAAAATTTCGAGGAAATAAAACTTATGAGTTGACTAATATAATATGATACCTGCTAGTAAAAAATACGTTATTAAAAATAGTGCTAATAGAATAAGTGTCAAGGAAATAGGTTATATAATGAGACCAAGGGAAATTTAAAGAATACATGATTCTAAGAGGGGAGACACTAGATTGGAAATGGATAAAACTTGTGAGAAAGGCAAAAATCTAAAAATATTAATGATAACAGTAAGAGATTTTTAACTACCAAGAGATGACTACCAGCTCAAACTTGAATTACTTTAGCAAAGAAACCAAGTCCTGCACCCTAACAAAAAATAAGTAAGTCACTAACTTGACCTTGAAATCTCTACGGGCCTAAGGAAATGCTCTTCTTCTTGGTCTGCAAATATTACTCAAATCTTCAAAAGGTATCGTAGCATTTCTGCAACTTGAAGAAGATAATGTATTAACTATTAGTCTAACCCACAAAAGCCAAAGGAATAGGCAGATAGAGAAATGAATTGAACCCATGATGTTTATGTTTTAGAAGAGATTTAAATAGAAGTGAAATAATTTTTTAATTACTGTGTTTGTGTATGTTCTATGTCCTCCTTATAGTGCTTAGAGGATTCAAATAATTCAAATGTTAAATTGTAATTGCAGTATTGATTAACCCATTGCAGTATCAATTAATGTTATTTTATAGTCACTGCTTAAATGTTTAAAAAGTTGGTTATCAAAGTTTAAGTAGGTATACCAGTTTAATAAATTTAGCACCAAATAAAGTACAAATAGTAGTGTGTATTTTTTGAAATTGCCCAAGACACCTTATTTATGAGATCACCTATCTGAGGAACATTAACCCCCATTTCAAGGAATTGTTTCAGTAAGAAATAAGGTAATTCATGTGACGTACTTGGTCAGCTCTGAAGAGCTAAATTCAATAATGGAAGATTGGCAAGAGGACTCTCTTATGGCTGATTTCATTACTGATATTTTTCTATTTGATAAATATGACTCAGACTGTAGATCTATCTATACATGACTGTCCAACCAAGCGACTGAATGGCGGTTGCCTCTGGAATCAGGGATGGTGATTGACTGGCAAGGAGTATGAGGGAAATTTCTTGGGTGATAGAGATGTTTTATATCTTGATAGGAGTGTGTAGCACACAGCCGGTATTTTCAAAACTCATCAAACTGTACATTTATAATTATGTATTTAATTGTATGTAAATTTTACCTCAAGGAGAAAAAAGAAGGGCAAATAAATATTGAACTCTGGTAAGTTACTTTACAGAGTAAAGCAATCTCAAACTACTTTTTATTGTTGTCTAAACCTGAGCATAGAGGAAGCCTGGTAGCAAAGTGGTTAAAACAATCGACTTCTAACCAAAAAGTTCAGCAGTTTGAACCCATCAACAGCACCTTGGGAGAAATATGTGGCAGCCTGCTTCGGTCAAGATTTACAGCCTTGGAAACCCTATGGGGCAGTTCTACTCTGTCATATGGTGTTGCTATGAGTTAGAATCAACTTGACGGTAGTGGGTTTGGTTTTGGTTTTTGGAAACCTGAGCCCTGGTTGTGCACTGGTTAAAAGCTTGGCTGCTGACCAAAAGGTTGCCACTTGGAATCCATTACTTGCTCCTTGGAGACCCTATGGGGCAGTTCTACTCTATCCTGTGGGGTCACTATGAGTCAAAATTGACTCGATGGCAACAGGATATGCAGCACATAAGTAAATATACTGTGAGTTGTAAGAAAAGCTTTCCCATTTTTGGAGATGGGAGTTATATGGTATGTGATTTGAATTGGAAGTATTATGTATATATATGTATGGGGGTGTGTGTGTGTGTGCATATAGCGTAATTTTGAATTTATTTATCTATATATCTATATCCATCTGTCTCTTGAGAGAGTCTAGGAACAAAGATGCAGTAACAGTAGCAATGAGCGTATAAGAACTTATTTTTTGAAATGTAGAAGGAAATAAGATTAGCTAAATGGAACATGGGCTTCTTGGAGAAAAAATGTTGATTCAAGGGCTAAGGCACAGAAAGTACAAGATGAATCTGGAACATCTTTTTTTTTTCCAGAAAGTAAAGAGGTATTCAAAGACTAGGGTTACAACAACATGGACATAGGTGCAAACATGAAGGATTTCCCTTTGGCCAACTCTGAGAAAAACTGAGCCAGTGAATAAAAAAAACCCTAATAAAAGAAAAAACCTATTGTATAAAATAAAAATCTCTTGAGTCTGTATTGATACAAAAATCAATGAATATATAAATAAATGGGCAGGGGTGGCAATTTCTTTCTTACCTATACTATTTATAGAGTTCAAACTAATAAATAAGAAAGAATGATGGAGTTAGAAAAGCATTAATAGATACTAAAATTAATGGTTCAAAGTTTGATGGGGAATAGGATATTTACCTTGTTTTGATGGAGCTTCCCACAAATTACTTAATTCAGTGCGTGCTCTGCAGTAGATAGTAGAAGAGCCGGTAGATACCATCTTAACCAAAACCTGGACAAACAGACATCATGTGCCTCCTGATATCATGCACCGAGAAGAGGTAGAGCTGCCCAAAGACATGCGACCTGAATCTAATTCTGAAGAAACCTTAGATAAATGCAAGTGGAAGGACTTTCTACAAATTGGTCGGTATTCTTCAAAAACAATAAAGACGAGAGTGACAGAAAGACTGAGGGACTATTTGAGATGAAAGAAGATTAAAGGGAATAACTGCTAAATGCAATGCACCAGGTTTTTCTGTGGCAAACAAACAAGCAAGCAAATAAGCCAAGGGCATATTTGGAAAAGTTGACAAAAATGAGTATATATATTGTGTACTAGATTATAATTAATTAATTATTTAAAAATTAATTAATGTTACATTTTCATGACTTGATGATTATCCGGGTCCTTAAAAAAATACATGGAAGTATTTATAAAGATAAAGGGTACAATATTTAACATACTATCAAATGGTTCAGAAAAATATGTCTTCAGATGTGGAGAGAAAGGGAAAAATGAAGCATAGAGTGTAAAATATAAACCCTTGGTGAATCTGGCTAAAGGTATACAGGAGTTTGCTGAAATATTCTTACAATTTTTCTGCTTGTTTTAAATTATATCAGTACAGAGAGTTTAGAAATGTATTGGGTGTCTACTGTGCAAGACTTGGACTCTTCTTTCATGAACTCTCCTGTGAAGGTTCATCAGCACAATAAAATCTGTATTGTACTGTTTTATGACTTAGCTTTCAAAAGTACTGCAACATCTTAACTATCTTAGGAGGTAGATATCCTTGTGATCATGCTGCAGATGAAGAGACTAAAGCCCAGAGATACTTAAGTCACTGGTCTGTAATCACACATAGGTCAGTAGCATGTTGTTAGTAGTTATTAGTTGCCACCGAGTCAGCTTGAACTCATGGAAACTTTATGTGTAAGAGAACGGAACGTTGCTTGGTTCTGTGCTATCTTCACGATCGTTGCTAAGTTTAAGTCCATTGGTTCGGCCACTTTATCAATCCATCCTATTGAGGGCCTCCCTGACCTTTGCGGACGCTCCGCTTTACCAACCATAATGTCTTTTTCTAGCAATTGGTTTTTCCTGATGACGTGTCCCAAGTAAGCTAACCAAAGTCTCATCATCCTCACTTCTAAGGAGCATTCTGGTTGTATTTCTTCTGAGACTAATTTGTTCATTATTCTAGCAGTCCATGTTATGTTCAATGTTCTCCACCAACACCATAATTCAAATGCAGGTGAGCAGCATAGATAGAATCAAAACCCCATCCTCTGATTCAAAGTTAGTCTTGCTCTTTAGATTATAGCGAAGTTGGCCCATAACCTTCCAAAACTATCTTTTAAGGTTGGAGAAGAAGATAGTTCGGGGAGAGAGGAAGAGAACTGGCCCTGGGACATTTAGGATCATCCAAGAGTACTGAGGCAGAGCGATGAAAATGGAAGTGTTGACAATAAGAAAGAACACAGGAAACGAGCTCTCCAATTAAGCCGTCTTAACCACCTGCAGCCTAAAACATCTGGAACAGGTTTACATTGAGGACAAGCCCTTGTGTTATGTGATTTCCATAAGTTGCTTTATCTGTATTATTCTTTTTATTAGAAAATTAAGCCTTTTACTATACAACTAGGGTTTTAAAAAAGTCAAATAAATGGTATTAGCATATTGATAATCTGTTTTTTGGTAAAATTATCTAAAGTTATATCCGAAGCCTGCTTGTTTTGTTAGAGACATGAAATAGAAAGCAAGAAAACTCTTGGCACCTAGAAAAGAAATAATGCCATTGTAGAGGGTAAGAAAAGTAAAATACAAGGTTGGAAATAGTGAGGATAATATTGAGTTCATTGCAATTCTATTACAGCTCATCTTTGCTTGTGTTCAAATTGAAACCCTGTGAAAAGACATTTTATTTCCTCTATGACTGAACATGTGTTTATATTAGAACAATGGTTTTTCAATTTTTTGGTATATTTGTGGTTTGAAAAGCTGTAATATTGGTATCATTGACCTATGCTAAGCACATCCTTAAGGTAGATAATTGGAAGATGTCAGTGATATTAGTGCAAGCCTGGCTGACATTTAGAAAGCAAGAGCTCTGCAAGAACATCAAACAGAGGAATGTACCAAATCCGAGGTTTAATACAGGAGCTTGCTAACTTACTAAGACTTACATATGTACAAGAAGAATCTTTAGCTAAAAATACCCTTTATTTACTATACAACTAGGATCTAGATGTTACCCATCTGTGACATGCCTGAGGCAGGGAGCATCATGTAGACAAGGGTTAAAGCCGGGTTAGGGCAGGAGATAGGAATATCAATGGTTATAGACGTTTGTTACAGTATGGTTGGAAACATTAAATATAATTATCAGGAGGCAGCAAAGTCAAGAAGGTAGAATTTGTATATGGGAGAAGCAGTAGTTTTGGCACCTAGACACAGGGCTCAGTTCACAATCAGAGAGAGCTTTAGATGTAGATCTGGATAGCGCCATTGGAGGTCAGCTGGTTGGCCAGCCTGAGATCTGACTGAGGGTCCTCATTCTCTGGGTTCCTAGGATCATGCATTTGAGTCGCCCTCTCTCGGCCATGATGGCTATTTAGACACATACTCAATCCATTAGCGCTCGTTCTTCCTGGCCCTCTTTAACTCCCCCCAAAACCTTCCACAATCCTGTGTCAGATAATTTGTCTTCATCCACTCAAGAACTTTCAATTTCTGTGTCGATGGGGAGAGTTAACACTTTTAACCTGATTAACCATTGCTCCTGCTTCCATGCCTGAGCGCACACGGGTTCCTTCCTCAGGAATCCTGACAGCTGGCTATGGAGGGGCTTATTCTACTCCTCACAAGTAGGTTCATTCTCTGGAGACCTCTCCTACTCATTCAGGGCAGGAACCCTAAGTCAGGGTTTAGGAGTCTCTGCTGAGAATTTGCATTTCTCGTAAAAGTCACCAAGGGATCTTGTTAAAATGTAGATTCTGATTCAGTACATCTGGGGTTGAAATGCAAGTTGTCAGCAGGGGGTCAAACTGAAAATAAGTGGTTGGAAGCCCTGCTTTTTTTCTGACCTAATTCAAAACTGCTAGAATGTGATTATCTAAAGAGGTAGTTCCCTCATGCAGAAGTAGAGAATTAACATATTCACGGGCCCACAATTATTGATTTTCTCCTCCTTTTGTTCTTCACCCTTTATCCGCTCGATTCATTCCTCTGGTCCTGCTTTAAAACCAAAACCCAAACCCACTGCCACAGAGTCCATTACAACTCATAGTGACCCTATAGGACAGAGTAGAACAGGGTTTCCAAGGAGCAGCTGGTAGATTCGAACTGCTGACCTTTTTGGTTAGCAGCTAAATGCTTAACCCCTGAGCCATCAGGGGTGGTGCTGCTTTAGGAATGGCTATTTCAAGGGGGGTGAAGATATACCCTTGCTTTAGAATTCGACCTGGATTTTCTCATATTAATTACGTTATAGAAAAAGAGTTTGATATGGTGGATATTAGTCTTAATTTTTAGTTAAAGGAAGTATCAAACTAAATCTGACTTGAGAACTAAGTTTTATTTATTTATTTTTATTTTTAATCCTCGTGCATAACAAAGTGCTTACTCATGAACTTCTAAAAGCAAAATATATTTCTAACTTGAGGGCTACCTATACATGCTTTTTGATACTGACACTTTGCGGATGATAAATATTGGCCTCATTGAATGCTGTTGTTGCTGTGTGCTGTCAAGTGGATTCTGACTCATAGTGACACTATAGTACAGTGTAGAACTGCCCCATAGGGTTTCCTAGGCTGTAATCTTTATGGAGGAACCCTGGTGGGGCAGTGGTTAAAGAGCTCAACTGCTAAGCAAAAGGTCGGGGTTGGAACCTGCCAGCCATTATGCAGGAGAAAGACATGGTGGTCTGCTTCCCTAAAGATTTCAGCCTTGGAAACCCTATGCGGCAATTCTACTCTGTCCCACATAAGGTCATTATAAGTCAAAATCCATTCAGTGGCAATGGGTTTTGTTTTGGTTTGAATCTTTTCCAGGAGCAGATCGCCAGGTCTTTTTCTCCAGAGGAACTGCTGGCGGGTTTAAACCTCTGACCTTACGGTTAGCAGCTGAGTACTTTAACCATTGCACCACCAGGGCCCCTTTTACTTAAATGATAACCAGCTTAATTTATAGATAAAATGCTAATTTCACACCCTTAAATGCTTACCTTGTGAATCAGTTAAAAAAAAATTCAATTTTTATGTATGTGGGAAACAGTACTTGATGAAAATATCTAATGAGGGTTTGTAATGACTTGAAAGTTTATAATGTCATGAACAGTAGGAGCATTTCCCTGGGGGGTGGTTTGGAAAGCCTGTATGAAACGGGCTCGCTCAGTGATGTCTGCTGTAGCGAGGTGGCCTGAGAACAGACCCTGGGACTCACCCGTATACACAGTGTGCAGCGGACACCAGCCAGTCGCTGCTGACAAGAGAAGCGCCACAGAGCAGTCGACCATTATAATACAGAGCAACGACCCAGGGCCAGGCCCCTTCTTCCGCATTACTTCCTCCGACGATCTTCGGGCTGACTTCTCGAGCCACCGGTTTCTCCCCACATGCTAGCAATAGCATTGAAAAAAAAAAAAAGCATATATTTTATGTATTTTATTTTGATGAGTTTCTTTTAATCATGAAAATTGAGTGGATCGCTACACAATAACTTCAAGTGACATAAATATTCTATTCAGAATTTTAAACTGAAGACCTGGAAGAGAACATGACAAAATATTGACTTACTTTTCTGGTTACATTGCAACTGTATCAATGAATCCTGCAAACACTTTTGACTGTAAGAAAAGAAGGATATTTTCAAAAATTGGGAACTTAACATTTTAAAGTAAAGCAGCGCAAACAAGCGTATTTTCTTAGCAAAAACGACTTTGTAACATAAGTATCACATATGAAAACTCAGAAAGACTGAAACACACAGCAGAAAAAGTCTGGTGTAGAAGTCAGACATGAGTTTGCATTCGTACTCTACCGCTGACTCTTGGTGTGATTTTGGATAAGTGGCTCACTATCGCTGAGACGCTTTTCTCGTTCATAAAGTGGGAGTAACAGCACTTACCTCACTGGAATTTTGTGAAAATGAAAAGAAATACATGTAATACAATATCATTGTGTGTTACCCACAGTCACACTTGACAAATGATAACCCAAACCAAACCCGCTGCTGTGGAGTCAATTCCAACTCATAGCAACCCTGTAGGGCAGAGTAGAACTGCCCCATGGAGGTTTCAAGGAACAGCTGGTAGATTTGAACTGCCGATCTTTTAGTTAGCAGCCAAGCTCTTAACCACTGAGTCACCAGGGTTCCTAATAAGTGATAACCTGTTGCCGTTGAGTCAATTCTGACTTCTAGCAACCCCATAGGACAGAGTAGAACTGTCCCATAGGGCTTCCAAGGAGCACCTGGTGTTTTCGAACTGCCGACCTTTTGTTTAGCAGCGGTAGCTCTTAACCACCAACTGCACTACCAGGATTTCCAATAAATGATAGCTCTTATTATTTCGCTTGAACCAACCTTGAAATTTCATCATTATGTAATACAGAATATGCCCCTGTATTGCTAATCTGACAACTATGCAGTCCCCAGTACTGTGGACCTGGCTGTGGGCTTGATTCAGGGAATTCAATGATGATCCAATAGCAGGTGTTGTTTTCATGGGAGACAGACATGTGCACAGGCAAATGTGAAAACACAGTGGAAGTATAAATGATTAAAAAAACTCACCATCTATTTTAAAATTTGGACACCAAATTTTTCAAAAGCCAAGCATTCAAAAGTCAAAAATTCAATGTTTAATTCAAAAATTTAAACATTCCTTTAAAATGTGTTATCCTGAGTCTCCACTAGAGATCAGTATAACATAAGGAATTAAAATACTTGCCCACACTATTTCATAAAGCAGCCCCTGCAGATATTGTTCCCTTTAAAATACACACATACCATAACACACATGTATAACTTTAATGGTTCATGTTTATATATTTAACTACATCTAATTGTGCATGTTATTTAGGTGCTTGAAATTTTAGGGAAAAACAAAATAAACAAATCAGTCCTAACAATACATGTGAGATTATAAATACAATCAGAGCAATTCAGAGTCTCTGGAACATATAGGATAAGATTTATTTGAAATCAGATACATCCTTGTTTTATGTTTGACATACTATTTAAAATAGAGGATAATTTCAACTGAAATATAAGGAAATCTACTTATACTTTATTAATAGCCAATGTGTGTGTATATATTTTCATCCATCTAGATAGCCACCTTTTTAAAGTGTTAAAAAGCAAAGATGTCACCTTGAAGACTAAGGTGTGCCTGACCCAAGCCATGGTGTTTTCAATCACCTTGTATGCACGCAAAAGCTAGACAATGAAGAATGAAGACCAAAGAAGAATTGATGCCTTTGAATTATGGTGTGTTGGCGAAGAATATGGACTGCCAGAAGAACAAACAAATCTGTCTTGGAAGAAGTACACACAGGATGCTCCTTAGAAGCAAGGAGGGTGAGACTTTGTCTCACATACTTTGGACATGTTATCAGGAGGGATCAGTCCCTAGAGAAGTACATCATGGTTGGTAAAGTAGAGGGTCAGCAAAAAAGAGGAAGACCCTTGACAAGATGAATTGACACAGTGGCTGTGACAATGGGTTCAGGCAAAACGATGATTATGAGAATGGCACAGAACTGAGCAGTATTTCATTCTGTTGTACATAGGGTCGTTACGATTGGAACTGACTCAATGGCACCCGACAACACCAGATATAAACATACTCCTCACTTTTTGACTGTCTCGTTATCTTATATTTTGCATTTACAATAATAGTAAAAAATCTGCTAGCTAACTATTTTGCACATTAACAACATATGTCTGGCAGTAACAAATGACAGGCGTGAGGGAAGAGTAACGCTGGTGTGGTGGTTAAGGTTATGTGTCAGCTTGGCTGGGCCATGATTCTCAATGGTTGGGCAGCTATGTAATGATGTAATTTGGCAGTTATGCAATGATGTAATTATCCTCCATTTTGTGATCTGATGTGATATCACCAATTTGTATAATGCTGATTTTTGCATAATAACCTGGCCTTTGAACCTAACCATGTTAATAAGTGAGAAGTGGGTATAGATATATCAGCATGTCTCCATAGCTCCCCAAAGAAGCCTCAATTAACTCCCTTTCTATTATCTGCTTGTAGTTGAGAGATGAAATAGTAATTTTCTGGATGTGTCCTGGTGTGCTGTGAAATTTCATCTATTCTCTTTCTACATCTATAATACTCATTAGTAAAAATCCATATTCAAAATGTTCATTTTTCTGAAACATTTTCAGTGACCTCAGAGAGACTAAGCAATGCTTAATACTCTGTGGTATGTAAAAATGTGAAGAAAAATGTTAATACATTTAAGAATTCATATATTTTAGCAAGCACAGAAAAGTTTCAGCTTAACTTCACAGTTAACCAGGAAATTACACTGAACTTGGCACCTCCTTCTCCATATATTTTGGTTATTCAAAATTTTCATGCATGAACACACACAGGTAGTAGAGGTGTCTCAGTGTAGAGGACTAAGTTAGGGGAATAAATTGTTTAATCTCTGCTTGGAACAAGTCAGGAATCCTCACTTTATCCAGATGTATTTAGTGAAATCGGTGAGAAACAGAAATACTGTCCCAACCTTTGGTTCTAGAGTCAGAGCTAGGTTAGTGCCTCCATACAGGAAAAAAGACAGTGCCACGACCCCCTGTCTTTCTCTTAGCCCAGTGGGGTAACACTGCCATATAATTGAGGAAGAAAGACAGTACCACGACCCTGTGTCTTTCTCTCAGCCTAGGCGTAGTGGTTAAGTGCTATGGCTGCTAACCAAAGTGTCGGCAGTTCGAATCTGCCAAGCACTCCTTGGAAACTCCATGGGGCAGTTCTACTCTGTCTTATAGGGTTGCTATGAGTTGGAATTGACTCGACGGCACTGGATTTGGTCGTTTTTTTGAGTGGGGTCACACTGTCATATAACTGAGGAAGAAAGACAGTGCCACAACGCTGTTGTCTCCACCCAGTGGAGTAACACTGTCACATAAGTGGATGCATTTTTATCTACCATAACAAAAGGAACTAATTTTCTCCTAACATATACCCAACAGCATGACCTTTATTCTTGTTGAAAACATCATGTTTTTCCCTTTTTTCTACCCTGCAGAATTGCTATTTGAAGTGAGCGCTGCTGTGGGGAACTTAGAAGATATCACATTAGAGTGCTAAGCTAGCAGGTTTTGGAGTCACAAAGTCATGAGTTAGAATCTCAACATTGCCTACCAGTTTGTGAACTTGTGCAAGTTATAATTAACACTGAACCTCTGTATTCTCATCTCATCCTTACAGTGGAACAATAGTACTTAAATCGTAGAACTTTTGCATGGATTGAAAATAACCTATTGGTTAATGGAGGAAAAAAATGGATGTGTTCCTACCACAGTGTTCATCACATAACAGGTATTCAATAAAATATTTTGATAAGCACTTTAGATCCTGTATCTAGCACTGTGCTTAGAACATAATGTTGATCAATAAATATTCAGTGAAATTTCCACTATGTCTATGACTACTACTGCAGTGGTCCAAAGAATTGGCAGAAAATGGAGCCAGTCCTAACAGCTGCATGAATTGTATAACATTTTCAGCTATATTGGGCCAAATTGCTGGCATTACTTTGGGCAGCCCTTTCCCAGTGACAGGAAAGGGTAACCCAAGTCTCGTGTTTACCTCACGACAGGAGAAGTGAATGGGGATATAGGTCAGTACATTTTCAGAGTTGGAGGAATCACCTTTCCTGACATCCTCTTCCTTATTTTCTATTACAAAAATGAGTACTGTGGGTATTTTCAAAAGTACCTGTTTTCATGGGGTAATAAACATAATACTCTCTGCAATAACTAACTAACCAACCAACCAGTTAACCAACTAAATAAGTGTCTGTTCTTCTGCCAACCCAGTATAATGTGGCTAATGAAGGAAGAGATTAAGGACATTTAATTAGGTGGCTCATTGGTGTGATAAAAGGCTGAAGTTACCTATGCCTGTAAGTGTTGTTTCTTTCAGACAACATGAATGTACGTATAATAGTGACATCAGTGTAAGACGATCCTGGCATTTTGTTGGTGAGCATGAAAAACCTAGTTCTGATCTGAAACATGCATATAGTTAAGACAAATGTTTTGAGGAATTTTCCTTTGTTCTTCTCCTTATTGATTCTTAAATGTCTATAGGATACACATAGAAGAAATCCTCAGTGTACAAGCTGCTTCAAGAAAGACCTCTAATGTTAATATAAATTTAGACATGTTTTCTAGAATGAAAATCTGGATGCCTGCTTTCTCACTTGCAGGTGCTCTGCTTCACCCTCAATGATGGTAGTAATATCAGCCAATGCCCAGGCAAATATTCTTATAAGACATTCAACTGCAAACAGAGTGCTTTGACTGCTACTAAAAATACTCTTCGCCAGTGCGTTTTACTGCTCTAGCTCATGGAAATGGTAACTTTTTATGAATAGCTGAATAATTATATAATTTCTTTTATTCACTAAGTATGTTGTACAAAATACTACGAGCTAATGCCCCAGCAATGGCATCTTAAATCCTGACCCCTAGTTATGGATTGTGGCTGTTACTTTCTCCCAAACACAGCTGCCCTTTAAAGGTACTGTAAAATTCAGGAACCAATTTCAACAAAAAATACCATTAGTGCCAAAACAGGAGAAATGACATAATCTAAACTAAAACCAATCTTTGAATACAGGAAGGACACTGCCTTTTCAAACTTTAGTAAAGACTATAAAAATCAACTTAGTATTAAAGAGCAAAAGAGACTATGTGGGCATAACTAGAAGTCTGGACTTCTTCATTTAACTTTTACATTGTATTTGCTGCCATAGAGCAAAGCAGAGAAAATAGTATCATGATATGTTTTACCTCTTCCTTTCCTTTCAATTGATATGTAATTTGTGTTGGTCTCTTTAATATGATCAACATTGAACCAATTTTTTCCAGGTCTCATATTTCTTTCTATATGATTTAATTCTTTATGAATCTGGGGGTAAGGGTAAAAATAGTGTAAAATTAAAATTTACTGAATCACTACCAGTGTGCTAGACAGTTACATATACAATATCTTATTTAACCTTCTTAACATGTCTATGGGAGCCCTGGTGGTATAGTGGTTAAGCACTCAGCTGTGAACCAAAACGTCAGCAGTTCAAATCCACTAGCCACTCCTTGGAAACCCTATGGGGCAGTTCTGCTCTGTCCTATAGGGTCACTATGAGTCGAAATCGACTGGACAGCAATGGGTTTGTTTGTTTTTTCAGTTATGATGTCTATGAGGGTTAGGCAGTATTATCAGACAGAATTAGTTAGACGCTGTTTGAGATGATCTGAAGTTTTTTGTTTTTACAGTTGCTCATGGCAATTCCATGTGTTGTAGAGTAGAACTGCTTCATAGGCTTTTCAAGATTGCAAACTTTTAT
The DNA here is from genome assembly GCF_030014295.1 of Loxodonta africana. NCBI lineage: Eukaryota > Metazoa > Chordata > Mammalia > Proboscidea > Elephantidae > Loxodonta > Loxodonta africana. The sequence continues at coordinate 40,998,373 of NC_087361.1, forward strand.
AAGCAGATCAGCAGGCTAGTCTTCCTAGGCTACTCTGGGTGGGTATGAACCGCCAACCTTTCAGTTAGTACCTGAGCACTTAATGGTTTGCACCACCCATCTACTCAGTCATTGGATGAATAAAATAAGTCAAATACTTTCAATATTACATGGCCAATATGTGGTAGTATTCAAATTCGACTGGCTACAAAATTGATCTTCTTTTTAGTCCATGTACGAGTACCCCAAGGACAGATTTTAGTACCCACCTAGGTGTTGGTATTAGGCTGCCATTAGGTGCTGTGTTCAGCTTTACAAATGGGCCATCTCCAGTGGACAAGACTGGCATAGATGAGTTCTCACTCCTAGGGAAAAGCACACACAGATCAAAAGAAAAAAAAAAAATACTTTCAGTCATTTATTGTTGTGGGCATTCAAATAAATTATGGAATTCCATACAAAGAGACTAACATTTTAATATAAAATCTCAGATGTTGTGCTATCTAAAAGTTGGTGCAAAAACAAAACAAAACCCACTGCCATCGAGTCGATTCCAACTCATAGCGACCCCATGGGGTTTCCAAGGCTGTAAATCTTTATGGAAGCAAACTGCCATTTCTTTCTCCCATGGAGTGGTCAGTGGTTTCTAACCTCTTACCTTTTGATTAACAGTTGATTGCTTTGCCCACTGCAAGACCAGGGTTCAAGTCTATAGAATTACCCATAAAGCTGCAATATGTAGTTTTTATTATTGCATAATACCTCTAGTCCTTGATTGCACGCTCATATATTATTTTACAAAGTTAAAAATCAGTGCACATATTGTTTTGGTGTCTGATTTTTCATTTGACATTTCTTGTTTTCCAGTAGTTCCCATAATGATCAGTTTTAATGACAACATTTCGAGAATTGCTGCACCATCATTTATTAAGCCTTTCTCCTGTGGTGTGTAATTCTCTTTTGAAACAGGCATGCTGCTTAAGAACAACGTAGTGTTTACCTTTCAAAAGGTTGCTTTGTTCTTGATATTTCCATCAATTCAAAGCAGCACAAGCCGTTATTTAAAGCCAGAAGCCATGTGGCCACCCTGAAAGGGTATATATAGCCTAGACCTGCAAGTATCAAATAGTGAGCCAGAACTGGGTGGAAAATGAGATACCTCCCTGTGTTAAAAGGCATTTAAGCCCCTGGGCTTCTTTTCCCTGAAAACATATTTATTTTGTAATTCAGCTTTCAGCTATGTACCTTCACTGAAGATATCATAGTGTCAGGAAATGTCCAACACATTTTGGTTCCCTAGGCTCCGCTGAAGACTTGTAGCTTCTCAATTCCTAATCTTGTTTCTTATCTTTTATTTATTTCAGACTTTAATCTTCCTATAAAAATATGATATGCCTTCGGTCTGGAAAAATTCTGATTCCTGCTTTCTTCCTCTGGTTATCAGGGAGACAATGGGTTTCTATCTTTTGGTGTACAACTGGTCATGATGGAGCCACCCACTGCCCCTCCAAAAGAAGGCCCAATGTTTCCTCCAGACTGTGGCCAACTCTGGCTCTTTTCTATCTGGGTAAGGATATAGCTGTTATGATCAATAAAAGGAAAAAACATGAGGTGGAGGGAGTTCTTCTCACTTTCAAGTGAGACAACCCCTTGAGTAAACTGGAAGATAGTCGGTTACCTTTCACCCACTGAACAGAGAGAGTAACGAAGGCTATACTTAATGTCCCAGAATTCAGCATTTGGCACTTATATTTTATAGACAGGAAAAGTAACTCAAGTACCCGAAGCAGTGTCGATTCCTTTAATAAAACCTAAAATGGATTTACTAAAGGAAAGATGAGTGTTTCTGTTGTTAGATGTGAAGATATTCATACCATGTGAGCAGAAGGATTGTCTTATTTAAATATCAATATAAAATGTATTTGCTATAATTTAGAAAACAAACCAAAAACAGGCATAACGATTTCAAAGGGCAGGGAGGATGCAGAAGGTTAGACAAGCTCTAGGTCAAGAAGGACGTCACCAGCTAAGAAGCATTTTGTTTAAGGACTTACATTACGACAGAACACAGATCCAAAGAGACCATTAAAAAAACAAAAACAAAAAAACCATTGCCATTAAGTGGGTTCCGACTCATAGTGACCCTAGAGGACAGAGTAAAACTACTCCACAGGGTTTCCAAGGAGCAGCTGGAGGGTTCGAACTGCCAACCTTTTGGTTAGCTGACAAACTCTTAAATGCTGCGTTACCAGGGCTCCAAACAGATCTTAGAGGGCCTTAAATTTTACCATTGGTACAGCTTCTGTTAGAATTCATTGTACCACACTTTCCTTTTAAAAATATCGAAGACTGCCTATCCAATTTGAAGACACATAAATTGTGTCTACTTTGCCTGCAGGCTTTCCAGAAATACCACTGGAATTGGTTCATTAGTGCATATCTTTGCTGTGAAGGTAAAGGTGGTGGGTCATAGTTACTCTTCATTTTCCCTTTTAGACATCTCTCATCTTTTTACCTTTGCTCGCATTCCTAGCGTCCTTATTATGCTGAATGCCTGTCATGTATTGGACATTCTTCTAGGTAGTTTTCTAGCTTCCTGACTCTACAAGCTTTTTCTATAGTCCTAGGATTCTCAAATGGTGTTGTCTGGACCAGCAGCATCAGCCTCACCAAAGAATGTATTAGAAATGCAAATTTCCCATCTCCACCTCAGATCAACCAAATTAGAAACTCCAGGCATGGAACCCAGGGATGTGTGTTTTAACAAGTTCTCCAGGAGATTCTGATGCATGTTACAGGCTGTGAACCACCACCCAAACCCCAAACCTACTGCCATCAAGTCGACTCTGACTCATAGCCACCCTATGGGACAGAGTAGTACTGCCCCATAGGGTTTCCAAGGCTGTAAATCTTTACAGAGCAGACTGCCACATCTTTCTTCCATGGAGTGGCTAGTGGGTTCAAACTGCTGACTGTTCAGTTAGCAGCAGAGCGCTTTAACCACTGTACCACCGGGGCTTCTCTGGGAACCACAGTGAGCCAAATATAACATCTACTTCTTCTGCTTGCTAAGAGTTTTTCTTTTTTACTTCTAAAGTGACTTACAGTTACCTGATAAGTCATCTATGTTAAGGCACTCATTACCAAGTAGGGGAATACCTTGAATAGTAATGTATTAAAAATGTACTTCACATACGTGGGTTTTAGACTCTTCAATTATCTCTAACTGTCCCCCTTTTCTTTCCCTTGGATATCTCTCTTAAGACGGACCCTGAAGGGATGCATTAATTTCTCCAGAAATTCAAAATGAAATCTGGACAAAGATTAAATTGAATAATGTTAAAATTATTTATGAATCAGTTTTCTTGATGGTCTTGGCAGCTAATTTTTTTTAACATTTGCCTATTCTAGAAGAAAGGAAGACTAGTGGTAAAGCTTTAAGAATAAAGGATGTTCCAGAAATAGTAATTGTTCTACCCGGGATTCACAAATGCTGTTCCACAGTGATGTTTTCATTGTTCCATGAAGAAGCAATAAAGGTTTATACACAGAGAAAAGAGACACCCATATATCTTATATCATGAGATTGTCTTTTCTACATTTTTAATCTCAAACTTGCATGAGAAAATAGAATGCAGTTGACTTTGCACTTACGTTGGCATGGATTATTTAGAATAACTGGGCAAAATACTCTTGAAAAAAATACAAAGTTTTTGAACGATTAAATTTCTGTACTAAATGTTGATGTCAGCAACCTTAGAGTGGCATGTTGGGGCCATCAGTTTATACAGATATTTCCAGGTGCTGGATGTTAGAGTTTGGAATTTAATTTGAGACAGACTATCTGCATTTCAAATCCTGCCAAGTCAAACTCAGCCTTTTTTTCTGACTGAACACGGTTTATCCCAATTGGTATTCACATATAAACAGAATATAAAGCAGCAGAATAAGTTTACAACAAACTATTCCTTATTTTAAGAAATGATGGAGGCAATAGATACTACATTTTAAAAAATGTTCTTGGCAAAAATAAAAGGTTAGTAACTCTATGTTGTCACTGTTTTTGAAGGACAAAATCTCAGAATGACTGCGAAGTTGAATTGTTAAGAAGGACTATATGAAGTTCTGCAGCTAATGCATTCACCTGAGGCTTTCCATATCTCAGTTGCCTTTTCTTGCAAGAAAATTAGTTGTTAACGTTTACAGAGGTTGTGTGTGAAGATTACAGATGGAGCTTGTGCTTTTTAACTCCTGAAAACATTGCAGACCTGCAGAACTAAGCAACCCCATCACACATTAGCATAGCGGTGCAGAAGTTTGGTATCACATAGAAATGTCATATAGTATTACCTTGTTGACATACTAATGCCTCCAGGAAAGCTATTTCTCAATCTTTATTACCATTTTTATGGGTTATGTGCCCTCAAAGGGCTCCCCTGGTTTCAGGGAAACTTTATTCTATGCGAGAAAAGAAGCATATAGATGCAACCATTATTATTTTTTGAGGCCATATATAGAGTATAAAAATATACTCATAGATGAATTCTAGGGAGAGAAAGAAGGATATCCCAAGGCTACTTGCACACATTAAATCTGCTGCCTCTCTTCTCATGCCCTGCTTAGGTTTCTTCTCTTTTGTCTCGCTCCTCAGACTGTATTTGCTGCAATAAGAATTCTCCCCTGAAGCAGGAAGGAAGGAGCTTAGGTAGGGATGTTTTAAGCTATTGGATACACTAAAGCAAAAAAGAATAATCACACATTGCAATGTTGCAGCCAGGCACTGTAGCCCATTTCACACCCCAAAAGGTTTAAGTAATGAATAGAGCCAGGTGGGATTAGCCTGAAAAGCCTTTTGAAGAAGGACGGACCTTCCTTTCAGATTGGAGGGAAAGAAGGGATTGATTTGGCAGGGCAGGAGGTGGGCGAGAGCATTTTAGGGGTCATGGAATAGTGGAGGGAAGGGATTTCAGGCAAAAGATGGCAAATCATCCCCAAACAGGGTCACGCACGTGGGCAGTCCTTTAAGCACCTTGATTGGGCTGGACAAGTTTCAATTACCATTGCTTATTCATTTACCACATTTGTAAGAACACACCTGGCTCTCCCTGAGAGCCATGAAAGCTCTTAATGAACAGGTACGTGAAATTAATTTTAGATTTTCTGACCTCAGCCCTTAAAATTTGTAATACTTCCAGAGAAAGAAAAAAATAGATCAATGGAAAAATTATCTTGACCTAGTCAATTTCCTCCTTTGTACAAGTATTAAGAACAAGAGAGAAACTGATGAGGCAGCCTGGTGGATGCTCCCCATTATCTTATAAATGTAATCTCATTAGGAAGGAAACAAATCCTTGGCCATCTCCAGCTAAAAATATGGCTGATATTTTTTTTTTTTTTTATTTACTTAGTGATACTTAGGGGAGATTGCTAAAGAGACGCTCTCCTTTATTAAATCCTTAGGCACTTTATTAAGTCCTTAGGCACTCTCTATGCTTTATTAAATCAGGTCACAAATGGGTTACATTGTTGGATGACCAGATTAGAACCTCTTGTAGTAAACGCTTGACTCATACGCACTTTCACATGATCTTCTCCTCAGTTGCTTTTGAAGTTTATTTATTTTTGAGTAATAGGCATGATTACATTTTATGTGAAGTTTGCTTGTTGCATATATTTTTTCTTTGCATTATTATTTCAGAGGGCATACGTGAGAAATTTCTTTTTGAATTTAGGGGTAGGAAAAACCTGTCTTCATTATGGAATTGGTAGCATTTATTCCATCTCACAGTGAATGCTATGTGATATTCAATGTTTTCTTTTTTGTGTGGGTTTTCAAGAATCTTAGATACAAATGTTAGTAATTGGGCTAGACCTTTCTGTTTTATAGACTTGCCAGCTTATTCCTTTGGACCTTATTTTCATATGCTGTTGCTAGCTGCTGTTAAGTAGTCCCCAGACTCATGTGGATGGTGCCCGGACCTGCATAATCCCCATGATTGGTTATGGATAAGGCCATTGTGATCCATAAGGTCTTTATTGGCTGATTTTCAGAAGTAGAGCTCCAGGCCTTTTTACCTAGTCCATCTGCATCTGGAAGATCCACTGAAACCTGTTTGGCATTATAGCAACACCAACCCACCACTGCCAGACAGGCGGTGGCTGTGCACGTGGTGTGCCAGCTGGGAATTGAACCTGGGTTGCCTGCATGGAAGGCAAGAATTCTACTACTGAACTACCAATGCCTCGTTTTCACATATAGTGGTCTACTTACTATACTGCATATGCTCTTTGTTATAAATCACCTCAGTTTCTTTTTGAAAAGAGAGAATGGAGAAGTTAGAGAAGGAGGGAGTAAGAAAGTGAGGAAGGAATGAAAACATAAGGAAGAAAGAAAATAAGGAAATGATGAAGGAAAGAAAATTTAAAGGATGGGAGGGAAAAAGGAGTATTACTCCATTAAATTTTACCAATTTTATTCAAAATTGTCCTTGGTCTCATAGAATAAACATCAGTGATTATAGTTTGAGCAGTTATAAGTACTCCTTAGAAAATAAATAGAAAAAAAAAATATGGAAGCTTTAGTTACCTGCTTTATAGGGCTAATGCTTTCTCCTGGTCTCACCTGTGTCCATTGCAGAATACAGAAGAAAAAAGCCCCTCCCTAAATAACAGGATCTAAGGAAATGATAAAGGATATTGATTTGGGGGACAAGATACTCTCTTGTTGCTTTTGTGTAATAGACGAAATAACTATATATTGCAGAAAATTATTGGTAGGTGATTCATAATTATACCAGAACATAAAAGATTTTCTTGCCCTTTTCTGTGTATAATATAGTATCAATAATTTCATTGCCACATAAAACTCTTCGTGTTACAAAATACGTATTAAAGAGTATTAGCCAAAATAGGAGTTAAAGACAATGAGAATTCTGCCTTAATTGTGTCAGTGCCAATAAAGTTACATTTAGGTAAAAGAGTCAGTTATTTCCCAGTAATATGTTTATCAATATTGCAGTGTGATTAATTACTTTTGTGTGTGGCCTTTCTAGCCACGGTCTTGTAATTTCCATCCAGGTGATTGGGCAGGACTGCATGATAAGGTAATTGTGGCCCACCAAGGGGATTGATGAGTTTTGCCTTAAAAGAGAGCCAATTCCAGAGCAGAGAGGAGTATGCTACCACCACCAAGAAAGAACAGCCAGAAGCAGACAGTGCATCCTTTGGATCCAGGATCCTTGCACTGAGAAGCTCCTGTAAGCAGGAGAGAGAGAGGAAACTGTAACCCTGAGGATGGTGAGAAGCCATGGCAGGAGAGACCCAGCAGCAGAGACCTGGCAGCAGGAGATAGTGCATTGGGCTTCCCGGCCCATGGAGAGAGAAAGCTGAGTGCCTTTGGGGAGAGACCTAGGGCCAAGGGAGAGGCATGCTTGCGAGCACAGCTGTCCTAATGGAAGAACTGTATCATGAGTGCTCCTGAGCCTGAATTGTAACCTGTTACTTCCCAATAAAGCCCATAGGATCGTGAGTATAATCCGTGAGTTCTGTATGTCCACTGTAATGAATTATTGAACCCAGCAGAGAAGTAGAGAGTGCTCAGGCAGTTGGGGTCAGGGTTGGTAAAGATGGGTGGAGAGAGGAAGCTTGTCTGGCCCCTGTCTCATGGGAATCAGCCTTGCTCTGTTGATATTGTTTCTCCTTCCCCCTTGTGAAGTCAGAGGAGGTCAGACAGTGCCCTCAAGCCATTTTTTACAAATATTTAGTGGAAGAAATGAGAAATGAATTTTTCCAAAGGAGAAATAATACCAGTCTGTGGCTGGTAAAAACCTCACCATAGATTTTTTTTTTCCCCCCTTTTAGGAAAAAGTGTTCCAGAGAAATTAAAATAGTCCAAGTGTCAGAATGAACAGTTAAGGCATCCCCTGGGATAAGTCACAGATTCTCAATAGGATATTTAAGCCTGGTTGCAGTAGAAAAAAAGTTTTTTGTTTTGTTTTGCTAAGCTTTGTTTTTAATACCAGGTAAAGGGTTTTTTGGGAAAGTCAAGTTACCAAATAGAGAAATTCTGTATGAGTTCCACGTTTCCTACCGAGGCAGGATCATTGATTCCTTTGGTACGGGAGGTCTGCTCTAACAGAATAACCTGGGGCTCTTTTAGGCACTAGGACCTCAGCACTTCACTTTAGCCAGCATCATTCATGAAAGTCTTAGCCTTGGTTCTGTACAGCCCCTAGTAGCCCATGATAATACATTGGAGATTTGTAGTTGGATAAGAAAAGAATTACATCTTTATTTCTACCGTCCTCTGATTGAAATTTAGTATTTCCTTCATCTACAATGAAGATGTACTAACTACAATATCACCAGCTATCTATCATTTTTGTCACTTAAAAACCTACAGCTATCCCATGTCATGTAGTTAGTGGCTGCATAAAAAAATGAACATTCGTCATTTATATTGTGATCATTAGAACCATCAGAAGCCAAAATCCAAACCCAGTGCCGTCAAGCTGATTCCGACTCATAGTGACCCTGTAGGACAGAGAAGAACTGCTGCATAGAGTTTCCAAGGAGCGCCTGACGGATTCAAACTGCCGACCCTTTGGTTAGCAGCCGTAGCACTTAACCACTACGCCACCAAGGTTTCCGATCTCATTTAATACTTTGATAAAAATACGTATGTTAACCATTATCATATTGTTTTTAATATTTTGATAGTTTTCAATGCAATTAATTTCCCTTGTAATTATGAGTATTCTACTTTATGCATTTAAAAATATGAACCTGGGTATGAACCTGAGAAGATAACGTTTCACCAGACTGCCAAGGGTATCCATGACCCACAGAAAAAAGGTTACAACACCTACCCTGGAGCGATGGTTCTCAAACACTAGCATGCATTAGAATCACCTCAAGGGACTGTTAAAACAGATCTCTGGGCCCCACTCCAGACTTTCTGATGCAATAGGTCTGAGGCAGGGTTCCAGAATTTACATTACCATACATACATCCCAGATGATGTTGATTCTGCAGTTTTGATCCTAAAATCACACACTGAGAATTTTGCTTTAATTGTGTCAATGCAAATAAAGTTTCCGAAGACCAGGTGATTCTGACGTGTAACCAGCTTTGAGAGCTGCTGACCTAGCTCTTGGATTGATTACAAGAGGCATATTTGCTCCCATTCCTCCTTCCCTGGCTATAACCATTGTGCTTTTTCCCAGCCCTGTCCTTTCCTGATAAAAGGGAAAGTAAAAGGTGAGGAAAAGAACTTTTAAATAACCTATTAAAGATTAATCTTAGAAAGTTATCAAGTTATTATAGTTTGCTAATCATTAAGGAGCAAATAATAAAAAAAGAAAAAAAAATTTTTTTTTTTTTTTATTATTTGCTCCTTAATGATTTTTAGTTAATACATTTTTTATTTTAAAAGAAACCACCTCATATTTATAACTTATATTTCAGGTACATGATGGGCTCTTTAGCCAGGTCGATTAAATCATGAATGATAATGTATACATATTATATATATGTATAAGAAAAACAAACCAAACCCAGCACTGTCGAGTTGATTTCAACTCATAGTGACCCTATAGGCCAGAGTAGAATTGCCCCATAGAGTTTCCAAGGAGCACCTGGGGGATTCGAACTGCCGACATTTTGGTTAGCAGCCTTAGCACTTAGCCACTACACCACCAGGGTTTCCATATATATACGTATATATTATTATATATTAGCTAAGGATAAAATAAAAAGCATCTTTAGTGCTAAACCTGCAAATTAAAAAAAAAAATCAGAATTTATTTAATTATTTCTGTAGAAAGTTAGCAAGTACAAAGAAATTGTTTAAGGTCAAAGATAGTAGTGTTCTTTTTTCTGCTGGTTACCACGTCATGTCTTAATTGTTCCATGTTCTGGGTTGTAATAAGTTAAGGTTTTCTGCACAGGGTCAGACTGACAGAAAATATGGACAAGAACAAAAGCACCTACTTGCCCAGCCACTTCTTAAGCTAGATTTACACAGCACAGGTTCTATTTTCTGTGTTCCAGGACTTAATGCTAAACTTGTGGGTGCAAATTTGTAAGTGTCCTTAATGTGGGAATTTTCAATCTTTAGGCTCTCTTTATTTGAAAAACCAAAAACCCGTTGCCGTCAAGTCAATTCCGACTCATGGTGACCTTACAGGACAGAGTAGAACTGCCCCACGGAATTTCCAAGGAGCAGCTGGTGGATTTGAACTGCCAACCTTTTGGTTAGCAGCTGTAGTTCTTAACCACTGTGCCACCAGGGCTCCCCACAACATTTTCAAAACACTTTCTGAAATGGGAGAATACTTCAGCTATTCCATTTCTCATCTGGGCTTGAGAATGAGAGGTCTAACATAATGTGATGTTACTGATATTTGAACTTCAGGTGTCTTGCACAAGATGATTATAGGGTTTAAAAATGAACACCAACCCCTTTTAGGCTGTCTGATAGGGACGCAAATCATCCAATTAATATTTCCTAAATCTGTAAAGTTTTCCAGAGCTGATGATTTCTTTTCTACTCGTTTTTAATGGATTAGCAAAGCAAACCAACTTGCTGAGTTCATATATTGGGTTAGAAACAGTGTAGTGTTCTTTCCTAGAAAATACCATTTAAAAAGCATTATTCTAAGTTTCTTCAGCACTTATTCTTGGATCAGGATAAAACGTTCACTTTCATACTTTGATCAGTGACGTGAAAATGTTATTCAAAGTACGTTTTACTTATGCATGCTATAAATGGCAGGGAATGAAAAACTTTGATTTAAAAAAGCAAAGGCTGATGAAATATGCCTCATATGATTTACTAGAATCTGTGGGGAATCGCATTTTATACTTTATCTGCATAAATAATCTTGAGAGACTACAGGGTCTTTTAAATAAATTGAGTCTTAAATTACTTTCCACTGTACCAAACACATCATTTTAAACTTGCTAAGTTTTCTTTCAGTTACCATGCACCAGTCTAGACAAATTCTCATTAAGGCTATAACTTGATTTCAATTACTAGAGCACTGTGGAGACTATTTAATAAGCGCAGGCCTAATGATTAAAGTCTTCACAGAGAGTACCTGACTCATTTCTGAAGAAATCAAGTGTCTGACCTTCACCCCAAATATTGTATCTAAGGCAGTGGATGTGCTGCTTGCTTGATACACACTAAAAAACCTAGTTCTTTGTCCCTGTCTGCAGCTGAAAGGATTGTGATTCACAGGAGATGAGGTCAGTGAACTAGAGGGTAAAATCTGCATGGGGGAAAAAAAAGGCCAAAAACATGTAAATAAATAGTACACAGTTTTGTGTGGAGTTGGCTGTCACTTATTCAGGTAGACCATTTTCTAGAAAGCCTTCCCTGACATACTCAAATTGAATTAGGTTCTCCCATAGTGCATTGTATTTATCACATTATATTTTAATGATCTCTTCATGTGTCTTATCTCTACCACATAAGCATTTAAAATAAAAACATGTCTTACTGATCCGTGGTACAGACACAATATCACTGCTAATGCTTAGGTTTCTGATCAAAATAATTATATTAGCAACAGTTAAAAGGCAATAAAGACGTGTTTTGTAATAGATATTCTCTCATGCAACTGTAGAAATCAGTATTATGCTATCATCCAATATATTTCATTCAAATTCATCCAAAAAATTTCTGTCACTAAGATTGATCATTTTAATGTTGGTAAATGACTCATTTTAACACTATATATCCTCCAGGAAACATTTTAATGAAGAGTCACAAACCACAATGGAAAGAACCACTATGTTTTTAATCATACAGTGATGCTTAGAAAGGCGGTGAGTTGAAACACAAAGTTCCTACACAGTGAAAGGAATTTAGGATTTATCAATTATTGAAACAAGGTCAAGTTACCAATCTCCTTAGCCTAATCTTTACAAACTAAGTTACTGAGTCTATAAAACAGCCCTTCAGCCTTACTGGCAACTTTAGTCCTGAAAGCAAAAAACTTCCTAGGGCCTCAACTCTGTGAATTCACTGTTGAACTAAAATCAACCTTAACATAGGAACCTGGAATCAATGTCACTTACCCAGTGGTTTACTTGAAGTTACGATAAGTAAACAATTATCAGTTTTGGTGTTTTGTTGATTCTTCATCAAATTATATCATTCCTTCTACAGCCCATCCTCCTCTTAAGACCCTTTGTGTCTCAAAGACTCTCATGCTGAAAGGGTTTTTACTAGAATACAAGCTAGAATGTATAATAAAAAGGAATATGTGTATGTATATATGTATACACACATATATAGCGAGAAGTTTCTGATCAATACACATAAATTGATGATTATTTACATAAGGATGATAAAACCGATTTCCTCCCTTTGCTATTGATAGGAATTGCTTTCCAGTTGAGGTTGACTTTAACAGCTTGGAGCCGGAGAGTTTCCACTCTGAATACACAGTATGTTTGGTGACAGGGGAACTGGAACTCTCAATCCAACTGCAAGAAGTTATGGGGGCATTTCTGACATTTCAAGTGGGACCTCAACACATTTTCGATGATAAAATACCTACACATGGTGTTTCGGTTCTATAATGGCACTAATACAATTCTCTGGTTCACTAGAAGTTAAATAGCTTTTATAGGCTAGTTCAGAGACCTAACCATTGGATGCAACATTTCTATTGGAAAATATATTTTACTTTCAAAAAAATAACTTTGAATAAATTTTGGAGATGTGTAGGATAAAGGCTGTTATTTGTGCTACCTATTACTGAGGAAAGTAATCAAATGACTTTGAGTTTGTTGAGTCAGGAATAGATAGTTGAGATAACTACCAAATGCTAAGGGGATATGTGCATGCTTACTTAATTTCCTTTGTAACTTCATATAATCTTTTGGAATGAATTAAAATCAGTTGCCATAACATAGTTTATAAAGAAAATGTTCTACATTCTACTTTGATGAGTAGCATTTGGGGTCTTAAAAACATGTGAGCGGCCATCTAAGATACTCCATGGTCTCACCCCATATGGAGCAAGGGAGAAAGAAGAAAACCAAAGACACAAGGAAAGATTAGTCCAAGGGACTAATGGACCACAACTACCACAGCCCCCACCAGACTGACCCCAGCACAACTAGATGGTGCCAGCTACCACCACCAACTGCTTTGACAGGGATCATGATAGAGGGTCCCAGAAAGAGCTGGAGAAAAATGCAGAACAAAACTCTACCTCTCTCTCTCTGTCACACACACACACACACACACAAAACAGACACTGGCCTGACAGGGACTGGAGAAACCTGGGGAGTATGGCCTCTGGACATCCTTATAGCTCAGTAATGAAGTCACTCCTGAGGTTCACCCTTCAGTCAAAGATTACACAGGCCTATAGAACAAAACGAGACTAAATGGGCATACCAGCTCACGGGCAAGGATGAGCAGGCAGATGGAACAGAAAAACTGGTAATAAGGAAGCCAAGGTTGAGAAGGGGAGAGTGTCGACATATCATGGGCTTGACACCCAATGTCACAAAATGATATGTGTATTAATTGTTTAATGAGAAACTTGTTTGTTCTATAAACTTAAAAATAAAAAATCAGTTGCCAGTTCTGGACAGAAAGTGAATAATAATTTATAATTGGGCAACTTTTAGTATATATTCAGACAGCTAGGTACGCCTATATCTCTATATGTACATACATATGTATATATAATGAATAATTCATTGCCTTAACAAATATTTAGCACCTATTCTTTTGAGACAAGGATTATTCCAGGTCTTAGTAATACAATGATGGATAAAGTAGACATGGTCCTTACTTTTAAAGACCTTATAGTTTAATATAAGATTCTGATAAACTGGTTAATTATATAGTGTTATAAGTGATGAAATAACCACATGTGACTCAGTACAGTTGGGAATCTCCAGATCTCCAAATTCACGAACACCAGAAGATCAGAGTGGTGAATTAGAGCCGACAGATTGTACAACTTAAAAGAAGTAGATTTTTACTACTTATTAAAACCTTAGCTTCCATTTTTTCCTCATTACTTTTGAGATTGATGGGAAGGTAAAAAACGAATATAGTGTATTTTTATATTTGAAGTAACATATTGTGACATCAGACTGGGTAGAAAAACAAATTTTTGGTGAGTCACGAATATGGCATTATCATTTGCATTACTCTTCCTGGGAAAGTCCTTAAATTTTGCTTATCCTTTCTGATGATCATACTTCTACAACTTTTCCTAAAGAATTATCATGAACATGTTGCAAAGATATAGCAAAAGCATATTCTCTTAAGTAATCTTGTGATTAGTTAGATCTATTATGATATCCGGAAACCCTGGTGGCGTAGTGGTTAAGTGCTACGGCTGCTAACCAAAGGGTTCGGCAGTTCAAACCCACCAGGCGCTCCTTGGAAACTCTATGGGGCAGTTCTACTCTGTTCTATAGGGTCGCTATGGGTCGGAATCGACTCGACGGCACTGGGCGGGGGGGGGGGGGTTATGATATAGCCATAAGATGGAATATTTAATTTCTTAAAAATGATGATGTGACAAGGCAGTCTTTTGGGCAAGTCTGGTGTCCATGTCTTCCCCATTCCTTCTCCTGCTGGTATCTTTGGGCTTCAGGAACAAACCACCACACTCCCCTCCTACTGCCCTCAAGCCTAATGGTTTGCCCAAACCTCAGCAGGGTTAAAGAGATATAATCCCAGACTTGGCGTCAAGGTGTCTGAGCCCCTCCCTTCTAGAGTAGTCAGGCTGGGAAATTACATTGTACTTTGTGCAATGGGTCACGTAGATCCTAGTCAAGTGATCTTTAGGGTATAAAAATGGCTGGTGAGTGACCTCGTGGTCTCTTAACTATGGTATTAGTTGGAAGTATGCATAGCGTAAGTGTCCAGTCCACCTAGCTAGGCCTATTTGGCCAGGTAGAACCCACAGAAGGTTGGCTCATTTTGAGGCCTCATTCACGATGCCAGGTGGAAGCATGCATGAAAGAGTTCTGTGTTGTCACCAGGACAGCTTCCAGAAGCCAGAGAGGACTGACACATAATGCAACTGTTCCCTTCCGTTCCCTCATCTACAGTGCACAGCAGGGAGCATGTAGAAGTTTTCCCATCTCTGCTTGGACAGATTTGAGCCCAGGGGACTGCTTGTCTGTTGTATACTGTCTGCTTCTTTTTGTAAGTAATAAAGTCATAAGATCTACTTTCTGTGTGCTAACCCATGTTCAGGCTCTGATCAGAAGGGTTTGATACTCATGGAGGAATCACATGTAGTGATTCACTCCCTTTTTCTAAGGGCCTCCTGGCTGTTTAGATATCTGGGCCAACCTGTGAGCATGCAGGTTTGACATGATGTATCACCTATGATCTGTAGAAAAATAGTTACTGAAAGCCTAAATGCTCATATATAAGCAGGTCGCATAATATAATATTTAATCTAATACTTATATTATAATATATTTATAGTCATATAATAATTATAAAAACTTCTTTAACAGTGGTGATTTTTTGAGAATAGGGCTACTCAAGATCTTTTTCTTCCTTTTATGTGTATTTTATAATTTCATAACTTCCATGAATTTTAAATTTCTTAAAAAATCTGATTTTGTATCAAAAAAAAAAAAAAGTGAGAGAATCTCTCAAAAGAGAGCTGAGTAGAATTACTTACCCAAATCCCAGCAGCTGACAAACATCATTTGAAATCTGGGTGGTCCAGTTCTCAGCACAAGCTGCATACCATATGCTCTGGATTCTGAACTGCACCAAGCCTTTGTTGTTCATTGTGCCGTTGAAAAGACGCACTAAAGAGGTTAGATCACACACAGGTCACTTCAACCAAAACTAAATGTGCAATGTTCTGAACATTTAGAGTTTAGAAATTGACCGTAGTATTTCCTTACTGAGTATGCTGGAAGGCCTAAGTTGAAAAATACAAATTTGGTGAACTTAATTTTGCTCCTTCATGTGACTATGCAAATGGAAAAAGGCAAGTTGATTGCATACCAATAAAGCAAATGAACATAAAATATACAAGGTTATTTTGGAAGAATATGCCTTATAAACTTAGTTTCTAAAAGAAGAAAGCCTCAAGTTTAAGAATAACTTTAGGCATTTTTTTTTTCTACTTTCTTCTCCAGAAACTATTTCTTTGAATTCTGTCTTCTGCTGTTTGATCTCCATCAACCTCCCTAGTAGCTCACACTATTTTTGATAGAATGTTAAGGATGTTAGTGGCTAGGCAGGAATTGGGCCAAGCTAAGCTACTTTTTCAAACAGATAAAACATCAGCAATGGTAGTCTTACTTCCAAACACCATATTGTAACTCTATATAGAAATTTTATTGTATATATATATATTTTTTACTATGAGAATTTGACAGACTTAGGTTTAAAACACGGCTTTAGCCTTCACTAGGGGTGTGATCTTTGGCAACCACTTAGCTTTTCTAAGGCTCAGTTTCCCCATGGCTAAAATATAAAAAAAATATATATATAGCTAATACAAATTAAAGGATTATTTAAAGCACTTATTAGTAGTTACAGTGCCTGACAGATAGTAACATTTAAATCTTTGCTTTAATATTTTCTTTAAAATTATATTTATATTATAAAATATTTTATTTCAAAATAAAAATAAGACGTGAAAGTAACCATAATTCGTAATGCTATACAAGGTTTTTTATACAAGGTTTGGAAGGTGGATGGATTGAAAACTCAACAAGGCAGAAGGAGTAGTAGATACTAAAGAGCCAAGAATGCAAAGAGCCAATTCCAAAAAAAAAAACAGTCATTAAAAAAAAATGCAGGTGCCTTTTTTGTGTTAGCAATGTCCAGAGTATAAAACCCAGTGCTGTTGAGTCGATTCCGACTCATAGCGACCCTACAGAGTATTAAAAAAAAAAAAAAAAAGCAGTCAATAAAAGTGTTACTAAAGTGCATGGTTTGAATTCTTATCTATTTTATACTCTCTACTTGAATGTGAGTTGTCCTATGCTTACAGTTATTAAATCTAGCCAGATTAAACAAGCAAACAAAGTTTAGGCCTATGTGTTAACCTGTCTCTAACTGGAGTGGGAACAGAGGACCTGAAATCACTGGGAGATACTTGTACCAACAGCAATGAAACATGGAGCCATGGGATCTGGATGAACCCCTGAATCTACTGCCCTGGGATAATCTTTCAGCCTTAAACCAAAAATATCCCCTGAAGTCTTCTTAAAACCAAACAATAGTCTAGCTTAACTAGTAAAGAATGTCTGCCTTGAGCATTATGTTCTTTAAAGAATTATCTTTATGGGATCAAAGTGACAACAGCGAATTCGAAGTTTAGATGGGGTACTCAGGGGGCAGTGAGTGTATGTTAGTAGGGAGGAACAACTCAGAAAAGGTGGGTGAGAATAGATGTACAACTCTAAGAATGTAATCAATGTCACTGAATTTACATGTAGAAACTGTTAAAATGGGATATGTTTTGCTGTTCATATTCTCAACAACAAAATAAAAACAAATGCAAGAAAACGGCCTAAAAAAAACACTTATTTTCTTCTTTTCACATTTGTAGAATCCAAATGCATATGCTAAAGTGATTAAATAAATTAAAAAAAGTTAAAAAAATAAAAAGAAAACAAGGCATACCACAGTGTGCTTCATCTGAGCCGTCCTTACAGTGTGGATAACTGTCACAGAGATTCACCAGTGGAACACACTCTCCAGTTTCACATTGAAAATTGTCTTCCTTGCAGGGTTCTGCGGAGAAAGAATGTTTATTGTATAGGATAAAGACATTACCAATAGACATTACAAATTCTGGAGTACCTATCCCATTTCTATCCCTTTACCATAGCCCTGTGACAGAGCACATGGTGGAGCGAGCTACCATATTGAACAAGACAATGCACTTAGTTACTCTGAATACCTCAGAAATAGTAGCATCAAAAGGAGAGTTGTAGCTTGAGGAGAGTGTGGATGAAACTTCAGATACTTCCTTTGCACCATGCCCTGGGTTAGTTCTAAGGGATCGCTGAGAGTGTTGGGACTACCCTACCAACGGAAATCTCTGACGGCATCCCTTGAACAAACCCAAATAAACATACCATCTAAGCAATAGTAGGTGAAATGTTACAGAAGCATGGCTTCAGGAGAGGTCTTTTGGCCTCACCATCCAAATGACACTTTCAAACCATTGCTAGAAAGAAAACTG
This sequence comes from Loxodonta africana, assembly GCF_030014295.1. Lineage (NCBI taxonomy): Eukaryota > Metazoa > Chordata > Mammalia > Proboscidea > Elephantidae > Loxodonta > Loxodonta africana. Next base: position 41,016,567 of record NC_087361.1, read on the forward strand.
AAAGTTGCCACTTGACAAGACAAAGTCAGACCAGGTTGGAAAACAGCTCAATGAAATCTTGACCAGGTGGAAAAAGAGTAGCCACAAAGAAATGGAAACCCTGCAATAGCTGCAGTTTGAGACGCAGTTGGGGGTAGCACTCTGGACAAGTAAAGCAGGCTTGGACTCATGAGTATGTGCTTGGCACATGTAAACATAAAATAAAACAGAAGAAGAAGCAGGCAAGAAAGGAGCTGGGTAGATATAGAAGCAATTGGTAGTTGTTGCTAGAGAATGAGTTGTGTCAAAAGAGATTTCCTGGGATATTCCTTTTTAAAGGGAATGGGTATTGCTATTTCCTGGAATTAGCTGATCTTAGAGAATTTTGTCCCGAATCTCAAGGTGTTTTCTGATTATGGCTTAGAAGGGGCAACTATATGCTAAAATGATACCGGGAACTGTGTTCAGGGCCACGTGGCATTTGGACCTGCTGAGAATGGAGATGCTGGTTGGGTATGGAGAGCCTTAATGTCTCATCCCCAAGAGAACCAATTCCCATGGGGCTGCCTGAAAGAAGAGTGGATAGCATCTCACTCCACACAACTGAAAACCTATTACACTGCAGAATCACAAAAGCTGTTATTTCTTTAGTGTAGAGGTTATCAGAATTTTTCCAACTCTTAGGCACTGGGTTTGGGTAACCATAGTAAGAAATAGATTTTAAATCATAACTCCAGGACACACGTAGAATTTTTTTGTGTGTGTCTCTGTATGTGCAACTAAATTAACTGTATCCTATTCTGTTCTTTTTATTCCATTCCATTCCTTTCCATTCCATTCCATTTTATAATAAAGAGCACAGGCTAAAACTCAATAAACTGATTTTGTGAAGACTAAAAATACCAGACTAAAGTGAAGTATAGTGAAAAATTCATGGGTGACGGTGGCTTTAGTTCCCTCACATTTGTGGGCAGGCAGCTATATAAATAAAGATGGGTGTTCACTTCCTATGTAATAAATTCAGAAGTCACAAAGTTGACTGGAACACCCCTTGATGTTAGTTAAGGCTAGGACAGAAGGTGGCAGTGGAAACAACCTGCGTTTCCTCCTTATGTGGGTGCAAGGCATGGGTTCCGTTTTGTTCATGTGGACACTGGGAAAGACACAGCTGCCTGTTAGGGAAAGAGGGCTAGAGCACAAAGAAGCAGAGAGATGAAACCTAGGATTAGGAGCTGAGCAGTATTAGAAGAGATCACCCAAAAAGTGTACTACCCATGCCTACAGTCTAGAAGTCCTATGGAGGATTGGGGCTCCCAGGAACTCACAACAATGTTCTCCAAAAGAGCAAGCATTTGGCCAGAGGCCAGTGTTAGCCTAAAGAAAACGACAGTGGCGACAGATTTTCCTGTGCTCGTTTACTTCAACACTGGAAATATGGGAAGACAGATGGGAAAGAAAGTGGAAGATGAGTCAAAGACAATATTTCTATCCTACCTCACTTTAAGCTATTCTTGGGCCAAGCTTTGTGCCTGAATGGAGAGATAAAAGAAGCTTTAAATTAGATAATATTAAAGTTTTGATGTTGTATTGTAGTGTAGATTTTAATACCCCCAAATAAGTCCTTAGTTAGCAAATTAAGATATTTCAATACTTGAAGTAGTTGAAAAGAAAATAAATCTGCCTGAAATTTCCAGGGACAGGAGGAAAAAAACAAAAAAACCAAATCCAGTGCGGTCGAGTCGATTCTGACTCACGGCAACCCTGTAGGACAGAGTAGAACTGCCCCACAGAGTTTCCAAGGTGCGCATGGCGGATTCGAACTACCGATCCATTGGTTAGCAGCTGTAGCATTTAACTACTACACCACCAGGGTTTCCAGTGACAGGAGGAGAGGTTTGAAATAAAGATTAAAAAAAAAGATAAATGGAGAAAAATAAAGCTTTTTTCTGTATCTATTCTCACTGAGTCCAGCCATTCATTAAGTCAAATATATAATGCCATAGCTAAACTTCCACCTATCAGGTTTCCTTATCTTTGGGTGCCCAGGGCTTGGCAAAATGCCTTGCACAAAGTAAGGAATCAATACATATTTGTCTTGTGAAATAAATTAACTCATGTTAAAGAAGTGATAAATGCTTCAAAAATCAACATGGATCTTAGTAAGAGAGTCAACACAAAATAAAGCCATTTCGAAAAGTATGATTTTAAAAATACATTTTAAACTTAAGGGAATTGGATGATGGTAACTCTAATGATTTGAAGGAGATAAATTAATTTTAAAAATTATGAATATAAGAGTTATCTCTTATGTTGAATGGTGATTAAAACATGATTCTAGAATCATATGACCTTGATTTGACTAGCAATTTAACCATTTTCTAGCTTTTCAACCTGAAGCAAATAATCTTTCTGAGCCTCAGTTTCCTTGATTATCAAATAGGAATAAATATTACTTATATCTTGGGTGTGTCATGAGGGTAAATTAAAAAAATAATGAAATGTATTTAATGTGCCAATATGCATATAATAAATGCTCAATAAATAATAGTCTTAATAGCAAAAATAATAACATTTACAAATCAGCCTTTTCACTGATGTTTTTAAGATAACATTCTTACTTTCATGTGCTTACATGGTTTAAAATCTAGTTCTTACTATGTCACAGTTGGAAAAATTCTGAAACTCCTACACTAGTGCTATTCTCCAGGTTAGGAAACAACTAGTAGACATAACTAACTCTTTCCTCTGGGTGTCTATGAAAGCAATTGAAGCTATTCATATACTTTATTTCAAACATTGGAAATTACATGTTTTTTCTATCCAAATCTAAATGACCTTAATAAGAAGATATTTTAAGGAAGCCATGTGGGATTTTTTTTTTTTTTTTAACATTTATACCATGAGAGAAGTAGGAAAAAAAATCTCTAAATATAATGGTATAAGGGAGGTTCTTGTAAATGTAATTTTCAGTTTGTTTCATAATATACAAAAGTTTTAAACCAGATTAGTGAGACGATATGTGCGCAAAGACAGCTATGTAGTCTACAGGCAAGCAATGATATTTTAACTGATTTTATATTTTATCCATCTGGTATTACATTTCACTTAGAAAAGAGTAGAGCTTTAAAACCAGCTATACATACATTTATATTTATATATTCTACCTTAAATCTACATCTTAATATATTATACTTGTTAAAAAGTTGCCATCATTAATTATATACTCAATCAAATATTTTAGTTTACTTATAGAATGTTAGTCACCACTAGTTATTTTTAAATGATCTCATTACTTTGTTTTCATGGCTGGTTAAAATCATGACATAAAAATGAATTCTCAATGCCAATAATTTAATTAGAGCTAAACTTATTGATAATTTTACTCTTTTACCAGTGTAGATGGACTATATTTAATTGGAAAAGCACATACTAATTGAATGGAACAAGTTGAATATCTGAATGAAAACATTTATATATATCTGAAAATTATGACTCATTTCTGTACTCTAGACAAAGCCAGTAGGATTATATCCTATGGATCCAGAAAAATTAACTTGTTTCTGTAAGCTGGATACGTTGAATATAGAAATGCTGATGGAGCAAAACCACCTATTGTTGCTAAACTGAATAGAAATTATAAACTCTGAAGAGAGGTGGAAATAAGCTCTTTAAAAATTTTCCTTACATGCATAAATTGGATTCTAGTTTGTTGCAATATATAGTAGTTTGGTTTCATTAGAAAGTCTTTAATCCAACAGTTTAATTCTCTGTGGCCTCCGAAATTTTATTTTTGATAGTTTTATGCCCATGGTGAGAGAAGGAAAAAGAAATATTGCTAAGAATTTAATTTCCCCATCTCCTTTTTATGAAGTCTCCAGTAGCTCTGCCTCACTTAGTCAACATATGCTCGGTTTTATATGGAACTGAATTGATCTCTAAGGCCTATGCCACACAATTTGGAAAGGACTTTAAGCCCCTAAATGTAATCAGCTGCCACTTCCACAGTTGCCTGTTAAGCACCACTGAATTCCAAATGAAGACCCTGAGTATCAGAAAAGAGCAGTGAGGGGACATTTATAGGAGACCAATCTTAATAAATCTATTTTTAATATACTCCAGTTTGATATAAACAGAAAATGCACCAATATCAACAGATACTTGTGCCCAATCTCTCTTTCCTTTACTAGGTTGATTATATTTTCACTGCCAACTCTCTGTTATTGCTTTCCTGTCGGTGTGAAAATCTGGCTAGGAGAAGATGATGCTGATGATAATCCAGTCAATCCATTTTCTATTCATTGGTACCTGTACCATGTCTAGGAGGAATGTGAAACCCTACTCCTAGAATATTCACCATGCAGAATTGGTCTTGGGAGACTCTCCATTCTAGGGAATTTGCTCTTGAAAATAGTTTACTTCATAAATAACAAAACAGTAGTAACTGAATCTAGTCAAAAGACCAAACCCTACACCATATATTTTGTGTTAAGAGCAAGAGATTATGTTTAGATTTTATTTTGAATGGAGATTGCCATATTTTTCCAAGTTTTTGATGCTATATCTCATTATAAGAATCTAATGAAAAAACCAGCAATGATAATACTTTTGATGGAAAAATTTACTGAAGTCTTCCTTTTCACAAATTCTTCTTCTCTTTTCACTTTTCTCCCTTCTCACTCATATCTTTGGTCTTCCTTATTCATTGTCCAGCTTTCGCATGCATGTGAGGCAATTACAAATACCATGGCTTGGGTCAGGCACACCTTAGTCCTCAAAGTGACACCTTTGTTTTTTAACACTTAAAGAATTCTTTTGCATAAGATTTGTCCAATACATTATTTGATTTCTTGACTGCTGCTTCCATGGGTGTTGATTGTGGATCCAGGCAAAATGAAATCCTTTACAAATTCAACATTTTCTTTGTTTATCATAATGTTCCTTATTGGTCCAGTTGTGAGGACTTTTGTTTCCCTTATGTCGAGGTGTAATTCACAGTGAAGCCTGTGGTCTTTGATTTTCATCGGTAAGTGCTTCAAGTCCTCTTCACTTTCAGCGAGCAAAGTTGTGTCATCTGCGTATCGCAGGTTGTTAATGATTCTTCCTCCAATCCTGATGCCACATTCTTCTTCATATAATCCAGATTCTCAGATTATTAGCTGAGCATACAGATTTAAAAAGTATGGTGAAAGGATACAACCCTGATGCACATCTTTCCTGATTTGAAACCATGCAGTATCCCCTTGTTCTGTTCATATAACTGTCTCGTGCTCCATGTACAGGTTCCTCATGAGCACAATTAAGTTTTCTGGAATGTCCATTCTTATTATCCATAATCTGTTATCATCCACACAGTTGAATGCCTTTGCACAGTCGATAAAACACAGGTAGAATCTTTCTGGTATTCTCTGCTTTCAGGTCCATCTGACATCAGCAATGATATCCCTGTTCCACGTTCTCCTCTGAATCTGGCTTGAATTTCTAGTAGTTCCCTGTTGATGTACTGCTGCAACTGTTTTTGAATGATCTTCAGCAAAATTTTACTTGCATGTGATATTAATGATATTGTTTGATAATTTCTGCATTCCGTAGGATCTTCTTTCTTTGAATGGGCATGTGTATGGTTCTCTTACAGTTGGTTGGCCAGGAAGCTTTCTCCCAAATTTCTTGGCATAGATGGGTGAGTGCTTCCCATGTTGTATCTGTTTGTTGAAATATCTCAACTGGTATTCCTTCAAATCCTGGAGCCTTGTTTTTCACAAATGCCTTCAGTGCAGCTTAGACTTCTTCCTTCAGTACTGTCAGTTCTTGATCATATATATGCTGCCTCCTGAAAGGTTGAAAGTAGATCAGTTCTTTTTGGTACAGTGACTCTGTGTATTCCTTCCATCTTCTTTTGACGCTTTCTGCATTGTTTAGTATTTTCCCCATAGAATCCTTCACTATTGCAACTTGAGGCTTGAATTTTTTCTTCGGTTCTTTCAGCTTGAGAAATGCCGAGTGTGTTCTTCCCTTTTGGTTTTCTAACTCCAGGTCTTTGCACATTTTATTACCATATTTTACTTTGTCTTCTAGACCTGCCCTTTGAAATCTTCTGTTCAGCTCACTTCATCACTTCTTCCTTTTGCTTTAGCTACTCTACATTCAAGAACAAATTTCAGAGTTTCTTCTGATAATCTGTTTTGGTCTTTTCTGTCTTTTTAATGACCTCTTGCTTTCTTCATGTATGATGTCCTTGATGTCGTTGAACAACTTGTCTGGCTTTGGTCATTAGTTTCAGTCATTAGTGTTCAATGCATCAAATCTTTTTTGGATATGGGGTCTAAATTCAGGTGTGATACACTCAAGGTTGTACTTTGGTACTCATGGAATTGTTTTAATTTTCTTCAGCTTCAACTCAAACTCACATGTGAGCAATTGATGGTCTGTTCTGCAACTGGCCCCTAGCCTTGTTCTAACTGATGATATTGAGCTTCTCCATAGTATCTTCCACAGATGTAGTCAATTCGATGTCTGTGTATTGCATCCAGGATTTCCAAGTTGCCATTTATGTAGTTGAAAAAAGGTATTTCCAATAAAAAAGTTGTTGGTTTTGCAAAATTCTATCATGAAATCTCAGGTGTCTTTTCTATCATCAAGGCCATATTTTCCAACTACTGATCCTTCAAAGGTTTTCAACTTTTGCATTCCAATCACCAGTAATTATCAACGCATCTTAACTGCATGTTTGATCAATTTCAGACTGCAGATGTTGGTAAAAATCTTCAATTTCTTCATCTTTGGCATTAGTGGCTGGTATGTAAATTTGAATAACAGTTGTACTAACTGATCTTCCTTGTAGGCATATGATATTATCTTATCACTGACAGCTTTGTACTTCAGGATAGATTTTAAAATGTTCTTTTTGATGATGAATGCAACACCATTCTTCTTCAATTTGTCGTTCCTGGCACAGTAGACCATATAATTGTTGGGTTCAAAATGGTCAATACCAGTCCATTTCAGCTTACTAATGCCTAGGATATCGATCTTTATGCATTCCATTTCATTTTTGACGACTTCCAGTTTTCCTTGAGTCATACTTTGTACATTCCATGTTCGGATTACTAGTGGATGTTGGTAGCTGTTTCTTCACATTTTGAATCATGCACATCAGCAAATCAAAATTCCAAAAGCTTTGCTCCACCCATGTCATTAATGTCCACTCTACTTTGATCAGGCAGCTCTTCCCAGTGGTATTTGGAGTGCCTTTCAACCTGAGGGGCTCATTTTCCAGCACTGTATCAGACAATGTTCCACTGTTATTCACAAGGTTTCCACTGGCTGATTTTTTTGGGAAGTAAATAGGTATTTCTTCCTAGTTTGTCTTAGTCTGGAAGCTCCACTTAAACCTGTCCACCATGAGTGACCCTGCTAGTATTTAAAATACCAGTGTCATAGCTTCCAGTCTCAAACAGCAATATGCAAGCCACCACAGTATGACAAACTGACAAATTGTGGGTTCTTCTTTAGGAATGCTTATTATTTTCGTGTTGTTACTTTGTAACCTCTCCTACATGTCCATTTTGGACTCCTAGGTTTCTCAACTCTTTTTTGATTGTTTTTCATTCTTTTCTTTGGCTTATATTTCCAGAACATGATGTTTGGCTGCAGGAATTTTTGTGAATATATAGCTATTCTGGAACCATACTTTTTGAATAGTTATCCAGCTGAACAGAAAATTGTGCAGTTAACAGCACTAACGAAGACTACAAATCAAATCAGAAACGATAAGCTGGTTGTGGCAATGTTTCAACATAAAATTCCTCTGGCCATAGATGGCTATAATTTTCCACATTTCTCAAGGGTCTACTGTGCTGTGATATCACTTATGGGAACAGGCACTTTATAATTGTATTTTAGTTTTGAAAAAAGTTAGGATGATAATTTTAGGTATAAAATAATGGTACAAAAGCACTTTGTGTTTTGTACTACTATCCAAAGTTCTTTATTATATCATTTTTTCAACATAGTGACAGAAACCAATCAGCTTTTATCAAACAAAATATATCCAAAGTCTGTTTTATCTTAAAAGTACTAAATATAAACTATCAACTTTTCCTTATTCATGTCCATCACCCATCTACAACTTAAAAGCATCATTGATTTAAGTAAGTTAAATAAAATATTGAATTAAATTAAAATAATGCATACATCACAAAGATAAAAAAACAACACATAAACAGTAGATAAAATATTGATACACAAACATGGTTATCGTAAGAAAATCGTCAAGGGACAGAATCAAAGTGACTCAATTCAAAATGGCATTCTCAAAATTGCCTTGAATTTTCCATAGTAGTGATTTAATTAGTTTTGGAGAAGTTTCTGATTTTATATGTATATAAAACTCTGAAGGTGCAGTAGTTAAGAGCTACAGCTGCTCACCAAAAGGTTGGCAGTTTGGATCCACCAGGTACTTCTTGGAAACTGTATGTGGCAGTTCTACTCTGTCCTATAGGGTCACTATGAGCCAGAATTGGGTTTAGTTTTTTTTTTAATATATATTCATTAAATTTGTTGTTATTTTCATGTCATTGTACTTTCTTTTTTTTTTTTTTTTGCTACTTAACAATGACTTGTCATTCCTACACCTTCTTTTTCATGTAATCAATTAATTTTAAAATAAATTCAAAATCTTTATTCCTTTTTTATGCTATATAAATTTTCCTAAGTCTTATTTTTTTGTTTGTTTACTTCACTAATTTACTATTTTGATTGGTTCGTTGTCATTGTTATTTATAATTCACAAGTAGCTGATTCAAAAACCAATTATAAAATCTTGAAGAGCAGGTCAGCTGATAGGACTACCACTCTCTCCTACCTCAGTAGTTTGGAAATTAACAAATGTTGTAGCTTATTAGTAGGTCGACTGGTAGACTAGTTGTAGATACTTGTCAACTTCCTTATTTTCTGTAAAGCTGAAAGCATAGTGCCCTATCTGGTTTGGAGTCAAAGATCTAGGCTGGTTTTGAGTGGAGGAACAGATATAAACATAACTTAATTGCACATCTGGATGTGGGATTAGATAATAGGCCAGGTGAAGATCATTCAACGCTATGTCTTGCCTAGGCATCTAGAAGCTAAAATAAACAAACAAAACCCAAACTGACCACCGCCTCCTCTGTAAGGCAAAGATAGATGTAAGGATTAACATATACTCTGCTTTCCTGACTTATTTGTACCTACAGAGAACCAACGAGTTGTGAGGCAGTAGTGTAAGATAAAGCATAGTTTGAGTGGAGCATCAAACTATGAAAACATCTCTGTACACTGTTAAATGTAAAGAGTTATATGTGGTTGTATATAACCATGTAAAGCAGTCCACAATCTTGTTTGTTCCCACCGATTACATTACTGATTTAGTAAACACAGGTAAGAAGATTGTGGATGCCAGCACACGTCATGATCAAATTCCTTCATTGCAGCAACTTTACACTGGTTGTCTCTAATAAATTAAGAATGTTAATTTATTAATTGGATGTTGTTGGCATTTAAATAGCTGGCATGCCTGTTTCCCTGCTGCTTTTTGAAAATGCTCTTAGCAAAGGGAACATGAAGTGTTAGGTCCCCCACTTTTAACTTTTAGCACAGTCCTCAAAATGCCCAAAATTTACATGAAGTAACAAGAACAAAAAGAATTATGACTCTTTATACCAAAGAAGTGGAATAGACAATCTGCTGAAAAACATCGTGGGGTCTGGCTTTACCCAAACTCAGGTGATGCTTATATAGACATAAAGGAAAAAAAATCTTAAGAGGAAGAATGGGAGCTTTCAATGCAAATGCTGAAAACTTGATTTTGGTCTTGCAATCCTATATGCATTTATAGTTTGTCTCCAAAAGTTAACACACAACATGTAATCCTGAGTGTGCTTACCTGGAACCCCCAAGTGATAGCCAGTAGTGAAGTTTGCTTTAAAGCCCCTGCTTGTCACCAGGTCGTCAGTGATGAAAAGCACAGTCATTCTGTTGGTGGTAGAGAATACATCCTTTACGGGACCAGATCCTGTGTACACAGCTGCTCCAAAAGAAAACAGGAAAATCAGTGAAATGATCCTTTGTATTTAGAAGGAAATATACATTTCATGTCATCTTCTAGACGTAGGGCTACATGCAAACGGGCTCATGAAGCAGCCACGTATTAAAAAAAAAAAAAAGTGTATGTTCTTTTACGTTTTAGACTTTGCTTCTAGGAAGCCAACTTTAATATTACTTAAGACTTCTGCAGCTCTACAATTTAATGGTGAATTAATTACTCGTGATATTACCTGATTAGGAAACCCTGGTGGTGTAGTAGTTCAGAGTTCGGCTGCTAACCAAAAGTTCAGTAATTCCAATCCATCAGGGACTCCTTGGAAACCTTATGGGGCAGTTTTACTCTGTCCTGTAGGGTCGCTATGAATCGGAATCGACTAGATGGCAACGGGTTCAGTTTTTTTTTTTTTTTTTGGTAATACCTGATTAAAGCACCACAAGTGTTCAAGCTCATATTATCCCAGAGGAATGATTATTTGCCTGCTTAAAGGAGCTCTGGTGACACGACAGTTAAGTGCTCTGCTGCTGATTGAAAGGCTCTGTGGGAGAAAGACCTGGCTATCTGTTTTCTTAAAGATTACAGCCAAGAAAACCACATGCCTGTTTTACGCTGCCACTCGGGGTCACTATGAGTCAGAATCGACTTGATGGCACCCAACAATAACATAAAGCAATGAAGCTTATAGTTTCCCTTAGTAAATTTTTGTCTAAATCTATCTGTTAATTTTTGTGAGTTAAATAGTAAACAATCTGAAGAATGGGTTAATCAAAAATGGATAGTATAAATCTGGATGATGATTTTCAGGCTTTTACCCACTAATTCCTGGGCTTTGTGGGTTTCGTAAACAATGAAACACTCTTTACTAAAAAATAAAGTCTTAAGCTAATTAAAAAATACATTTATCCTTATAAATGTTTATATATTGGAATCCCTGAAAGCAATTCCGCTTCAAAAGAGCTCCTTGCCTACACATTTGGAAACTATGAGTTCAAGATATCCTTCCAGAATTCTTATTTACTTTTCAATGATTTATGTAAATATTAAGAAGTGAAATGATGAACATCGAGTTTTCTTATATCATGAAAACACTGAAGCTTTTATTTGAAGAACAATGTAAACTGGAAATGAAAAAAATTACTCAGAACATGTTTACAAATGTGTATATAAAAGCCAAATTTGAAGTTTTTATATACTTTATAACAACTAGCCTTTTAGCCCCACAAGGAGCTTCCATTGTTTAGCTCCATTTGTTCTGTGTGTGGTCCTCAAACCTCTTCCAGGAAGCTTCACTCTGGAACTTTTTGGGATTTTTCTGACAAATCCTACCTAGGGGGATGGATTGTGCATGACTGGGGACTCCCCTGTACAGTTTTGTCTCTTCATGTGCTATAGAATGTTTCTTCTGGAATCTTCAGTTAGTTGCAGCATTCACACGATAGCATCCCCATGGCTAACAGGCCAGATTTTATAAGATATAGTTACTGGGTAGTTGATATGAGTCCAAAGCACCGTTAGATAAAACACATGTAGTCCTAAAGTGGAAACCCTGGTGGCGTAGTGGTTAAGTGCTATGGCTGCTAACCAAAGGGTAGGCAGTTCGAATCCACCAGGCGCTCCTTGGAAACTCTATGGGGCAGTTCTACTCTGTCCTATAGGGTCGCTATGAGTCGGAATCGACTCGACGGCACTGGGTTTTGGGGTTTAGTCCTTAAGTGCATTACTTCAGGTATTCCATTGAACCCTCCACCCATCTTCATAATTTCATACACGACTTGCAAGAAAGACGCTTCTGTCTTAAAAATTGGCTATTAGCTAATTAGCATATTAGCTATCACATTTGAGTGATAGCTTTTTAATATGGTTATCATGTATTTCCCGATCTAGTACAAAAATTCCCTCCTCTGAAAGAGTATATTTTTTTCTGTATTTATTAAAAATAATCAATAGACAAGTTGACCAAATCAAAACAACTTTGGTCAAATTTTTGATCACTCTCACATATTTATATATAAGCATCCAATATGAGAGACACAGCCAATCCAAATAATAAAAAAATGTAAAGTAAAAGTCTGCATGTCAAACACATAATTTGTCGGGTTAATTTGAAGTGAAGCAAACAAACAAAACCAGACTTAATAGGAATCTGTGGGTGTCTGATGTAAAGTAATCAAAGCAAATCACATAATACCTGTCCTTAGCTTTTTATCTCCAAGACTGTCTGCTTATTGTAACGGTAGGAACCGGTGACTCAAATCTATTAATCTTGGTTTGTCAAGAAAGCTCAAGAAGAAGATATATATTTTTAAGTCACCAGTGTAAACACTACTCCCCACTGAAAGCTTCATGTAAAACTCAACACATTTCCTACAGTTTTATTTGATTTTGCTGACTTGAGAAGGCTGATTACATTTATTGAGAAATCCTTCTCAGAGTCCAGCATCTTAGGGTATATAATCTTCCATCCAACACAATATTCAAATTGGAAATATTCACACTTACCTAAGAGCAAAGAATCATCTTCTCTACCATCTCTGATTTCAACTACATCTGCAATATCTTCTAAGTCAAATTCTTGAAAATGAAGTTGTATATTCTTTCCTGTTTGTGCATTTAAATTCCAAATACCTTAAAAGTAATAAATAAAAACACTTAGTTTAGAACTCACTTCATTTGATTTCCCCTAAAAGTTTCATTTTCTTGTTTCATGTCACTTTCAACATTATTTTTCATATCATGAACATCAATATTTCAAGTTGTTATTTTTGTGAGAAATATTTTAGTTTAATCAGGCATATTAATATATATTTTTAATTAAATTTGAAATATTTACTGTAATTGAATTTGTTTTAATTTGCATAAATGTAATACTTTAATGAAAAACTTGCAGAGTCTTACTCCTACAATAGAGATTTTGAGTATTAGAAGACATTAATATTCTAGTTGTATTCATTTATTTTCTATGATAAAATTTAAAAGAAAATTAAATGATTAAAATGCAATTTGTAGGGAAAGTAAATCTTTGCTATTTTTTTTTGCATTTATGTATACTATGTACTGGTATCTCACTTGGAAAATGAAATGAAACAAAACACAAAATTACTAGCCTTAGCACCATTTAAGTACTCCTTGTTTTTTATTGATTCTTGAAATGCTTTAGTCTTTAGGTTCTGTCCTAGGCCCTTTCTCACTCAGAGTGGTCTCACTGGCTCTTAAGGAATACATTTTCATATACATACTGGTGATTTCCAAGTCTTTTTTTCCACACTTTTTATTAGACAAATTTATCCAGTTATTTACTGTGCATCTCCACTTCAATGTATCTCAAACCCAACATGTTCTAAAAAGAACACAGAATCATCTCTTTCCCAAAGTCACTCCTTTCTTTTCCTTCCTATCTCAATGAACTGCATCAATCAACTCACAGTTGTCTATACCGGAAGCCCAGGAATGATCCCCTTGCTCTTATTGCACCTAATCAATCACCAAGGTCTGTTGATACTACCACTTATGTCTCTCGAGTCCCATTTATTCCTCAATTTCCATTGTTACTATCTGAGTTCAAGCCACTGTCATTTCTCATCTGCTAATTGTTGATGCTTAAGGCTCACCTCCTTATCTTTTATCTCTGATACTTCAGCTAGATGGATCCATCTAAAATGCAAGCCTGACCTATCACGATTTTCCTGTAAACCATTCAAAATCTCTCCAGTGCTCTCAGAATAAAGTGCAAGCTGCTGAACATGGTTCAAAACGTCTTCACACCTTCAATTCCATCTGTTAGCATTATTTAATTTTGCTCTCTGGTTGGAAATTCAAAGAAAAGTAATTGTCTCCTTTTACATGCTAAGTACTTCTTGGTCCCCCTCTACAGTGTCCTCCTTGTACCTTTGCTGTAACAGTACCTTGGATATTTTGTGATGCCTGACAACCTATTGGAATTGTGTTATACTTGTTCCATCTGTTCTTATTTCAGTGTCTTACAAATAAAGGGAGTTCATTAAATATTTTTGAATAGCTCAACAAATTTAATACATTTCTCCAAATTGTTTCAATGTTCCACTGGGTTTTGGATTTTCTAGATCATTTCATAGTTCAAATGATTTATTTAAAAGAGGTCTTCGATGTGAAGTAGAAATGATAATCTCTGCTTCTCCATATAAGACAAAGTAGAGTAATGGCTATTTATCTTCTCAGATCAGATAGCTGCCTATAATGGTGACACTATTCTGCCATGAAAGTAGCACCTACTTCTCTCTGGATCATTTTAAGATTAAAAAAAAAAAAATTGGCATTTTCTACAATCACATTTTTCAATGCCATTGGGGCATTTCTTTCACTTGCAGAATTCTCCACTTAGATCAGAGGTCCTAACCAGGAGTGGGCATAGGAAGAACATGTCTGTTCCCCAACCCAGACCTACTAGTGTGAAATCTTTGTCAGATGGGCTGGAGAATCTACATCTCTCACACAATCCCTATGCAGCTCTAATGAGCTTCTCTAGTGAAGAACATTGACCTAGAGATAGCGCTTCTTCAGTTTTAGCGAACTATTTTCTCTAGCCCTAGATTTTGTAGTGATCCTCCTTATTTCACCTCTGTACTAGGAGTCTTATCAGATTACTCAAACTGTCTGCTTTATTGACTCTAGCCTATATTTACATAAAGTGTTGTCACAATTGGCTTTTATTTTTTATACTTGCCACTGACTTTGTTCTATAGAACTGCAGACTCATTATATACTTAAACCAAAAAAAAAAAAAAACTGAATCTGTTGCTGTCAAGTCGATTCCGACTCGTAGTGATCCTATGGGGTTCCCAAGGAGCAGCTGGTGGATCGAAACTGCCAACCATTTGGTTAGCAGTGGTAGCTCTTAACCACTATGCCACCAGGGCTCCATTGTATACCCAGTAGACATTATATGCATGCGCAAGGAGAGTTATTAAGAGAGCTGCATCTAGAGAAAGACTGGCTTTCTCAATTACTGGTTCTACTCTGCTTTTTAAACCGAAAGTTATACTAGTAGCACTTGCTTAAAAGAATCACCACGGGAATTGACTGAAATAACGTATATTAAGAGCTAGCACAGTGTCCAGCATAAAATAAATGCTAAAAAATTTAGCAATTATTATTGTCATCATCATAATAAGCAATCTGATAGATTTGGTAGATGTACCGATGTTTGACAAATTTATAATCTATTTTGGTGTGGCAAGGGATAGATAATGATGACATGCTCATTTGTTACTGATAACCTAGAAAAGAAATGACTCACAGAAAGCTTGATTAGGGTAGTCGTTTGGAAAGTTCATAGAGCTGAATGTTGTATTTGGCTCCCATAGTTCAAAAGGTCCTCCACAGTCCGCTGAAAAGGAAAGCAGAGAAAAATAATTAGTAATCATTAGTAATCCAATATTTATTTTTGACAGATTTTTTTTTTTGCATGTGTGGTTTATTACATGTAAAAATATGATCAACAGAATGAAGATAACCTAATTTGAAGAATACAGAAAACTGGGATAAATATTACTCTATCATTAAGGAGATGATACTCAAATTACTTACCCCAATCAGTTAGGGATAAGATTACACGCAGGATAATTAAATGTCTCCACATGTACGTGAGTGACCTCAGTCATATCCTCTTCTTTGGCCCCTCTTTTACATATCATCTACCTCATTTATTGAGATAGTTTGGAATTCATATGCACCTTCTGAATTTGCTGGTAACAGACCTAGATTTAAGTTTTATGATGTATACGATGGGACAGAAAGAGAGAGTTGCTCTTGCTCAACAGTAGTGTCATTGCCAAACTATCCTGTCTATAAGGAGATTGAGCGTGGACAGCTTTATATGATCTCCTGGGCCAGGATTGTCCAGACCCAGATGAGCAAGAGCACTGAAACCTCTGACAAAATCATATGGTTTGCAAACTGTTTCCGTGTACTTTCTCTCATCTGGGGAGAAAACACGGTGTAATCGAATGAGGATGTTTTGGAGCTGGTGGATTGAAATTGTCATTCTGAGATGGTTAATATTTCTGAGACTTGGTACATATATACATATTTGTTGTTGTTAGGTGGCATCGAATCGGTTCCAACTCATAGTGACCTTATGTACAACAGAATGAAACATTGCCCGGTCCTGTGCCATCCTCACAATCATTTCTACGTTTGAGCCCATTGTTGCAGCCACTGTGTCAATCCACCTTGTTGAGGGTCTTCCTCTTTTTCACTGACGCTCTACTCTACCAAGCATGGTGTCCTTCTCCAGGGACTGATCCATCCTGATAACATGTTCAAAGTATGTGAGACGTAGTCTCGACATCCTTGCTTCCAAGGAGCACTCTGTTTTTACTTCTTCCAAGACAGATTTGCTTGTTCTTTTTGCAGTCCATGGTATATTCAACATTCTTCACCAACACCACAATTCAAAGGACTCAATTCTTCTTTATCAATTCTTTGGTCTTCTTTATTCATTTTCCAGCTTTTGCAAGCATGCATATAAGGCAATTGAAAAACCATGGCTCCGGTCAGGCACACCCTAGTCCTCTAGGTGACATCTTTGCTCTTCAACACTTGAAAGAGGTGTTTGCAGCAGATTTGCCCGATGCAATATGTCTTTTGATATATAATATGTATATATATATTATATAAACCCACTGCCATCGAGTCGATTCCGACTCATAGCGATCCTATAGGACAGAGTAGAACTGCCCTGTAGAGTTTCCAAGGAGCGCCTGGTGGATTCAAACTACTGGCCTTTTGGTTAGCAGCTGTAGCACTTAACCACAATGCCACCAGGGTTTCCATATATTATATACATATAATATATATATTAGAGATTTTCTGGGTTGTCATAAAAAATAGAGATAATTTAAGATCCTACACAGTACCTGTATAGAGAAGGCAATACTCAGTGTGTACTGGTTTCCAAAGCATCCTTGCAGATTAGTTTATTATTATTTTCATTTTAAATGGACAACCTGAGGTTTGGAGCTATTTGATGACTTGCTTAGGTTACACAGTCACTTGGTACCAGAATCAAGACTTTAACCCAGTTCATCTCAAGCTCATCCCACTTACGTTACTGTCTCACACTGACTCTGACTCTTTTCCATCGTCTGGTCCAACCCACAGGCAGGGTTTAGATTGGGTCTAAATAAGTGCAACTTGATGGGTACATAACAAGGAGAAGGAGGGCAGAAGAGAATACGGACTAAGGAACTGCCAAGTGAGGTCACTGATGGTTAGCTCTAGAAGAAAGAAAGTACTATATACAGGATGCTGAGGAAAGCATTTGAACCAAAGGAAAAGAAGCCCTGTTGATGCAGTGGTTAAGAGCTCAGCGGCTAACCAAAAGGTCAACAGTTCGAATCGACCACCTGCTCCCTGGAAACCCTATGGGGCAGTTTTACTCTGCCCTATAGGGTCACTGTGAGTCAGAATCAACTCAGTGGCAAAGGGTTTGGGTTTGGTTTTGGTCCACTGAAAAAAGAGCAAGGAAAAGCTGACTGTATGCTCCCACCTCGGCTGTCTGTCTGAGGCTGATCTTCACCTTGATTATATGACTGACCATATGGCAAAGATTCATGAAGAAGGAATTACCACAATCTCCCATTCCCCAAACAACTCATTTAATTTTAATAATTCTTAGTTACCATGAAATGCTTTATTTCTCAATAAGGCTAATGGGGAAGGGTAATTGCAGGGACAGAGATAACATTGCAGGTTAAAGCCTGGGGAGGCTTACCTCTTCCTATTGCACAAATTGAGCCATGCTTAGTGTGTGTGATTTTGTTTTTTTTTTTTTTTTTTTTTGTGAAAACCATTATTCTCATTTTCTCTTCAAGAAATAGGAAAAATTTCTATATTGCATATTACTCCTAGTATGCCTATGTAAAATAGCCTACATTTTAACAAATGCATTACATTTTCATATAACTGAACACTTGCTATTATAGTTAAAGATGAGTAGTTGGAATTTAATAAACACACAACCAGAATTAAAATGTTTTCAAGTGTAATTGTTAAGCCTGTCAAGGCAAGCAGTTTATTTGGCACTTCTCTACTACACAAAAGTCTTGGAAAATTCATTTTCTTTAAAATGCTTAAGAAATACTTTTTGACAGGCATTTAAAATATACTTTCCTATCAAATAACTGACCAGTAAGATATCTCTGATCCTTGGATTGGTAAGATGTATCAATTACTCTCTGTATATACCAGGGCTTTGAACCATTTAGAATCACCTGGAAATCTTGTTAAAATGTACATTCTGAGTCAGGTGATTTTTAAATATAATAAATTATGAGAACCGCAGCTCTACTTACGGTTCTCAGAATTGGTCCCTACTTCCTAACCAGCAGTATTAGCATCTCCTGGTGCCTTGTCAGAAATGCAAATTCTCAGCAGGAGTGTGAATCTGGACTGCAACTAACTGGTTCAAACCCCTGGTATATAGATGACTGGAAGAAATTTGGCAAAAGCACTTTAAGGCATGATGACACGATCTATTTTATGGTGGTGTTGCTATAAAGGAGACATAGCATATGCTTCTTAATAGAGGAGCCAAAGGCTCATAAAATGCAACTCCGGATATCGTGATCATGCTGTGTCATCAGATAAACCGTCCTCACCCAGAGAGCAAGACTTAAATACATGTCTGTTAGAGGGAGCTCTAGGCATTTACAGCTGTTAAACTCTCTCATTTTTCTTTTTCTGGTGCTGTTCCGAAAAAAAAAAAAAAAAATTATATTCTGATTAATTTCTTACTACACCAATAGAGATTTTCACTACATTTAATATGTAAAAAATATGCAGTATTTTACAAAGGGGTTGACACAGATATCTTGCATCCAGCATGCCTTTTTAAATGCGTGCTTAATAAAATACGGGTCATTTTCAGGCATTTACCATGGGACGGAAAAGAGGAGACCCCAGCTTTTACTAAAAATAAGAGGGTTCAAATAAAAGATAAAAAATTTTTTTTAAAGATACTTATGTTAAAACAGTAATAATGGGTTATTATGACTTCAGATTTAAGGATATAGTAAAAGGTTTTTGCCTCTTATGTGAGGGAAATAATAGGTGTAACTTGAGAAATAACATCTCACGTTGATGATGAGTATGTTTAAAGTAGCTAATTTTCAAAATCAATCATTGTTTTATTTTCATAGTAACAGATCACATTCTTCAGTATAATTAAATTTTGAAAGCTTAAGTTGTAATCTAAAATGAAATTTTCCATGTATATTTTGTGTTCAGTTTATCAAAATTTGCATCTCCATTAACAGGTTATAGTGACAAGCCATGATGTAAATATTTTTGTTTAACTTTGTAACAATAAAGCGCTATTTATTCATCCCATGTGTTCTAAATTTTATTTGTAATTAATAGCAATCTAGCCAATGATAGCTCTAATAAATAGGCTATTAGTTTTTAAGGTAAAATGATTAAAGAAAATAGAGAAGAAACACTTTGAAATAGGAGTAGATGTGTGCAGTTAATACTGAATTTATTAGGACTTTGATCATTGAAACCTTGTTAGTGTAGTGGCTAAAGAGTTCAGCTGTTAACCAAAAGTCAGCGGTTGGAATCCACTAGGTGTTCCTTGGAAATCCTATGGGGCAGTTCTTCTCTGTCCCATAGGATTGCTATGAGTCGGAATCGACTCGACAGCAATGGGTTTGGTTTGGGTTTGATCATTAAGTCATATTAATAGTATAGAGGACAAGCAGCTTGGCTAGAATACAGTCATCGATTACAAGGCAGGTAGGTAGGTAGGTACTGATTCATTTCTACATGAAGAATCTGGATTAGAATATTTAGCTCTAAGTATAATGTCATATCTACAATAATTTTCCAGTTAGCTGTTCATTCCTATTTGGAAATGGGATATGGCATTTTTAATGGTCAAAAGGAGCAGAACTGTATGGAAATCAAGAATGACTTTTAAAACAGTTAAAACTATAGCATGACCTTTTTTGTTAATTAATTTTAACAGCCTCAGAAATACGCTTATGCATTGTGATGGGGATTTCATTTTGTATTTTCCTATTCTAATTAGTAGATATCTTGTCATGAATCACACAAATTGTTTTGGAAATTAGCATAATATTTGTATAATGGAATTTTTATTTTCTTCCATTCTTCTCAACACAATTCACCTTTTAATTAATTTATGCCAATGTCAAAGGGCAACATGTCATACAACTGACGCAGCAGCAAGTGACTGGAGTCACAAAATGGAAGAATGTCCGCAGTTACGAAAACCGAACTTATATATCCCTAGGCTAGGCACAACATGAATCCCTCAGAGTGAGGGAGGAAACTTAACTTTACCATACAGTTACTATTCTGAGATCATTTTCGTATTTAAATGCTCTATAAAGAACCAAAGAAAGGCTATTAGCCAGTCAGCCATGGTTTCCTTTTATCTCTGCTTAAACAAATCAGTGATCTGGAACCAGAAAAGCTCTGCTCAAATAAGAATTTCACTGAACCAATTGCAAATGGCATTAGAATGAAATTGTTTAGAATGCATTTGATGGTAATTAACATTTTCTGCTGTGCTAAATATTACCCTGAAATGAACCATTTGAAAACCGGAACAAATATACTCTGGGCAAATTCTAATGTTCATATTTTAAAATCAGATGGGTTATTCTACTGTTATAATTCTTCTATTGTTAAAATGAGGCAAGGATAGTAAGACTTTGTCTCATGTACTTTGGACATGTGATCAGGAGATGTCACTTTGAGGACTAAGATGAGCTTGATCCAAGCCATGGTATTTTTCAATCACCTCACATCTGTGCAAAAGCTGGACAATGAATAAGGAAGACTGAAGAAGATTTGATGCCTTTGAGTTATGGTGTTGGCAAGGAGTTGAATATACCATGGACTGCCAGAAAAATAAACAAGGCTGTCTTGGAAGAGGGATACCTTGACTATTCCTTGGAAGTGAGGATGGTGGGACTTTGTCTCATGTACTTTGGACATGTTATTAGGAGAGATCAGTCCCTGGAGAAGGACATCATGTTACTGAAAAAGAGGAAGACCTTCCATAAGATGAATTGACATAGTGGCTACAACAATGGGTTCAAATACAATAATGATTGTGAGGATGACACAGGACCAGGCAGTGTTTTGCTCTGTTGTACATAGGGTTGCTATGAGTTGGAACCAACTCGATGGCACCTAACAACAATAACAACAATGACATTGTTAAAATACGCAGGGACACAAAGATCTCTTGATATCAGAATATTATCTTTTTCTCTTTCTGACTGAAATAAATATGAAGATTACATGTGTCACATAGATAAAGTTTTAACATGGAAAACCATATTTAATTTTTTAATGCATATATTGTATACAAAAGTCATCTCAAATTTTCTATTTTAGGCAATAAGATTTTGCTATTTTTAAAATATTAAGCCTATGAGATTATATCATTACCACCCTGAAAATTTTCTGCTTAACCATTTATTCATGAATAGGAGAATACACTGACTAAAAAAAAGTAATTACAGAAGAAAAGCTATTGTTTATTTAAAATTATTTTGATATCAATCTATCAGACATTGTTAATACTTGGTATCAGTAGAAGTTATTTGTCTACCCAGTAGTGATTTTAGTAATTATAAATGTGCTGTTTTTGCACAAAAATGTTCTATGTAATGGGCATGCAGAGTGGGGCATCTACTCATAATGAAGTGATGTGATTAATTGTAAATAATGCCACAAAACCCCACATTATTGTGTCCATGTTGGTATTCCTCCCACCCTCATTATTTCCAAGCCTTATTTTTGGTATCAAAATTGGGTTTGACAAAAATTTTTTAAGACACCCAAATCAAAATACAGCTGAGAGACACAGAAGCTTGGTTCTCATCTATTAATATTCATTTAGTACCTATTTTATGTGTTCGAAGCCCTGGTGGCACAGTGGTTAAGAGCTCGACTGCTAACCCAAAAGGCTGGCATTTGGAACCCACCAGCCGCTCCTTGGAAACCCTATGGGGCAGTTCTACTTTGTTCTATAGGGTTGCTATGAGTCAGAATCGACTTGACAGCAATGGGTTTTATGTGTTAGGAACCAGTCAGACAGTGGTAAAGCAAATATTAATTAGATCTAGAACGTGGTGTCAAGAAACTTACTTCTTCGACACAATTTTATGGCCAATATTATCACATAAGAATGGATGGTACTTTCCTGTTTTTGCTTCAATTTTATGAGTGTGATTCAATCTCTTTATCTTAATGCTTTCCTAAATCCTTCTCTAGGTCACACTTCTCTGAAGTTCTCTATCATTTATTTCTCTCATGTATTATTTTAGTGATAAACAATTATACATTGCTTTAAATATTTATTTATACATTCTGTATATATATATATTTATGTATTGATGGTAATCCCCACAACACACATTTACTATGCAGAGCTTGGTACATAGCAGATAGTTATAAAATTTGAATAAAGGTTTGAAGTATTGAAGAATTTATGTATTACCCATAAAAGCATCTATAATAAACACGATGTCAAGTGTGAACTAGCCTTTTGGTGGAATGCTTATGAATGTTCAATGTGGTTGCATGGGACCAGTCTATGGCAATATAATTACTATCCTTGTCTTCAAGGCAGCTCACTTGTTAAATATTCTGAAGGCATCCGTCATTTATCTTTAAAGCCTATGACTTAATAAGCCATTTGTATGATAATTTTAAAGATTGGAAGCAGGAAAACATAGTTTGGGAAGTAAAACCAAATTTGGATAGGCTCACCAAATTGATTTGCTGATGGGAACATGGGGAGCCTCTCAAGCGAGCTTAGAAGCAAACGGGAAACAGAGAAAGTGCTGCTTTTCTAGGCTTAGGTCCATGACAGAACAGAAATATCCATGAGGTTCAACACAAGCAAAATTGTAGCACAATCAGCTTCTAAACCCACAATCCAAAGACAAAACCATAATTCAGTGGAAAACATTCCAGTATAGGGAGAGTGGGTTCCTGGGTGGTGCCAATGATTAAGCACTCAACTATTAACTGAAAGATTGGCAGTTCAAACTTACTCAAGGCACCTTCGAAGCAAAGTCTGGAGATCTGCTTCTGAAAGGTCAGTCTTGAAAATACTATGGAGCCATTCTACTCTGCACAGATGGTGTCTCCATGAGTTGGAATCAACTCAACAGCTACTAACAACAACTAGTCTAAAGCTTGGTGGCTTGTGATTGTGTGTAAACTTGGCTGGGTCATGGTTGTCAGTGTTTACATGTGATCATTCCCATAGCCAATCAGTTGAAAGGACTTTTCCTTGGAGGTATGGACTGCATCCAAATATAAGCAGATGTTCTGGATTTTTGCTCACTCTGGATCCTGCAGCAGCCTCCTGTTCATTTGACCTCCGGTTCTTGGGACTTGGGCTATCAGCTTATCTGTCTCTCTTGGAATTTGTTGATCTTCACAGCCTGTGAATGGAGCCCTGCTCTCCAGCCTGCCAATCTTGGGTTTGCCAGCTCCTGCAGCTATGTGAATCGGGAGGAGCCTCTATCCTCATCCATGGACTTGGGACGTTCCAGCCCATTTCTTTGATATAAATCTCTTTCTACATATATTTATATGCTTTACTGGTTTTGCTTCTCTAGAGAACCCAGCGTAAGACATGGTTCGAACCCACCCAGCGGCACCGTGGGAGAAAGGCATGGTGATCTGATTCAGTAAAGATTTCAGCCAAGAAAATCCTATGCAGCAGTTCTACTGTGTAACACATACGGTCACCACGAGTTCAAATCGACTCAACAGCGCCTAATAACAGCACACAACAACAGAGGAAGAATATCTGTTTGATATCGTTTATTACCATATTCTTTTTTTGTCTTTCAAATTCCATAGTCTGGAGAGCTGTATGGAGTAGTACTTGTCTCCACTGACACGGATTAGGTAAATGATAAGGTCCTTTTTGCCTCAAAAATGTCGTATTTCCAATTTGACTTAAGTGCCAAGGTAGACACAGGTTCCATTTTGTTCTTTCAAGTGAAAAGAGCCCACAGTACACCAGAAATCTGAGCCACTGCTCAGCTGCTTCACATTAGTGGCTTTGTGAAGGGAGGGTATTGCAAATCCTTAGAGAGGCTACATTTCAAGACAAAAGTCTTGTGTGATCTAGGTGTGTATGGTTAAAGTCCAGGCTCAATTATTATTAATTAATTATCCTGAAAATATACTAGGGGAGTTTCAGGCTTCAACAAACTTCTCTTGAGATGTTAAAACTCTCCTTAGGAACACTATGGAAACCAAAATTCTTCTTCCCCAGAGACTACAGGCAATACGATATGGCCAATACAGCACTAATTTGTATTCTAGTGAAAACATAGTGGAAACCACCATCTTCATTACTTTCAAAAGGGAAAGGATAAGAAAATTGTCATAAATATAAAGCATAACAAAGTCCTAAGTAGTTTTCATTGTTGGTCCATTTATAACACATAATTTTTGACTGGTTTGTATTTACTTATATTTTAAAGTCTTTGCTTTTTAGGGGGGGAAAAAAAACTCTGAGAAAACAAACAACAAAAAAAAGCCAGAGGAAAATCTACCTGAAAATATTAATGACTTAATAAAGGAAAGTGTACCTTAAGGATACTTACTTGGAAGTTCTGGTGGAGCAGTTGGGACCAAAGTTGGTTCTGGATAGAGACTCATATTGCAAATTCCATTTGTTAGACTAATATCATCCAATGCAATATCACTAAGGAGACCGTTTTTAAAACCATCAAAAGCAACCTGTAAATCAGAGAGACATATGAAATGATTCCATTCTATTCTTCTAGAAGATTCTTCTTCTTGCCCAATATCCTTCAGAGTGTCAATACTGGGTGTTTCCAAATGTAGGATGACCAGTTACTACATAGTAAAATATTGATGGCTCATGCTTCTGTAAGGTCCTCCTACTAAAGACAGGTCCTTTATTATGTGTCCCTGTGGGTCTAAATTTTCACTAGTACCCTGCATTTGAATTAAGCAACATTGTCAGGGTCTCTCTTGCTCTTTTTCTCCTTCTCACTGGTGTGATATTGTCATATTCCATTGTACTCTGTCATCCACGCATATCATCCAACAGGGGAGAACAACTTTCTCCCAGATTTTTCGCCCAACAATATTAGAAATTCAGGTAACTCTCTGCCTTCTTAGAGCATACAAGCCCTAAAGAAAGGATGCATTAACTTAAATTGGAGAAGAAGAAGAGAAGAGAAAGTTATGAATATAACGTAATCACTTAGGGCCAGCTGGTGCTGGCCATACTTCATGTGGGATGCTGCTGTGGGAGACCGTGTGACAGTGTTTTCCAGAGGACATAGACCCAGACTTGAGAAACAGTCAGGTCAGGTGGAGCATATTAGGGTCTCAGGCAAAATGAGCATTTTTAGCAGGACATGTCCCTGGATCCTCTCCTGTCTAGGAGAAACAAGACATAAACTGAATACCTGCTATGTGCTAGGCACTTTGTATATATTATTTCATGTAATCTTTTCAACACTATTGTACAGTCATGCATTAACTCATTTGTTCATCCATTCACCCACTTAATGCCAGGCACAATTATAAATAAGGACTATTTTCTCCCTTTCATGTACAAAACCAAACCAAACCCATTGCCATCAAGTCAATTCTGACTCATAGCGACCCAACAGGACAGGATAGAACTACCGCATATGGTTTCCAAGGACTGGCTGATGAATTTGAACTGCCAACCTTTTGGTTAGCTGAGATAGCTCTTAACCACTAAGTCACCAGGGCTTTTTCTTTAACTCATCTGGGCATCCATTCACCCACTTAGTGACAGACACGATGATAAGTATTTTTTTCTCTCTTTCATGTACAAGCAAGCTAAATTTCAAAGGGATTACACAGACTTGCTCAAGAATTCACAACAAAATGGCAAAACCAAGATGCGAATGTTTATAGAACTCAACACTCACATTCTGCCTGATCAGCTAACTTAGAAAAATTGGATTTGGTTATATTGCTTTAAAAAATGCCCAGTGAGTTGAACTAGATTTGGTCACTGCAATACTTAATTTGCCCTTTCTGTCAACTCTTTGCTCCCTTATGTTCCATTTTCCCTTGCTTACCTCTTTCAATGGTCAGAAAATAAAGAAAGAGAATAAAATTTCACAGAAAAGAAAGTGGCATCAGAAAGAAAAAAGAGAAGAAGAGAAAAGGAAGGAAGAAAGAAAGACGGGAGGAATACAGTTGAGGGCTATTGACTACTGCCTGCCTTCAACCAAGTCATGCGGGAGAACTGAAAGCTTTGCAGAGGACAATGTCTGTCCAAATATGGAATCTCTGAAAGTGAGACTTCCTCCTCTGAAATGACCCAGTTAGGACACTGTTAATTTGGTAAAACTATTATCCTATATTTTAATTGCAAATACTCCTAGGAAGGGAACATGTTAAGCTCTTATTTGAAAAATTAATTCACCTTAATGTGAAATAAATGATTTGAGACTTGCCACTGATACAGCTCATAGAATTTGTTTCTAAAGGAAATATATGGAGATTGAGTCAGAGCAGGGTGGAGGAATACTACTGATGGACATGGAAGGGCTAATTGTTGTCAAGTGTGGCAGAGTAAGCTACGACTCATAGTGACCTTACATACAACAGAAGAAAACATTTCTCAATACTATGCCATCCCCATAATTGTTGCTATGTTTGCACCCATTGTTGCAGCCACTGTGTCAATCCATGTCGATCTCATTGAGGGTCTCGCTCTTTTTCACTGACCCTCTACTTTACCAAGCATGATGTCCTTCTCCATTGGTCCTTCCTGATGACACATCCAAAGTAAGTGACACTTTTTTCATGTATGCTATCCTTGATGTCATCCCACAATTCTTCTGGTCTTCGGTCATTAGTGTCCAGTGCATCAAATCTATTCTTGAAATGGTTTCCAAATTTAGGCAGGATGTATTCAAGGTCATACTTTGGCTCTCATGGACTTTCTTTGATTTCCTTCAGCCTCGTTGAACTTATCTATGAGCAATTAATGGTCTGTTCTGCAGTTGGCCCCTGGCCTTGTCCTGATTGAAATTGAGTTTTCTATCATTTCCTTCCACAGATGAAGTCCGTTTAGTTTCCATGGAAACCATCAGGTGAGGTCCACAGCATAATTACTGTTTGTGTTGTTGAAAAAAAGTAATGAAATCAGTCATTGGTCTTGCAGAATTTTATCATGTGATCTCTGCCATTGTTCCTATCACCAAAGCCGTATTTTCCAAGTACTGTTCCTTCTTCTTTGTTTCCAATTTTCACCTTCCAATCACCAGTAATTATCAATGCATTTTGATTTCATGTTTGATCAATTTCTGACTGCTAGTAGGAAAGGGCAATTCCTTAGAAAAGCGCAGGGCATACCTGAGTGGTGTTTGTGAAATGTTGGAAGCTCTAGGCAGGCCGGGGATATGGGAAGACATGGTTGACCTGTAGTAGAAAGTGCTGGAGAAAGCTTAAATATCCTACAAAATTTCTACGAATTTCTATGGCCCACTATAAGCAGTACTTGTCATGTAGTAAATTGTTCCTTATAAGGTTTTTTTTATAAGTCAATGAATAAATGAAAATAAAGGTACTCAAGGAAAAAAGGAGGTAGATTAGGAAAGCAGAGAAAGTGGCTTATCTATCTTCAGAAAATAAACCATTACCATCCCTAACAGACTACAAACATGTGATTATAAATCAAAGTATTTTGCCAACCTTAAATTCCACTGTTTCATTTAATGTAACTTGTCCATAATTCCAATTTTCTCCATAATTTCCTTCTTTTTGGAAAATTGTCTTCTCCATGTTTTGGTCAGTGCTGATATTAATGGTTAATTTATAGACCTTTTCACCATACATATAATACCTGGTTTGGAAACAAGTATATAAAAAAATGATTGGATTCCTACTTAGAATAAGAGCAGCTTAAAGAACAAAATAAAATAAAATAAAATAAAAATGCCAATTGAAATCTGCCTAATTTTGAATGGGTAGAAGTCGTTCGGAGGGAAAAATAAACCGAAAGCCAAGCTCGTTGCCATCCAGTCTATTCCGACATATAGCGACCCTATAGGACAGAGTAGAACTGCCCCATAGAGTTTCTAAGGAGCATGCCTGGTGGATTCGAACTGCCGACTTCTTGGTTAGCAGCCGTAGCCCTTAACCACTGTGCCACCAGGATTTCCATCCCACTGTCATCGAGTGATTCTGACTCATAGGGACCCTATAGGACCGAGTAGAACTGCCCCACAGAGTTTCCTAGGGGCGCGTGGCAGATTCGAACTGCCGACCTCTTGGTTTGCAGCCCTAGCACTTAACCACTATGCCATTAACGGTTTCCAAGGATTTCCATAGATGGTATTAATTTGCTTTATGAAATCAAGCATGTTAAAGATAAAAGTTTTAAAGGTTTGAAAAAAAAAAAAAAGGAACTTCTGAGAGAGTACTCTAATATCCAGAAAATGTTTACCAGCTAAATTAAAGCCATTGCAAGCTTGCGAATGGTTCACCAAATGCAAGATGGTATGATTCTATCATTCCACAGAATGTAAGTGCAAGTCCTATACATGATGAACACTCTAGAGGAGGCTCCCAAGGAGGGAATCATCTGAGATTCCACTTCTCCCTTAACTGCACCTGCCCAGTTACAGCGTGGTGTAAGCTCATTGCACATTCATCTGCAACACTTTGTGGATAAACTTATGATATGACTGTATTTTTTATTACCTAACCAAATGCCTCAAAGAAGGGTATATATGATAAAAGGGTCAATAGGTAAAGAAAAGGATGTTCTAGCGGAGATTATTTTTACGAATTAGTGAATAATTATTTTAATTTTTTTCCTAGCCCTTCTCAGAAATGATTCTAACGTGTTAGATTAATAGTAGGATACGCCAAACCATATTTTTCTTTGTATTTTACCTCATTTAAGTTTTCACAGGTAGAGAGTTGGGGAGTATACATTTTCTGGAACACAAGAAAGGAAAATCCTGTAAACAGGGATTTTCTGGTAATTTCTTTGGTCTAATTTTAATTTGGTCCCTTAAAAGTTAAAGAATCAATCATTCAATAATATTATCATAGAATTATTTGTGAAAATCCAATATCTTTGCACTAGACATTCAGTTCAGTAGACAAAATGATCATATCTTTCTTGAAATGTATCTACTCTGTTTTTTTTTTCCCTTTCACCAAAAACCAAGCCAAACTCTGCCGTGGAGTCAATTCCAACTCATGGTGATCTTATAGGACAGAGTAGAACTGCCCTACAGGGTTTCCAAGGAGCAGCTAGTGGGTTCAAACTGCCAGCCCTTTTGTTAGCACCCAAATGCTTAAGCACTGTGCCACCAGGGCCCCTTTTTCCCTTTAGCCTTCAGAAAAAAATGACGGTGAATCTTATTAAATCAAAAAACCAAAACTGTTGCCATCAAGTCGATTGCGACTCATAGAGACCCTAACTTCTGGTCAAATTATTGGAAAACATATAAAGTAATAATAAGAAAAAAAAGGCCATCTTTAAGTTGAGAGAAAATAGTTTATCGTAGTATGTCAGTGCTTTGTGCAATAGGTTTAATTTCATGTTTTACTACTTATTAGTGATCAATGATTCTGAAATCCTACCAAAAAAAAATCAGCACCGACAAAAAATCAAATAATTTTATCATTATATTTGCCTTAGAATCACCTCTTTCCTTTTGTTTCTTTTCCTTTGTTTATCTTTTTAAACCTACTTAGTTTTCAGATTCCACAGCAGTCACTCAGACATTCTATTCATTCTTCCCTGCCTCTCCCAGAGTCTGTTTGCTCTTACTCAAAGGAAAAAGCTCTAGATGACCTGAGTCCTACTTTTGATAGTTGGGCTTTTCTGTATCCTTTACCAGTTGTCATGGAGTTGATTGTGGCTCATAGCGACTCCATGTGTGTCAATAGAACTGTGCTCCATGGGGTTTTCAGTGGCGGCTGATTTTTTTGGAAGTAGATCGCCAGGTCTTTCTTCCGAGGTACCTCTGGGTGGGCTCAAACCTCCAATATTTGGTCAGCAGTCAATTGTGTTAACCTTTTGTACCATGCAAGGACTCTTCTAAATCCTTTGGTGTCTTTGAAATACCCTTTTTTCCCTTGGGGATGGGGGTTGCTGGTGAAGGGGAAGGAGGCTACCAACATTTTGCTACTTTATCACTTGGAACAGTTATGGCATAGGCATTAAAATGTTGAACAATACCTTTGTGTAATCTGAGCCTGGCAACTTGAAAAAGGCAATGCTACTCTTTCAGTAAGTGTTTAACGTGTGCCCACAACATACCAGAAACTAAGGCAGGCTGGTTCCCCAGTGAGGACTAGAGGAAGGCTTAAAAGTCGCACTCTTTCCTGTCTCCCTCCTGGTCCAGTTGGGGTAGAAATGTAAAATCCTGTAAAAACAGCAACAACAAAAAAGTGTACTTAGCTTAAATATTAACATTTTTATCATGTGAGATACACCTTTCATAATCAGAAAAAAAGAAGACTTCGAGGTGAATATATAAGGAGATATATTTAGGAATCGTGGAAGGACACTAGACTGAAGCCCAGAAGGCAGCAGATCTGCCATATGAATTGTTATTTAGGAAAATCACTTCACAACATTGAAGCTCCCAATTTATAAAATCAGGACCTTGACCTAGAGTGCCACTAACGATATTTCTGACTCTGACTTATTATGAGTCTACATGATTGTTTCATTATATTATCATGTCCAGTACCACTTGAATTCCAATTTACTAGATATTTTAATTAATTCACTTCTTTATATATAAGGATATTTAGGCATGCTGGTAGAATAACTAATGATATACACTGTATTTAAATGCAAATTTGAAGGTGCAGTTAAGAGTTTCAAAGACCTACAGTTTTATATTCCACTGACTATACTGCACTTCTCTCTGTTTGAAGCTACCTTTTTTTTACAATGGTTTCATATTTTGTGTTCCTTTGAATGATAACTAATCAGATGGCGGAGGAACAGAAAGCATGCTAATCTACATAAAACCTTTCTAACTAGTTCAAGCCTCTGTATAAAGTGCTTTCTAGCTGGAATTCGTTATTCTGATCAATGATTTGAGGCATTTGAAGTGTGGGAAGAGTTGCTGGGGTGAGAATGATCTTGAACATTTTTAGGGAATTTCTTTTTTTTTATTCCTAGTTTGCAGCTCATATAATAGGAAGTAGGAAGCATGGTAAGAAACCGTGATATATTTTCATATACAAATGAAATATTGGATAGATCCAATTTGATTGGAATATAAATTTTTATGATATTTTGCACTTTAGTGGAATTTTTATAGGTAATACTGCAAATAAAATTCAAACTCATTCACTTATAGAACACTGAAGAAGAACAAGAACTATAGAAAGAAACCCCATCAGAACGACCTACAGCTATGTTAATGTACACTTAGATCAGTGAGACAAAAATTATTCAGAATAAATAAGCATTTTATCAAGATGGGAATCATGGTCAAATGTCTTACCAAATGTAATTCATACACTTTCATTAGATTTAGACCTCAAATTGTAAAAATACAAAAGAATGTATGTTTAACATTTCACATTATTAACACATTACTTATGTTTAATGTAATACTGTGATATTTCATGAGTATCTATTTTAGTTATATAGTCAGTGCTCAATTATGCAACCCAATGGAACAGAGTAGTACAGAAACAGAGGAAATGTTCAGAATCTGTTCAGAATTCACTCCCTAAATGACTAACTTCAAGTCCCTTTTGAGTTGACTTTCATTTCAATTGTTTAGGGCTTTGTTAGAGAGGAAGTAAGTAAAGTACTACTGAATGCTACAGGTAAGTACTGAAGTGGTTAAGTTATTTAGAAATTTGCCTGGTTAGCTGCACTTATATTAACATAAACACAAGTTGTGTTCCTATTTATGTTTGGCTATACCTGGTGGTGCAGTGGTTAACTGTTCTGCTGCCAACCAAAAGGTCAGCAGTTCAAATCCACCAGCCTCTCCTTGGAAACTCAATGGGGCAGTTCTACTCTGTCCTATATGGTCACTAAGAGTCAGAATCCACTCAACGACAACTTTTTTTTTTTTTAAATATATATAGACAGTTACTTAAAGTCAGTTAAGTCTTCTCAAGATTATCCACCTTTTTGGCCTTCAAAGATTTTTTAGCGTGACACAATTTCAGTTTACCCCTCCATTTGATTAGCTCTCAATTAGTGGTATTAATACATCCAGGTGGTTCCACTTCATCTTCTCAGTTTTATGAAAACTTGGGGCAAACAAAAGATTTCTGTTGGAGTATTTCACAGGTGCAGAAGTAGGAATATTGCAACATTTGGGCTATGACTTAAGTCAGACGACCATTCGCACTTTCTATGTGTGTCTCACTTCTAGTTCTCTAGCCCTTCATGAGACTTTTATCACCTACACCATTGCTTGATAAGATTTCCTTATGTTATCTAACAGGTCCCTAGGTGGCGCAAACATTTCACTGTCCAAGATTACTAACCTAAAAATTGGTGGTTCAAATGCACAGAGTCCGGAAATCTGCTTCTGCTAAGATTACAGCCAAGAAAACCCCATAGAGCAGTTCTACTCTATAACACTTTCATCGTCATGAGTCAGAACTGATTCAATGGCAATTGGATTTGTTTGTTTTTCTTTTTAAATCTTATCTAATTAGTCCCTTGTTCAAGATCTTTTATTGTCTCATTTCCTACTGATCTTAGTACAAATTCATTCTGATGTTTGAGGTCTTCTGTAGCATGGCCTCAATGTCATTTTTCTAGCCATGATTCTTGTATCTTATCTATTTACACATAGTACATCTACAAAATTAGATTGTTTTTAAATTCTCCAAATACCCAGAAATTGTAGAGCTTACTTCTTTTTATTTATTTATTTAATGTTTTCCTGGCTTTCTATTCCCCTTCCATTTGTACTTGTCAAAATCATACGAATTTTTGTGGTCATTTAAATCAAATTGCCATCTCCTCCAGAAAGCCTCTCTTAGCCCTCCCAATTTCAGTTGATCACTTCTTTCTCATTCTCAGTTGTACTTTATACTTGTCTCACGTCAATTAGTATATTCTGTTATGTATTTTCTTTACATTCATATGCAATTTTTAAAAATTTGCTAGAACTTTGGGAAGAAGAAAGACATTTCGTTCAATTTTGAATTCCCTAAATGGACTACTTGAGTGTTGTTCAATATATTCTTATTACGTTGATTTGGCTTGCTTTTCCATTTTTAAGTTAATTAAAACACTGTACAACAATATGACCAAATAGATGTTTTCCATAACCATACGATAATTTATATGCTCAAATAAGCATTTCTTTCTAAATCCTTCTATTTTCTTGAAATATCTTTGAGAGCTCTTGGAATTAACCTCAGTCAGCTTAAAACCTAGAAAATTGCATACATTTTGTTAGTTTAAGCACACAGTAAAATCCTTTATTAAGTCACAAGTTTTTTGTTTTTTTTTTTACAACTTTTATCTCTTATTTCTGCTTATTTCACTATGAATCAAACCTAACCTCCCCTACTTAATCCCCCAATTCAAGAAAAATAGGCCTGGGTATATGCTGTTGGTGATATAGAGCCACAGAACCTGGAAAAGATTGAACTTTCTGGAAACTTAGAGATTCTCCTCAAGAAGAAAAAGGGATAATATAAACTCCTTTTGGGGTTGTGTGAGTTGTGTGTAAAATTAACTGAGCCCAAGAGATAAATATTATTGAAGGTTTTCAACTGGAGAATGGGCCAAATTCAGGCAGATTCCAGCAATATTAGAATGTATTATTTTCTAAAATTCAACATTGCAGGCAAGATAAGAAAACAAAGCATAAGGAAATAAAGAAGATATTACTTTGGAAACACCAAAGCTATACTTATTTTAGAAAAGGTTTGTAAGCTAAAGGAATGCAGATATCTAAAATACTTAATATACTTTCGAAAATTGAGCAATATAACTACTTTCCTCCCCAGCGTACTACTTAGAATAGTACCAGATACAATTTGTATCTGTTGAATAGTTTTATAGCATGAAAAGAAAATAGTTATAATAACTAACGTTTATATAGCATTATGTATGTGCCAGAGCCCCAGTGGCACAACGGTTAAGAGTCTGGCTGCTAACCAAAAGGTTAGCAGTTTGAATCCACCAGCCACTCCTTAGAAACCCTCTGGGGCAGTTCTACACTGTCCTATAAGGTTGCTATGAGTCGGAATCAACTGGACAGCAACTGCAATGGGTGTATGTGACGGATATTGTTCCAAGTTTTTTTTTTTTTGGGCCATAAAAATATATTTAATGTTCATAACATATCTATGAATCAGGCTTTATTATCATCCACCCCACATCCCAGATGAGGGAAATAAGGCACAGAGAGAAGACAGATAATTTACCTAAATGGCAGAGCTGAGATTCAAATGCTGGTAATACACCAGGGTCTGTATTTAACACTTTTCACCCCTACACTCTGCTGCCTCTCCAAGCAGCATAGAAACACCCTGCACTAGAAACGAGTAGGATTTCATTGGGGAA
Organism: Loxodonta africana; assembly: GCF_030014295.1. Classification (NCBI taxonomy): domain Eukaryota; kingdom Metazoa; phylum Chordata; class Mammalia; order Proboscidea; family Elephantidae; genus Loxodonta; species Loxodonta africana. The sequence goes on from NC_087361.1 coordinate 41,051,216, forward strand.
GACAAACAGAGAAGCCCCTTCTTTGGGTTGTCTAGCTCTTCTGTAACCCCTATATTTCGGAAGTGTTCACATGTTACTCACTTCGTTTTCCCTGAGTATTCTGAACAAATGGGCCGCTTTTGAGCACCCCAAGATACTGCCCTGAATCAATACTCTATTCTCCACCAATTCTCTTTCTTCTACGAGGCACATCTGAGCATTAACAGTACGGAGATTTAGGAGCTCCACCGGGAAAGGCTTCTTCAGAAGGACTCAAAAAGTTAAGGGGCTTAGATGTTCTTCTCTAAAGCAACGTTAATTCAAAGTTTATCTGTTTCATTTAGCCTTCCCTGTCATTTAAAGTGAAGGCAAAGAACAAAAAAAATTCCTGCATGGTTGAAAAGAACAGCAGGAGAGACTTAATTCTCTTCCATTTCAGAGGTAGGATGTTCTGACACATGAAAAAGCAGGTTGGAAGAAAAACGCCCCTTGGGGGGCAATGACTCGTAGATTATGAAATCACAGGTATTAGAGTTGGAGAGGACCTATTAAGCCTCATCTGTCCTCGTTACACTGCTGCCTCTGGTGGGCTCTGAACTGCTCTTGTCTAATTTTAAGTAACTCCTGTTATATGACTTTCTCCTGAGACTCCATTTCAGACCCAACTGTTTCAAACCTCCACCTGACATTCAACCTGTTTTACTTTGGTCAGTTTCACCTTATTTCTCTAGCTATTTAATCTGTTGGCAAGCCAAAAACATTTTTCTCCTGTAATGTACTTCTACTCTTCAAATACCAGTGGGATTATTTTATCTTATTATAATGACACAAAAGTAGAAAAACGATAATTTGAACATCAAAGATTTCAACTACTTAAAAAGTATCTGTCATCGTCAATGGATATAAATGCTTCCTGCACTTTCCTCTAACTACTCTTGTCCAAGTGGGGTAGAGGCATTTTTTAGTTACCATAAAGAAAAATAATGATCAGACTATTTGACTGTTTCAGGCCAGGCCTCTTAGTGGGTTGGGGTCATTATCACTGAGGGGTTAGTCTTTAGCCATGCAAGTGACTCATTTATCCATGGAGGAGCAAGCTCTGAGAATAACATATTCAAAAAGGATGAATTCTGTATGAGAATATTCATGTCATAATTTTCAGTGCTAAACATTTCTGGCTTAAAGGGATGGGCTACCTATGCAGAGCACATTTTTTTGTCTGTTAAGTCCACACTGGTAACTAACAGAATCATGCTGGCTTTACTTTTATAATTTATCTAGAATCTCGCCCCTGCTTATCACATCTTTTCTTACTCTGATTTGAGTCTCATGACTTTTCTCTGGATTATATGATAGGCTTCCCTTGGTCTCCCTTAAAGGAACCCTGGTGGTGCAGTGGTTAAAGTGCTCAGCTGCTAACTGAAAGGTTGGCAGTTCCAACCCACCAGCTGTTCTGTGAGAGAAAGATGTGGCAGTCTGCTTCAGTAGAGACTACAGCCTTGGAAACCCTATGGGGCAGTTCTCTGTCCTATAGGGTTGCTATGAGTCAGAGTTGACTCAACAGCGACTCAGCTGGTCTCCCTGATAACACTCTAGCCCTTCCACAAACTATTCTCTACCTGTCAGTCAGAGGGAATCCTACTCACTCTACTCCAGTCCCTCTGACCTCTTGGCTTTTCATCAAATAGGCCAGGCATGTGCCCCCCCGCCCACCTTAGAACCTTTACTGTGCTTGTTCCCTCTGTCTGGAATCATCTATAAGGCTGATTCCTTCTACTCCTTGTCAAAAATGTTACTTTTTCAATGAGGCTTAACTTGATCACGTTATTTAAATTTGCAACAGTACCCCAACACCTGCCCTCTCCATTCCCCTACCAAGCTCTATGTTTCTCCATAGCACTCATCAGCCTTTAACACACCAAATAATTTCACTGCTTGTTTTATATATTAAGGTCCCAGGATAGCACAAGGAGTTTGTGATCAGCTGCTAACCTAAAGATTGGCAGATCGAACCCATCCAGTGATGCCATGGAAGAAAGGTCTGGTGATCTGCTTATGTAAATATTACAGCCACGAAATCCTTAGGGAGCAATTCTACTCTTTAATACGTGAGGCCGCCATGAATCAGAATCCACTCAACAGCAGTGGGTTTGCTTGGTTTTGGGTTGTGCATATTGCTTATTTTCTTTTATCTTTTGCTAGAATTTGTGCTCCATGAGAGCAGAAAACCCTTATTTTGTCCGTGATATATATGCAGAATATATCACGGACAAAATAAGGATTTTCTGCTCTCATGGAGCACAAATTCGTGATATATGCAGAATATATCATGGACAAAATAAGGGTTTTCTGCTCTCATGGACAACCCTTATTTTGTCCTCGAGGGCACTGGGTATATTCTGCATGCTTAGCATTGAGCTTGGGATTCAACAAATAGTTTTGAAAAGAGGAGTAAAGGAATAAATCTAATGGGGCTTTTAGCGATGGCTGTGGAAATAGGTTAAAAGTAGTCACCTTTTAATAGAAATGTTTTGCTCAAGTTAAGGGAGTGTGCTGGGCCATGTTTTATTATGCTGGTGATGCCATTGTCTTAAGAACCAGGGTTATTCAGGTATATTTCTACCTTGTAAAACTTAATTCTTCATTGTCCTTTTACTAGATGTTATTCACAACTGACATTAAATTAGCCATTAGCTTTTCAACTAAAAATAACTAGAGGAGCTCAATGGCAGATTTGAGCAAGCAGAAGAATCACCAAACTTGGAGATAGGTCTACTGAGATTATTCAGACTGAGGAAAAGAAGAAAATGAAAATGAGCAGAGTCTCAAACACTTACAGAGCACTATGAGGCATACTGGCATGCATATGAAAACAAAGACACAAAAAAAGATCCACATCTAGACACATCAGCATCACACTGTCAAAAGCCAAAGACAAAAAAAAAAAAAAAAAAGCATCTTGAAAGCAACAAGAGAAAAGCAACTTATCACTATAAGCACCCATCTGTAGTTATTATAAATGACCATGATTAATTGCCTAACTATATTTTGGACTATTGTGAGAGTTAAATAAGAGAATAAGTGTCAAAATCTCTATATGTGTTTTGTGTCTGATACAGAAAGTGATAAGCCGTGGGTAAAAGTGATAAATACTAGAACACTATAATACAGAAAGATATTCTAATTTTCACTTATTAGTATAGTTTTAATGATATGTATTTCTAGAGTAAGTATGAATATTAGATATATATCAAGGGTATTATCCTAGATTTGTTTTTCTTGAATGAAGAGAACTACGATTTATTTAGGGGACTTATTATACCCTAAGAAATTCCTAAAGCATTATCTAATTTTATTCTCATACAATCATTCAAAGTAGGTATTATTTAAAACAAGTTTAAAGCAAATGTGGGGAGGGGGAGGGTTACTTAAGCAAAAATGACAGAGGAAAGACCTCCAAAAATTCTCTATTCCACAAAAGCAATAAAAAAAAAGAAAATTGGAAAAAAATTGTCAGAATACACATTTTCAGAAATCTGGAAGTTTACTAAAGATTTTCAGCAATTTGCAGAGTGTTATTCAAGAAAATTGGCTGAATCTTGGATGGAAAAAGGGGCTTTATGACATTTTAACCCATCCTATTCTAATATCCTACTCCTTCCAGCTCTGCTGGTGCCTTGAAAGCCAACAGCCTGCAATTACAGTGAAAAGCAGCAGCCTGAAACCACTGGGGTGAGGGGGAGAAGGGGGTAGAACAAGATTGGAGCTCCATTAAATCCCATTTCCCCAAATTGTCATTAATTGACTGTCTGGTGGTTCCCTGGAAAACCCCACTTGCAAGGCTGTCTTCAGTTGCCTGACTTAGAGTACATTCCGTATGGCAAACGTTTTCCCCAAGGGTGCTGATGTTAGGTCCCGTCAAGTTAGCTTAGACTCATAGAGACCTTATGTATAACAAAGCAAAATGCTGCCTGGTCCTGTGCCATCCCCACAATTGTTATGTTTGAGCCCATCATTGTAGTCACTGTGTAAATCCATCTCATTGAGGGTCCGAAGCTTTTTTACTGACCCTCTACTTTATGAAGTATGATGTCTTTCAGCTAATTTGTTGTTAATTTGGTAAGGCATAACTGGAACAAAAAATTTTACTAAAGGGGCTTGAAAACAGATTTGAGCAAAAAAAAGAAATAATCAACAAGCTTAAATATAGGTCAACCCAGATTATTCAGTCTGAGGAAAAAAAGAAAAAAATAAATAAAAATGAGCAAATTCTCAGATATCTGTGGAACACAATCAAGCATAAAAAACAAAACAAAAACCAAACCTGTTGCATCGATTTCGACTCATAGCGACCCTATAGGATGGAGTAGAACTGCCCCATATGGTTTCCAAAGATCACCTGGTGGATTTGAACTGCCAACCTTTTCATTTGCAGCTCTAGCACTTTAACCACTATGCCACCAGGGTTTCCAAGTATACCAGGATACAAATAATGCTAGGCCCAGAGGTGAGGAGAGAGAAGATGTGGTAGAAAGACTAGTTGAAGAAATAATAGCCAAAAATTCCCCGAACTTTATAAAAAACATTATTGTGCACATTCAAGAAGCTCAACAAACTTCATGTAAGATGAAATTAAAAAAAAAAAAAAGATCCACATCTAGACACATCAGTGTCATGCTGTCAGAAGCCAAAGACAAAAAAGAAAATCTTAAAAGCAGTAAGACAGAAACAATTTATCACATATACCAGGTTTTCAATAAGATTAGCAGCTGATTTTTCATCAGAAAACAGAGGCCAGAAGTCACTGGGGTGACATATTCAACGTGCTGAAAGAAAAGGCAGTCACCAAGAATTTTGACATTCCCAGATAAACAAAAATTGGAAGAATTCGTATCTGGCAAACCTGCTTATAAGAAATACTAAATAGAGTCCTTCAGGCTCAAATAAAAGGACATTAGCCAATAACTTGAATCTGCACAGTAAAATAGAGGTAATTACATAGGTAAATACAAAAGACAATATAAGTGTAGTTTTGCTTGTAACTTTTTTTTTCTATCTGATTTGCAAGATAACTGTATAAAGAAATACTGATACACATGTTGATGGGTATACAATATAAAAAGATATAATTTGTATGACAATACAGCACCAAAAAGGAGGAGAGAAGGGAGATATACAGACGCAAAGATTTTGAACTAAGTTGATATTATCTGAGCTAAATTGTTATAAGTTAAACTGTTATAAGTTAAACTGTTAGTTTTAATAAACAGAGCACCATTAAAAAGAAAATTAAGAAAATATATATCTTAAAGAAATGACAAGAGAATTAAAGTGGTATGCTAGAATATATCTACTTAACACAAAAGAAGTCCAGAATGGAAGAATAGAATAGCAATGACAACAAAAAAGCCGTAATACATATAGAAAACAGAGCAAACTAGCGGTTGTAAATCTCAATTTTTCAATAGTTACATTAAATGGATTAAACACTCCAATTAAAAGGTGGAGATTGATAGAAGGGATAAAAAATGACCCAACTATATACTGTCTACAAGAGTCACACTTGAGACAAAAATATTTTGAAAGAAAAAGGATGGAAAAAGATATGCCCTGCAAACAGTAACCAAAAGAGAGCTGAAGTAACTACATTAATATCAGAAAAAATAGACTTTAAGGCAAAAATTGTTCCTAGAGAAAAAGAAGGACGTCTTTTAATGACAAAAAGCCCAGGGAGAAATAGCAATTATAAGCATGTATGTAACTAACAAAAAGGTTTAAAATACATGAAGTCAAAGTGACAGAATTTAAGGGAGAATTATAATTCAGCAATAATTGTTGGAGACATCAATACCCAGCTTTCAATAATGGACGTAACTAGACTAAAGATGAACAAGTAAATAGTAGACCTGAACAGCCCTATAAACCAAATAGTCCTAACAGACACCTATAGAACACTCCACCTCACAGTAGTAGAATACATATTCTTTTCCAAGTGCACTTGGAACATTCTCCAGAATGTACCTTATGCTAGGTCACAAGAGAAGACAACTCAATAAATTTAAAAGGATTATAATTAATGTATGTTCTCAGGCTAAGAGGAAATGAATTAGAAATCAATATCCTAAAGAAATTTGGGAAATTCACAAATATGTGGAAATCAAATACCACAATTTATATAACCAATGGATCCAAGGAGAAATCACATGGGAAGTTACAAAATATTTTGAGAAGAATGAAAATGATGACACAACATAATAATACTTATGGAATGCAGAAAGAGCAATGCTTACAGAGAAATTTATAGATGTTAATGTCTACATTAAAAGGAAGATAACAAATCAATAACCTAACCATCCTTAATGAAAAATTGAGAGAAAAAAGTAAACACGAAGCAAGCAATAGGAAACAAATAATAAAAATGCGAGTAGAAATAAAAGCAATAGAGAAAAGAGAAAAAAAAATTCAGAAAATGAGCAAAAGCAAAAGTTAGTTTTTTGGAAAGAACTAAATCTTTAGCTAGATAGACAAAACAAGAGAGAATACTCAAATTACTAAAAGTAGGAATGAAAGAGGGACATTGCTAGGGACCTTACAGAACTAAAACAATGCTAAGGTAAAACTATAAATAATTGTATGCCAACAAATTGCATAACCTAAATGAAATGAACCAGTTCCTAGAAACACAAACCACTGAAAATGACTCAAGGAAGAAAGAGAACATCTGAATAGCTCTAAAGCAAATAAAAACTTTTCACAAATAAAAGCTCAGGCCCACAGAGCTTCACTGATGAATTCTGCCAAATATTAAAAAAAAAAAAAAAATTAACACCAACTCTTGACAAAATCTTCTAAAAAATTGAAGAGGGGGAAACATTTTCCGTCTTATTCTATGAGGCTAGATATCAAAGACATCGCAAAAGAAGAAAAGTAGTAAGAAATATCCCTTATGAATACACATGCAAAAACACTCAACAAAATACTAGCAAACAAAATCCAGCAACATATAGAAAGGATTATTCACCATGAGCAAGTGGGATTTATCTCAGGAACACTAGACTGACAACACAACAACACACAAAAATTAATCAATGTAACGCATCATATTAATAGCATGAAGTGCAAAAACCACATTGTTATCTCAATAGACGCAGAGAAAGCATTTGACACACTAAGAACAAAATGGCCTTTCCTTGATACACCTATAATACACCCACAGCTAACATAATTTATGGTGAAAGACTGAAAGCTTTCCTTCTAAAATCAGGACAAAGATAAGCATGTCCACTTGTGCCACTTCTATGCAACATTGTACCGGAGGCTCTAGCCAGAGAAACAGAGTGAGAAAAATAAATAAAAGAAATAAAAAGTCATCCAGAATGTAAAGAAAGAAGTAGAACTATCTCAAGGTAACAGAATCTTGTATATAGAATATCCTACTTTTTTTACTGGGTAAGGGATCCTTAAAAACTTCAGAGCTAATAAATGAGTTCACCACGGTTGCAGAATAAAAGATCAATACATGAAAATCCATTGTCTTTCTATACATAAGCAACGAACAGTCCAAAAATGAAATTAAGGCAAAGGAAAACAAAGTTCAGAAAAGTTAATTACGTCACTCACGTCCACTTAGCTAATAATAAGTGGCAAACCTGAAGTGACAACCTACGTCTCCTGGTACGTATCGGCCTCTGTGTACATTTCAACATGTTGTGCATGTATAGAATAAAATATGTTTTTTGAAACACACTTGCTTTTACTTGTCTCTTTTTTTACTGTTTTTTTTTTTATTTAAATACATTTATTATTTCATTATTTTAAATACAGAAAATCTGGAAAGACTCTTGTATTAATGCTGCTCCCTTTAAACTGCACAAGAACAACAAACAGTGCTTGCCTTTTGATTCATGAATAAACTGAATTATACCTGAAGTATTTCCAAAAGTGTGGTCAAAATCTGGTCCAGAGAAAGGAGGAAAGGTGCTTCCTTGAACTCTTTCCCATTCGTTATCATCATTTAGGTCCTGGATCCAGAAACAAAAACCATCCTCAAAATTGCAGTTAATTTTCTCATAATCTGTGAATTAAAAAAGAAATGAAAAAAAAAAAAACAACACTCAAATGTATTTCACAATGTGAGTAGTTATAATAGATACACAGAAAATAATCTAATTTGATGGAGTTTATAATTAAGTGACAAGCACAAAATAATAATTCTTTATCCATCTTAACTGTTTCATTTCATGTAGTTCAAAAAACAGCCTTTGTTGTCAATTCTGCTACATTCATTCACGTGTTTCATATACCCCATCAGGACTTCTGCAAAGACTCATTTATTGTTCCTTTAACATAATTTTTACATATTGTTTCCATTGGCTTACCCACACAAACATTGTCTCACATTTTTCTCTCCTCTGTTTCTTGTTCTGTTTCTAAATTGAAGACTCTGGTCAAAATTAAGTTCATGTGGAATGCTCTCAGCATTTGTTTTATGCTAAGAATTTTTTTTTTTTTTAACTTTTAATACCTGCAGAACATAAATATTACTTAAATTTTTTATTTTATTTGTAATTTTTCTCAAATTGGTTATTCAACTTATTTGAAGAAAGTGCACTATTTTCTAATTTCTCACTTCTTTCCAAGTATCAAGTAGAGAGAGGTGCACCTGAGAGATGCTGACTTAAGAACTTGCGTCATGAAACAGGTTACAATTTTGTTATAAAATCATAGGTTCTGCTACATTTAAAATCTCATTACAAGGCCAAAAGATCTGAAAATTCTATAAGAAAAACAATACTTACTGTTAAGATCTAGGCTGTTAAATGCATTATACTTTGCATTAAAGCCAGCGTATACACTTTCGTCAGATTCTATAAGAAAGGTGACAGTAACTTGGTTGGAAAAAATCCTAATTATACCAGGATTGGTTTCCCAGATAAAAGCTACCGAAAAAAAAAAAAAAAAAAAGACTGTTAAATGTACATATCTATCTACTTATCTACCTACCTACCTAATCTGAAAGCACTCAGTTAACTAAAAGCATTAACCCTATAATTATTTTATTTTGATTGAAATGGCTTTTCTCCTAAACATAAGAAAACTTCAAATTATTATACATATTTACAGTATGAGAAAACAAAGTATAATTTTGATTTTTAGTTATTAGCTATGTAAGTATTATATATACATATATACACACATATAAAAACAAAATGTGCATTCTTTTACTGAAGAAGTTTCCCAAAGAAACACACAAGTTAAACATTTATAAAACTTAAAGATAGTTTGGCTCTATCAGATATTTCCTATGCCATAGCTAAAACTGGTTCACAGTAATAAAAACATACAGTATTTCTGTAAAATCATAAATTTCATTTAATTCCAGTTCAGAATATATATCTCAAATACCTCTCTGCAAGCACATGAGTCAGGAGAGGACTCCAGCCTGACACCTGACCTATGGATTTGGGACTTCCCAGCCTCCACAACTGAATGACCCATTTCTTTGAAATAAATCTCTCTCTCTCTCTATGCTTCACTGGTTTTTTCACTCTAGAGAACCCAGCCTAAGACAGTGCCCATGGACTAAAGGTAAATAGTGATGTAATAATAATAATACCATTCATTTACCAAGTCTCTATCTTCTGCTAGGTGCTTTATCAGTAATGTCATCACAGTTGTGCAGGGATAGGAGTAGTGCACACATTGTAAATAAGCACAGAGACTCTGTGAGTTTATAACCCATGCAATGTTGCAGAAATAGAGAACAGTAGTTCTTAGGGCTTTTCTGAATTTTGTTTAATGGGGAGTAACCTTTAATGCATGTTAAGCAAAGACATAACTATATTTCTGACAAATCCCACATTAAAAAAAAAAAGACTAATTAGAACAGCATCATGTGAAATAGTAATTTTTTATTACTAGGAAAATTACATAGAGCACTGAGTTCCTTATTTTTCATACTGGAGACCAGTTTCACTTGTTCCTTTTACTGTTAAAGTTCCAGTCCTGATATTCAGTTCAAAATCAAAGAGAAAACCCACCACTCCAAAAATTTTTGTATATATTTTCATTTTGATATTGGATTGCATATTTGCTTTAACTTACCTCTTAAAATCTTGCTCGGTCCTATGCCTTCGTAAATATTTAATACATCTGTGTAGTACATATTAAAAGGATCAAAGCTCAGTTCAATGGAAAGTCCCTGGTTTACACTAAATCAAAGGCAGAAAATAGATTATTACACTCTAAACAGTTGTCACAACTCTTAATGCCTTCTAGACTGTGAATGTATTTTCTAGAGACATTTCAAATTAGTTTTCAAATGAAATTAGACCTAGTTATTATGCTTAGGATCCATGGTAGTGTGGTGGTTAAGTGCTATGGCTGCTAACCAAAAGGTCAACAGTTCAAATCCGCCAGCCGCTCCCTGGAAACTTTATGCTATAGGGTTGTTCTGAGTTGGAATCAACTTGATGTCAATGAATTATTATGCTTAACTTATATTGTGAAATTTATTTGTGGCATAACAAAATGTAAAGGATATATACATTATACTCTCAAAAGTCCATTTTTTTAATTTGTATAATTTTATTCAGTACTTCTTTAGGTAAAAAAAGGTACTTAGCTAACTGGTCAAGGTAGTTGACGTATGAATATTTACTCAATTCAAATAGTTTTAAGACAAATTATTTATAATTTACACTATATTCACTTACTGTATTTAGCTATTTACTTTTGTTTTTAATCCCCATAACCATTTATTCTTAAAGTCAGATTAAATAAGGACAGCTTTTGAAAGTATCTGTATTTTGGTCCATTGCCACCCCTTTACTTGGAGTAGAAACACCAGGTTATCTACACCATTGATGTGGAAATTATCAATTTCTACAAATTTTAGTTACATAATAGTCTTGGAAGCCGGGCCTGGTGATCTTCCAAAAGTCACAATCTTGAGCCAGCAGGGCTCCTGAAAACCCTATGGAGCAGTTCTACTCTGCACACATGGGGTCTCCATAAGGTAGAATTGACTCAACGATAACTAGCAACAGTATTTAATTGTGTAACTCAAAGAATTAGTGTGACTCAATGACAGGGATTAATTTATTTGTCCTGTATTCTCCAATACTTCATAGAAAATAGTATATGCTTATTTATGACGAAAAAAATAACATATTGTAGCTGCCAGTATAAGAGAATAAGACAGAAAGTTTGACAGGCTTATTAGAAAGTTTTGATATTTAAATATAGAATTTTCATTTTCCAACATTAAACATAGGAAAAAGGATGAGGTATCTAGGGCAACCTGTATTTACAGGTCCACTGTCCCTGCAAATAGACAAAGAAACCTGAGGGAGCCCTTGGAGTACTTTGGAAGTACAAAGGCCCCTCAGCCCTTCAGCATGCTAGATAAAGAAGAGCTTAAGGATGGGAAATGGGATCAGGTTATAGTGTCTAAACTGGTTAGGAATGAGACAGGATGGATTGTCTGCAGATAGACCCAGAAGAGAAGGTCAGAAAGAACTAGTAATAAGTAGAGACATAGTTTCCAAAGCCATCAGGAGCTTTGAGAACTGATCTTTTTCAGAGAGTGGCCCCAGAAGATGCTGGGTGAACAAGACCAACTGGCAAAGACCATGGCAAGCTTGGTTTTTACATAATTCATCAGTAGTAGCCTGGCCAATCAAGCAGTTGGAGACATCCAACACGATGGAAGTTAATTTTGGAAAATCTAAAGGTTTTTGCTGGGGAATGTTGTTCATTTGTGGCAAGAGCCCAGGTAAGCATGGGATTAGAATCCTAGTCAGTAGGATGAATTTATAGACTAGAGTTTAGTCAAGGAGTGGAGATTGTGATACTGAAATGACAGCTACTAGCAGGACAAGACTTGAAGAGATTTAAGTAGAAATCCTGGTTTCTGGATCTTATCAGTGTGCACTGCCAGGGACGTAAAGTTAGGACAGTGGATGTCAGCCCCAAATATCAGATCCAGCAATTCTGGAGTGGATTCTGAGGTTTCTATTTTTAAAAGCTCCATAAGTGATTGTGATATACTCTCTGGTTTGAGGGAAACTGAAGTAAGCTAGGAGGTGCAGAGGACACTACACTCACAGGCATATTTGATAACCTCAGGAGGCTGGGGGGTAGGACACGAGAGGTAGGACAATGAGGGGGGCTGAGGAGGTCAACGTGAGGAAGCAGCCTTTACGGCTGGATCTTCCCAGCTCAGACTGAGAGAAGAAGAGCAAAGCTGATGGTGGTGGCCATTTATACAAGCCCTACCTCTGTTAGGATCAGTTCAGGGACAGGTGGAGAGAGCCTGTTTATGACACCTTCAGGGCACTGGCGTCAAAACTGAAGAAGACAGAGATAGAAGAAATAAAGTAGCATTCAGGATGATTTCTGCCCTTTTAATTAAAGTTTTGGTGTCTCTAGGCAAGATTACAGTGAGTTTTTCTTCATGCATTATTGTATTCAAGTTGCTTAACTAAGGGATGTAGGAGAAGCTCTCTAGAAACCTTTGTGGCCAGGGATCTCTTACTTTCTCAGTATCAATAACGGAAGGTAGAAGAGATAAACAAGTACATACTGTTTTCGGCCTCCCTCTTACTAAAAAACAAACTCACTTGCAAAGAAACCACTGGCATTTACAAAGGTAAATTTAATTGGAGAATATGATACCTGATGTTTTTATAATACTAGCCATCTTGGTTACCTTTAGATTTTTTGAAAGGAATGGATGCTTTTCTAAATGTAACATACATTTTGCATTTTTGCATTAATAACTAATCTTTTTTTTATAGCCCACATTTATTGAGCACTTAATATGAAGCTAAGCACTTTATATTCAATATCACATTTGATAATGACTTTGACCCTGTAGTTAAAAAATAGAAGTTAGAGATGCTGAATTCTACTTTATAGATGCAGAAATTTGGTCCAAAAAGGTTAAGTCATTTGCCTGAGACCACACACCTTGAATCCGAAGAAGCCAAGATTTGAACTTACACAGATGACCTACATTGCCTACATTTTTAACCACTGGCACTATGTTAAATATAGTCGTAATGTAGCTCCATGTCTGAGCAGGTCTAGTCCACAATATAGTTCAATTGCATCACAAACACTTGTTCACTACTTGGTCTTCCAAGCGGGCAGGAAAAATCCTTATCTTTCCCTTCAGTTTGATCACTATGAAGTGCAACAAAATTCCAGAACATTGCATCTCTAATACAGTAATAAGTTTCGATAAGAAAAAAGTTAGATTATTTATATGTTTGATAAAACTACAATTTTATCAAGAAGCACAGCACTGAAGTTGAGGTAACATTTTAGATTTCTTCAGTTCTGTAAAATCATCCCTGAACCAATAATGGATTTATTAAGATACAATTAAAAATTAAGTAATGGAAAAGGAAGGAAAAAGAATAGAAGCATACAAATCCTTAATTAACACATAGAGAATATTACACAAATGATATCATCATTATACCACCAGCTTATTTTGTTGTGCTTTTATGTCCTCTATGTTTGACCTACCCATATTAGTAAGTAGACTTAACAAGTAAATTACCTTTATTTGGTATTAATAAAATTCCAAAGAAGAAACCATTGTATACTTAAGGGTTCAGATAATTTAGGTTCATACTCTATGTCCATTTTCAGCAGAAGCAATTTAAGATTATTCTAAGGCTTTTGGCTCACATTTTAAGTAAAAAGTAAGATTATTTTTCATTTTCCTTATGGATGATGCTGATAGCCATTTTTAAATGCTTCCTTGAATATTGATGTGATATGTACTCTTAGGGATAGAAATTAAAAACAAACAAAAAACCATTGCTGTCGAGTCGATTCTGACCAATATGGACCCTATAGAATAGAATAGAACTGCCCCATAGGGTTTTCAAGGAGAGGCTGGTGGATTCAAACTGCTGGCCTTTTGGTTAGCACCCAAACGCATCCTTAAAATGGTTAACTTTTCAATTAGCAAAAATGACTTAAAGTTGCCATTTTTAATACAAAAATTTTAATACAAAATCTTATCTCAACATGTAACATGTTGTCTAGACCATAAAAAGAGCGGAAGTTGTGTTCCTAGTTAAAGCTATGTCTGACATTGGGCTCAGCTTCAAAATAGAAATTATTTAAAGAGAACAGGGTGTTTTGTCTTTTTTTTTTTTCCCTGACGAATGCCAAGTAAATTTGTTTAGAACAATTTTCCCTTCATACCCCCACTTCATTTCTAGGGTGCATCCACACTGGAAAACAACATTTGTGAGGTTTATGAGGTCATTTCCTGTTATTTGTTTGACAAGAACCTGAGGTTGTGCCTGTGAAATTTCTTTAATCAGCTGTCATATTGATCCCCTAAGTTTTCTAGTGAGTCATTGCAATGCTTAAAACTATCGTACGGTTTGAGAAACCATAATCCCAGTCAGCTGTTAAGAGAAATAAACTAAGTGGAATGTAACTTCTCAAAGGGAATTCTATGGAGCACTTGTTCCATGCCCTGTGGGTGGAAAATTCAGTGACTTAATAGGAAATAATTTGTTTTAGGGGTTTACATTGCATGTTAATATATTTAAGGCTATGAAAATTTTTTTTTTTAGGTTGTAGTGAAATTATTCCATATATTTATTTGACTAGAAATACTTTTTTTTTCCCTCAGAATATCTGGGAGAACTTGTGGTGCACCTCGCCTGTGAAATTTGAATAAGTGAACATTGAAGTAGATCAGCCATCAGCAGCCTGATTATTTTGATTTTCATAATGATTGGATTGGTCAATTGAATTAAGAACTTGGAGCTCAAATATGTAGTAACTGATCCAAGTATCATTTCAGATATAGCAAAAGGATTTATCTAGAGGGTGTTTCTGGCCCTTAATCTTCTGTGACTGAATCATGCTATCAGAGACGGTCATACAGACACTGGCATAATGAAAGAGGAACTACTCTGTAACCAGGTTGCAGGTGAAATGAAATTCTATTTCTTGAGAGGCAAAGCCATACATGTGTGCTGTTCACCTTGGCAGCACTTGATTTATGCCATCCACAGGGGGGAAAAAAAAAAAAAACTTGCTCTAGAGTCCAGTGGTGTGGCCCCATTTATTAAAAAAAAAAAGAGTATTATTCAAAGGATGACAGAATATCATTTGTAAAGGTTAAGAATAAGAAAATATCTTCTTGGACACCTTTGCAGTGGGCAGGGCTTTGCTTCATTGCTAATAAAGATCATGACTGGAATAAAAAAAAAATACAACTAAAAGTGGTAAGACTTACTACATCAGAGAAGTAATTTACGACTTAAGGACAGAAAATAGAAGATGGCATATTACCGTATAATCCACTGGCAAACAATACTGGATTCAGAAGAATTTGGATAATGGGCTGCCTGGAAGGACCCAGAAGATCCAGTCAACAAAAATCTTCCATCACAAGCTGTGGCTGTGAAAACAGGGAAATTAGTGTTAGACAAAATCAATCTTAGAAATGTTTCTCAAATGAAATGGAGTTTAGCCTGACTACCAAACCCTTCACAGAACACTCCTTACTGAATTCATTCTGTGCAAGATGATTTTATGAAACAGAAATGATAAAATGGGAGCTAATCAGGTGTCATGTTTAAACCTTATTAGCTATTTTCAAATACTCTTACACACCCATTGTAGAGTCCTTCAGAAAAGTTTTCCAATTCTAAACACTCATAGCTAGGCTGTGTTTCAAGTATATTATTTCATGTTTCATATAGTAAGGAAATAGTATATCTGAATTGGAAACATCCAATTTGAACAACAACAACAAAAAAACTATACATTTTTTGTTGGTCTTATTTTCCCCATTAAATTGGGGCTAGGTTGAACTCCAGATATATGCACATTTTGCTATGTCCTCCAGAAAATTATCAGAATAAGGCCAGGCAAATGGTAAAAATAGTACGAATGGTCTGCAGAGAATTTCATACATCCAATCTTCACTCATCTTTTAAAACCCATCACTCTTGCTCTTTATGGTACAGATTTACTATCCATCTTGATGTTTTTATTTAATACTCCTAAATATGCATTTTGCTTTCCATGATTACTCATTTTCATCTTTTAATTCTTATAACATTTATACCTCTTTTTAGTATCATGCACTATTAGTTGTGTTTCATGTATACTTTAATCATTTCCAACTAGATTAAAATCATCTTGAAGGCAAGAACCAGGAGCCGTACCCTATAGCTTTTAGACATTCTTTTATGCTTGCTATGTATAAAAAAAAATGTATAGTATGTGCTATAAATACAACAACATCAACAACAAAAAACCATTTGATTGTCATAATAAGTAGTTTCCTTAGATTATTTTCTATATACTTAGGTGCTTAGTTTTATTGACATTGTATTCTAAAAGAATGATTCATAGAGTGTGCCCTTTTTTCTCTGGGTAGGTTTTAACTTCTCATATGTCAGAAGCATTGATGGAGGGTAGAGAAATCTGGCCTTGAAATCTGAGTGCTAGAATAAACTATTCCAAAATGGTTGAATGAAAAAGCCTACTGTAACAGTATGAAGCAATTCTGTTAGGTTTCAAAATACAAGCTATCATACGGCATGAAATATTTTATATGTAGGAAATAAAAGGAATTGAAAGATTGAGCAACACATAAAAGTCTTGGTAAAAATTCCATGTTTTTGGTTACCTTTTTGATGCTTTTAATAATATTTTTTAGAGCATAAATATTTTTACTTTGGTGATTTTTAAGATTCGAATCTAAAAACAATGGCCTAGGAATTTCACTGGTTTATGACTGCATAGCCTGATTCCCAGGAGGAGGGAAAAAAAGGAGCAAATTGTGAAAAGAAAAAAAAAAAAAACCCAGAGAAGCAAAGATTAGTTTCTGAACAATTTGGCACAGACTTCAAGAAATGAAATAGAGAAAACTGTAGCTTGCTGAGAGAACAGAATCTCCTCATATGTCTCGTGCTTCAGCAAACAAGGATAATCAAGGCTAACGTGTCATGATTTCAAGATAAACAGTGAAAATGTGTGATTTTTTGAAATGTAGAGATAAATTATTTTCTGGCTCTGAAAGGAAATCTTACTCCTCACCCTAAACTCCCTGACCACCCCAAACCAAATTGTTGGGACAATTAATTCATTAGCTTCAATGACGATAAAAGCAAAAAACAGAGTGTTTTTTATGTGATACATGCAGCCTTATAATCACAGTTTGTCAAGAAACCATCTGGATACGAAGATTTTAGTCAGCGCAATGAAGACCACTGCTATTGTAAATAGTTCATATTTAATTTATGATACTTAGAAAGAGATGAAGTAGAACAATCTTACCAGTCCTAAAATATAACTGCTAGCACTTATGAAGCGTTTACCATGTTCCAGCTATTGGTCTGAAGTCATTATAAATATATATTAATGTAATCCTCACAACAACCCTATAAAGATACAGGTGGGGCAACTGAGGCACCATAAAAACCAAACCAAACTCATTGCGGTGGAGTCGATCCCGACTCATAGTGACCCTATTGGACAGAGTAGAACTGCCGCCTACGGTTTCCAAAGAGCACCTGGTGGATTTGAACTGCTGACATTTTGGTTAGCAGCTGTAGCGCTTAACCACTACACCACCAGGGTTTCTCCCAGGTCATAAGTGACTATTCAGAGCCAGGCAGTGACTCCAGAGCATGCTGGGCTATGCACTTCCCTAAAGCTACAACATATGGAGCCATCGCAGACGACATCACCCCCGCCCCGCCCCACCGTTTCAGCTATGAAGTAGGTTAAAAAAAAAAACTCTAAATGAAAGAAAGGAAATTAAAAGCAAAAATGAACCTCATATTTTCCAGTATCCTTAAAAGTAGCATATAGATCACGTATGCAGTAGCATCCCACAACAAACAGAAGGAATTAAAAAAGAAAAGACAGAATGAAAAAAGGAAACAAAAAGAAATTCAGTTAAGAATCTGGAAAGCCTATATGCAAAGCGGGGACCCTGGTGGCGTTGTGATTGAAGAGCTCGGCAGCAAACCAACAGTTGGCAGTTTGTACCAGCCGCTCCTTGGAAATCCGATGGGGTGGTTCTACTCTGTCCTAGAGGGTCACTATGAGTGGGAATCGATTCCACAGCAATGGGTTTATGTGCAAAGCTGATGAAATTTTAGTAAATCTTCACATCCATTCACTACGTATTTTTGGAAAAGGTATCAACAGCTTTGTGTTGGGCAGCAGGATTAATAATTTTCAAAAAAAGCTGAGTTATGTCCCTGGTGAAAGATTGTTCTGTTTGCCAAGCCCTTTTTTCAGCTACTTCCTAGGTACATGGCTAAACTACATTTCCCAGAATCCCGTGCAGTTCGACGGGCCCATGCGTCCCAGTGCGGTCAATAAACTATTGTGGAAGTGATTTCCTTCACTCCCAAATATGGTTTCTAAAAAAAAAAAAATTTGTAGCATTCTTCCTTTATCTGCCAGTAATCACAAAAGATCCATTGAAGAGCTCGAGGGGAATGGGGTGGTGGAGAAGGAGCTGGCAACCTGAACGCCTACTTAGAGCAGAAAAAAAAAAAAAAAATCACGTTGGACTGTGATGCAATGAATAAATACTGTCTCGGAGCCCTGGAGACACAGTGGTTAAGAGCTCCCCTGCTAACCAACAGGTCGACAGTTCGAATCTACCAGCGGCTCCTTGCAAACCCTATGGGGAAGTTCTACTGTGTCCTTTAGAGTCGCTATGAGTTGGAATCGACTTGATGGCAACAGACTTTTCGGTTTGGTTATTATCTTAAATTGCTAAGATTTGGGGTGCTCCGTGTAGTATTTAGCTTGTCTTAACGAATTGGTCTGTATGTCCAGTTTTCAATGAAGTTGCTAAATTTTAGTGATAATGGAAAACTACAGGTCAAGTTCTGCTCTAAAGGGCCTCTGTTGAATTTCTGCATCCAAGCAAAGATGACAAAAAATATCCCCGGAGGAATTTAAAATACTAGAGTACTGAACTACTTAGAATAGTCAACTTAAGAATGTCAAAATATTATAATTTCAAAATACAGGCTTGTGCTAGGGGTTGTCTCATATGTTCTTTGATTTAATTTCAGGATATTAATGGAGAAACTAATTTTTCATGAGGCAATGCGAAGCAGGACGTCCTTTCTGAAAAAGAGCTATAATTCAGCCGTGGCTGAGTAGGACTGCTGGGTATTCAGGCTTATGGCTTTTTAGACCGCACAGTTCTTTCTAGTCCATCCTCAAGAAAAAAAAAATTCTGAACGGAAGTAAATTAGTTTGTCAGTGGCGCTA
Organism: Loxodonta africana; assembly: GCF_030014295.1. Taxonomy (NCBI): domain Eukaryota; kingdom Metazoa; phylum Chordata; class Mammalia; order Proboscidea; family Elephantidae; genus Loxodonta; species Loxodonta africana. The sequence continues at coordinate 41,070,491 of NC_087361.1, forward strand.
TTAGAAATGTTACCTGCTGCGGGGCTGGATTCTTCTCCCTTATGCTCTACAGACCCACTGAGAGCTCCCTCTGCTGGCTCAATATTTACTAATCGTGTGTTTGCTCAAAACAAAACCAAAAACAAACCGTTGCCATGCAGTCCATTCAGACTCATAGCGACCCTATAGGACAGAGAAGAACTGCCCCTTATGGTTTCCAAGGAGCGCCTGCCGGATTTGAACTGCTTTCCTTTTGGTTAAGCACTAAGCCACCAATACTTTTTGTGTTTGCTTGGGGCACTGAATTCTTCGGTATATATAAATCAAACATGATCAGTGCCCATCCACCAACGCCTGTTGTGCACATACATACGAAGGATGCAAACAGTCTGTAGACACTTGCCAACTTCTAAATAGGACTTCACAGAGGCCGAAAGGCCGAGTCAGCATCTTTCCTTCTCACAGGTCAGCTAAAAAGTGAACTTTTTCTTGGTGATGCTATTCTAATCAGAAAAGAAAAACAATCTAAAGAAATCTTGCTTCAGCCATAGTCAGCTCTAAGTTGTGCAAACTTAAATAACCGAAGACTAAAAAAGGAAGCTGCCTGAAGAAGTTATCATTAATGTGGCTCTATTAATGACACAAACTTGAATTAGAGCTCACAGCTGGAGGGGGGAAAGAGAGAGAGAGAGAGAGCAAAGGTCAATTTCATATACAGACAATTCTCATAAATTAATTTCATAAATTTTTCTGTGAATGGAGATTGATGGACATGGGTTTTCAGGTGGAAATTTGCTACTAGAGGTTGGTGCTGATGTAAAGTCCATTAGACTTTTGATTCACCATCACCAGTAATTAAGAGATGAATCAAACTATTTATAATCCTGAATCTTAGCTAAAGATAAATTGATTGATTGACTGATTGATTTGTTCATTACCTTAATCCACAAAGGATTTACATTTATTTACCAAAATAGATGTAATGTTAACATAAAAATATAAATACTTAAGGGAATGCTACTTAGAAGTGAGAATGGCGAGTCTTAGTCTCGCCTACTTTGGAGATGTCATCAGGAGGGACCATTCGCTGGAGAAAGAAATCATGCTTGGTAGAGGGTCAAGTGAAAAAGAGGAAGAAGTCCAATGAGATGGATTGACACAGTGGCTGCTACAGTGGGCTCAAACATAGCAAAGATTGTGAGATAGCGCAGAGCTGGGCATTTTGTTCTGTTACACATAAGGTCACAACCAGTCAGAACCAACTTGAAGGCACTTAACAACAACAACAAAGGGATCCCTGCCCCCACAAACATGGAAAAGTAGATCTTGAGGCTGAAAAGATTAGTGCCATAGATGGCTAGTTGATACTGTTTCAATTAATGCAAAGCTTCCATGATATTGAAGTGAGAAAATATTCCGATTAGATCTTTTGGGAAAATTTAGAGAATTAATCCAGTTCTAATACTGAGGCTCATGGTCAAGAATGTGTAGTGACCTTAAAGCTTATCTTAGGACATATTGTCACACATAAGACTTACATGGTTATTTTTTTAATATGCATTGACATTAATTCTTCATGGAAATCATGAGCTACCTGAGGGTAAATCATAAAAAACCAAACCTGTTGCCTTCAAGTCAATTCTGACTCATAGTGATCCTGTCGGAGAGAGTAGGACTGCCCCATAGGGTTTCCAAGGAGCAGCTGGTAGATTGAAACTGCTGACCTTTATGGTTAGCAGCTGTAGCTCCTAACCACTGCACAAGGTAGAGACCACATAATTTGTGTGGTACATTTTTTCATTATTTGATTCATCTATGAATTAGCTATACCTTTTCCTCCCATTTAAGGTTATTGATTATTATCAATATATAGGCTCAAAGCTATGCGTCTAACTTTACCCTACAAAATTATTCCTGAAACAGAAATTGACATTACCTTTGTTACCTCATGATGGCACACTTGTATCATATTCTCCCTGAAAAGATTTTAGAAACTGCCTTAAAACCGTAGCAAAAAAGGAATTTTCTTTCTTCTTCTATGAGTAACTTAGTTATATAAAACAGATTAAAAAATATTCTATAGCCTGCACTTTCCTCCAATATCTCTGAGTGCACTTCAAAGGACGTAGTTAAACTTTGAAAGTTTGAATCTTATCCAAGAACATTTGAATTGGGATTGTTTAGTGAAAGCCTCTTTAGTCTAGTTGCCTTTTGTTGAGTTAATACTGGGAAACAGACCAACCGACTGTCTTTTAAAGTAGGTACCAAGTGGATAGATACTTTTTTAAAACTTTGGTTGAAATCGGAGCATTCATCTTCAATTAATATCAAGGAAGAACAGCCAAGTGTATCAAATATAACTTAACTCAGCCCTAAGGGTCAATGGAGCCCTGGTAGCATAGCAGTTAAGAACCCAGCTCCTAACCAAATGGTTGGCAGTTCAAATTCACCAGCTGCTCCTTGGAAACCCCATGGGCACAGTTCTACTCTGTCCTATAGGGTTGCTACGAGTCAAAGTTGACTTGATGGCAACGGGTTTGGATTTTTTTATTGGAAGGGTCAGTGGCCAGAAGTACGTGGTCAATTTTAAAAATGTTTATAATTTACACCAAGCAAATGTTCAATTCATGCTTTCTGTTTAACTTTTTAAGAACAAAATTATAGGTTAGAATTATCCAATTAGTTCTTCACAATATTTTCCAGTGTTTTTACACTTAGATGGTCATCTTTGTATCTGTATGTATACTATACACAGAAATAAATTACCTGGTTAGAAGCTAATTGCTAGTAAACTTTCCTAAATGGAACCCAACCATAAATCAAGAAATAAGTCAAAGAATAAATATTTTTAAATTACTTAGTGTCAAGTTTGGCATTTATGTCGTTGTTGTGTGATGTTGAGTGGATTCCAACTTATAGTGATCCTATAGGACAGAGTAGTACCATCCCATAGGGTTTCCCATGCTGTAAATCTTTACAGGAGCAGATCGCTAGGTCTTTTCTGCTGTAAGCCACTGGTGAGTTTCAACCACTTATCTCTTGATTAGCAGACGACCGCTTAACCACTTTGACACTAGGGTAGCCCCATTTGTTATATGTGTTGTTGCTAGGTGCCATTGACTTGGTTCTGACTCACAGCCACTGTATGTACAACAGAACAAAACACTGCCCGGTCCTGTGCCATTCTCACAATCGTTGTTATGCTTAAGCCCATTGTTTCAGCCACTGTGTCAATCCATCTCATTGAGGGTCATCTTCTTTTTCGCTGACCCTCTGCTTTACCAAGCATGATGTCTTTCTCCAGGGACTAATCTCTCCTCACAACATGTCCGAAGTATGTGAGATGTAGTCTCGCTGTCCTTGCTTCTAAGGAGCATTCTGACTGTACTTCTTCCAAGACAGATATGTTTGTTCTTTTAGCAGTCAATGGTATATTCCATATTCTTCTCCAACACAACAATTCAAAGGTGTCAGTTCTTCGGTCTTCCTTATTCATTGTCCAGCTTTCATATGCATAGGAGGCAATTGAAAACACCATGGCTTGGGTCAGGCCCACCTTAGTCTTCAGGGTGACATCTTTACTTTTCAATACTTTAAAGAGGTCTTTTGAAGCAGATTTGTCCAATGCAATGCGTTTTTTTATTTCTTGACCTCTGCTTCCGTGGGTGTTGATTGTGGATTCAGGTAAAATGAAATCCTTGACAACTTAAGTCTTTTCCCCGTTTATCATGATGTTGCTTATTGGTCCAGTTGGGAGGATTTATGTTTTCTTATGTTAAGATGTAATCCATACTGATCTTCTCAGTAAGTACTTCAAGTCTTCCTCACTTTCAGCAAGCAAGGTTGTATCATCTGCCTATCGCAGGTTGTTAATAAGCTTTCCTCCAATTCTGATGCCCTGTTCTTCATATAGTCTAGCTTCTCAGATTATTTGCTCAGCACACAGATTGAACAGGTATGCATAAAGGATACAACCCTGATACACATCTTTCCTAACTTTAAACCATGCAATGTGCCCTTGTTCTGTTTGAACGACTGCCTCTTGATCTATGTACAGGTTCCTCATGAGCACAATTAAGTGTTCTAGAATTCCCAGTCTTCGCAGTGTTATCCATAATTTGTTATGATCCACATAGTCGATTGCCTTTGCATAGTCAAAACACAGGTAAACATATTTCTGGTATTGTCTGCTTTCAGCCAGGATCCATCTGACATTGGCAATGATATCCATGGTTCCATGTCCTCTTCTGAATCCGGATTGAATTTCTGGCAGTTCCCTGTTGATATACTGCTGCAGAGTAATTTTTGAATAATCTTCAGGAAAATTTTACTTGTGTGATATTAATGATATTGTTTGATAATTTTTGCATTCGGCGGGCTCACCCTTCTTGGGAATAGGCATAAATATGGATCTTTCCAGTTGGTTGGCCAGGTAGCTGTCTTCCAAATTTCTTGGCATAGACGAGTGAACACTTCCACTGCTGCATCTATTTGTTGAAACATCTCAGTTGATATTCTGTCAATTCCTGGAGCCTTGTTTTTGCCAATGCCTCCAGTGCAGGTTAGACTTCCTCATTCAGTACCATGGGTTCCTGATCATATGCTACCTCACAAAATGGTTGAACCTTGACCTCATTCCACAGCTCATCTGGTCTTCTGTCATTAATGTTCAGCATGTCAAATCTATTTTTGAGGTGATCTAAATTCAGGTGGGATATACTCAAGGTTGTACTTTGGCTCTCATCCACTTGTTCTAATTTTCTTCAGTTTCAACTTGAGCCTGTATAGTAACAACTGATGGTCTGTTTCGCAGTCAGCCCCGGCCTTGTTCTGACTGATAATATTGAGCTTTTCCATTGCCTTTTTCCACGGATGCAGTCAATTTGATTCCTGTGCATTCCGTCTGGGGTGATCCATGTGTATAGTCACCATTTATGTTGGTGAAAAAAGGTATTTGCAATGAATAAGTCATTAGTCTTGCAAAAGTCTATCATGCAATCTCCAGCATTGTTTCTATCACCAAGGCCATATTTTCTAACTACCAGTCCTTCTTTGTTTCCAACTTTCCCATTCAAATCACCAGTAATTATCAACGCATCCTGATTGCATGTTTGATCAATTTCAGGTGGCAGAAGTTGGTAAAAATCTTCAATTTCTTCATCTTTTGCCTTAGTGGTTGTTGCATAAATTTGAATAATAGTCTGTCAGTTTGTCATACTGTGGGGGCTTGTGTGTTACTGTGATGCTGGAAGCTATGTCACCAGTATTCAAATATCAGCAGGGTCACCCATGGCGGACAGGTTTTAGCTGAACTTCCAGACTACAACAGAGTAGGAAGAAGCACCTGGCAGTCTACTTCTGGAAAGAATTAGGCTTGTTATATAGTAGTTACTATATAACAGCATCATCATTATTATTACGTCAACAGTCAAAACAGTTGCCAAAATTTACAAATAAACTTGGATGTTTTATTCATGTAACCTTAAGATCTTATTCAGAATTCATTTCCATTACACAAAGGACTACAACTCAAGTGTACTTTTTGTCTATTTGGTTGTTTCTATGCCAAGAATTGGAAACACTGGTGGTGGAGTGGTTAAGTACTATGGCTGCTAACCAAAAAGTTGGCAGTTCGAATCTACCAGGTGCTCCTTGGAAACCCTATGAAGCTATTCTACTCTATCCTATCGGGTCATTGTGAGTCGGAATTGACTCGATGGTACCAGGCTTGGTTTTTTTTTTAATGCCAAGAATGCAATAAGAATCACAGTCAAAATTAAAGAGTGGCACTTCCTGATTACAGAGTACTGAAATTGCAAAAACGACCAATAATATCATATGATGGTGAAAAAACATCTAAAAAAAAAGCCTTTGTAAGAAATGAGAATGTTTGTGTAAGAAGTCAAATTCATAATAGCGGTTTAATATAGAGAAATGATGGAAAACCTATTTTTCTGTTCCTCGTTCACGACAGACATTGTTAATCACAACATCCTTCGCATCCTTCCAGAGTCATCAAATGGAACTCTGCTTAGGATTAATATGGTTAATATTATGTTATAAAGTTTAAGAATATTAATAAAACTATGTTTTATGATTTGTATTAAATTGTAAACATGGGTATTGGACTATCTCATTCTTCAACAGTTTCAGAGGTGTGTGTGTGTGTGTATATGTGTACAGGCAGTGAGGGAACAAGAAAAAGAAGAGGGGAGTAAGAAGGAGACAGAAACAGAGAGAGTGGGGGTATGGGAGAGGGATAATGAATACTTGGAACATTACTTACCACAAATTTTATCGTCTTCATCTGAGCCATCTGGACAGTTTAATTCTCCATCACAAAATAAATCGATTGCTATACACATTGGAGTATCAGCACAAGGCCTTGAACCAGGCAGGCAGTCTACTGAGATGTTTCCATAAAAAATAAAAATAAAAAAGATTGGATTTATAAGTTTCCAGCAGAGTAGATTTAACTTCCAACATGTTTATTACTTATTATATATATTTTTTATCATTTAGTTTCTTACTTATAAGTATATACTTATAGATTCCAATAGAAATGTTTTATTCAAAGTAAATAATAGAAGCTGTAAAGACAATAAGAAGTTACATTGATAATTAGAAAGATTCAGACTTTCCTGACTTCTATAACTGATTTCATAAATTGATAAATTGTCCACTGAACAAATATTTATGGGATGCCTATCAGAGCCCAGTCATTGTACTGGGCACTGGCTGCCCCTTAGAAAGATCACTCTGGCTGCAATGCAGAGGGGACCAGATTGCAAGTAGGAAAATCCAACTTCTTTGGAACTAGTTCCAGGACAAAGTATTGTTGTTGTTGTTGTTGTTAGGTGCTGTCAAGTCGGTTCCGACTCATAGCAACCCTATGCACAACAGAATGAAACCTGCCCAGTCCTGTGCCATCCTCACTATCAGGACAAAGTATTACGCAAAAGTATTTATGGATTTTATTTAGAGAAATATATTCTATTATAAAGGATCAATCAAGGAAAGAAAACCATGTCATTTTAAATACATTTTCTGTTCTAAGTACACAGTTTATTCATTATAAACTTCATGAGGCTTGCCACTTTTGCCAGAACTGTTCTGTGAACTGAAATAAAATTTGTATTTTCCCAAATATTGAAGAGTGGGCTAGGCCAAACAATCTCCCAGTTGTTTGGGGTACACTTTGCACTGACATTTTATTTTGTAGGTAGAATCCTTTAAATTCCAAGAAAGTTGAAAATATGTCATGAAAAAATTAGTTCCCTCATGACAAATCCTAAGGAAATCAAAATCAAATTCAGGCTAAACTTTTGGGCAGATCCGTATGTCTTTGTAGCGAGTTGTTTGTAAAATTGTAGAATTTTAAATTTTGAAAAAAATAACATATTTATTCATGTGCATTGACTGTTGATGTCTACTTAGTTGATGTGAAACTTGATAAATGCACATTACATTTTGGATATTTATACCTCCTAGGGTATTCTGTGGGGTCAAATATTGGAAAGTTTATCACATTATCTGCATCATCTAGTATCATTCAAAATCTCTCATTCACTCATAAACGTATTCATTCTTTGAGAAGATATTGACTTAAGCCAAGATTTGCATTTTGAGGAGGAAACTCATTGAAGAATGCCATTTTATAGTCAGATAAACCATTGAAAATCTCAAGCGCATTTGTACACTGAGCAGTGGAGAAGCCCAAAGACTATTTGTATCTAACGTCTTTCTTGCTTCTTGGGTGAGGAAATCTCAGGGTGAAAGACCCAAACACTCCCCCTGAAAGGTTATGTGCAGTACCAGTGCTCTGGCCAAGATCGTATCCATTCTCACCTTTCAGCCTATCTTGTCCTTCACCTGCCCTCTTCCACATCCCTAAGTACAGACTCACCAAGAGTACATTTCACTTCCAGGAACTAACTAGGAAATTTTAGAAGCAATTCTAAAGATATTCAAAGTATTTTAATATGCCCACAGGGAAAAGACATATGTTTTTATTTTGCGGAAATATGTGAAAATTTGAATATTTTTGTCTATGACTAAAGTAACAATGATGATTTTAACATTTTTGAAAAATCTTTAAGCTCAATAGCATTTTTGTTGTTGTTCTTAATCTTGTGGCATAGTGGTTAAGTGCTACAGCTGCTAACCAAGAGGTCGGCAGTTCGAATCTGCCAGGCGCTCCTTGGAAACTCTATGGGGCAGTTCTACTCTGTCCTATAGGGTCGCTATGAGTTGGAATTGACTCGACGGCAATGGGTTTGGTTTGGTTTTTTTGAGTTTCTTAACCTTAAGACTGGCACTGTACTGCCATCTGCTGGGGTTTAAAAATAAGGTATTTCATTGTGAAATTTCTCTTTAAACACTTTCAAATTAATTGTGAAAATATAAGTGCTTGTGTCAATGAATCTACTAAGGTAATATTAATGAGACACATTTATGGATGAAGTTGCTGAGTTTTAGTGTCTTTTGTAACACGCACTAAAAACAAAACAAAAACCAAACCTGTTGCCATCTAGTCAATTTCTACTCATAGTGACCCTATAGGACAGAGTAGAACTGCCCCATAGGGTTTCCAAGGACTGGCTGATGGATTCAAACTGCTAACCCTTCAGTTAGCAGCCATAGCTTACTGTAGCTCTTAACCACTGTGCCACCAGGGCTCCAATCACTAATAAAAATGGACATAAACCACTGGGAAATAACGGAACACCTAACATCTAAAATGGGACAGAATAAAGATCACAGTCATTCCTGAATGACAGAATACCTCCATTTAAGAGATTAAAAATAATTACAATATGGCATTTAATACATCCTAAGGGTCGCTATGAGTCAGAATCGAGTCGATGGCACTGGGTTTGGTTTTGGTTTAATGTATATTTTAATTGTTTTTTTATGAGATGTCCCTGAGGAGATTTCTTAATTATTCTGTGTCTAATCCAGGAGAGGCATAGTGCATCACAGTATTCCATAAATACTTGATAAATAAATAAATGGAAAAAAAAAAGCATTATGCTAGACACTCTATGGCTTATCTTAGCAGGAGTCACCAGAATTCTAAGCATTTGAATGAAAAGATTTGGGGATACAATTGGGGAGAAGTACAATTTTTTATGCTCCTAATGTTTCCTATAGGGTTGCTCTGAGTTGAAATCGACTGGATGGCAATAGGTTTGGTTGTTTTTTTTTGGTTTAATGTTCCCCAGGGAAACTTCTCAGTGCTTCGAGTCTCTGTCTGCTGCTGGTCTCTGGGCTGGTGCTCGCTGAGTTCTACAGACTGGACCTCACTGTAGTAAGTGATACCACTCGAGAACCTGTGATCTGATTAGTGATTATTCATTTACCTCACAAGGATCATCTGCTGTTTGCGTCAAGGAATTTTAAAGGATGGAAAGAGAAGGACAAATACTGCAATGCTTCTGTTCTCATGGATCTTGTAGTTCAGTGGGGACACAAATTCATCAACTACTTATTAAAAAAAAAAAATCTAGGTATAAAAATGTGCCATGGGTGCACCACGGATCGGGCAAGTCATTTCCTTCTGAGGTGGCGACTGAATGCATCTTCACAGACGAAGTCATATTTAAACTAGGCTTTGAAGGAAGCATGGAAATGCACCAGGAAGAGAGGGAAATGGAATGTGGGCATGGCGATGTGTGACAGCACGTCATGTTTCGAAAACAAATGAGTATAATTTATGTATTCATGAGATATTTGTGGAAAGCATAGCAGAAAGAGACCTTGGCCTAGGATTATGAAAGACCTTTGTAAAATGTAAGAAATATTTTCTACAGGGAATGGCATTGAAAGCTTTTACATATATGTGTGATATGAGCAGTTTATGTTCCATAAAGATAATTCTGGGACAATGTAAAGAACCAAGTAGAGAGAGAAGACCGATCAGGGTGCTGTCTCAATGGCCCAGGTAAAGGCTTATAAGGGCTGGAACACTCACACTTGCAGTTGAGGTATGGAGTATGCAGTTAAGGTGGGTATCGGGTCAATTGTATTTTACAGGTACAGCTGATGGGTTTTAGTGACCAGATGGTCAAGATCAGGGGAGGTAGAGAAGGGCGTGTTAAAGATGACACCTTCGATTCTACTTAATGGTAATTACTAACAAGGGGAATTAAAAGAGGAAGAGAGATGGGATCGGAAACAAGTTTGAGGTATTTTAATTAGAAGGTGGAAATAGCAGGTTTTTATATTATACTCTCTTACTACAGACTCTGCTTCATAAACACTCATCAGCAGCCTTGGTCCAGGGAAGAATAAAAGTTACTCATATTGAAACAAATATGGAAAATATAAATTCAATTGGCATAGAGGGGTTATAGGATTGAGGATTTCATCAAATTGTATTTTTACCTAGTATTCTCTCTCCCTCTCATTTCCTTCTATATACATATATGATTATAATTTTCAACAGAAAATTGATTAAAACTTTAATTGTTAAAAAATCTAACCAGATGATAGATTAAAAAAAAAATTTGTTGTTGAGAATACAGATGCCAGATTTTTTAAAGTGAACTTCCCTTCTTAAAACTAGAGTCCTTTCACTTACGGACTCTTATTTCAGTCCTTAATATTTGCCCTGGCATGTCTTCTTCTCTAAGGAGTCTGCACCAAACTGTACTTCTCAGTAGAGAATTTTTAAGGCAGGTGCTAAGGAATTCTAGTTAAAGAAGCATGCACAAAGAAAACAATAATTGGTTTTGTTTATTAAGATGATCAAATGGCCTTAATTTTAGCTACTTGAGTGGGAAAAAGGACCTACACACATTTTCATGTCTAGATGATATTTTATCTTCAGGGTATTATTCTGACATATGATAAAAAGACATAAAAAAATCAGTATCATTTGAAATTCTGCAAATCGGAAGTTTTCGTAATCCACTTATATTTGTACCATGGAGAATTTAATATATTCTCAAATGTAATTACTTCGGGGTGATCCAAAGTCAAAACAGTTTCCAGTGATTTGGAGAGAGAACCTGTGTCTACTTTGGTGCAGGTCTTGTGCGAGGCATTTTAATGGATAAAAAGACAAAAACCTACAACTTTTCCTTTTGAGGGTGTTACAAAAATGTTTCATCTAAGATAATAATTTAATAATCACATTTTTGAAATCTCAGATTTTAATCCCCTCCCCTCGCTTTTTTTTTTTTTTTAATGAGGATAATAGTGCCTGATGGGTAAAGTTGTTTAAGAAAAATAAAACCCGTGACCCTTGTAACTTACATAATAGTGGAAGTACAATCTGAATCCATGAAGGCCTGCCTTTGAAGACCAATTTCATTCACTACACTGTACTGGAAAAATAGATACCACCTTACTGAAATTCACATTTACTTTGATAGGAGAAAACTAGCCTGTTTCGCCAGAGTATGGCTGATCAATACAAATGAAATTACAGTGGAAAGATTCTTTAATAGTCCTGACATCGTACAAGCAGGGATGTTGTAAATTGGAAGAGAATGCAATATATAAGTGTTTTTTGTCCCAGATGCAGAAAAAGAAAAATACTTAAAGTCACAATAGATTTGCTATTGGATAAAGTCTCTGTGTCTCAGTCCTGGAGCAATTAAATTGAGGGACATAATTCAACCTTGAGTTCTTTTGGCCTAATTTCATGTTCTTCATGAAATCAGTTAATTCTTTTCCTTCAATCTCCAAACTCCTCCATATGTTAGAAATGTAGCAAGATTGCATTTGGTATGAGATTGAGAAAGCCCATGATGATGTTACTTTTTTTTTTTCCTGCAATCATTGCCTACTCAGTAAGCGACAAAAGATTAGAATAAGTTGTACAGTAGAAACCCTTCAAGCGTAAGAGCCATTGCCCAAAACAGACCCCCAAGGCATCATGTAGCAGCCAAGAAATCAATCAGTACAATGCAACCTTAGTTCCCATCTCTCTTCTCTATTGTTTCAAATGGGTTAGTCAAGCTTTACGGTAATTGTCAACAAAGGCAGTTGAACAATTGAATATAATTGTCATGGACTTTGTACCCGACCATCACGCAAAAACTATCTTCAGCAGAATTTATAATAGTACTAATGCCAGGTATATGATGCATATATTTGTTGATTTTTTCTCAAACTTTGTCCTCCAGGCATATAAAAATGAGAATAAACTTAACATCCCTGAAAGACATCTTCATAATAAATTACTGCTTGGAAATTGTGGTTTCTGAGTATAATTGCCTTGTTCCCCTCTATAAATCTATAATATCTTGCCATATGAGAGGAAAAAATAGGAGAGATGACTAGAGACTCAAGTAGTGCTTGGATCCAGTAAAAGAGGTAATATGTTATTTTGGTACCTACTTAAAAAAAAAAATTAGCTGATAATAATCCTTCGAGGACTGATTAAGGTAATTCAATACAGCCTCCATTAATAGGAAAGCTTTGAAATGGTGCATAAAAATGGAGGCCTACAGCACTGTTTCAAATGTGTGTGGCTCTCCACGGTCCTGGCAATAATCTAATCTCCCGCATCAGGCTTCTGAAAGGGCTTGCAACACCTCTTCTGAGTCTCCCATTCCAAGGCTTTGATTCATAATTTTTACTGTTCCATGTAACATTCCACTTCACCCAAATTTTAAAATGTCAAATCTGTTCTGATTTTACTTCATCAGCCGTGACAGACTCAGTTTGACCTGGTTCCAAGACCTGGTTTGAACCCACAAGCTGCTTCGTGGGAGAAAGATGTAGCCATCTGCGTCCGTAAAGATTACAACCTTGAAAACCCTATGGGGCAGTTCTGCTCTCTCCTAGAGGGTCATCATGAGTTGGAATCGACTCGACAGCACACAGCAACAATAGAGATGGACAGACGCACAATTGACAATTACTAGGAACCCAGGGAATCTAGCACATCAAATAAACATGCTGGGAAAGAAGGTTCAATAAAGAAAAAGGAAGAAAATGAAAAAGAAAGGCAATTATTAACTCTTTAAAAAAGTTATAAAATTGCAATCGTATTACACTAGATACCTTGAATCTCAACAGTGTTTACATAGCTATATTATTGTAAATCTAAATATTGATTCAACTAAAAAGTCATCATGCACCTACTTTGGGAGACTGGTAGGAAATAGAAAGTATCTGGGAGAATGGATTCCTCATTTTCCACAGAAGGAAGTCAATAGATAGTGAATAAAGCTAGAAAGTCAAGAAAGGCCTGGTGGAAACTATCTAGAAATTAAGATATGAATTGCTAAAAAATCAGGTAATAATTCCTAAAATGGTTACTTTCAGGGTGGGGATGAGAAGTACAACATATTGCTCCTTTTCTTTATAAGCCTTGTAAATAATTTGATTTAAAATATGTAAATGCTTACCTTGATCAAAATAAATTAAAACAAAGAAAAACATTGATTAAGGCACTCTATTATCTATGCCTTAATCAAAAAAAATCATTTTTTGATTAAGGCATAGATAATAGAAATAGCATATCTTTTAAGATTATAGTGGTACTTTCTTGAAGATCTAAAGATAAAAACTGTTAACAAGGTATGCCTCTAGAGAAAGGCACTGGAGAAGGGGGTAGAAAAAAATTGTATTTTACAATTTCCTCTACTATTGTATTGTTTTACACCATGGACATGCACTACTTCTGTAATAAAGATGATGGATTTTTTGTTTGTTTTTTAAATGTACATGCTAGGGCTTGGTACATAATAGACACAATAATAATAAATCAAAAATGGTTGAATGAATAAATCCAAGGCTACTTTGGTACTGATTTGGCAGAGAATAATCAAAGGAAAAAGGTCCTCAACCGTGGTGATAAAACCTGTGTCCCTCCTAGAAAACATTTTGACTCCACTAGCTGCATTCTTAGATAATAACCACAGTTCCAGTAGGCAGAAGGCTGGATTGAAGTCAGATAATCCATATATTGTATATTTGTGGTGCAATCTTGGGCTAAAACTGCTATTTATGTTTCAATTTCTTAACTGCTGTGATATCTTAGGTTGTTGTCAGAAGCCTAAATGAAACATAAGTGAAAGCTTTTTTAAAAAAAATAGAAATAATATTATTAAAACTGACCTGGAGTTGTCAGAAGACTGTCGGTTGTCGGAAGGCTGCTTGTTGTTAGCTTGTCTGTAAAAATAAATGACATTAAAATAATTATTACGTATTTTAGACTGATTATTAGGAATTCAGTACATATTCCTTGTGTTTACTATTTAACCTGAGATTTTTTTTTTTTTTAAGTTTTGTGAATTTTAGTGCCTGGTGGCATAGTGGTTAAGAGCTTGTCTGCTAACCAAAAGCCAGCAGTTCAAATTCACCAGCGGCTCCTTGGAAACGCTATGGGGCAGTTCTACTCTGTTCTATAGAGTTGCTATGAGTCCGAATCCACTAGAAGGCACTTAACAACATTATCTTTGAAACCCCTGGTGGTGTAGTGGTTAAGTGCTAAGGCTGCTAACCAAGAGGTCAGTAGATAGAATGCACCAGGAGCTCCTTGGAAACTCTATGGGGCAGTTCTACCCTGTCCTATAGGGTTGCTATGAGTAGGAATCGACTCAATGGGGTTGGGGGATATTTTCAGAACCTTTCTGATGTTTGATATTTTATAAACTTTTTTTCCCTGAAATTTTTTCTCTTTATTTCAAATACGATTTCTTCTTATTTCACTTTTCTCATGTAAATGTGTTGCCTCAGGCAGTTCCTAAAGTCAAGGATGATCCTGCTTTTCCCCTAGTATATAGCTAGAATTTTAATTTCATAGCTTAATGATTCAAAGAAAGCAAAGAATGTTCACAGATACCTGTGATATTGATGCTGTTCAAATCAATATGGAAAGTGACCAGTTGGCTGGATTTATTTGCTTCAATGCCTTGAATCAGTTCTTCTTTAACATTTTCATTTGACACCCATTGGGCAAAGAAAAGGTCAAATGTGACTGTAATGCTGTCATTTCTACAAAGGAAAAAATGATATAAGAGGAAAAAGTCAGACTTCTTCAAGTAATTTTTGCTCAATTCCTGTCAGATGTCTTTTAAATTCTCCACAGTTATACCTTGTTAATCCTCATTATCCCTGTATAAGGTAGATGACATCAAATATTATCTCTCTTTCACAGGCGGGAGAAAAAGGAGTTGAAAGACTAAATAAATGCTTTGCCAAGAACACAAAGACCTAGCATTGGAATCTGAGATTCCTGAGTTCCACAATAGGGCACAAATCACCAAGCCAGGCCTTTTGCAGAGTGACATGTGTCAAATTAAACAAAATCACAGGGTATCGTGTCATTTATTCTGAATTTACTGTTTTAAGGAAAGGTGGATGTGGATTTATAATTTTTCATTGATGACTTATAAATATGAGAGAAATCTAGTTTTCCTGGTTTCAGAGATAACTTTTCTTATAGCAACTAAGCCGTATCTACCTTTTCCTTCCCATGCTGACTGAGTGACTGGGATGCTGATTGATAGAAAATATTAAAATATGCCCTGATTTCAAAGGCATATAAAGAAGACAATCTTACCTGGGATTATTGGTGACTTGAGGGAAATTCAGGCTCAGGGTCAAGGACTGGGATTGTTTTGCTTACATAATTTCCACCCAAACCGTAAGTACTCAATCACATGCCCTTAGCCATCTTCTTTTTTATTTCATCCCTTGACCCTTACATATTATTAATTTTTTATTCTTGGTGATTTGTTTTCAGCTTAAAGAAACAAAAATGAATACTTTTTTTTGCCCAGCAACTAGCTGTGAGAGGTTTTTGCTCTCCTGTCTACATTTCTATTTGCCTCATGCTAACATTTTAGGGGAGCCCTGGTGGCACAGTGGTTAAGCCTTGGGTTGCTTAACAAAAGTTCAGCAGTTAGAATCCACCAGCTACTCCTTGAAAACCCTAGGGGGCAGTTCTACTCTGTCCTATAGAGTTGCTATAAGTAGAAATTGACAACGAGCACTTCAGAGACAAGCTACAACTCTGATCTTCATTTCAGATTCCTCGGTAACCAGTAGTACTCAGGATAAACTTAGTTCCTCAAAAGACAGATCAGGAAGAACCAAGTTTTACACGGTATGTTTGCTGGCTTGGAAATTTAGGCAGTTACACTAACATTCTTGTGCTTCCTACAAGGTAATGAACTTCTTAAAAGACTTAACGTACTCCAAAAGAGTTATTTATCTATCTGTCCATTTATCTACCATGATAGAACCTAGAACCTAGAATAGATATTATTTTTACCCTTTGTGACCGTATACAGGATGAGAATACTCTGAAAGACCACAGTAGATGAGCATCTCCACTCAGCAGGATATTCCTTTTTTAAAAAATATACAGGTAATACGGCAGTTGCCAACCCAACATTTTTCATGTATACAATTCAGTGAGACCAATTACATCAGTCATGTTGTGCAACTCTCACCAATATCTGTTGCCAAATTTCCCATCTCTATAAACATAGAATATCCCTTTTTAATGTCTGTGCCACTATTCAGTTCACAGGCTAGCACAATTTGGGTGCTTTTTCACTGTTGAAATGAATAGGATACTCTAATCATTTAAAACTTGACCTCTATTAAATAAGCTATTAAATATATTAGGAGGAGTCCCTGGGTGGTGGAAATGGTTAATGTGCTGGGCTGCTTACCAAAAGGTTAGTGGTTCAAGTCTACCCAGAGGTACCTGAGAAGAAAGCCCTGGTGATCTGCTTCTGAAAAATCAGTGATGGAAAGCCGTGTGGAGCACAGTTCTAGTCTGACACGCATGGAGGAACCACGCGTTGGAGTCGACGCAACGTCAACTGGTCTTAGAAGATGTAACTTTCCAAACATTTGCTTGAATCCTAGTAACCAAATCTTGTAAGCCAGAAGCTCCTTAGTAACTACTGAGTGCAGGATTTTTCAAGTTTTCCATGCATGGAATCACTTGATGTCCTTAATGAGGATAAATTTTGTCTCAGACAATGGTTTTACCTACCCTTCCATGCCTGCCAATTTTTCTTCGCTGGACAAACTCTCATTTTGTTTTAGGGTAACTTTCCATATTCTCAGGAAATATGACCATTTCTCCAACTATTCCTCATACCAATGTCAGTTTTATTCATGGGCGTTTGACTGGATCCTAGTCTATGGGGTCTGAGGGGAAGACTAATGGGAAGCTTTTGGAAAACTTTTCCATATCTAATTAAAAAAAAAAAAAAGCTTATGGTGGACTCTGATCTTCTTTATTGGACATTATTATGTCCACATGTGATTTCTGAAACTGTTACATCTATTCTGGGACCAGGAGATGAGGCATGGCCAAGCTAAAGACAGTGAAGTGCAAGAAGAAAAGCATCTGAATCCCTGATTATGTCATTCTACCACTGAATTAACCTCCACTGGAAACTCCAGGGAAACTCTGGTGGTGTAGTGGTTAAGAGCTACAGCTGCTAACCGAAAGGTCAGCAATTTGAATCCACCAGGCGCTCCTTGGAAACTCTGCAGGACAGTTCTACTCTGTCCTATAGGGTTGCTGTGAGTTGGAATTGACTCAACAGCAATGGGTTTTGGTTTCTGGTGGGAGCCTCCAGGTTTCTTATGTCAGATAACAAACACTTACCTCTTAAGGCAATTTTATTGTGTATTCTGCTAAGTGAAACTTAAAAGAATCTTAACTGGAAAACAATGCTCAAGCCTTATCCTGTTTTTACTTAAACAGAAGCTCTACGAAAAGGAGATTGCTCTATTTTTGCACTGATATTGTCCAGCATTTTCATTTTAGAAATAAGGAGATTCAGTAACTTAGACCAAGGTTATATAGCTTATTAGTGTCAAATACTGGAATGGAGCCAGGGTTTCTGTCTCCAAAAACCAAAAAAAAAAAAAAAACCATTGCTGTCAAGTCAATTCCAACTCATAGCAAACCTATAGGGCAGAGTGGAACTGTCCCATAGAGTTTCCAAGGAGCACCTGGTGGATTCGAATTGCCAACCTTTTGGTTAGCAGCTATAGCTCTTAACCACTATGCCACCAGGGTTTCCATATTTCTGTCTCCCAGATACATTTAAATATAATTTCCATCCCCCCCACCCCCAACACCACTACACTTAGCACAATTATGACCTGCTTATTAACTGGGAACAGGATTTACCTTAGATGCAAACCCAGGTCTTTATTATTTTGCATAGTTATTAGAAATTTATATCCAGATAAACCAAATCAAGCCTGTTGCCCTGAGTTGATTCCAACTCATGGTGATAATTCAAATAGATGGGGAAAATAACTAGATGAATTTTTGACAGGGAAGATGAGACCTTTTTTCCCTCCATAATTCCAAGGGATGGTTTCTTTCTTTTTTATTTCCTTTCCTTTTTTTTCTTACATTCCCTCTCCCTAGGGTCGCTGTAAGGCGGAATCCACTCTGTACACAACAACAATAAACTACACTCAGAAGACCTGGAGGCCAGTGGTTAAGAGCTGGGCTGTTTAAGCAAAAGTCAGAGGTTTGAATCTTCCCTCCCCCCAGCTGCTCCACAGAAAAAAAGATGTGGCAGTTTGCTTCCATAAGGATTTACAGCCTTGGAAGCCCTATGGGGCAGGTGTACTCTGTCCCGTAAGGTCGCACTATGAGTCCAAGTCAACTGGATGGCAACGGTTGTAACCACCCTTACTCAAAAATTTCAATAATTAACTGAACAAGGTTAAAAAAAAAAAAATTTTTTTTTTTTTTTTTTTTTTTTATGGTTAAAGTAAGCTGACAGTGAACAATTTCCACGCATTACCTTCAATCCCATATTTTCACCTTATCCTTGGTTACAGGCTAGACAGCTTTAATTCTGATTAAATCAGTGTTTCCTCTTTATATAATTTCCACATTTCATTTGAGAAAATACTTGGCTTTTATTTTACTTGAGTTAGGGAGCAGAAGAGATGAGTCCTTGTGGTTGAGAAAGTGCAAATCTGGAATGTTTCACTGAGTTGAAAGTCACTGGATTAGTACATCCTCAGGCATAAGGCCCCTTGGTAGGAAAGAGATGTTCTCTTAGTGGTGAATTATACATTGCATTGAATAATTTACACTTGGCAAGGACAGAAGTCACCTATTCTATATCCACATACGGTTGTATTCTTTAAAAATTATTTTCTTGTGATGACAGAGATATATAATAGAAATCAGGAAAACCACTATAAACATTTGTGTTTCACCTAATGAGAAAGCTGAAGCTGTCATTTCAGTACTTTAGTCATGATCTTTATTGCTACTGTGAGACTGATTTTAAATTATTAAACTAAAGGAGAATTCTTCCTTTAGAAAAAAAAAAACTAACAATGGCCATTTTCATTTTAAAGTACTTGTTCCCGTCGAATATGAGTCTGTTTTTTTTTTTTTTAAAGCAGAGAAATCCTATCATTGTAGAGAGAGCTTGTGTGCAATAAATCAAAACGTTTCTTATCTCTTATTTTTCTTAATGATATTGATAACCTTTAGGATTGCTGAATGAACAAGCTTTTCTTTTCCCAACTCTGTGACTTATCTGGGCTCAAAGGGCAACATAAACTGTATAATGTCCCAAAGGGTGAACAGTTCTTTCTTAAAACAATCAACTGCTAAATGCTCTGTGAGTCAAAGCACTTTCCATGAAACCAAATAACAAAAACTGTTCCCACAGGAGAGCGAATCATTTGTTTGTCCTGCAGAGTGGCTCAAACAAGGTAACAGGCACACAAGCATGAGTGCGCATGCACACACACACACACACACACACACACAATTGAGCAGGGGGCTGGAAGTTGACATTGAATAATGTTTATGAAAGTTAAGAGGAAATAGGTTAATGACTAAGGTTGGGTTTTCAGCGCTCTAGTTTGACCATATATGCAAGCGTGCGGCGTGAGTTTAATTAAAATCAATAGTGAAAAAGAAAAGAGTATTATAAAGGATTTTTAGCTGCATTTTTCACAGCTGGTGTGGCTCTTGTCAGAAGAGAATGAAGTTATTTCGATTTCCCTGATTTTATCAATTGGATTTTGAAATTAGTATTTACAAAGCTAATTATGGCTCTGCCACTTTTTCCTATCAGTAGAGTATGTCTTTTGATATGTGATTATTTAAAGTCAACTTAAATGTTTCCTTGTTACTTTCTTTACCAGCTTCTGAATTCCTTTTCCTATCCTACTCTTCCGAACCTCCAGAAGTACCAATTCATCTTATAGACATCTTCATGAAATTCTTTTGCAGTGTATTCTTTTCAAAAACTCACTTCTGGTTTTAAAATATTCTGTTACCATCAGAAGTATATTATTGGAGGATCATTATAAAATATTTATCAAGGTTTAGGCACCATACTGGACTCCTAGGTAACTCTAAAGGGAGGAAAGAAAAATAATGTCTCAGCTCAAATAATTTATAGTTTCAGATATAGTGATTTTACCATTCAGAGGCATAAAGGATTACTTGGTAAATATAAAACAAAATGCTAGGGTTTTTATACCTGGCTTGTATTAAATAAATAAATAAATAAACTTTATGTTCACTAACTTTTCCCAATCTAGTAAAAATAAAGTTATTCAGCAGGTTTTAAACATGTGATCACAAACGGCCTTGATACCGAAACTATCCTGATAAGCCCTACAATGGATACTGTGCTTTGAATGAATTGCACTGGGTAGAGCCTGGTTAAAGAGAGGCAGGTACCTCGGTCATCTCTCCTTAAGGGAAGCAAGACCTTCCAGAAATACACATGACTGATGCTTTAATGCAGAACTTCACACTCAATCCTCTATAAAACTGGAAAAGAAAAATTGGTTCCACTCACTCCAAAGTAGACAGCTTAAGTAGAAAATAAAATGCTTGCATGCATGGTTTTGCCCTGCTGAATATTGAATATAAATTTTAAAAATAGCACTTTAAAAAAGATGAAAAAAAAGTTAGGCTTTCTTGTTAGTCCACATGTCTCTCTCTAGTCCTGATATTGAGTCAATGAAAGAAGCTATCAGGAGTAATAAGCCCTGGGAGATAAAAGTAGAAGCCTCTAGATCTAAAGACAGTAGATGGTGATACACAGGCTACTGGAATTAAGATATTAAGAATATGCAATCGGATAGAGTGATGAGCACAGCTAGACAGATAAAGAGATGAAAGAGAAAGAAACTAGAATTTTTAACACTTTTTTTTTAAGAAAAAGCTGAAGTTTTACACTTTTTTTTCATTGTGCCCACAACTGACAGAATTAGTTTTGCCCCATACAGAAATGATAAGGCCCCGAGCTTCCTTTTACCCACTAAACAATCCCCATTTGACCACATGCCATTATTTTTCTAAGCACAATCTCTTTGCCTTTGACATGACTTTCCTATGTCTATTTAGTCACTAAGATCTAAGAATTCTTTTACTAATGTCACAATTCTTGTGAAGACCATATACCAAGTCTCCTTGTCCCCAGACTCCCTGATTCAATTGTTCCTAAACTGAGATATTGTCAGGCTCAGTGTATTTCTCCAATGACCAACTGTCCTGTCTGCTCCCATCTGACACAGATTACATGCCAGACTCCTAACCTTATAATCAACAACCTCCTGACTTCTCAATGTCTTCTTAGTGAACCCTCTTCAGCTCTAGCCAGATTGTATGGTCAACATGTCATATGCTAATTCTTCCCTTTTCTTCTCTATTCAGGCTTCTCAGACTATGTTCAACATTTTTCACAAAACCTTCCATGACCCATCCTTCCAACCCCAGAAGCTTTTTAACGCATTAGCACTCCTGTGCTTCCAGAGAACTATTTTAGAACATTTTGACTGAAGGTATATTTTAACAGAAACTTAAGGTCATGGTCATAGTATATATCTTAGTCATCTAGTGCTGCCATAACAGAAATATCACAAGTGGATGGCTTTAACAAAGAAATTTATTTCCTTACAGTAAAGAGGGCTAAAAGTCCTAATTCAAGGCGTCAGCTCCAGGGGAAGGCTTTCTGTCTCTGTTGGCTCTGGAAGAAGGTCCTTGTCCTCAATCTTCCCCTGGTCAAGGAGCTTGTCAGACGCAGGGACCCTGGGTCCAAGGAATGCGCTCTGCTCATTGGGTTGCTTTCTTGGTGGTATGAGGTCCCCAACTCTCTGCTTGCTTCCCTTTCCTTTTACCTCTTCAGAGATAAAAGGTGGTGCAAGCCACACTCCAGGGAAAATTCTCTTACACTGGATCAGGGATGTGGCCTGAGTAAGGGTGTTACATTGCACCCTAATCCCCTTTAACCACAAGCAGAGATTATGATTTATAATACATAGGAAAATCACAAAATGGAGGACAACCACAAGTGGCCTAACCAAGTTGACACATATTTTGGGGGGATACAATTCAGTCCATTAGAGTATATTTACTTCTGTATCTATAGAAGGAGAGTTGAAGTAAAATGTGCTAACACCAACATAACACGCAAAAAACAAAAACAAAAAATCCACTGCTGTCAAGTCGATTCTCATAGCAACCCCATAGGGTTTCCAAGGCTATAAATCTCTACAGAAGCAGACTGCTACACCTTTCTCCCATAGAGCCGCTGTGGTTTCAAACTGCCAACCTGTTGGTTCCCAGTCAATCACTTTAACCACTGTGCCAGCAGGGCTCCTTAACATAACATTCAATACATCAATAACTGGTGTTAAATAAATGGTCTATTCATTTTCTAGACCTTTATAGAGCATGTACTCTGAGCCAGGCATCTACTAAGCTCTCAAAACACAGATATCAAAGATAATACTCTCTGTCCTAAGGGAGCTCACAGTTAAAGAGAGGAGGCAGGCAAATAAACAATGACATCATTGGCAGAAAAAGAATTGCAGGCAACAACAAAGTATACAAAGAGAGAAAGATTGTGCATTTGAGGGCATACTGGTAACGTGGTAGTGCTGGGGCAGAGATCCGACAAGAAATGAGGAGGTGGAATGGAAGGTCAGAAGACAGGATAGGTTGACCAGAGTGCAGGCTTGAGACAAATCCTCAGGAAACACTGACATTTAGGACAGTAACATTAGGAATCGTCTTCAGGTATTTGAAAGACTGAGATCAAAAGATGAGGACACACAGTCTGTAATAACTACTAGTACAACTACAACAAGAATCAGTGGATGAGGGCAAAAGAAATGAAGAATTCGTTGAGAATAAGGAAATATTTTCTAGCAACTATGGTTATAAAGCAGTAAAAAAAAAACACCATGATAACAGTTTATTCAGTATGCATTTGGCAGGATGACCATGTTGTTCTTAGGCGCCTTCAAGTTAGAGTCAGTTCCAACTCATGGCGACTAGATATACACATGGCTTCCTTATTTTCATCAGATATCCTTTTATGAAATATACATCTTAAAACAGTGCAGGTATTTTTGTTCTATTGGACTGGAATGAACTTCTGTTGAGGCTATGAGCATTCCAACCCAAAGCAATCAGGCAAAGATTGGCCAACATCATTTATTGAAGTGTCTTTCATCTACGTCGTTTCAAGATTTTAAATCTGTCCCTTTCTTATAATCCTCTTACACAAATTGCATCTGCAACCTGCCATGTGCTGCCTGGTCACATTAGTCAACACTTCTTGGCTTTTTGTCCTATATACCTAATACTTCAATTTTCTCATAGTAAGGATTTTAGACTTTCACCTTCACAAGTTCATCATAATCTAGCTTATTATTAATGACTGTTGTATGTTGATCATTTTACCCTAAGATACTGTGTTTAGGCAACTTAAAACCTAATAACCTGTCAAAAATAATGTTAAATACATGAACAGTCTTAATACAAGAGCAAATGCCTTAATGATGTGGTTGAGTTAGCACCTTAGATGAGATTTTCTCTCTAATGTTTATATTCTCAGAACCTAGTTAATTACCTGGATCCAAGTAAGTCCAATATATTCCTATTGAATAAGTAAGTGAAAGAATAAACTGATGACTAAATGAGCACTAATTTAATGAGAGGACAAATATATTTGCTTCAGGGTTCCACAGCCATTTTAATATATGTTTTGCCTGTTTTAGAAAGCATCTGTCATTACTCTCATCTTTGTGAGAGTTCTCCCTACTTGTACTAAGTGCAGAATATTTTATTTTGGCCTTAGATTTTTTTTTATTCTACTATAAGACGGTTTTAACTTTGCATTCCATGTTTTCTTTTTGAAGCATGCTATATTTTTTTTGAATTTTCAGAATATTTATCCTAAACCGAAGACTGTTTCTTGGAAGATGAAAGAAATACTGCTTTCTGGAGCTTACAGAAACTACAAGGTAACTTAGTTTCCATCATCTCATTTGAAGAGCTGATTTTCAAAAGCCTCAGATGAAGCAAACATGACAACAATATGTCATTTTCATGAGGAAGAAAAAGAAAAATGTAAGTAATGATCACAATTTTTTTTAAAGAAAATAGGGATTTAAGTCTTTATCTAAGGTGTTCTCATAACTGCAAACACACACACATGCACAAATACACACACATACCCCTACACATACTTCCTACATTTTTGATGTGTCTGTAAACCACGTCAACTATACAAAGACCCTGTAGATGGTCTACTTCATCTTCCAAATTTGCTTCTAGCATTTGCTAAAACAACAATGAACTAAGAAAAAAACAATCAATTCATGACCAAGTTGAATAGTTGGAATTTTAATGCTGGAAAAACCCTTCACATACATCTGAATGGACCAGCACAACTTCAAAACCAGTAATGGATTCTTACAAGGTTATTTCTGAATTCGTTTAACTCATCCCAGTCCTACTTATTGAGTATTTTCTATATGCTAGCCTCCATGGCTAGCATTGAAGATACAAAGGATGATACATGCATAATCATTGAAAAAGAGACATTTTATGAAAAAGGAGATTATAAAATAAGTTGTTTTTCACTCTAGTTTGAGCATAGATTCTCCCATAAGTTTTCCCTTAAAGTGCTTAATTCTATACAAGGCTGAGGGTGGAGAGCAAAGAAAATTAATGATAAAAGAATGGGAGTGTATATGAAATGGTCTTAGTTTAGGATCAACACAAGAAAATATGCAGAAGGGAAATAGTATTCATTCGGAAACATACCAAACATTAATCAGTTTCTGAATATGTGTCTTTTTAGGCTTAACTCTCATTACTCCTCTCTCTGTCTTAAGTAAGTTTTTATATAAAAATTAGTATTAGAAAGAGCATAGTCTTTTTAGAAGGACAGACATTGGTCTTAGCAGCATGACTTTGGAAGTTACTTAACTTTTCTGAACCATGAGTTGATAATCTAAAACCCATAAATCTCTAGTGGGGATTAGATAAGGTAATCTATGACAGTGCCTGGTACGTACAAGAACAAATGGGAAGTACTTGGTGATATTCTGGTTACTTTTGAGATTTCACTTTGTTAATGGTACTAAACTAATTTGCATGCCACGTACACATTTAGCTCATATATGCTTTCCATTTCCTTCTCACAACAGTGCTAAGAAAGCTTAACTTTTCAAAAAAGAGAGCAAAATATACCAGATACGCAAATTGTTTGGACATTCCTAACAGAATTCATAAACTGTAAACGTCCATGCAAAATGTAGACAAGAAAATTGTAATAATTTCTACTAGACTATAAGCTATGTGAGAGCAAAGACCAAATATATAATATTAGGCTCTGAGATATAGTAAATAATAAATCAATAAAGATAAAATTAATGAATATTCAAATTTTATAGCTAATAACTTTATAGCGTCATGCAAACATGTAAACCTGTTGCCATTGAGTCGATTTTGGCTCATAGCTACCCTATAGGACAGAGTAGAACTGCCCCATGGGGTTTTCAAGGAGCAGCTGGTGCATTCAAACTGCTGACCTTTTGGTTAGGAGTGAGCTCTTCAGCTCTGCACTGCCAGGGCTCCAGGAAAACATATAGGGAAGCCGTTACTTTCTGTTCTGACACATCTTTTGTTCTATTGGAAGCCATGGGTGTGGAACTTTCTCATTTTTCATCCTCCATTGACTGTGATTAACCAGCTAAACTAGTTGCCATCGAGCTGACTTCTGGCGAATACATGCGTGTCAGAGTAGAACTATGTTCCACAGAATTTTCAATGGCTGGTTTTTTGGAAGTAGATTGTCAGGCATTTCTTCAAAGGCACCTCTGGGTGGGCTTGAACCTCTAATCTTTCAGTTAGCTTAATATGCTAACCATTTGCATCACCAGGGACTACTTTCAATTTGCAGGGCAGCTATAGCCTAAACCCTATACTTATTTACCTCCCATGGTAAATTAATATGGGAAGATGGACATTTGTCATTATGGAATGAATAAATAAATAAAGCTATCACTTTAGCTTACTTAGTTCTTTAACCACTACAAGTGAGGGTCTCCCATGTTCATCTTGGCTTTCACTGTTTGGTCTCTCTCATGTCCCAAGCTTGTCTCCATTTTATTTCTGTAGAAGAAGTTTCTTTCTCCATTAAATCTCAAGTCCACCCACCTAATTTAGGGTAAAAATCATACCCGACTTCTCTGTGACAAGTTGGCATACTCTTTGGGTTAGCCTACTATAAAATCTTGATATAGAAAGAAGAAAAACAAAACTGGGTTCCAATGCCTCTCCCAACATTTACTAGCTGTGTGACTTGGGGCAGGTTACTTAATATCTCCAAATCTCATTGTTGTATTTACAAACGGAAAAAAGTTATATCTTCCTCAGAGTCATTTTGTGAAAAATAAATTAGATACTGTATTTTACTTAAAATCATGGAATGTCTATTCTGACGTAAATGTTTAACCAGAGAGTTTCCTTCACTTAACTTGTGTCATGAAAGAAAGACGATACCTGTTGCCCTAGAGTCAATTCCAGCTCACAGCAACTCTGTAGAACAGAGTAGAATTGCCCCATAGGGTTTCTGAGGAGCAGCTGGTGGATTTGAACTGCTGACCTTTTGTTTAGCAGCCGAGCTCTTTACCTCTGCACCACCAGGGCTCCTAGCTTGTGTCACAGAATTTGCATTTTCCTTAAGCTTCCTGGGTATTGCCTCCTCATTTATGCGTTCTTATTCTGAATTATTTTAAAGGCTTTGCTCCCTTCTCTTTTGCATATACACCAGATCTCTATCAGTCTCTAGCTTTTTGAACATTTTTAAATGGAATGCTCTCTCATTGCCTTTTTACCTTAAACTTGATTTTATGGATTCATTTTTTTTTTTTTTTTTAACAGGGATTACAATTTTCTTTCCTTACTTTCCTGCTGATACAAACCTTTATTCCAAAGACTTTTGGCAGTTTTCAGTAAAAAAAAAAAAATAAGTTCCTGACTCAAGCATTCATAGTGGAATTATGTCATTATTCTATGAATCTAAGATTCATTCATTTATGGAACACCTATATTCTCCAGGCACAGTGCTAGTCCCTCTGGGCACAACAGTGAGTAAATGCCCACTGTCTTGGGATTTATAGCATAAATGAAGCTGAAGGAAGCAACATTATTTTACTACTGACAAACAAGCTTCTTGCACATGTTCATAATGACTCAAACCCTATATCCGCATCTCCATACATTCACCTTTAGCCATCTCTATGTGCCTCCCTTAGGAAAGAAAAACATGTTACATAAGGTCAACTACCCAGAGTTATTATTACTTGCCACTATTTGTGAAAGTATATATTGTACCACTTTTTAAATGATCACAAAAATGCTGAAAATTTTTAAATGTTTCCCTTTCTCCTATAGATAGTGATAACATTTTATAAATATTATCAAAACCATCATGCCTGTGGTTCCATTTTTAATCAGTAGAAATTTTTTGAGCTATACTTACTCAAATTGTAAAATTGTAGAGGTTTTGTATTCATTCTTCAGATTACTTGATTGAAAGATCTCATCTATCTAAGGGGGGAAAAGGTGAAAAATACAAAGATTAAGATTTAAACCTTTGTTCGCAAAAGAATGCAAAGTAGTTTTTAGGTTCTGCTAAGAAGTGGATCAGGGACAATTTGCTTCTCATTGGTGATGAGGCTTACACATTTAAGTGTCTGTCACATTATACTTATTTACAATTTTTTTTTTCACAGTGAGAAACCAGGATCTTACATATTTTTTGACAAGCAGTTAGTGAGCATATGTTTGAAATTTTAAAAGAGAGATAGTCCCCTACCATTTGCTGAAGGTCAAATGCAAGAACTTTGAAATCCACTGAGAGTTTGTCTTGCAAATTAGAATTATATGCAGCTCCGGATGTTATTTTAAATGTCCCTCTGGCTTCATGACTACTTTCAGATGTTGCATCTAGATGAATTAATAAGAAATAAAACACCAGACATTCGAACCATGAATAGAAAGAGAGAATATATACATTTCAGTTAAGACACAAGGAAGTTCTTATCTGATGTACTAACACTGTAGTCTGCAGTTCTGGCTTTGTCTTTGCAATCTTTATGTTTCAAAATCAACTGCTTTTTTAGCTGTCTGGTTAAAAAAGTAAAAAAAAAAAACAAAACTTTTTCTATCCTATTAATATCTTTTTTTTTTTCACTGAAGTCTAATCTGAACTCCAAGTCTCCCTTTTTTTTTTGTTTTTTAATCGAGATGCCTGTTGAAAGATACAGGGACAGATCAGCTTCCACCAATTACGGGAACTAATTCAGAGCGACATGGTGAGCAATGGACCATTAAAAGTTTTGTAGTTGCTTTCAGACACTTCTTGAACACCTAGCATCCAGGGACACTGCTGGTTTTCTACATGTGGGTTGCTGTGAGGATTTCACTGTGTGCAATACTTTGAAACATAGCTTTGAAGCTACTTTCTTTCATTCCAATAATTATAAAATTGCCTTGTATGACCTTTGGCCATCAGAGGACTGTCATTATTGGAGAAGTCATTGAAAACGGTGAAGAGAATATACTACCATAATAGAAAAAAATGTAATGTGTCTTGTGAAATGAATATAAACAGGTCTAATAAAATCTGTCATTAAGTTCTGCACAATGCCCTTATTAGAACATTTTCCCTGATATCTATTTACATTCAGAATGAATCATGTGAACTGAAGCTCACATAATGATGAAAACATAATTCTCATGATGACCAACTAAGGGAAGAAATTACTATTCTTTTTCCCAGTGGGGAAACTGAGACTTAGAATTACTAAAAAAATCTTCCAAGATAGTAAAGCTTGTAGGTGACAGATCTGCAATTTGGACACAGGGTTGTGTGATAACAAACTTCCTAGTCCAGAAGGAACATTAGAAGCAATATTTTGATAAATAAATGTGTCGCATTTAATTCAGAGAGTTTGCATAATTGATGTAATGCCATTATTCACACTATTTCATTTGTGTTCTAAATGTCTAAAATCACTTTTAGATTTGCATGTTTAAACATGAAAG
This sequence comes from Loxodonta africana, assembly GCF_030014295.1. Classification (NCBI taxonomy): domain Eukaryota; kingdom Metazoa; phylum Chordata; class Mammalia; order Proboscidea; family Elephantidae; genus Loxodonta; species Loxodonta africana. Next base: position 41,099,817 of record NC_087361.1, read on the forward strand.
ACAAGGAAAAATTGAGGGACTCTCACATGTTAGGAGACTAAGAAGACATGACAACTAAATGCTATGTAGGAGCCCAAACAGGTAAAGAGCATTAGTGGAAAATCTGGTGAAATTTGAATAAAATCTGTGGTTCAGTTAATAGTATTTTGCCAAAGGTAATTTTTGGTTGTTATAGTTGTACTGTGGCTGTTAAAGCTATTACTTTAGGGGAAGCTAGATAAAGGGTATATGAGAACTCCACACAGTTTTTGCTACTTTTCTCTCTATGTCTAAAATTATTCCCAGGTAAAAAAGTTAAAAAAAAAAAATTATGTCATATGTCCTCTGGTGTTTTATTACAGATTTAATTTAAATCCCTTTTCATATTCTGTTGTTTACTGTTAAATCATATAAATATTTATAAATACTTCTTTTTAAATTTTACCATGTGAAATAACTTTTTCTGTATCTTTATTGAGTGTCAAAGATTTTCATGGACTTACAAATATGTATACATTCCTAAGGTTATTCACAGCATTTAAGGCCAAAACAGCGAGTTTTCTAAAAGCCCAAGTGAATCTCTAATTTATTTAATTGTCCATGTAATCACAGAAAATATCCACAGGTGTTCTCTCTTTTTAAAATATATTCCTGGTATGTGGTTATATGGTCATAGTATTCAAATAAACTAGGACTTACACTAAAATTATTTTATAAAACAATAAATTGCATTTACTACATTCTAAGTTACACTTATGGATTTACCAGAAGAAAATAGCTAATTCAAAGGCTGAGAATTTTCTTGGTAAAACTAAATAAACTCATATGTAAGAAACCACCCTGTGAGTTTTAGAAAAACTCAGTGTGCCTGTGTATAATTCATGATTTAAAGAACATAAAAATTTTCTAAAAAACAAATAAATGAATGCTTAGTACTCAGATTAATGTTATGCTTCCATTTTAAAAAAGTTTAATGCTGTAACTAAATAGATGGTAGATAAGAGCAAAAGTTCTAGAGCTGGCCTGAGTAGTTTGGAATCTTACTTCTGCTGCCTGCTAAAATAAGCAAATTGCTTAAATTCCCTGTGTCTCATATTCCTCACCAGCAAAATGAGAATAACAGTAACTAACTTATAGGGTTCTTGTAGCAAGGCAATACATTTGAAAGTCTTTGATTAGCTGCTGGTGCGGACTAAAAAAAAAAAGCTAGAGCTAAATAATAGTTATCTCTTCTTCATTGTTTTTATTTATCCCAAGTTGTGACTCAGCTTGTAACCTTTAAAAGTGTCATTTACATCCAAATTTCTTTAAATTATTGCAGTTAAAATTGTTGGCCTAATAAAAGAAGAAAGTCATCATTATCTAGAAATAATCATTGAATTTTTCTCTATTTTCCCATATTTATTGACTTGTAATGTCAACAACCTTTTAAAATGTTTAGGACTTAAATTCTATCAGAATGAACCCAGGGTTATGAAATCGACTTTGATACATGCTAAAACTGACCAACTCATTTAACATTATTTTAAAAACTTACTCTCATTTGAATTCTGGATTAAAGTTCAAATTATATGCCAACTAATTTTGTTAATATTCAATAAAGTGAACTACAATGAAGCATCTGAGTGACACGTAACTATTTTGTTGCGAGAATACAGCAATGAATGAACTACACAGACAGGATAACTGAGATTAAATGCGCACATTCATATGAGAGTGCATCCAGTAGGCTGCTCCATGTGACTTACCTTGTTCGGATCCCTTGATTGTCAGCCAGGACACTGCAATTAATCCTGCACAGACCACTACTAACATGACAAAGAGAGCTGCAAACATGACTTCATAGGAGCTGAGAGAACTGCGTTTCAAAGACACAGGGCTTTTCGACCCCATTTTTCTTTTTTGAAGTATTGCTAATCAAAGAAGTATGTTTTTATAGATTAGAAAACATAGAAATGTGCAACAACGGGAGAGCAAAATTGCTCAGGTTCTTAAAGACGATTTGTCAAGCAACAATTACTACCCTCACACTAGACAGCAGGAGTCAGGTGTGCATGTCTTTCTAGAAACATTGTGTCTTTATACATTAAGAAGCTTTAAAGGGGCAGTTAATCTTTAAGACGATATAAATGAGTAAAGAGATGCTGAGGGTTGTAAATGTTAATCACCTGAACAGGCCATTTGTCAGTGTGAATGGAATTAAATGCATGATATAAACAAAAATGAGCCTTTATCATTTTGAGAACTATTAGAAAAGTATGAAATCCATGGTAAGCTAATTAGTCATTAGGCACGTGCGCTTGATATCTATTTGTAGAGACAGTTCATTACAGATAAGCCTTCTGCTCTGACTCAGGTCGTTATTAAAGCATTTCTCTTGTCCTGTGTAGGTACAGAATTATGAAAAATAACTTTTTTGCACAGATGTATGTAAAGACTAACACACATCTCTCTCTCTCTCTCTCTCTATGCAATTAAAACATTCTGAACTTTTATAAGCCTCGTATATCCCCTATGTGAAGTTATGCGATATAAGGCAGTGTTGATGTAACTGGAAGGCAAGTTCAATTAAACGAGGCATCGTATGGCCTCTTTATGGTCTTGCGAAGTTATCAGTGAATGAGAGTATGTGTCGTAAAAGGAAAAAAGTACTCGTTTCTATCTTAAGAAAAAATTCTGTGTGGTGAAAACATTGCTCCCTTAACCTGGACTTTATCTCCTTAAATACTTTGATTAATATAATAGGTTAAGATGACTACAATCATAAATGTAGACCTTTGCTTTACGGGAAAGTCAAGACCGTTAAATAATAACCAAAGTACAGTTTATTATTGGAAATTCCACACCTTGAATGACAATGAGTCCAGAATAAAACAAACAAATAAAACAAAACCTGAACTAAATCAATTTGTCTTTTGCTCTAGTAAGTAAAGCTGGCCAGAGGTAAGAAGGTCCCACTCAGGAGCCCCTAGTACACTGAATTTATAGCATATTATTACTGGTTAAAATGAGTAGTCAATTTAGTTTCTTCTTCTTTGCCCTTACAGAAAAAGAATTACATGTTGCAGTCTGAAATCCTTTCTAATAAAAAGTAGAATGTAAATAAAATAATGTATGACATGGAATATGTTTATATTTAATTGTTAATTCTAATTTTATTGTTAAATATTTTAAAATATAACTGAAGTAATGAGAGATACCACTGATAGAGTTGGGAGACCTCCATTTTATTTATATTCTAGGGGGTGACTGTAATACAGGCCAGACCCTCCAATAAAATTGGAGCCTGAAGAAGGTGCCCTTTGAAGGAGCCAAAAGGGTGGAGTCCCAGTCACTGTTTTCTTTGTTATAGGTGATGCTGAAGCAACCGCTTTTTAGACAATGAAGTAGAACTCTGTGTTACATTCCTTTTGACTTTACAGCAGGATAGGAGAGGATATCAAAGAGAGTTCATATGCTCTGTTCCCAGTACAGGGTAATAAAATGGTAAATTACAAACAAAAATTATACATTTAGGCTCAGAAACAAGAAAATCAGCAACCATACTATAAAGTCTCTTCAAATAATATTTCAAGTAATTATACCTACTATATTCACATAAATGAATAGAAAAATAGCTTTGTTTTTGAAAAGTAATAATTTATGAAGGATCAACTGAAAGAAATAAGCAAATGAATGTGAAAAAGAACAAGTAATAAATCTTGAAATAAAAGAAAGTCAGTGTAATGCATCACATTAATAGTACAAAGGAAAAGAACCACATGACCATCTCAACCAATGCAGAAAAGGCGTTTGACAAAATTCAACACCATTTTATGATTAAAAACATCCAACAATCTATCAAAATTCCAACAACCTTCTTTGCAGAAAAAAAAAAAAAGGCAAGAACAAACAATCCTCAAATTTACATGGAATTACAAAGAGCCCTGAATAGCCAATCCTGAAAGAGAAGAACAAATTAGGAAGAATCCCACTTCCCAATTTCTAAATATACTATATAACTATGCCAATCAAAACAGTATGATACTGGTATAATGATAATTTGTAGCCCAATGGAATATTAAAAAGAGTCCAGAAATAAACTCAGCCATTCATGGCCAACTAATTTTCAACAAGCACGCTAAATCCATTCAATGGGAAAAGAATATTCTTTTCAAAAAATGACACTGGGACAACTGAATCTCCACATGCAACAAAATGAAGGTGGATCAGTATTTTACATCACACACATAAGTCAGAATGGGTCAATGACCTAAATGTAAGAACTAAAACCATAAAACTCTTAGAAAAAAACATAGGGGTGTTGCTTCAGGAACTAGTTTTTTATAATGGATCCTTAGAAACGACACCAAAAGCACAAGCAACAAAAGGCAAAATATAAAATTGAGACTTCCTGGAAGATGGTGACATGGACTTAATCAAAATGAAAAACTTTTATGCATCAAAGGACTTTACCAATAAATGGATGAAAATATTTCGGAACATATGTATGATAAGGATTTAACATTCAGAACATATAAAAAACTCCTACAACTCAACCATAAAAAGATAAACAACCCAATCAAAAAGTGGGCAAAGAACTTGCATAGACATTTCACCAAAGACAATATACAAATGGCCATAAATTACATGAAAAGACTCTCAAGATCTTCAGTCATTAGGGAAATGCAAATCAAAACCACGACGAGGTATCACTTCACTTCACTAGAATGACTATTATCAGAAAATAATAGGTGTTACAGAGAAATTGGAACCCTTATTCTTTGTTGGTGGCACTGAAGAGTGTAAAATGGTTCAGCTGCTGTGGAAAACGGTTTGGCAGTTTCTCAACAAGTTAAACATAGAATTACCATGTAACCCAGTGATTCCATGTCCAGGTATATACCCCCAAAGACTTGAAAACTGGAACTCAAACAGATACTTGTCTGCTAATGTTCACTGCAGTATTATTCACAATAGTCAAAAGGTAAAAATAACCCAAGTGTCTATCAATGTGTGAATGGATAAACAACATGTGAGATACACAGACACACACACACACACACAACATGGGATATTATTCAGCCATAAAGAGAAGTGAAATTCTGATACACGCTGCAATATGGATGAAAGTTAAAAACATTATACAGAGTGAAATATGACAGACAAAAAGACTAATATTGTATGATTCCACTTACTGAAACATATAGAATAGGCAAATGCTTATGGACCAAAGTTTCTTAGCAGTTATCTAGCGTAGTGGGTGGCAGAAATGGGGAGTCATTACTTAAGGGTTAATGAGTTTCTGTTAAGGGTGATAAAAACATTTGGAAATGAATAATGGTGATGTTTGTACAACATGGTGGCTGTAATTAATGTTAATGAATTGTGCACATAAAAATGATTGCAATGGTGTTTTATTAATATATTTTATTACAATAAAAAGAGTCATTAAAATAAAACAGAATTTGCCCTATCAGGTAATTAAACTCATTACAAAATTGTAACAATGAAGAGAGTGTGATATTGGCCCTGTGATGGCAAAATACCTAAGCGAACATAATAAAACCAAAACGATTGCCATTGCATCAATTCCAAGAGGACAGAGTAGCACTGTCCAACGGGATTTCCAAGGAGCAGCTGGTAGATTCAAACTGCCAACATTTTAGCCAACAGCCAAAGCTCCCCGTAGCGCCTAACCACTACACCACCAGGGCCGTGTTAAGTAGAACAGAATAGAGAGCCTATAAAAAGATTAATTCACATATGTAAGCTTCATATATAAAAAAATAGTGTTACTAATCCTAGGTGAGGGGAGGATGGTTATTCAATAAATGGTACTTAGTCAATTGGATATTCATTTGGGAAAAAATAAAATTAGATCTTTATCTCACATCAGGAAAAAATAAATTCAGGTGTTTTAAACATACATGAAAAGTACAAAAAAATTAGAGGAAAATAAAGAAAAATCTTTTTCTGATGATACGATATTGAAGGAGTTTTTAAACTTAGATAAAAAAAAAAAAAGACAAATGAGGAAGGAAAATGCCGGTAAGTTTAGCCAGTAATAATACCGATTTTTTTAAAACCAAAAGTATTAAAAAGCAGTAAAAACCCAAGACATAGACTAGAAGTTTTTTTTCTTTGTAGTATATGTTTTAGTTTGGTTACAATAGAACAGAATCTCAGGCAAAAGTTAGTATAAGGTGCTAAAATTTATTTGGCAAACACTCCAAGGAAACCTCAGGAGAGGAGCTGGTAAGTGAAAAAAGTAAAAAATAATGGCGACAAAAAGTGTGTAATCAAAGCAGTTACCACTGTGGGCGCCTGGAATATGATCCTGCTGGGACTCGCGGGAGACTGGGAGAACACGCCTCAGCATTACCCCAATGAAGCGGCTTGGAAGCAGGAATACTGATTCAGCAATAAGTTGAGAGCAACTTCCAGGACTTTAACTCTCTGGTGCTTTCAGTTTGCCCTGTGTGTGGGTAAAGCACTCACTAGAAGGCAGCTTCAGTGTGCGGAGGTGGCTTGAGATCGGGTGTGAGGAGGACGCTTACCTCTGCTCCAGTTATAACTGTAAAAACGCTATCCAGATTGTAAAGAACTTCTACACATAAGAAACAAAAGATAAGCCTAGGCAATTAGCAACAACAACAAAATAGAATCGAATAGAATAAAATAAAAAATAAAAACACACGCTAATGTCTACAGATATAGGAAAAAATGCTCAAGTCTAGTAGTAATTCTGGAATAACAATTAAAATAAAAAAAATGAAATGGCACTGCCCTCAAACACACTAGCCAACATTAAAAGCCTGGCAATACTAAATTACAGAGTAACTGGGGTGCTCATTCACTGCTTGTGAGAGTCGAAATTCAAATAATTATTTGAAAAGATATTTGGTAAGATCTAGCAAAATTGAATATGCACAATTTGACCCCCAAATTCTCCTTCTAAGTTATACGCCCCAGAGAAACTCTAGCACATTCAAACAATGAAACAATGTTCATTATAATATTTTAATCACTAAAAATGTAGGAGAATCTTTAGGGTTCATCAATAGGAAAAATATATATAGTGTTTTTTATAATAAACTATTGTGCATGTGTGAAAGAATACCTCACCTTGAGATGTCTGTATCAGCCTGCAAATAATAAAACAAAATATTAAACAAAGATACAAGTTGTGGAAGGATATATGCAGTGTTTACACTATTTAAAGTGAAAAAGAAAAAGAAAATCATTTGTTTAATGATACAGTAGCTATATATGTGGGGATAATAAATAGAAAATTCAGTATGGTGGTTACTTCTAAGTAGGAAAGGAGTTGCATAGTATAGGGCAGAGTACCAGCAGGGCTTCAACTCTACTTATAGTGTGCCAGTCCTTTTAACATTTTTTCACAAAATGTTTTGACAGAGCTTGACAATAGGATGTGGGAGTTAATTATATTCTGTATTTTTCCATTTATTCTATATATTTTGCCAAAAAAAAAAGTGAAAGGGGAAACATGATTCAAGTCCCTGTGTCTATAGGAGAATAAAACACTTCTTTTAAACATATAGGTAACCTCCTGAATCATGTAAGCTAAAATATATATGAACTACAAACAAATGTTAAGTGTAATACATTTGGGATGGTCAATGAAGAGAGTATAGGGCTCTTGTTAGGTAAATGTCAAGGAGCCCTGGTGGAGCAATGATTAAGCACTTAATTGCTAACTAAAAGGTTGGTGGTTCCAACCAACCCAGTGGCTCTGCAGGAGAAACACCTGGCCTAAAGATGACAGCCTAGAAAACCGTATGCTGCAGTTCTACTCTGCTACATGGAGTCACTATGGGTTGAAAATTGACTGCACCTAACAACAGGTAAACAGCACTAAAAAAAAAAAAAAAAAAGTATTTATTTATTTTTAACAACAGATAAACTGCACTGTGTTAATTATCTAGTGCTTTTGTAACAGAAATACCACACAAACAAATAAACAAATTAACTAACAAATTAATTTTCTCACAGTTTTAGAGGCTAGAAATTTGAATTCAGGGCGCTATCTCTAGGGAGAGGCTCTCTCTGTGGACTCCGGAGGAAGGTCCTTGTCTCTTCTCAGCTTCTGCTCCTGGGCGATCTTCATGTGACTTGGCATGTCTCTTCTCCCATCTCTGCTTCTTTGGCTTGCTTATTTAATCTCTTTTATATTTCAAAAGGAATTGACTCAAGACACACACTACACTAATTCTCTCTCATTAACATAACAAAGAACATATTTCCAAGTGAGGTTGTAACCATAGGCATAGAGGTTAGGATTTACAACACATATTTTGGGGGCCACAATTCAACCTACAACATTTTATACTTTTGACCCCTCAAAATTCATGTCCTTGCCTCATACAAAACACATTCACCCCATCACGTCACCTCAGAAGCCTTAAATCAACTCCAAGTCCAAATTCCATCTTGAGGCAAAATTCATCTCCATTTGTGAACCTGTGAAATCTAGAATACAACTGATCTGCTTCCAAAGTACAATGATGGAACAGGCACAAGTTAGAAATTTCCATTACAAACGGCAGAAATTGGAGGAAAAGAAGGGATAACAGGCACCAAGCAAATCCAAAACCCAGCAGAACAATTTACATTAACACTCAATGGTTGAAAATGATCTTCTGTTCTCTGAGATCATCTAGGCAACGGCTCTACCCTCCAGTATCTGGGTGTTGGCTACGCCCTCTGGATTTTGGGATTTTGGGTGGCTTTCCCTCAGCCCTGGGCTTCAGCTCTGCCTTCCAGGACCTCTGGAATGGCAACTTTACTCCCTCAGCTTTAGGTGGCCCCATTCTCCTAGTCCATCTGAGTGGTGATCCTACCCACTCAGGCCTGGCAGGCTCCATTCTTTTGTCCCTTGGACATGTCAGCCCCACCCCCTCAGCTTTGGGTGGTGGTCCCATCCCCTTGGCACACCTTAATGGCAACTGATACTTCAGAATCAAGTTGGTGAAGATTTGACTCTTTGAATCCTAGGAGACTGTGGCCCTACATTTTGAGATTCAGGAGGCTGTGGCCCCACCCTTTGAAAGGCCCTGCTTCCTTGGATTCCTTCCACTAGTTCTTATGATCTCTGAGCTGCTCAAGGGATGATCCTTTTCTTTTCTTGGAGGACAACAGATACAGCTCCTTTGGCCTGTTTCCTGGCTGTAGAATTCTAAGAGGCAGACAGTGTTCTTTCATTCTTTCTCTGTTCCCTTCGGTGTAAGCTGATGAGCTTTCTGCTGTGGTAATTGGTTAGATTCATCAGTCACAGGTTTAATTTCTTCAACAAAAGACTGTGTAGCCACTTCCTTGGCGAACATTCTAGGACATGCATCCTTAGTTTGTACAACAGAATTTTACAAATCTTTTAGTTCTGTTTTCATTTTGCACGGTTCATTTTTAAGTCCCTCTTCTTCCCTGTCACATTTTACTATAAGCAGCAAGGAGAAGCCATATGGCCCCTTTAAGATTTTGCCTAGAAATCTCATCAGCCAGATATCCAAGTTCATCACTTGCAAGGTCCTCCCCTTCCTGTTCTCTCCTTCTCACCCCTCTTCCCCTTCCTTTAGGCCTTTCTTGCTCTTGCTCTTTTTTCTTTCTTTATTTGCATGGCCGCCATGCTGTTTCCTTTCTTCTGGTTTAACCTTGACTTATTGAGCCCTGTCCAGCTTCTTTCTCCTTGTTTTCACATAGTATGGGTGAATTCTCCTTGTATTTGTATGAGCTACAGTTTGAGGAATGCATACGATGTTTTTTTTAATTTCTGTGACCTGAGAGGTTGGGAGAAAGCATTCAGGGAGGAGCATAAACTCTTATGAGGCTTGTGGTGCTTCATACTCTCTCTTCCGAAATTTTGTTAAACATCCTGTATCAAGGACACTTTGTACCAATGTGGGGGGCGTATATTACTTATGAATGCATATGAGATGTCACTGTGCTGTGTAGTATCCCCTACAATTAATGAGTAAAAAATCATTAGTCCCTATGACTTTCCCTCATCTCTACTGAGATCCTATAGCAGCCACTGGTCACTAATGATTTCTAGTCCTGAGATGTTTTCCCTTTCTTTTTCTCAGGAGGCATACTCACCAACCCGATCTGTTTTTTGACAAATTTCAAAGTATTACTGAAGATTATCAGGACGTTTTGAATCCTATTTAGCAATATTGATAGAAGGGGAGGGTTTGTAGAAGAATGATAGAGAAAAGGGCCGTGTTGAGTCCCTTAATATTCTTACTATTGGGCAAAGTGTATGGCATGAGGAGGTATTCTTTTCTTTCTCTATTGCTAGTGAGTTCTTCTCAGTGTTTAAGAGCCCGTCTGCTAACCAAAAGTTTGGCAGCTCGAATCCAACAGCCACTCCCTGGAAAACCTACAGAGGAGTTCTACTCTGTCCTGTAGGGTAGCTATGAGTCAGAATTGACTCTACCGCGAACGGTTTGGTTTGGGGTTAGTGAGTTTTTTTACTAGTTGACAACAATTGTTTATTCCTTTAATTAGAATCTTGAGAAAGATGTTGTAAGCTTCAGCTTCACTTCAGAATCTATATCCAAAAGTTCATCCAACGTGATTTCTTACCTTAAGGACTGTATCAATTCAATGCAGCTACAACTATACCTAGAAATTAATTAACATGTCACACCAAAGATTCCAGGCTCTGATAATGTAAGAATACACATTATTTAGTTCACTTACCTACAATATTTTAGCTGAAAACTATTTTACAGAAAGAACTGAAACTGAACAGAGTAAATCTACTTTCAATTAATAATCATCTTTTGCTTCATTTTAAAATCCCATTTAACAGGTGCTGGGTCCCTCTACTCCTAGGATAAACGTCAAGGAAGCATTTTTAGGCGTTACATGCTGGCATATTCTGTTTAAAATTGTAAAATTCCACTCATTGAGTTACTAAAAATTTACTTCCTGTTCATGAAGGTGGCAGGATGTGGCGGAAAAAGCATTAGACGTGTAGACGGAAGACCCATATAAGTACCAACCTTTACTAATCTGGCTTTGAGCATTTCACTAAAGCTCTTTTTGAGCTTCTGTTTTCTCATCTGGAGATGAAAGTTATTGATCTTAAAATCACTCCCATTTCTAAAATTTCATGACTTTATGATTTTTATGGTCTCTTCCAAAGGGATGTATTTGATTTATGTCCCTTCACAGAAAAAATGCCTTTCTTTCCCAGATTCGTTTTAGATATTCATCTGAAAATCACCTATGTGAGACAATGTCTTTTAAACATTTTCTTAAGATCTTCTCCTTCTGACCTTTCATTCTCACTGCAGCTTCTCTTTATCCTGGCCTTGTCAGGCTACAGTGAAATCATATTTACTTTCCCTTTGCTAATGCAAATTCTGCTACCTAGCTCTTCTTCCTTTGTTCCAGCTCCACATGAGACTTCTTACCTTGCCATATGAAAGTCGCTCTCACCAAGCCTATCTCCCTAATCTACTTTTGTCTGTAAAGTGGATTATAAAACTTTTGTATAAAAGGCATCATGCCAGAACAGGCTGAACTGCACTGCACTTAACTGTTCCAAAGGAAAGAACTGTATTCATGACAGTATTCAAAAATAGACTGGTATTTCAGGAAAGAAAAATGAACTAGGCTGGGAGAGATTGTTTTTTCCTAGTAGGAGTTACCATACTTTTTGTAGCATCAGAGTTGGTAAGTAGGGAGCTTTGAAAAGATGTCAGCATGTTCTTTCCTATCAGCTGCTAGTTTAGGTCACTTTCAAAGAAACGCCCTGTGTATCCAGAATCCTAACCAATTCATAGCCCCATTATTTTATATTGTTGTGTCAGCCACAGCTGTAGCTCGGGCAGGATTTATCTTCTCACTGTGTTTCTTTTAACTTTAATCATCTTAGTGCTGGAGGTCAAAAGATTTTTTGATATTCCAAGAAAGTCAGCCTACTTGTCAAGTTGTCTCAGTACTCTTTTTTCTAATTGCCATGCTAGCATCTTCAAAGTGTTATACCAAGCTTTACTTTTTCCATAGCATAAGTTTTCTCTGCATCAACTTGCTAAGTTTTCTCTGTCTTGCCATTAAAACAGTCCAGAAAGGTCATCCTCTCTTCTTTTCTAACTGAAGGAATAAAGTCAAGATCCAATTAAGAGATGATATAGTTAAGGAAACCAAAGAATGGAAGAATAAAGGATATTGTTAAGTCATGTAGCTCATTACTGACCTGGTCTGGGTCTTGAAACTCACAAGTAAAATTTGGCACTCAATTTTTCTGACTAGGTCTTTTTATGTACCATCCAACTAAATCTATTGAGTAACTTTCTGTACTAGGTACATGCATAGCTTCTTTATATGAACATTATTTGCTTTTCCTTTATTATTAAGAGTATCAGTTTCTAGATGAAAGGGGCCAGGTATGTACTGTGCCTTTACTCAAATAATTTTGCAAGTCATAATGTGTTCTGTGTTTAATTGATGTTTCTATTAAACATTATATTTTTATCCTATTTCATTGAGGAAGACCCTCAACAAGATATATTGATGCAGTGGCTGCAACAAATGGGCTCAAACATTACAATTGTAAAGATGGCACAGGATCGGTCAGTATTTCGTTCTGTTGTACATAGGCTCGCAATGAGTCAAAACCAACTTGATGGCACCTAACAACAACTATTAATGCTGTTGCTGCTATGAGTTGGAACCATTATCATTAGAAACATAATAGCTCACAGTAACCAGAAATGTAGATTTATTGCTAAGTTATTATTCAAGGAAGGCCAACTCAATGATAGAGATACATGTTTGGTGAAATTGGTTAGGCACAGGAAACTAATCAGAATAATAAAATATTAAGTTAAATTCCTAACATTAGATCCTTGAAGACTTTGTGTAAAAATAAGAGAAATTTCTAGATAAACTTAACTGTTTTGGAGACCACTGTCACCCTGTATTCACTGAAAAGCCTATTTCTCAGTCTTTCTTGAGTTTAGATGCAGTCATGTAGTTCAGATCAGGATGATGGGATATAAGAAACAGTAGTCTGTGTGACTTCTGGATCATCTAAGGAAGCTTGTCAGAACTCTTCTTTCCTTTAGAAGTCTGGAAAATGGAGGGAAAATAGCAGTCTCAGACGGAACTTTTTGTGAATAGCACAGCCAGTCAGTATCCAATTCTTAACGTCTAGATTATTATTTGAGAGGTAAACATCTGTTTTATTTAATCAACTTGTTATTTCTTTATCTCTAATCTCTACACTGATGCTGAAATTATGAGTTTTGATCAGAGGTTCAGATGTTACCCACTCTCAGAAATTTTTTTCTTTACAAAGCACTTACTTAGTTGAGGATAATGTCTCTTTAATTTTCAGATTTTAACGGCATTTTTATTTTCTACTAGTAATTATTCCAGTAAAGAAATGTCTTAGTTCTGAACTTAACTGCCACAAAAGTGTTAATTCAGATACTGACTTTCTTTCTTTGCTTCTTTCTTTTCTTAGTTTATCTTTAAATTTTTCTAATTCTTATACTTTAAGGTATTTTTACTCCATTTTAACCATCAATTTTCTAGAATATTCTGGACTTAAATTCAGGCCATTGTAAATATATTTAGATCACTGGAAACATAAGAACTATTATTAACATAAGACATTTGTTTTGAGTGTTCAGTGTTTCATCTACCTAATTTGCAGTGGTCCCTTAAGGACATTGGCTCCCAATGATTTATCCCTATCATAAAGTGGAGATGATATTTTTTTAATTTTTGAACCTCTAGTATTTAACCTAAATGTGAAATTCCTTAAGTTTGCAAATTATTTACAGCATATTCTAAAACATTTTTTAAAATTAGTTTTCTATCTTGTTTTAGCCTTTAACTTATCCAGATGACTTTTAATTTTCTTTATCTTTTTGCTATTCCTGTTCTAAACACATTGTCATTAAGTCGATTTGGACTCACAGTGACCCTATAGGACAGAGCAGAACTGCCCCATAGGGTTTCGGGAGTGGATGGTGGATTCAGGCTGCGCAGACTTTTTGGTTAGTAGCAGAGGTCTTAAGCACTGCACCACCAGGGTTCCAATTCATTTATTCAAGAACATACTCGTTTTATTTCCTGTTAACACCTTAGTATTATGGACACATTTTCTATTACTTTTATTTTGTTTTTATGCAGTTGTGAGACATGAGTTCAGAAGGCAAAGCTGATTTATACCCGGTTGATTTGAAATAAACCATGCCAATCAGCTATCTCGGTAAAGATTTTGATAAAATGGACACATCGATTTACATTTTGATTAATTATAAGACTAATATTTAAGTCTGAAGGAGCTATTTTAATTCAGAGTAAATAAAGAACCAACTGTAATAAAAAAAATGCTGATTGTAACATTTCTGCCCAGTTTTACATAAAAGGCCTCAAAAAATATTTTTAAGATTATAGAGCATATTGAAGCCTAATTCTCATTTATTTGGCACCCAAAAACCCACTGCCATCGAGTTCGATTCCGACTCATAGTGACCCTATAAGACATAGAAGAATTGCCCAATAGAGTTTCCAAGGAGTGCCTGGCAGATTCGAACTGCTAACCTCGTGGTTAGCAGCTGTAGCACCTAACCACTACACCACCAGGGTTTCCTTATTTGGCACTTCTACTTTTAAATTATCTTTTACCCATTCTCACCAAAATCATGTTATTAAAAATTGAATCAAGTATTTCTACCCTGTGAAGGCAAGAAAGCGACGATAAACTCCCTGCATTTTATATAATCCCACTACTAGCTCCCTTACACACAAGTTGTGCTAGAGGAAATGAGCAGGTGCAGTGATAGCCAGACTGAGATCTCTGGGAAGAAAGACGAGCAAAGGTGCTGAAGGGAGATTACAAAACACGGTCATGCAATTAAGGTATGCAGTTAAAAGAGCTGATGCACTTCCTCTTTATGGCAGGAGACTACAAAAAAAAAAATCTCTCTTTTGCATCATGTGAAGATTCTGCTACATCAGCTAGTATCTATGCTGAACAAGGTTTGGTGTGTTAAGGGTTTAATTAAATTCGAGCTCTCAATAACCTGGCAATAAAAATAGAGCCTAAACCACTCCGACTTCAGTACCCTCTATAGATGTTTCTGATCTGAAAAATGAAATGATCCGAATGGATTGTCAGGAACTAGTCTTGCCCAATGTGAATTGATTCATATTAGGAAAATAATTAGGAGAACACTGCTATCATAAGCAGCTGGATGAGTCAGAACTGAAGCGTTCACACATATAATGGACACATGCACATACAGGTGGACTTAAACGTACAGCCAGAAACAGATACACACAACCACATACACACATGTATACACATATGCATATGTACATACGTATACACAGTCACATACCTATTCATACACACACACACACACACACACAAACACACTTTTATTCACAAGCACACATAATTGGGATATAATTGCCAAAAGCGCCATTTCTGTTTCACAAGGACTTTGTTACAAAATTGAAGAAGTCTTCCTTCCCTTAGCAGACTTGTAGGGAGAAGTTGGGCTTGTCCAACAATTTCAGAAAAACAGCCATGTTGCATCATGGCTTCTTTTTCCAGCTAATTACTTGTTTGTTCTTTTACTCATGATCAATTAACCCAGAAGAAATGGTATTGTCTTTCCTTTCTCCCCAAACACACCCTCCTCTCTGGTTTCATTTTCTCCATTAATTTCTTTAATGTTTGATTCAAGCGAGATGACAATATTCAAATTAGAGTGTCTAAGTGATCCCCTGTTTCTGAAAATTGTGGGTGAGGGCACTAAGTACCTTACTCTGGAAAGTCTTCTGTGGTCTTTTCTATACCCATTATCATTTTTATCTGCTGTAGCAGTGGCCAGCTAGAATGAGAATGTCATTCTGTAGCCAATGCTATAGAATCCTAATGAATTTATAGTCACATATGTAGATGTGGCAATGGCTACATTTTTGTGATAATGGAGTTATCTCCATTTGTCGGAGCCCTGGTGGTGCAGTGGTTAAGAGCTATGGCTGCTAACCAAGAGGTTAGCAGTTCGAATCCACCACTTGATCCTTTGAAACCTTATGGGACAGTTCTTTGTTCTATGGGGTCAATGTGAGTTGGAATTGACTTGATAACAACAGTATGGGTTTGTACATCAGCTGGAAAGGCTATAAACTTATATTTGGGTCAACCTTCCTAAAAAAGTTGCTATATGCGTGGCCTCTTGCTGATTGAAGGAAATGGCATCCTCTCACCCTTACACCCGTGTCCATTCATCTCCTTGAATTTACTCCACAATCTACTAACTAGAAAACGATGTAACTCTTACTTGGTTCACGGGAGAGAAGACGGTAATTTCAGCACTTCAAAATAACCTTGGTAAGTCTCTGCAAGAAAACGGTTAAAATAGCAGCCACTAGAGAAGAAAAACGGATATTTATTTGTGACTATGGGAACCCTGGTGGCATAGTGGTTAAGAGGTATGGCTGCTAACCAAAAGGTCAGCAGTTCAAATCCACCGGTTGCTCCGTGGAAACTTTATGGGGCAGTTTTACTCGGTCCTGTAGAGTCGCTATGAGTCAGAATTGATTCATTGGCAATGAGTTTGGTTTTTGGTTTGGTATGGGCTGTTTGTTGAGGTTATTTTATAAGTGCTAGATCTCTGCAAAAGCAACAGACTTTGAGACATTTGTAATTGTAGAAGATCGTATCATTTAAAAAATATTATTGATACTACTCTAGCAGAAAAGTATCCTTTTCTGCTCTACTGACATTAGCTTGGCTGTGCCACTTAGGTGTTCCTCCTTGCAGATGGAAAATACATTCACCTCTGTCAGCATGTGATGGTCTTGGCTAATGAAATGTGAATAAAAACAAGTCAGCACATGTTTGACCGTGTCTTGTTTACCTCTATCATAAGGAAAGCAATTTCTTAGGTAGTGCTGCTCTGTCAACCTGGGTCTCAGGGTGAAGATAATCTGAAGCAGAGGCACGATTGGCCAGCAATGGACACGTACCATGTGTGAGAAATGAATGCTTGTTGCTGTATTCCACTGAGACATGAGAGCTACTTTTTCGTGTGTGTGTGTTTGATTTCTTTCTTTCTTTTTTTTATTGTGCTTTAGGTGAAAGTTTACAGCTCAAGTTAATTTCTCATACAAAAATTTATACACATATTTTTATGTGACAGTAGTTGTAATCTCTATAACGTACCATTTTTTAAAGCAGCAAAACCTAACCTACCCTGATATCGTAATAATGGAAATGTGCATATGCAGAAAAAAGCTCCTTCCTAACACTAGACTAGAAGTTGAATAACAAAGTTCTCTTCTTGATTTTGGTAATAAAGTCACCTCGAACAACTTAACAACAAGTTCCTCAGGTGTTAGTTTCTGCATCTATACAATGAATGGCTTGGAAGAGACAATGTTAGCCAGTATTAGCTAGTTGGCTGTCATTGAGTCTACTCTGTTTCATGGTGACCTAATAAACAATAGAACAAAATATTGCCTGATCTTGCATCATCCTCATAACAGCCAACATGTTCTAGTCCATCTTAGTGACTACTGTGCCAATCCATCTCATTCAGGGTCTCCGTTGTCAATGTTGGCCCTCTACTTCACTCAAACACGACGTCCTCTTCCAGTGATTGATCCTTCCTGATGACACATCCAAAGAAAGTGAGCGAGACAAAGTTTTGTTGCGATCCATTAGATTTTCATGGGATAATTTTCAGAAGTAGACATCCAGGCCTTTCTTTCTAGTCTCTTAGTTTGGAAGCTCTGCCAAAATCTGTCCACTAAGGGTCACTCTGCTGGTATTTGAAATACTAGTGGCATAGTTTCCAGCATCACAGCAACATGTAAGCCACTACATTACAAAAACTGACAGACAAAGGTGGTGGTAGCCTGCATTAACATCCCTCAAATCTATAATTAGATTAAGCCTAACAAGCATTGCTGAGATCATCACTATCTAGTTTTATTGGAATCTCCTTTCTTTCTTTCTTTGTTAGGTTCCTGAGAAGTAGCTTGTTCTTAGAATACGAATTCAATGGAATTTGCTGTTTCCATGTGGTTGAAAAAGAGCTTCAACATTTGGTAGGTATTACACAAGTTCTCGTACTGTGGTGTGGGTCAAATTAATGACTAGCAGTACTTTGCACGTAGTAAAGCCTATATGTTACCTAAAATAATTAATATTTGATTTAGTGATATATCATTCTTAATGCCATCGTACTGGATGAAGATGTGTAGCAAATTACAGGCACACTTGGTCTTGCTGCTGTATGAAATAAACTTTTGATCTTTGGCTTTTTGTTAAGTTCCTTTAAGAGAGTAGTGCAAAGAACATGGCCGGGTTTCAGCAACAAGGATAATACTGCCAGCAAGATTCACCATGTAGGTGCTGCTCTGGGTTTTAATCAGATTAGAGATGTCACTGCAGTGAGCCAGAGCAAATAATATATATAATATATAATATATAATATATAATATATAATATATAATATATAATATATAATATATAATATATAATATATAATATATAATATATAATATATAATATATAATATATAATATATAATATATAATATATAATATATAATATATAATATATAATATATAATATATAATATATAATATATAATATATAATATATAATATATAATATATAATATATAATATATAATATATAATATATAATATATAATATATAAGACTTTCCTGGTGCATGGGGCTTCTCCCCATTGCTTCCAAGAAGTTCCTGGAAAGGATTTGAAGAGATTAGGGTATTGTTACTAAAAGCGTGGCCTCGAAAGTCATTTAGAAACTGGTTAGAAATGCAGAATCACCCCAGAACTACCAATAAAAATCTGCATTTCAGCAAGATCCCCAGGTGATTTATATGCTCATTAAAGTTTGAGATGAACAAGGAGTGACCATACGGAGAAGCTAAGAATACTTCTTTTGTGACTGTAATTTCAAATATCTGACTGGGAGGCATAACAGTACTAAACACTATTCCATTAATATTGGGAAACACTGCAGTGCTCATATTAGATCAATGGAACCTGTGGTGATATAGAAAATACTAAGTGTAGTAAGCATTTCAAATGGGCTCTGGGTCCCGGAATATCATGCAAGAATCTGGAATTTGTTTCAAGATCTTAGTCACAGTTTTCAGTGGCCCATCCTGATTGTAAAGGGAATGCAGTTTACATAGGGGTTGAAAGCGCTGGCTTTTGAATACTATTTCCCTGAGTTCAAATCCTGGCCTCGTGCTATTAGCTGTAAAACTGTGGATTTTTTAAAACTTAGCAATCACTTTGAGTCAGAATCAACTCCACAGCAATGGTTTTTTTTTTTTTTTTCAGTTCCCCGAACTTCAGTTTCTTTATCAATATAAAACCGATTGCCATCGAGCTGATTCTGACTCATAGCAACATTATAGTGCAGAGTAGAACTGCTCCACAGGATTTTCAAGGAGCGCCTGGCGGATTCAAGCCACTGACCTTTTGTTTAGCAGCCAAGCTCTTAACCTGTATGCCACCAGGGTTTTCAAAATAGCAAAGATAATAATTTTCTAAAAGGAAGCCTCAGAAAAATTCTTCCTTGAGATCAAATGCTTTTGTCACTGACCATGTAACACTTTTCCTTTCCTTAGGGTTCACTAATAAAATTATGGCCAGCGTTCTTAGTTTAGGCACACAAAAGATCAGTGTGTTCTTTGTAAAATAACTGCATATTTTCATTTAAGAAAAATAGGAACAGTAGATAACATATGCATCATTCAAGAAAAATAGGAGCAGTAGATAACATATGCATCATTCAAGAAAAATAGGAGCAGTAGATAACATATGCAAATTCCATTCCTTTATTTGGAGATTTTATTCTCAGTCTATTGAATGCACTTCTCCTTAACCTATTTATGGAATGGTTTGGCTCCTTTGCTTAAGGTCTGAATGGATCTTTCTGATATAAACTTGGCCCAGGAAGACAAAGGATTAAGCCCTATGGAGACCGTAAGTTGATTTTATCATCTGCCTTAAGGTTAACCTTCACTGCCCTGAGAAAAATGATTGCTGATATAGCCCTTTCAACTATGTCCACTGCATATTACGATGCCAGCTTTGGGCACAGGGTTTCTCGGACTACTGGAGTTACTGCCTCTAGGCAGAGGGCTGAGAGCCATGCATTACCCTTAACAGAGAATAAACAGCAGGTGAAAGCCTTGGTGTTTTGATATTCTGTCATATTAGGATGAAAAAAGAAAAATCACAGTGTGTTCTAACTGAAAAAAGAAACATCCAGTGTGGAAGTACATCCCAAAATATCACCTTATAAGATGATTTTGGAAACAGAGTAAAAGGAGGTAAAACATAATGATACTTACATTTAATGGTCATTTGTGAGCCCCTGAGTGGTGCAAATGATGAAGCTCTTGACCGTTAACCAAAAGATCGATCATTTGAACCCACCCAGAGGTGCTTTGGAAGAAAGGTCTTGCAATTTGCTTCCAAAAAGTCACAGCCTTGATCCGCAGTTCTGCTTTGCAACACATGAGGTCTTCATGAGTCACAGTCAACTTCAAAACAATTGATTTGTTTTTTTTTTTTGGTTTTTAATAGTCATTTACTATGTGCTGTATGTAATTCAGAAACCCTGATGGCGTAGTGGTTAAGAGTCATTGCTATTAACCAAAAGGTCAGCAGTTTGAATCTACCAGGTCTGCCTTGGAAGCTGTATGGGGCAGTTCTACTCTGTCCTATATGGTCGCTGTGAGTTGGAATTGACTCGATGGCAAAGGGTTTGGTTTTTTATTTGGTGTGTAATTCTAGAAGTCCTGGAGGTACAATGGTTAAATGATGAGCAGCTAACTAAATGTTGGTGGTTGGAACCAACCAGAAGCTCCACGAGAGAAAAAACCTGGTGATCTGCTCTTGTAAAGATTAAAACCTAGGAAACCCTATGGGGCAGTTCTACTTTGTCATATAGGGTCTCTATGAGTCAGAATTGATTTGATGGCACACAACAACAACATGCGTAATGCTAGGGACTTTACATGCATTTCCTTATCCAATCCTCACAGTAACCCTATGAGGCTGGTGCTACTATTATCCCCATATTAGAGCAGCAAGAACTGAGACAGGGAACATTTAAGTAAGTAGCCCAAGGTATCAGAGCTATTAAGCATCAGATTCAGGAAACAAATTCACAAAGCCTGGATTTAGACCATAAATTTAGTGGTTTTGTATATGTCAATTTAGCTAAACTCCAGGTTCATTAGTCAAATTCCCTTCCTTGTGTGGCTCTTGGAGAGGCTGGGCACAAGAGAAATTTGTGAGATTTAGAAGGTACACGTGAAACAGCAGTCAGTAAGCTAGCAAGGTCGGTGGCAGGGCTCCAAATCCCTTTGTAGGTCTGGACATTTTTGCTGATCTGCGAGCTCATATCATTGCCTTGGGGCTGCAGACTGCCTGGAGTACCTTCAGGTTCTTTACGTCATAGGCCAAGCTTCTGTACAACTCCAACGTGAAGGACCCCAGCTTCTCCTGAAGGTCACTCAGGTACGGTTTTAGAAATGATAAGAAAAACAGTGATTATCCGGCATGGGTTCAAATTTATCCTCATGGATTTGTCCCCGTGAGTTCTTTTTTGTTTTCAGTTTCCTCCAGTTCAGGTCCATATTTCGTTTTCAACTTTCTGCCATGATGACCTACAGCGACTGTCTGTTCCTCCCTCCCCCAGTCAGGATGCAAAGGCAACAGCCTTCCATAGAGTTCTTCAGTACACCTGGTTAGTAGCTTTTCTCTGATACTCCAGCCATACCCTTCCTAATCTTTGTCTGTGGGTTTTCCCATAATTGTGGAGAGTCTAATCCCTATAATGCATTCTTTTGCTTCCCTAATAGAATGCATACTGATGGACTTTTCTAGAAGAGAGAAGATGCTGATTCTCTATAAAATAAGATCATCCATAATATTAACAGAATAAAGCTCAACATGCTGGGCATAACGTTGTCGTTAGTTGCCATCCAGGCGGCTCTGACTCAAGGTAACCTTAGATATAGCAGTGAAATGTTACCATCTTCGTGATTGTTGGTATGTTGGCATTCATTGTTTAGCATAATGTTAGGCACTTCATGGTTACTTACTGATTCTGTGGATCATCCTCACCTTTAGCGTCATCCTCTTCCTCCTTGAGAAATTCATTCAAGTGTTACCACACAACAAAACAAAAAAGGGAGATGCAAATGTGCTTTATTTTAAGAAGAGCAGTCACAGCTTGGCACAAACAGCATAAAGACTCGGTCTGCCCAAATATTTTAATGAAGAAGAAATTCTTCACAAATCCTCAAAAGGAAAGACATTATATTTTCATCTTTTAATCAAGTGGTTTAAACACTCTCAGTCAATAGATTCAGATTTATCTGAAGTCTAGATATATATACATATTTGTATGTATATACTTTAAGCTTCTGTTTACCTCCACCATAATTTCCAAACATCATAACCTCTGCCAGCTAGAGGTTTTCTTCAGCTGTTTGATACTCTTTTTACCCTCGTCAAATCCTGAACCTCTTGCTTAAACTCTGCTGCCTAGACTGCTCCCGACTGTCTAATAAAGCTCAAAGCCCAGCCAAACATGGTGGAGAAACCACACAATTCCTTTATGCAATGCTCTTGTTTTGACATCTCAGTAAGTCTATTTACATGTAATAATTTCCCAATGCCACTTAAAGTCAGAGAAAGTGACTCACTGTGGCATTCTTGTAAAATATGACAGATGGGCTCATTAATCTTTTGATTCCTAAAACCCTCAATGTTGTTTTGCTTAAGATAAGAAGCCAGAAATAAACAATTCTCTGATAGGTTTAATTCAGAGACGGAGTTAAGTAAAAGTAATGCCAGCTCCCCAGATTCACTTAGAGAACTGACAAAAGGAGCAGTGGGGAAGAAACGGCTGTGCAAATGAACGCATTATGCTGTGTGAAAAGTTACAAGCTATATCCAGTGGGTAAAAAAGAGCTGCAGATATTAAGTAAACTGTTAGGTGAAAGAAGTAGTGAAAAGTGACACTTTTATTAAGTCACATGCCATTTTGTGTTTTCTTGGTATAGGGTAGTGGACAGAAAGAAGAAATTAATAAATGAGCCTTAATAGAACTTAGAGAACCAAGATGCCAGAGACATGAAGGAAAAAAAAAAAAATCCCTGTCAATGAAAGAATAATACAATACAGAATAATATCCATGTGCAAAAACAGCCCAGATTAAAGGAAGACATCTTTGAGATGCTGACACTAAAAACTCTTCAGAAAAACTCGAGTAGAGTAGCTGGATGGTAACAGAAAAATATTCTTATTGAAATTTTCATTCACATTGAATGGCCGTCTGTGTTTTGTTGCAATCAGCAAACCTGCCTGGTAGAAGGACTCTACAGACAAATCTGAATTTAAATTTATGGATAGTTGGTGTTCACATCTTGTCTGCTGTCTTGCCTTGGAAAGCTGCTCTAACAAAGGCTTCATAGATGACAGCATTTCTTATACTCTTTAGAAAAAAATACAAAAATCAAGAAATTAGTAAAAATAAGTCCCACAAGGCAAGTCTGCATTGAACAAAAGGCTTCCGGCTAGTAAATTCAGAGCATCTCTATTGCTGGAGTGGCAAGGTTCTTTTGGTTTCTCGTGGGCTGTATCTGATTCTGTGATTACCTTTCATCACATAAGAATCAGGTTAATTTCTTAATCCCTAATAACTATTTATTTGCTTTTATGGAGAAAGAATGTTAAAAATTGAAATATATATGTAGAAATTAAGACTTTTTCAGATAAAGTTTCCAATGTTGTGTTACCTTAATAGAAAAATAGTTGGCTTTATTTCACATTCAGGAAGAAAAAAATTATCTCCAAAATATGCTTATACACATTTCCCTTGGGTTTTCGGATGACCCAGGTGTATCACTATTCTGGCTTTAAGCAGTCTTGGTACCCAAAGCCCTGGATAACCTGAGTGAAACATAGGAAGAATACATTATTTGGTAAGAAAAGAGAAAGAAAATTATTTTGGCTCTGTGCCGGGCTTTGTGCTATGGATGTTAACAAAATATCCCTGTTTTCTGACATAGATATCCTCTCCCTAAATATTTGTATTAAACGTTGTCTACTCTGCACACCTTTCTCTGTAATGATGTCTTTGTTACCCTTTCCAGCTTCAAAACACATGGTTACTGTCATGGATTGAATTGTGTCCCCCCAAAATATATCTGTCAACTTGACTAGGTCATAATTCCTAGTATGGTATGATAGTGTACCATTTTATCTTCTGATGTGATTTCCCTATGTGTTTTGAATCCTATCACTATAATGTAATGTGATGGATTAGTGGCAGTTATAAGGATGAGATCTACAAGCTTAGATAGTGCTCTTAAGCCAATCTCTCTTGAGATATAAAAGAGAGAATGGAGCAGAGAGACGTGGGGACCTCATACTACCAAGAAAGCAGTGCTGGGAGCAGAGTGCGTCCTTTGGATCCTGAGGTTCTTGTGCAGAGAAGCTCCTACCTAGGCCAAGGGAAGACTGATGACAAGGACCTTCCTCCAGGACTGATAGAGAAGAGAAAGCCTTTCCCTGGAGCTAGTGCTCTCAGTTCGGACTTGTAGCCCCCTAGACTGTGACAGAATAAATTTCTCTTTGTTAAAGCTATCCACTTGTGGTATTTCTGTTATTGCAGCACTAGATGACTAAGACAGTTACTTCACTTACAAACCCTATAGAGTCACACACTGCATAAAGTCTGTTTGGGCAACGTCTAACTGCATATATGCCTATTGTTCTATAACTTTTTTTTTTTTTAGGA
Organism: Loxodonta africana; assembly: GCF_030014295.1. Lineage (NCBI taxonomy): Eukaryota > Metazoa > Chordata > Mammalia > Proboscidea > Elephantidae > Loxodonta > Loxodonta africana. Next base: position 41,124,645 of record NC_087361.1, read on the forward strand.
AAGCAGCTCTCCTTTTGTTTATTATTTTTCCCTAATGGTTTTAAAGACCCCAAACTTCCAGAGTGAAGGAGCAGCAGGGCTCCAGGGTTCATCCCAGTCCCCAAAGCACCTCCTCTTCCTCCTTCCCCTTCTCTTAGCTTCATTCACCTGCCCAGCAGCCACTCCCAGTGCTGGTGGGAGCGCAGGCCGGCCCTAGGGAGCTGGTGGGCTGCCGGCTCCGGAGGGCAGTGGCTGTATATGATCAGGAATCAATCGCACTAACAGGGCTGTGGCAGCCAGGGCCGTCACAGCCAGCCACACTCCCGGTACCTGCACACCCACTCCCTGCTTGTCTAGTCCCCACGGCCACCTCTCTGCATTCTCAGTGTGCCCCCGCCCTGAGCCCTGATGTGCGCAAAGTCACGGTCTGGCTGCTAGCAGAGCCTCAGGCAACACCGGCCTCATGCATCCAGTGGATTCAGCTCTCGGGCTTTGTCCCATGACCAGGCAAAGGCAGGGACTGTGGGGCCGGGGCTGCTCCTGCTCCTCAGGTGGGTGGAACAGCAGGTGGGGCTGGATGTGTAACCCGGGGACTGCCCCCTTATAACATGGTATTCACACAACAACCAAATCGCATGATGTCTTATTTCACAGACGATATGGTGGACATTAAGCAACACATGACTGTATATATATATACACTCATACATGTATATATATATATATATATATATATATATATATATATATATATATATATATATATATACACGTACATATTGGAAACCCTGGTGGCGTAGTGGTTAAGAGCTACATCTGCTAATCAAAAGGTTGGCAGTTTGAATCCACCAGGTGCTCCTTGTAAACTCTAAGGGCAGTTCTACTCTGTCCTATAGGGCCTCTATGAGTTGAAATCCACTGAATGCAATGGGTTAGTTGGTATATATATATATATATGCATGTATATATGTGTGTATATATACACATTTGTGTGCACACACATATACACATATGTATGTGTGTATATTATATATACACATATATGTGTATATAATATACACACATTTATATATATACACACATATTCATGTATACATATACACATTTGTGTACACACACCCAAACACATACACATAGATGTGTATATATATATACATTCGTGTGTGCGCACACACACACACACACACACACACACTGTGACAGATGCCATAAGTCAGACCTTGCAGATATTGCCTCATCTAATCCTCATATACATCCCATGAGGTGAGAATTAATGTTACCCCTTTTTACAGAGGAGGATACCAAGGAACAGAGAAGTTAATTAACTTGCTCGTGATCACTCAGCAAGTAAGTGGCAGATTCAGAATTCAGACTCAGGTGATGACCTGCCTGCAGCGTGATGCTCTTATTTGCAGTACTGTGAAGGGTAGAGCAAGAGCTTTTATGAAAAATTGACTCTATTACCTCTGCTTTCAGATTAGAAAATGTTCTAGTTGCTGATTTTATTCATTCCTCCTTCTTGATAAATGGGTAAAACAACAACAGCAAAAACCCATTGCACTCTAGTTGATTCCGACTCATAGCAACCCTAAAAGACAGAGTAGAACTGTCCCATAGGGTTTCCAAGGAGCACCTTGTGGATTCGAACTACTGCCTTTTGGTTAGCAGCCATAGCTCTTAATCGCCAGGGTTTCCGATAAATGGGTAATTTCATTAAAATTTGTTCTATCGTTAAGGTCTGTTCGATTCAACCTATATTATTTCCTTCATTACAAAATTGTGCATTTTCATTGATAAAATTTGAAAACTAAGGAGGTAGTAGATTTTGTTCCAAGTGGTTTTCAGATTAATAGTTTAGTGAAAGCTTATTTTATCTATCTAACCCACACATTATAAACTGAGTTCTTACCACAGGGGTTAGAAGGAAAGGAATTTTTAAGTTTAACGCTATGAAACAAAAAAATGAAAAAAAAAAATTGATTCCTCCCCATACCAGTCCTTCATCATGACTGGTGCAAAGTGGGTAATCCCCTCTGGTGTTTGTGTTGGTGATAAAATGGGATGTTGGTGGGACCTCTTTCATCATAACTTAGTGTAGCTGGTTGGTTGGCTTGTTCTTATGATCAACTCTAAGCATTAACTAGTCAAGTAAATTGTACAAGGTAGTAGCTCTCTGCAAATGGATGGAATTCTCTGCCCTCAGCTTGCTCATTGGTGTTCGCCTGTGGCAGACAGTGCGGGTGGCATCACCAAAATCCTGAATCTGATATTAATAATTAAGTGCTTTTTCAAAGCATATGTGGGGCTGTGTTCAAACATTTAGTTCCAGAAAAAACAGAAAAAGAATTTTTTCCCACATCTGACAATTTTATGTTGCCTGATCAAGGGTCTAATTATCTGGTTAAAACCCATTGCCATTGAGTCAATTCTGACTCATAGCGATCCTATAGGACAGAGTAGAACTGCCCCATAGGGTTTCCAAGTCTGTAATCTTTGCAGAAACACACTGCCACATCTTTCTCCCTCAGGGCTGGTGGCTTTGAACCAGGGTTTAGAACCAGTTTGTTTCCTCCCTTTTTAGCTTCCTTCCAGACCTTTACCAACCAGATACCTCATGGTGCTCTTTAATTATGGGACTTATTCAGAGCAACCCCCACCTTCAGAATTATCTCACATTAAAACATTTTCTGCCTTTTAAGTCATTGTCTCAGACCTCTACTTTCTGTTCTCCGGTGATTTCTAGCTTTGGATAAACTTAACTTTAAACTGGGTTATGCTACTGTCTGCTCAGAATATTTCACATTTTAATAAAAGATTTATGATGATATTTAGTCTCCCCTGTGCTATAATTGGAAACTCTGGTGGCATAGTGATTAAGTGCCATGGCTGTTAACCAAAAGGTCGACAGTTCAAATCCCCCAGGAGCTCCTTGGAAACTCTATGGGGCAGTTCTACTCTGTCCTGTAGGGTCACTATGAGCCGGAATGGATTCAATGACAACAGGTCTGGTTTCCTTTTTGCCTGTAAATCTAACCAGTCTTTTCTTGTTCATCTATAAATTGATTTTAATATACACTTCTCCTTAACCTGTTGTTATCGATTGTTGCTACTTGATCATGATGCTTTTATAAGTCCCAGTGTCTAGAAATAACTCCCCTCTTTTCAAGACCCTATTTCCCTAAGATAATGAATGCTATTTGAATTGGAAGAATAATACAATTATGGTGAAAGTTCTGGGGCATATATTTTATGCTCTGATGACTATAATATTGAAAATGTTTTATATTAAAAAAGGCTAATTCACTGTTTTTACCTTGAAATTCTTCCAGAACTTCATAATACGTACTTAGAAAGGACTATTTTACAGAAGGAATGAAGACTGTTTAAAAATAGGTTCTTAAATCGTTATCATCAACTAAACTATCCCCTTGCTGACTATCTCTGGGTAAATCTTTTAAACTTTCTGTACTACCATTTCTCCATCCATACTATGATCACAGCAATTACTGCCCCTTTAACATGAAGATATTAGCAGGATTAACTGAAATTTTTAAGTGTCACGAACTATTTAAATGAAAAGCATTACGAATTAAAAAAAAAAAAAAGGCCCTTGTCGTGGGTAAATTTGTAAAAGCAAATACAGGGTTGAATACGTGCAGACCTCAAATGTCTAGCAGTAATTCCTGAGGATCGTAAAAGAGATTTTATCTGGAATTGGACATAAAGGGAGAATTGACTTCTAGAGTTGATTATTTTCAATGTTCTTTCTTACCGTTAAAATAAGAAAGAAGATTTATAAGAAAGAACTCAGAGCACAGATTAATTAAAAGATTTCAAAGAAAACCATCTGGATTAGGGGATTTCATGACTTTGAAAAAGAACAAGTGAATGTTTTACAACATTCAGCATTAAAGCATCCCTTTATAATGGTTTGAAGTCATTAATTAAATCTAGTTCAGTGTTCTCCTCAGAGTGAAATTTCAACTTTACTGAATGATGGCTGCAAAAAGAAACCAAAGCTGGCATGCAGTCAAGTTTCACACAAAGCTTTTCTGCTTTAGATTTATTCCTTAGAGCAATGCTCACACTGTGTCTATGTTTGATACTACACCACCAATATAATCACAATAAATAAATGCATACATACATGGATGCATCAAAAAACCAAACCCATTGCCATCGAGTCGACTCAGACTCATGGTGACCCCAGACAATACAGGGTAGAACTGCTCTGTAGGGTCTTCCTGGCTGTAATCTTTATGGAAGCAGATCGCCATGCCTTTCTTCCATAGTGCCACTGAGTGGGTTCAAACTGCCACCCTTTGGTTAGTAGTCAAGCACAAATCATTTGCCACACCCAGGGGCTTCACACGTGGATGCATATCTTGTATATAATCGCAGTGTGATGTGTTAATAGAAGTTGGTAGTTGCCAATGTTTCTCCTATTGTGACTCAAAACAAGGTGTAGTTTATAGTTCTGGCAGTTATTCACAGTGTGAAGTGATACGAAGTTCCTCGAGAAAGAAAGCATAAAGTATCATAGAAATGTGAAGCAATATTTGTGATTGTTAATTAATTTTTATCTTTCTTTTTATTTTACTATTTGCTGGTATAAGGGATGCTCTGAGGAGGAATTTGTAATTGTGTTTGCCTATGGTTTGATGGTTGTGTTTTCAAATTTTTACTTGAAAGTGGAATAAAATGGTGCCTTATAAAGTCAGGGTGGAGGTTCTTGCTTTCTCAAAGGGTTTCTCCCCACAAGGAACATTGAGGATGACATAAATTCAAAAAGACATTTTGTATTTTAAAGTGCCTACAAATAAATTCTACTAAGTTGTAGACATGAAAGACCCTGTTGGTCAAATCAAAATATAATCCTATAAACCTAGATAAGCTATGCATAATGTTTCATTCATGAAACAACAAATGAGTTTTGAGATATATTTATTTAAATAGTGACAAATACTGTCTTTTAATAACCATCTTTCTCCCAAATACTTAAAATACTAATGTATAAATATTTAAAATACCCACTGTATGAAGATGTTCAAGAACGGAAACTATGTAAGGACTACTTAGAAGAAATAATTAAATTGAGAGGCTATTAGAACAGAATATTTTAGAAAATTTATAAGGAAGTGAAATTTCAATATAGTGGCTATCTAAGAATTCAAAATTTGCCCTATAGTTAGCTGTGTAAATACAGCAGATTAATGGTTGTTTATATTTAAAATATTACTATTCTGTGCTCATATCTGCTTTTGTTGTCTTTGTTAAGAAAAATGATCATCGATCTAAAAAAAATTACCTTAAGAAAAGAGTACCTTAAAAGGGTAGATGAAAAGACAAAAAATGGAATACCTTGGTCTCCGAATCTTACATCCGTATATATAAAAGTACATATAATTAAATATTATAACAAAAGAGAAGCTTGTGTGTGTGTCTGTAATAGTGAATTTTCCTTTTGTCAAATTAACTGGATTTTTAAAGTTTTTGTGTTATCTTTTTAGAAGGTGGATATTAATACAAGTAAAATATTTGAAGTAATATGTGAAAGAAGGGACAAAGGATTGGTTAATGTCATGTTGTTCTACAGGGAAGTTCTATAATAAGGAAGAGATTTGTCGATGTTGTTAGGTGTCTTGAGTCTATTCCGATTAGGAGGGAGCCTATGTACAACAAAGCGAACTGTTGCCTGATCCTGTGCCGTTCTCACAGTCATCCTTACAGTGCTTGAGCCCATTGTTGCAGCCACTGTGTCAATCCATCTCATTGAGGGTCTTCTTTTTCCCTGACCCTCTACATTACCAAGAGTTATGTCCTTCTCCAGGGACTAGTCCCTCCTGATAACATGTCCAAAGTGAGTGAGATGAAGTCTCACCATCCTCACTTCTAAGGAGCATTCTTGTTGTACTTCTTCCAAGACAGATGCGTTCATTCTTCCAGCAGTCCGTGGTATATTCAATATTCTTTGTCAACACCATAATTCAAACATGTCAATTTTACTTTGGCCTTCCTTATTCATTGTCCAGCTTTCTCATGCATATGAGACAATTGAAAATACCATGGCTTGGGTGAGTCGCACCTTAGTCCTCATAATGACATCTTTGTTTTTTTTTTTGAAACATATATATATATGTATTATTATTTTTTTGAAACATATATATATGTATTATTATTTTTGTACTTTAGATGAAGGTTTAGAGAACAAACTAGTTCTCAATGAACAATTAGTCTTGTTTTGTTTTATGGGCATGTCTAATCTTTGGCCGAAGGGTGAACCTCAGGAGAGACTTCAATACTGAGTTAAAAGGGTGTCCAGAGGCCGTAACCTTGGGGTTTCTCTAGTCTATGTCAAACCAGCAAGTCTGAGTTAGAGTTTTGTTCTACATTTTTGTCCAGTGTGTCTGGGACCCTCTACTCTGAGGAGACACCCTTCTTCAGTAGCATTTTGAGGGGCTATCTTCTGGCACTATATTAGACATTATTCCACTGCTATTTATAAAGGTTTTCACTGGTCAAATTTTTCAGAAGCAGACTGCCAGCTCCTTCATCCTATTGTGCATCAGTTTAGAAGCTCTGCTGAAACCTGTCCATACTGGTATTTGAAGTATCGGTGGCATAGCTTCCAGCATCACTGCAACACACAAGCCACCACAGTACAACAAACTGACAGCTGAGTGGTGGTATTTATGTATAAAACATAATTCTTTCAATCTTGCAAAATGATCAATGCACTGCCTAAAAGCAGTTAAGATGAGGCTTTTGAATAATTCAATGGTCAGGAAATTCTTGTAGTAAGTGTGATTATATAAGTGTCAACTTTTGGATATATTAATTTTTAAAAATTCCTTCCTCTGTTGAGTATACTGGATAATTCTTTGAATCATCGCCAAATATAGCTGTAAAAGTCTACAATACAAATCTTTACCTGATAATTTCCAGTTCTTCCTTAGTTTAACACAACCTCCTATTCATTTTATCTTGCTCTTCCTGCATAGTTACTTCACTGTAATTGTCTTCACTGTTGTTAAAATTTCTATTTCTCCAATGATGCCTCTTTAATTTAGATACCGATGAACTGCTTTTTTCTTCATTGAGTCTCATTTTGATTAATTTTATTTAAAAAAAAGTCAACATTACTTCCTCATCTTCTCTGCTCTCTCCATCAAAGATGACTCATTCCCAAGGATGATATTTATCCCTCTTTGCCCTCATTAGCTTTTGGCATGGATGCACTTGATGTGTTTGCTAGCAGATTATCTACCATTAGTAATAAAACATTCTGGCACCATAGGACTGTTTATGTGAACCAAACAAATGCTTTCTGTGCTTTTTTCTCCTTACATACACTTTTCATTCACTCTTGCAAAATTCTATGCCAAATATGATTAAGCTAGAGACTAGTTATTTATATTTTTAAATAAATTGTTCAAAGTCATCAATGGGAGTTTCTTCCAGTGACAGATAACTTCCGTAGATATGATTGAGCTAGAAACTAGTTATTTATATTTTTAAATAAATTTTCAAAGTCATCAATGGGAGTTTCTTCTAGTGACAGATAACTTCCATAGATGTCTGTCTTAGTAAGCTAGTGTTGGTATAACAGAAATACCAAAGCTGATGGTTTTAACAAAGAGAAGTTTATTCTCTCACAGTCTAGGAGGCTAGAAGTCCAAATTCAGGGTGCAAGCTCCAAGGGAAGGCTTTTTTCTTTGTAGGCTATGAAAAAAAGTCCTTGTCACCAATCTTTATCGGTTGGGGAGATTCTCAGAGCAGGGACCCCGGATCCAAAGGTGCTCAATTCTCCTGTCTCTTATTTCTTGTGGTGTGAGGTCTCCATTTCTATCTTTTATATCTGAAAAAAGATTGACTTAAGACACAACAGAATTATGTAGATTGTGTCCTGCCTTAACATAACTGCTGCTAATCCCATCTCATTAACATCACAGAGATAGGATTTATAATATATAAGAAAATCACATGAGATGACAAAATGGTGGGCAATCACACAACACTGGAAATCATGGCTGAGTCAAGTTGACAGATATTTTGGGGGGACACAATTCAATCCATGATGTCCTACCCTTTGGCCCCCCAAAATTCATGTGCTTGTCACATGTAAAACACATTCACTCCATCATATCATATCATAAAAAAAAAAAAAACTAACAAGTCTTAAATCAATTCCAAGTCCAAAATCCAAAAATTCCTCTTCATCTGTGAAATCTAGAATACAAATTATCTACTTCCAAAGTACAATGGTAGAACAGGCAAAAGCTACACATCCATTACACATGGGAGAAATTAGAGGGAAAGAAGAGATAACAGGCATCAAGAAAGCCAGCAAAACATTACATTAGCTCTCAAGGCTTGAAAATAATTGTCTGTTTTCTGAGACCATTTAGGCAATGGCCCTGCCGTCTAGACTCTGGGTGTTAGCTACACTCTTTGGATTCTAAGTGGAGGTCCCTTGGCCCTGGGCTTCAGCTCTGCCTTCCAGGCCAACTGGAACAGCAGGTCTGCTCCCTTGGCTTTAGGCAGCCCCATTCTCCTATCCCATTTGAGTGGTGACTCCACTCTTTGTGACGGAGGCAGCTGGTATTCCTGTGTTTCTTGTCTCTTCAGCTTCTGCTTCCTGGTTCCTTGGCATCTTGGCTCCTTGGCCCCTTGGGCCTCACTGCCGGAGTGTGCTCTGCTTGAGCGAGTGTTCCAAAGCTATGTAGCTACACTGATAAGTGCCTGGAGGCAACCCATTCCATCAGTAAACTTCGGAGAGAAGACAGCTTTCCTGCTCTATTTGTCTCCTAGCTCCCCCAGTAAGTGCCTGGAGGTACCCACTCTGCCAGGGAGCTTCCTGCTCATAGGCATTCAGCTTTCTTGCTCTGTGGATCAGCTCCAGCATCCTCTTGCATTGGTCTCCTGCTTCTGCTGCTGCTGTTTCTCTGCTGCTTCCTTTGCTCTGCTATTTCTCTTCTGCTTCCAGTTCTCTTCTGCTGCTTCTTGCCATCTGTGCTATCTCCAGTGTAATAACTCTCCTCACTTCCTTCTGAGTCCTCACCAGAATTGTCTTAGATGTCCATAATTCCACCAGCAGCCTCTTCAAGGCAATCTAGGCTTTTACTATTAGGCATTTTAAAATTCTTCCAACCTCTACTCATTCACAGTTTTAAAACTGCTTCCATACTGTAGGTATCTGCTAAAGCAGAACCCCACTCTCTAGGTACCAAATTCTGTCTTAGGTATCTAGTGCTGTTATAACAGAAATACCATAAACAAATGGTTTTAACAAAGGGAATTTTATTCTCTCACAGTCCAGTAGGCTAGAAGTTTAAATTCAGGTCAGCTTGAGGGGAAGGCTTTCTCTCTCTTTCAGTCCTGAAAAAGGTCCTTGTCATCAATTTTTCCCTGGACTACGAACTTCTCAGCACAGGGACTCTGGGTCCAAAGAATGCACTTTTCTCCTGGCACTACTAACTTAATGTTATCAAGTCCGTATTTCTCTTTGCCCACTTCTTTCTTTTATATCTCAAAAGGGATTGGCTTAAAACACAACCTAATCTTGTAAATTGAGTTCTGCCTCATTAACATAACTGCTGCTAATTCCATCTCATTAAAATCACAGAGATAAGATTTACAATGCATAAAAAAATCACATCAGATGATGAAATGGCAGACAATCACAGAATACTGAGAATCATGACCTAACCAAGTTGACAGATATTTTTTGGGGGCACAATTCAATCTATGACAGGATCCTTGGAGAGGAAACTCACTTCCATCACACAGGGCCAGAGTATCATTACCTTAATAATCACACTTCTAATTAGAGTGCATCTGGGACAGATAACGTGACTATCTCAGCATCACTCAGCTAGTTGACCAAGAGTTCAGGACATAACTCTGATTATTTTCCTATCAAGGTAGGCAATAATGATTAGGCAAGCTAAAAGCTATTCTGAAAATTTCTTATCACTCTTTCATTCAGGGATTTGCATAGTGCACTGGATGGATATAATACGTGAAACAAACAGCACATCTCTGAGCATGCTTCTCATCTATCAACAGTTGTGAGGATGGCACAGGACAGGGCAGGATTTAGTTCTGTTCTACACAAGATCTCTAAGAGTTGGAGGTGATAATGGCACTTAACCACAAAAATAACAACTGGTTTTTTAATTCTACTTTGCCTGGAAAAATGAGCTCTGGACATAATAAAGTTAGTCAACGTAAGGGATTAAGAAAGAAATTATTGAATAGATGAGAGGGAAAGGGGATTGTACATATGTTAGTAAGAAATAAGTTCAAATAAAATGGCTTTGTGAAATTTTCCCACCAGATTACCCATGGGACTTTTGTTTATGTATATCTACAATTTAAAAAATAAACCATGGAAGATTTTATAATCATATTAATTTAAAACACTATAACCCCAATTAACAAGGAGATTTACAAAGTCTAATAAAAGAAGAAATGAAACAAATCAAGGGACAAAATGTAAAGAATAAAACCAAATGAAATAAAGAAAACAAGATTGGATTAAAAAAAAAAACAACAATAATAAGGGGAAAAAAAAAAAAAACCTGCTTCCATCTTTCTAAAATAAAATAAATAAATAAAGCTGAGAAAATTCTGTAGGAAATAGAGGAAGAACTTGCCCCCTAAGCCCCATTCTTCCCTGGCTAATTTTTCCTTAATAATAATGACCACTCTTTCCACCAGACTTAGTCTCAATGAGGAGGTCCTTTAACACTCTATTCCTCAACTTAGGGCTAGAACATTTGAATACCAGGTATTAGAGAACAGCTACAAACAGATGGCAGGTGGGCACAGGATTTTAAAAGAGAATTACCTGGTTTAAATAACCTGACTGACTTATTTTAAACTTACAGGCCAATAAAGGATCACCTTCATGCCTAGCCTCTAGTCTGCCTAGATAGGGAAGAGGTCATCATTACTCAATACCACCTGTACAAACCCAGGCTCCTCTTTGGTGTTTAAACCCGTTATCTACAGAAACAGTATGTCCATAGTCAGCCTTTCAAGTCTGGGCTTGCTACTGGGGGATCTGCCTCATTCTCACACAATAGCTAATGTGCAATTAATTGAACCTCTTTTGGGGCAAACTGCAGATTACCCTAGATATATTGCATTCTATAATGGTCACTTCAGAGTACCTGAGGGATGAAAATTGTTAAGCACTTGGCTTCTATTTGAAAGGTTGCCAGTTCGAACTCACCCATAAAAATACTCAAAAGAGAGGCCTGGCGACCTGCTTCCTAAAATTCACAGACTTGAAAACCCTATGGATGGCCATGAGTCAAATTCAATGGCCAGCAACTAATAACAACAAAGATCACTTCAATATAACACAGTAAGCCCACAATTTGTATAAGAAAGGTATTCATATGTCTTTATAACTAACGTTGTGGAGACGTGAACTATTCTTTTGATACAGAGGGCTAGAGATGTAACCCAGGGACAGGTGAAACATTCATTTTTGTGTTGAGATTCTCAATTATATATGCAAATGTGAGTCTGAGAATTATTAAGGGAATTAAAAAGAGGACAAACAGTTGATTGAGAAAGTTAGCAGTTAAAATTACAGTATTTTTATCTTTGAAGATGAGAGAATTTTTATTTTCTCTCTGTATGTTTAATTCTTAAAACATTCAGAGTGGTGCCATTGGCACAGGACAACAGAGTATTTTTGTTTTGTTTTTCAAAGAATTTAAATGCATTTTTAAAAAATTGCCAAACTCTTTCACATCTCTAGATGATAAATCCTGGAACTGTACAGGAGAGTGATTGTCATTGTGCTCAAACAAGTGAAACAAAATGAGAGCAGGAGGAAATCATTCATGATGATTTGATTTAACATCTATGTATGGAAGCCCTGGTGGCATCGTGGTTAAAAGCTACAGCTGCTAACCAAAAATTCAGCAGTTCGAATCCACCAAGCTCTCCTTGGAAACTATGGGAGGCAGTTCTACTCTGTCCTATAGGGTTGCTAGCAATCAGAATTGACTTGATGGCAATGGGTTTGGTGTTTTTTTCTTTTTTTATGAAGTGTCTACTGTGACAGATGTTTTTGTTTTATTTATTACTGATTTATTGAGAAATTGAGTCATTGACACATTGGTTTATCCTTTTTTATGGTGAGATATAGATAGATAGATAGATGATAGATAGATAGATGATAGATAGATGATAGATGATAGATAGATAGATAGATAGATAGATAGATAGATAGATAGATAGATAGATAGATAGATAAGACAAAGCATTTGTCATTTGAAGAGTTTATACTTTCATACTTTATTTTATTAAATAAAATTCACCGAGCTTTCCTATTATGTATGTTTGTATGTTGTTACATATGGCTAAATATGGTCCTGTATTTTCAAATTTCTTGTGTTCAAGAATTTATCTGGGAAATTTGTTAATTTGAGATGTTTTTTAACAGTGTAGGTTTCTAGACCCTATCACGAGGGGTTTTGATTCAGTTGGCCCATGGTGGACCCAAGAAGCTGCCTTGTAACATAGTCAACTAATGTGATCTGTATACATGTGGTTCATGAGGACACTTTGAGAAGGACTGGCCTAAGCAACAGAAAAATGTAGTGTGACATTTTACCTACTCGGCCCTAGAGATCAATCCGGTTTAGTATAGGACAGTCACTAAGAATGCTGATCCTGGAGTGCGATTTCATCAATTCTTGGTCCGATTTACTTGACAAGGTCTAAGAACATGGGGAAGTTAAGTATGTTTTCTGCCTCATTTCTTCCGTCTTAAGATGGGGATAACAGCACCTACCTTACAAAGCTTTTATGATGATTAAATGAAGAACTATATGCAAACCACTAAGAAGATGCCTGCCACATATTCAGCACTCAGTAAGTTTTGGTTCTTTCCTTTCATTTGGTTGGGTTTTGAGAAAATGGCAAAGTTCTAAACAAAATATGCTCATACTTGAATTTATTAGTACATGACTTATAATGACAATAGTCTCATTCTGTGGTACATTTATGTAATTTTAAATATCATAGTGTACTTGGCTGCATTCTATTATTCAATGTAATGTTCTATCAAATTTATGCAAAAGATTGACCTACTTTTTTTTTTTTTTAACCGAATACTTCTTTTTCATTTCCAATTCAAAGACTCAGGGATCATTATATTTTCATTGGTTTCATGATTTTTATTTATAAATGTCAAAGTCACTGTTTTGGTTAGTTTTTTTTATACTCTTTTTGCTGTTAGGCTTAGTAAGAAAAACAAAACAATACAGAAAATGACCACTTATTAGCACAAATAAAACAATTCTTTCAATGATTTGAAAATTGCATAAAATTTTGGGATATATTCTACCATGTGTCTTATTATTTTGTTTTTCTTAAACAGAACAACTAACTCTCAAAATAAAGCTGTTAACTATGCTGTTCATATTGGTGAGTTATATGAACCTAGTTGGTAAATGCAAACAGATGTTCTATTAACCAAAGGATGTAAATGTAACATGCTTTTTTGTTCTTTCACTTGTACAAAGAAAGGGAGAAGGCTAATATTTATCAAATAAATTGTGACTATGTTGCAGAAATATTATATGTTATATAAAATATGATTCTATATAACATAACATTTCTATATAAAATACGGGAATCTTTGGGTAGCACAAACCATTGAGCTCTAGACTATTAACTGAAAGGTTGGCAATTCAAACCCGCCCAGAGGCACCTCTGAAGAAAGGTCTGGCAATTTGCTTCTGAAAGGTCACATCCTGGAGAACCCTATGGAACAGTTCTACTCAGCACACAAGGGGTCACCATGAGTTGGAATTAATTCCATAGCAAATTTTTTTTTAATATGTGTAAAATACAAAGTTTAACAGTTCATAAAAAACAAACTTTCACATATTCAATCCTATTTAATTCATACAGGAACAGTGTGAAATGAGAATTATTAATTCTATTTTGTTTCATAGATTGGGAAAGCTCAGAGTTGGGGTCATGCATCAAAGCAGTACATGTACATGTATCAGAAGGCTGATTTCAGGTCTCCTGCACATTCCACCAAGTAAGAAAACAGAAGGTATATTTCTGTTCTCCTTTTCCCTTGTGTAAGGGTTAGGGCTGCTAACCAAAATGTTGGCAGTTCAAATCCACCATCTGCTCCTTGGAAACCCTATGGGGCAGTTCTACGCTGTCCAATAATAGGGTCGCTATGAGTTAGAATCAACTGACAGCAGCACATTTGGTTTGTTTGTTTTTTTATTTCCTTGTGTAGATTCAGAATCACCATTCTTGAGTTGAATTCTTGACTTTGCCTCTTATTGGTTATGTGACTTTGGCCACACTATTTGTTCAAATTGTTCAACTTTTATGTGCCTCAATTTCCTCCTCTATAAAAAAAAAAAAAATTTTTTTTTTTTTTATAAGATGGAGATACTCATTGAACCTCCTTTAGTCAGTGTTTGTGACTATAAAAAAATACATTAGTTAATTCATGTAAAGAGTTTAGAAGAGTACCTGGCACAAGACTGGCACTCAATACCTACTACTTAATATTATCATTACTTCACTTTTGAAACCAAACTTTCAAAATTGTGCCTAAGCATTGAAAACTGTTAGGCCCTTTACAGTGATCCTTGAATGATTCTCAGATCACTCTGTATGGGCTCTAATGGGGAATGTCTTTGCTTTGAGATCACCCAGGAAACTTATCAATCAATCTTCCCTTCAAACATAAAACCAGCAAAAACACCAATAGAAGAATAATTTTCAACTAGAAAATAAAAACCTGTTGCCTTCAAGTCGATTCTAACTCATAAAAAAAAAAAAAAACTCATAGTCACCCTATAAGACAATAAGCACCTGGTAGATTCCAACTGCCAACCTTTTGGTTAGCAGCTTAATCACTGTGCTACCAGGGCTCCAAAAACCGAGTCTATTGCCCTTGAGCTGATTCTGACTCATGAAAATGTATGCATTATTTATAAGATTCAAACCAATTCTTTCTTAAAGTATCTGCTCTTCCAGCTTCCATCACTTGCATATAACACGCTTTTAAAAATTTTTCAACCAGTGAAAGCAATTGATTGAATGAAAACTCCAAGGCTGTAAACAACCACAGGCATTATTTCCTTATACATCTAATGCATATCAGTTTTCAGGTTAACGAAAAGAATCTTAACTTCATATTTTTGATGCTTGTAAGATTTCCTTCTTCAAATTAAATGGAATACACAGTCTTTTATTTCCCGTGTTTTTCTAATATGTATATTCCATCTGGGGTTGCATAATGGAAAGATCTATTTTCTTCTGAAACCTTTTGTCATAGTTTGAAAAGATCAATGACTCATCCCTGTGATTCAGTTTCCCATGGTTATTTCCTACAAGCCCTTAAAACTTAGAACCTCAATGCGTTTTTGTCTGCTTAAGAATTTTAAATCTTCTTACTCCATTCTGTGATTATGCCATTCCTTGACAATGGTTTTGCTAAAAGATTTTCAAAAGCAGAGTCCTGGGAGTAGAGGCAGGTTTCAATTTTGAATGCTATTTTTCTGATCAGTTGGAGCTTCTTAATCCTCTTCTTCTTTTACTTGACTGTGCTCTGGTAAATAGCTGTCAGTAAGGGAAGAAGTTCAATACCTTTGGGCCATGACCCACTTAAACGCTCCTTCTGCTGAGAGAAAATCCACGGCAGTCTAAAATGTCAGTATTCTCCTGGACTCCCCTGGTGTCAGCCTCAGGGGTTCAATTGCCATGTGTATATATAAATTTCAGCCTTTTCAAACAAAATATTGGAAGTTATAGCATCTGTCAGGCGAAGCAGAGGTAAACAGGATCCTAGAAGATGAAGATTCAATCCATGTATACACTGTAAACAATAACAGAACCAGAGAAGTCTTCTAATATTTGGACCCACATGATCAGTTCTATAGTTGTGTGAGATAGTCATTACAATTTGGCTGATTATTTTTATCCTATCCGTTTGAAGATAATCTATGATTCATCAGTGACACAACACTACAATGTAATGTTCTATCAAATTTATGCAAAAGGTTGACCTACTTTTTTTTTTTTAACTGAATACTTCTTTTTCATTTCCAATATAGTGATTTTGTTGAGAATTTTGTAATGCAGATCTTCAGTTCTCTGGGAGTTTGGACTGATGTAAAAGGCCATTGCTTAATAAAAAGCCCAATGTGAACCTGAAAAGGTTAAGAATGAAATACCGTGCCCAAGCATTATCAGTTGTTGTTATGGTTTTGTAACTGCAAGCAGGTCACAAAAAACAAACAAAAATTCTACTGAATTAAATATTCATTTTTATTTTAATGAGTTAGTCATAGATTTGTCTGTCACTTAATTGTTTTTTCATAAGAGTTGATAATGAGGTCAACAAAAGCAGTCACGGTTGTGTGCAAAATTACCAATATATATATATTTATGTAAAGGCCTTAAAAATGAAAGTCAACATTCTCCTTAGGAGGGATCAAGCTTGGTTTTCAGCAACATGCAGCATTAAGGTTTTCAAGCTAAATTTTGGGAGTGTATGGAGAATCCTGTATGCTTACTTGAGTTCTGGTTTGTTTTTTAACAACTTTCTGCAATTTAAAAAAATATTAAAAAAAAATTTTTTTTTTCAGTTCTGCAATTTAAAAAAATATTTACAGCAGAGATTGTGATCTTTTAGACAGCCAACGTTTTTCTTACTGTAAAATTCACATTGACTCTCCTCTTTAACTCTGTTTTCTGTGCTTCCCTGGGGGAAAAGGTTTTATGGCCCCTCAAGAGGTTATACATTTTGACTTGGGTGGGTTTAAAGCCAATCACTACTGTCAATCAAATGGCAAGTTTCACGCCTATGCCATGTGTAAGAAAATCTCCTATTTGTAATTTTATTTCCTTATAGGATTGCTATGAGTTGGAATCGACTTGACGGCAGTGGGTGTTTTGATTTTTATTGTGATTTTCTTTTTTTTTTTAATTAACTTTTATTAAGCTTCAAGTGAACATTTACAAATCCAATCAGTCTGTCACATGTAAGTTTACATACATCTTACTCCCTTCTCCCACTTGCTCTCCCCCTATTGAGTCAGCCCTTACAGTCTCTCATTTCGTGACAATTTTGCCAGCTTCCCGCTCTCTCTATCTTCCCATCCCCCCTCCAGACAAGAGTTGCCAACACACTCTCAAGTGTCCACCTGATTTAATTAGCTCACTCTTCATCAGCATCTCTCTCCCCCCCGCTGACCAGTCCCTTTCATGTCTGATGAGTTGTCTTCGGGGATGGTTCCTGTCCTGTGCCGACAGAAGGTCTGGGGAGCATGGCCGCCGGGATTCCTCTAGTCTCAGTCAGACCATTAAGTCTGGTCTTTTTATGAGAATTTGGGGTCTGCATCCCACTGATCTCCTGTTCCCTCAGGAGTTCTCTGTTGTGCTTCCTGTCAGGGCAGTCATCGATTGTGGCCGGGCACCAACTAGTTCTTCTGGTCTCAGGATGATGTAGGTCTCTGGTTCATGTGGCCCTTTCTGTCTCTTGGGCTCTTAGTTGTCGTGTGGCCTTGGTGTTCTTCATTTTCCTTTGCTCCAGGTGGGTTGAGACCAATTGTTGCATCTTAGATGGCCGCTTGATAGCATTTAAGACCCCAGACGCCACATTTCAAAGTGGGATGCAGAATGTTTTCATAATAGAATTATTTTGCCAATTGACTTAGAAGTCCCCTCAAACCATGTTCCCCAGACCCCAGCCCCTGCTCCGCTGGCCTTTGAAGCATTCATTTTATCCCGGAAACTTCTTTGCTTTTAGTCCAGTCCAATTGAGCTGACCTTCCATGTATTGAGTGTTGTCTTTCCCTTCACCCAAAGCAGTTCTTATCTACTGATTAATCAATAAAAAACCCTCTCACTCCCTCCCTCCCTCCCCGCTTTGTAACCACAAAAGTATGTGTTCTTCTCAGTTTTTACTATTTCTCAAGATCTTATAATAGTGGTCTTATACAATATTTGTCCTTTTGCCTCTGACTAATTTCGCTCAGCATAATGCCTTCCAGGTTCCTCCATGTTATGAAATGTTTCAGAGATTCCTCACTGTTCTTTATCGATGTGTAGTATTCCATTGTGTGAATATACCACAATTTATTTACCCATTCATCCGTTGACGGACACCTTGGTTGCTTCCAGCTTTTTGCTATTGTAAACAGAGCTGCAATAAACATGGGTGTGCATATATCTGTTTGTGTGAAGGCTCTTGTATCTCTAGGGTATATTCCGAGGAGTGGGATTTCTGGGTTGTATGGTAGTTCTATTTCTAACTGTTTAAGATAACGCCAGATAGATTTCCAAAGTGGTTGTACCATTTTACATTCCCACCAGCAGTGTATAAGAGTTCCAATCTCTCCACAGTCTCTCCAACATTTATTATTTTGTGTTTTTTGGATTAATGCCAGTCTAGTTGGTGTGAGATGGAATCTCATCGTAGTTTTAATTTGCATTTCTCTAACGGCTAATGATCGAGAGCATTTTCTCATGTGTCTGTTGGCTGCCTGAATATCTTCTTTAGTGAAATGTGTGTTCATCTCCTTTGCCCACTTCTTGATTGGGTTGTTTGTCTTTTTGTGGTTGAGTTTTGACAGAATCATGTAGATTTTAGAGATCAGGCGCTGGTCAGAGATGTCATAGCTGAAAATTCTTTCCCAGTCTGTAGGTGGTCTTTTTACTCTTTTGGTGAAGTCTTTAGATGAGCATAGGTGTTTGATTTTTAGGAGCTCCCAGTTATCGGGTTTCTCTTCATCATTTTTGGTAATGTTTTGTATTCTGTTTATGCCTTGTATTTGGGCTCCTAGGTTGTCCCAATTTTTTCTTCCATGATCTTTATCGTTTTAGTCTTTATGTTTAGGTCTTTGATCCACTTGGAGTTAGTTTTTGTGCATGGTGTGAGGTATGGGTCCTGTTTCATTTTTTTGCAAATGGATATCCAGTTATGCCAGCACCATTTGTTAAAAACACTATCTTTTCCCCAATTAACTGACACTGGTCCTTTGTCAAATATCAACTGCCCATATGTAGATGGATTATATCTGGGTTCTCAATTCTGTTCCATTGGTCTATGTGCCTGTTGTTGTACCAGTACCAGGCTGTTTTGACTACTGTGGCTGTATAATAGCTTCTGAAATCAGGTAGAGTGAGGCCTCCCACTTTCTTCTTCTTTTTCAGTAATGCTTTGCTTATCCGGGGCTTCTTTCCCTTCCATATGAAATTGATGATTTGTTTCTCTATCCCCTTAAAATATGACATTGGAATTTGGATCAGAAGTGCGTTATATGTATAGATGGCTTTTGGTAGAATAGACATTTTTACTATGTTAAGTCTGCCTATCCATGAGCAGGGTATGTTTTTCCACTTAAGTATGTCCTTTTGAATTTCTTGTAGTAGAGCTTTGTAGTTTTCTTTGTATAGGTCTTTTACATCCTTGGTAAGATTTATTCCTAAGTATTTTATCTTCTTGGGGGCTACTGTGAATGGTATTGATTTGGTTATTTCCTCTTCGGTGTTCTTTTTGTTGATGTAGAGGAATCCAAGTGATTTTTGTATGTTTATTTTATACCCCGAGACTCTGCCAAACTCTTCTATTAGTTTCAGTAGTTTTCTGGAGGATTCCTTAGGGTTTTCCGTGTATACGATCATGTCATCTGCAAATAGTGATAGCTTTACTTCCTCCTTGCCAATCCGGATACCCTTTATTTCTTTGTCTAGCCTAATTGCCCTGGCTAGGACTTCTAGCACGATGTTGAATAAGAGTGGTGATAAAGGGCATCCTTGTCTGGTTCCCGTTCTCAAGGGAAATGCTTTCAGGTTCTCTCCATTTAGAGTGATGTTGGCTGTTGGCTTTGCATAGATGCCCTTTATTATGTTGAGGAATTTTCCTTCAATTCCTATTTTGGTAAGAGTTTTTATCATAAATGGGTGTTGAACTTTTTCAAATGCCTTTTCTGCATCAATTGATAAGATCATGTGGTTTTTATCTTTTGTTTTATTTATGTGATGGATTACATTAATGGTTTTTCTGATATTAAACCAGCCTTGTATACCTAGTATAAATCCCACTTGATCAGGGTGAATTATTTTTTTGATGTGTCGTTGGATTCTATTGGCTAGAATTTTGTTGAGGATTTTTGCATCTATGTTCATGAGGGATATAGGTCTATAATTTTCTTTTTTTGTAATGTCTTTACCTGGTTTTTGTATCAGGGAGATGGTAGCTTCATAGAATGAGTTGGGTAGTATTCCGTCATTTTCCATGCTTTGAAATACCTTCAATAGTAGTGGTGTTAAGTCTTCTCTGAAAGTTTGGTAGAACTCTGCAGTGAAGTCGTCCGGGTCAGGGCTTTTTTTTGTTGGGAGTTTTTTGATTACCGTTTCAATCTCTTTTTTTTGTTATGGGTCTATTTAGTTGTTCTACTTCTGAATGTGTTAGTTTAGGTAGGTAGTGTTTTTCCAAGAATTCATCCATTTCTTCTAGGTTTTCAAATTTGTTAGAGTACAATTTTTCATAGTAATCTGAAATGATTCATTTATTTCATTTGGTTCTGTTGTGATGTGGTCCTTCTCGTTTCTTATTCGGGTTATTTGTTTCCTTTCCTGTTTTTCTTTAGTCAGTCTAGCCAATGGTTTATCAATTTTGTTAATTTTTTCAAAGAACCAGCTTTTGGCTTTGTTAATTCTTTCACTTGTTTTTCTGTTCTCTAATTCATTTAGTTCAGCTCTAATTTTTATTATTTGTTTTCTTCTGGTGCCTGATGCGTTCTTTTGTTGCTCACTTTCTATTTGTTCAAGTTGTCAGGACAGTTCTCTGATTTTGGCTCTTTCTTCTTTTTGTATGTGTGCATTTATTGATATAAATTGGCCTCTGAGCACTGGTTTTGCTGTGTCCCAGAGCTTTTGATAGGAAGTATTTTCATTCTCGTTGCTTTCTATGAATTTCCTTATTCCCTCCTTGATGTCTTCTATAACCCAGTCTTTTTTCAGGAGGGTATTGTTCATTTTCCAAGTATTTGATTTCTTTTCCCTAGTTTTTCTGTTATTGATCTCTAGTTTTATTGCCTTGTGGTCTGAGAAGATGCTTTGTAATATTTCGATGTTTTGGACTCTGCAAAGGTTTGTTTTATGACCTAATATGTGATCTATTCTAGAGAATGTTCCATGTGCACTAGAAAAAAAAGTATACTTTGCAGCAGTTGGGTGGAGAGTTCTGTATAAGTCAATGAGGTCAAGTTGGTTGATTGTTGTAAGTAGGTCTTCCGTGTCTCTATTGAGCTTCTTACTGGAAGTCCTGTCCTTCTCCGAAAGTGGTGTGTTGAAGTCTCCTACTATAATTGTGGAGGTATCTATTTCACTTTTCAATTCTGTTAAAATTTGATTCATGTATCTTGCAGCCCTGTCATTGGGTGCATAAATATTTAATATGGTTATGTCTTCCTGATCAATTGTCCCTTTTATCATTATATAGTGTCCTTCTTTATCCTTTGTGGTGGATTTAAGTCTAAAGTCTATTTTGTCAGAAATTAATATTGCTACTCCTCTTCTTTTTTGCTTATTGTTTGCTTGATATATTTTTTTCCATCCTTTGAGTTTTAGTTTGTTTGTGTCTCTAAGTCTAAGGTGTGTCTCTTGTAGGCAGCATATAGATGGATCGTGTTTCTTTATCCAGTCCGTGACTCTCTGTCTCTTTATTGGTGCATTTAGTCCATTTACATTCAGGGTAATTATAGATAAATAAGTTTTTAGTGCTGTCATTTTGATGACTTTTTATGTGTGTTGTTGACAATTTCATTTTTCCACCTACTTTTTTGTGCTGAGGCGTTTTTCTTAGTAAATTGTGAGATCCTCATTTTCATAGTGTTCGACTTTATGTTAGTTGAGTCGTTACGTTTTTCTTGGTTTTTATCTTGAGTTATAGAGTTGCTATACCTTTTTGTGGTTACCTTATTATTTACCCCTATTTTTCTAAGTAAAAACCTAACTTGTATTGTTGTATATCGCCTTGAATCACTCTCCATATGGCAGTTCAATGCCTCCTGTATTTAGTCCCTCTTTTTGATTATTGTGATCTTTTACCTATTGACTTCCATGATTCCCTGTTATGTGTATTTTTTTTTTTTAATTAATCTTAATTTGTTTGTTTTTGTGATTTCCCTATTTGAGTTGATATCAGGACGTTCTGTTTTGTGACCTTGTATTGTGCTGGTACCTGATATTATTGGTTATCTGACCAAACAATCTCGTTTAGCATTTCTTGTAGCTTTGGTTTGGTTTTTGCAAAGTCTCTAAACTTGTGTTTATCTGTAAATATCTTAATTTCACCTTCATATTTCAGAGAGAGTTTTGCTGGATATATGATCCTTGGTTGGCAGTTTTTCTCCTTCAGTGCTCTGTATACGTCGTCCCATTCCCTTCTTGCCTGCATGGTTTCTGCTGAGTAGTCTGAACTTATTCTTATTGATTCTCCCTTGAAGGAAACCTTTCTTTTCTCCCTGGCTGCTTTTAAAATTTTCTCTTTATCTTTGGTTTTGGCAAGTTTCATGATAATATGTCTTGGTGTTTTTCCTTTTGGATCAATCTTAAATGGGGTTCGATGAGCATCCTGGATAGATATCCTTCCGTCTTTCAGGATGTCAGGGAAGTTTTGTGTCAGGAGTTCTTCAACTATTTTCTCTGTGTTTTCTGTCCCCCCTCCCTGCTCTGGGACTCCAATCACCCGCAGGTTATCCTTCTTGATAGAGTCCCACATGATTCTTAGGGTTTCTTCATTTTTTTAAATTCTTTTATCTGATTTTTTTTCAGCTATGTTGGTGTTGATTCCCTGGTCCTCCAGATGTCCCAGTCTGCATTCTAATTGCTCGAGTCTGCTCCTCTGACTTCCTAGTGCGTTGTCTAATTCTGTAATTATATTGTTAATCTTTTGGATTTCTGAATGCTGTCTGTCTATGGATTCTTGCAACTTATTAATTTTTTCACTATGTTCTTGAATAATCTTTTTGAGTTCTTCAACAGTTTTATCAGTGTGTTCCTTGGCTTTTTCTGCAGTTTGCCTTATTTCATTTCTGATGTCTTGAAGCATTCTGTAAATTAGTTTTTTATATTCTGTATCTGATAATTCCAGGATTGTATCTTCATTTGGGAAAGATTTTGATTCTTTTGTTTGGGGGGTTGGAGAAGTTGTCATGGTCTGCTTCTTTATGTGGTTTGATATGGACTGCTGTCTGCGAGCCATCACTGGGAAACTAGTTTTTCCAGTAAATCCGCTAAAAAAAAATGCATTCAGATCCCTATCAGAGTTGTCCCTCTGGCACAGGCTATTCGGATGCTAATAGAGCTGCCTGGGGAGGGTGGGGGAGGGATCAGAGAGCTAGGAGAGTAGCACCTCAGAATATAGCCAGAGTTGCTTGTCTTACTTGGGATGACTATTATATCTGAGATTCCCGCGGGCGCGTCGCCTATGTGTGCTGGCTGTGTGGAGATTGCCCCCGGGGTGTCTGGCCCGCTGACGTCACGGTCAGATCCTCCGCTGTCAGCCCCACCCCCAAGGTTAAGGCTCCCCTACTGGGACGATGCACTCCCGACTCCAAAATCAGTCGCTGCCTCCCGGGGACTCCTCGACCCACCAGCCGCGATGCGTGCTGCTCCCGAGAACCTGGTGGGCCCCCCCGGGGTCCACTCAGGAGAGCGGAGCATCTCTCCGCGCCTGTTCCATGACTGCGCGTCCCGGCTGGGACGCCACTCTCCGCGCTCCAAGACCAGCCACTGCCTCCTGGGGACTTCTCCCACCGGCTCGCGGCGCAGCCCACGCTAACTGGCTGGGACCCCCCTGGGGTCAGTTCAGGGGGATGGAGCTGCACCCCGCGCTCACGCCACGCCCGTGCCCACCAAAATCCCGGCGGGACGGCTCCCTGGCTGGGAAGCTGCTCTCCCTGCTCCAAGACCAGTTACTGCCTCCTGGGGACTTCTCCCACCGGCTGCGCCGCCGCGTTGCCCATGCAAACCGGCTGGGCCCCCCCCCGGGGTCAATTCAGGGGGATGGATCTGCTCCCCGCGCTCACGCCACGCCTGCCAAAATCCCGGTGGGACGGCTCCCTGGCTGGGACGCTGCTCTCCCCGCTCCAAGACCAGTCACTGCCTCCTGAGGACTTCTTCCACCGGCTGCGCTGCCATGCCGCCTACGCGAACCGGCTGGGCCTCCTCCTGGAATGAGTTCGGAGGCTAGGGCTGGGCCCCTTGTCTGTGCCATCTGCCCCCCTGGGCTCTGCCCCAAATCGGGCTCCGAAGGTCACCTGACTGGTACGCTGGCTCCAGGCTCTGAAAACAATCGCTGTCTCCCCGTATTTGTTCGTTCTCCGTCTCTAAATCTGTGTTTGTTGTTCAGAGTTCGTAGATTGTTATGTATGTGATCGATTCACTTGTTTTTCCGAGTCTTTGTTGCAAGAGGTATCCGCGGTAGCGTCCACCTAGTCCACCAGCTTGGCCCCGCCCTTTTATTGTGATTTTTGATACTGCATTATTTAAAAAAAAAAAAAGATTTGTTATGTTTTCGCTTGAGACCAATAGCTACCTCTGAATTTTCTGGAAGCCAGTGTAGAATGGAGTGACTGCCTATCTCATTACACTCTTGGAGAATGACCAGCTAGTAGCAGTTGAGCTACACAGAGGATGAAGGGGTTAGCAATAGATTTAAGCTTTACCCAAGACACAGGAATTCTTGGGTCTACAACTTCAAAAGCAAGATTTTTTGAAATTAGCACATGCAGATATGAGGAGTAAAAATAAATAGTTCATTATACTTTATTTAGAACTCAAAGTATACTGTATTTTACACAAATAAAATGAGTCAGAATCAACTCGCAGGCAGTGGATTTTTTTGGAACACCTATGTTGGCAATTTCTTCCTCCCCCAGTTAGGTTTTTTTTGTTGTTTTTTTTCATGTTGCTGTAAAAACAATTAGCATAGAGTGCTTAGGAAAATACCTCCCAGGGGTGGAGGGCAGGGTTGTCTAACGAACATAGAAGGCATGCATTATTTGTGTAAAAATATGGTATACACACTGACGGACATGTACAGGGTAAATGTAATGAATCATTAAAATTTGGTAGTTTTTGTTGTTTTGGTTTTGAATGATGTATTATTGAATAGGAGAATCGATAAATAGGAATTAGCTAATGACAATTACAATACAAAGTTGATACTAAGAACCAATTAAAAGTATTTTTAAAACTTTAGCTTCTTGAGACTTAAGGATCAAAAGTAGAAATGTGAGTATTGCAAAATCTAATATTAGACGATTTGAACCCTTTAATTCTGTAACAAATCAAAAAAGAAAAAAATCCATTATTCTTGGAGTTGAGTCTGACTCATAGAAACCCTGTAGGACAAAGAATAACTGCCCCATACAGTTTCCCAGGAGAGGCTGGCGGATTCCAGCTGTTGACCTTTTGGTTAGCAGCTGTACCCTTAACCACTGCACCACCAGGGCTGCAATTCTGTGACAGTAGAGATAATATAAGAAATGGAACTTAAACTCCAAAGAGAATAGAAATATTTATGATATGACTTCTAATTTGAAATTTAAACTTTCTGAGCATTATTTTTTTTAAAGTGACTATGCTAGATATTGAAAGATACCATTTTTTTTTTTCCTGGTTAATGTGATAGTTTTCTACGGTATTGGATTTTTCCTCCCATCATGATTCCAATCAATTAAATTCTACAAATAGGATAAACTATTTTCTCTTACACTCAAAGCTATCTTAACATGAAAATACATGGCTTTCCTTATGGGCGTATGAGATGGATGAATTTTAATATTCTGACAAAACTGTCGTATTGTTAGTTGGTGGAAAGATTTCATATAGGTTCTAGGTATTTCCTCAAAAATATTTGTTGCCGTACCATCAAGTTGGTTCCAACTTTTAGCTACTCTGTGTACAATAGAAGGAAACAATGCCCAATCCTGTGCCATCATCACAATAGTTGTTATGTTTGAGCACATTGTTGCAGCCACTATGTCCATCCATCTCTTCGAGGGTCTTCAGTTTTCTGCTTTCCCTTTACTTTACCAAGCATAATGTCTACAGGGGCTGGCGCTACTGATAACATGTTTAAAGTACCTGAGATGAGTCTGGCTATCCTTGGTTTTAAGGAGCATTCTGGCCCTACTTCTTCCAAGAGAGATTCGTTTGCTCTTCTGGCAGTCCATAGTATATTCAGTATTCTTCACCAATGCCATAATTCAAAGGCATCAGTTCTTCTATGGTCTTCCTTATTCACTGTCCAGCTTTCGCGTGCATATGAGGCATTTGAAAATACCACGGCTTGGGTCAGGTGCACCTTAGTCCTCAAAGCGGCATCTTTGCTTTTTAGCACTTTAAAGAGGTCTCTTGAAGCAGATTTGTCCAATGTTACATTAAAATATATCTGCAGCTTGGAAAGGTTTAGGCTGCTACAGCTGCGACCTCCACTTGGCAGAAATATAGGAACTTCGGTTTCTAAATCTCTAGTAAGTTAAATTTCAGTTTTTGAACTTTTACTCTGCAGGGGTTTTGAACATTTGCTCTTTGCAAGGGAAATGTCTAGATCATCCTTTACTCCTGTGCTCAGAGAGAGAAATCTTCTTTAAGCTTCTCAGCAAGGGACCCTGGCTTTCTGTCAGATATCAACAATGGCAATCAGGGAGTTTGGGGGACAGAAGTATAATTACTTAACTCTAAAAAGCCTTTTGGAAGAGAAGGGATAACAAATAATTGTAACTAAAGTCAACAACTGAGAGGATGAAACCAAGTCCTGAAGGGAATAAGACTGAAAATGTCTCTCCTTGAACAGAATTCAGTAACAATATAGATATAATTTTGATTTGATTCCCTCAGAATAATTAAGTTCTGGCTGCTTGTAGATTGCTAAACAGAATAATCTAGTCTTCTTGTAACTTATTTAAAGTAAAATGAATTTCTTGGGTAAAATTATATGAATATAATTAACAAGGGAAGTAAATCCTTTAATTAGAAAAGTCAAATAATTATTCTTCTTCAAAGAAATGAAATTGCTGCAATTACTTTCTGAACAGATAATGCAGAATTATTCAATAAATAATTTTAAGGTGCCCACAAGGAGAGAATTTAACTCATCAGTAAAATAGGTACATGGCAAGAAGGGATTAATGTTCTCCTCCAGGATATTTCCCAAAACTTCAGCTTTCATTTCTGAATCCTAAAATAGAAAGAGATTGCCCCAAGTCAGAATTTTATCAAACAACTATTTAAGCAAATTTATTTATTTTTTCTTAGAAGGTATTAGTCACGTAGGTTCTTAAATTAACGATTAAAATCGTGTTAGTTAGAACTCATTTTAATCACATACACACTCACACACACACACACACACATCCACTTACTTGCCAGTTACCTTTCTCAGTATCGGAAATGTTTAAACTGAACTACTTCACGTTTTAGGAGGAATTAGAGGTGAAGAGGGCTAATTTACTAAGTTCTTTCCTAAGTCCCAGAGTGACACTCAAACCACTGAATTAAGATGATCTTTTTTAAAAAATGGCATGGGGAAAATAGTACAAATATTTAGCAATACTCTTATTACAGAACTGTTGACAATTGTTAATTAAAGCTGGATATTGTCAACAGATTTAAATGGTAAATGAATAATTTAATACATAAGTACTGTTCTTATGTGTTCTCCAGTCAATTCCCACTCATAGCGGTCCTCTAGGACAGAGTAGACCTGTGCCATAGGGTCTCCTAGGCTGCACTCTTTACAAGAGCACATCGCCAGGTTTTCTTCTTCTTTGGAGTGACTGGTGGGTTCGAACTGCTGACCTTCAGGTTAGCAGCTCAGTGCTTAACCATTGTGATACCAGTGCTCCTTGAGTAAGTACTACTGTTACTTATAAGAGTAATAAAAGTTTACACTTGGGATAAACAGAATATCCTTGATTCACATACTTCAGGATCAGCAGAGATTTTCAGAAATTTATATTTTTCTCTTTAAAAAGGATATGAGTAATTATTTCAAAAGATGGGTAACTAATATGAGATATACTCATCTACAAATTAAGATGTATTAGGAGCTTGAATTATGCAGCCAATCTCCAAATTAAAATTTTCTTAGTTGGAGGCCATCATATCTAGGCAATCTAATGTCGTGGGTAAGAAAGTGGGCTCTAGAATCAGACTGACCAACTTGTATTTGAATTTGCTCTTGCCTTTTACTGTGTGACATTCAGTAATGTACTTCACTGAAGTCTTGGCTCCTCACTGTGAAATATAGAGAGTAACCGTAGCTATTTCGTGGATTGCTGAAAGAATTGAGATGATTACAAGGGATTTCCTGAGCACAGTGATCACCAAGAGCCTCAACAGGTGTGATCTGTTATTATCATTATACTTTTCCATAGAGAATTAGACATTAAGGAGAAAAGTGAGCATGCGGGTGATGTCAGCCTTAGAATGTTTGCGAGCATTTCTGTTTAACTAGGCCAGAGAGAATATGAGACCCACATACGTTTCTCCCCTACTCAACCCTGTGGGAGAGAGAAAGTTCTTTCCCAGAGCACCACACTAAAAACAATGTCTTACGTCTCTACTTAATTTCGACTGGGTGCTGATGTTTGCTTGTCATTAAGCACCCTAAGTGGTATTGCTCTGTGCAGGAGATTGCTTAACTTTCTCTGTGTGCTTATCTTGCCCTGGGAGACTAGAAACGCAAAATGATGTGTAATGTATTTTGTGGGTGGAAATGACTTAAAAAAATGTCACTAATAATGCCAGAAAGTTTTAATTCCTGACGGTAAAAACTTGGTTTCAGCAAGCAAGATGAAACAGTTGGGTCAACAGGAAATGTGCTCTCAGTTCTAATGAGAATGCCTTGGTTGTAAATAGACAAGAGTAAGCTTTCTGCTTCTGGGGGAGACAGATCATTAAAGAGCAGATGACGACTTCTAGTGCAAGTGGGTTAAAACCACTAAAATATGACTGGATTCTGATCATAAGGTGGAGCCATAATTAATATAATCTGTTCTCTTAACATTTTGCAATCTGAGCACTTGGATAACCTTCAGATGATAAACTTCGTTTAGGGGCCTAGAAAGTGTTCAGCATGATCTAGAGAAATGACTGCGGTATCTTTATGTGGTTAGTCACACCCTTTATTAACAGAGAAACTATTTGGACTAGAGAATGTCCTGCCTTTTGATTAGGGTCAGAAGTTTAGCGGAAATATTTGGCTCAGCTGCAAACCTAATGGTAAGCAGTTTGAACCTACCAGCTGCTCCACAGGAGAAAAGACCTGGTGTTCTGCTCCTATAAAGATTTACAGCCTAGGAACACCTGTAGGGGGCAATTCTACTCTGTCCTATAGGGTTGTTAGGTGATTTCTTTTTTAAAAAATTATTTGTATTTATTCTTTCAGTGGTGAGTTTAAGTCATTTGTTATTTTTTAAGCTGTGGTATAATTTTCTTTGTTTTTACAAAATACTTCATACAAAAATTAAAGATATCAACGATGTATTTGTTATATATGCAGCCATTCAAAGCGATTATATTTCATATGTGTGACCACCATGAGTCAAAACTGATTTGATGGCAACTGGTTTGGTTTTATCCATCTTATATCCTTGGTAACCAAAAATCGCTATGAGTTGGAATTGACTCGACGGCAGTGGAATTGGATTTATATCCTTAATAACCCCTTGCCGTCCAGTTGGTTCTGACTCATGGCGACCCCATGAGTTACAGAGTAAAACTGAGCTCCTTAGGGTTTTCTTGGCTGTAATTGTTACTGAAGCAGACCACTAGGGCTTTCTTCCATGGCCCTGCTGGGTGTGTTCAAACTGCCAACCTTTTTTTTTAATAGTTGAGTGCAAGGCGTTTGTGTCTCTCAGTTACTTATATTCTTTTTTTTTTTAATTTTTATTGTGCTTTAAGTGAAAGTTTACAAATCAAGTCACTCTTTCATACAAAAATTTATATACACCTTGCTATATACTCCCAGTTGTACTACCCTATATGAGACAGCAAACTCCTTCCCTCCACTCTGTTTTCGTGTCCATTCAGCCAGCTTTTGATTCCTTCTGCCCTCTCATCTCCGCTCCAGACAGAACCTGCCCACATAGTCTCATGTGTCTACTTAATCCACGAAGCTCACTCTTCACCAGTATCATTTTCTATCCCATAGTCCAGTCCAATCCTTGTCTGAAGTGTTGGCTTTGGGAATGGTTCCTGTCTTGGGCTAACAGAAGGTCTGGGGACCATGACCTCCAGAGTCCTTCTAGCCTAAACAGTTACTTATATTCTTAATAATAGCTAGAAATTAGGAAAAATTGTAATCAGTAACTATTCCTTTCTCTGAGGGAGTAAACACCTCATTAATGCATTTTCCGTTCAGAGATACAATGCTTATTTTCTATTACAAACAAAATTTTATGAAATAGATTATGAAATAAAATTAGTCTCATAGCTTTGGATTCTCTTTTCACCATAGTGTTTCATTTAGACCCCTCCTCCTTGTTATATTTACTATAAAATTTTGGTCATCACTTGAAGATTTATTTTAAGTACCTTTTTAAAAATTAGTCATTATCTTTGGATATTGCATTTCTCTTGAATTCAACTTCATGAGTTATAAAATAACTATAGCTTTTTTTTTTTTTTTCCTGGAAGAAGGAGTTTCTTCCTATGACTTTAATTATTAAAATGATTTACAAAATATGTGTGAATCTTTCATGGAAAATTATCTTGCTCAGCACATACTAAATTTTTAAAAGTCGCATTTTTTCACCAAGTGTGAAAGTCATTTTATCATATTCTCCTTTGTTGATGATGCTGATATGACTTCAGTTTATCCTTCCTAACGCAATTTAAATGTTCAAGAGCTGGTAAGAAGTCATGACTAAGATGGTTACACGACCTTGATGACTCAAAGAAAATACATTTCCTTTTGGAAAAGAGACAAAACTGCTAGCACTCAAGGCCACAAAATGCTGACCATTAATTGGGCTTGTGACAAGTGAAATCTTAAAAGAAGGTTAAAAAAAATTGCACTCAAATGTTATTCATGATTGTGTACAATAGCAATACAAAACACAGTGTGGTAAATTACAATAAATTATAATAGCCTGTTTCTACAAGCCTTTGCTTTATGCAAGATAGTGTGAACTATTCTGATCACTTCTGTTTGGAGTTGCTGTTTTGTCCATGAACTCTCTAACACAGGTCTCTCACCTGAGGATGCTATATTGTACCTGGAAGAGAATCTACTTAGTGAGGTAAACCAGTATTAGGAACATTGTGTTCTAGTTTGTAAATGACCATAATTGAGGAAAGAATACCACAGTCTTTGAATATCATACACATTAATAAAAGATATAAAATAAATTTTTGAAAAATGTCAACAGAGCCTATTTTGAAAAATTCCCTTTTAAGATATTGGGAATTTGGATCTGGGTGCATGGAAAACAAAATTAGAAGCACAAGTAAGAAAAACAATGATGTGTAGAAATGGCTCTCAATTAAAAAAAAAAAAAAAAAAAAAGCTTACCTAAATAATCTCCAAGCCCTAGATCAAAACAAACAAACAAACAAAAAACAAAATAAGTTCCTACTCTCCTGTTATGGAGCTTCAATTTGAGAATAGAAATACATCCTGTTGAGTAAACAAGTCTTGATGAATCCAGTTGTCATTGTTGTTGTTGGATGCCTTTAGGTCGATTGTGACACATGGTGAACCATGTGTTACAGAGTAGAACTGCTCCATGAAGTTTTCTCAGCTATAATCTTAATGGAAGCAGATTGCCTGGACTTTTCTTTTGTGGTACCTCTGGATGGGTTCGCAGTGCCAACCTTTCTTTTTAGGTTAGCATTTGAGTGCAAACCATTTGTGCCACCTAGGGACCTTGATGAATTCAACACTGAGGTGCGAATACCGTTGAAGAAAGAGTTTACTTTTAATTATTTTAATACAAAATAACTAATATATCTTTTTTTAAAACTTGGAAAATGTTTTGGAGAAGAGATGAAAAGAGGAGAATCACAGCAGAGTTGTTAGATTGGAGACTTACAGGTCCAATCAGGCTGGAGGAGAAGTTAGTTATGTGTGTCTTCGTGAATGGAGAAGGCAACCAGGAGAGGTACCAAGAACCCAAGACTTGTGTTACAAAGATAGCAGTATGCTGAAGACACAGTTTCATAATGTTGACTTGGGGATGCTACCAATAAATGACTCCTAGAAGGTAATGTTTTTTTTAGAAGGTAATGGAGAAAAAGAAAACAAAGATTGATTTTTGGATGATCCAAGAAAAGCTGAAAATATTTCAAAATTTCTACAGTTATTATTTTCTTTGAAGATAGCAGGGAGAGAGAGAGAAAGAGAAAAAGGAAAAGAACGTGAGGAAGAAAGAGAAACAGGGTAAGAGAGCTTGTGATAGTTCCACAAGAAAATTCAGGCAAAGTGTGCAAATTATAGTAAGTCTATATTCACATAAAAATAAAATTAATAGAATAAACAGTTGATAAATATAAAAATTCTACAAATTTTATTGTTAGAAAGGTTAAAACTTTGGGACTTTTTTTCATTTTTAGCACTTTTGAGATTTAGCAAGTTTACTGAACAACTGATATTCCCTATTCCAACCCATTCATTTACAGACAAGGAACAGAGAAGAGAGGCTCAAGTCATTGGGTTAATTAGCCTCAGTGTCATAGCTTTCTTCTCTATACTTCTACCTGGGCATCACGCTGGCAAAATAAACAATTTCCACATTCTGTTATGGCATCCAACTTAGACTGATATGTAATTGCTATGCAATTTTTGGTTGATTAAGAATGCATTTCTCTTGTTCATTCATTAATGAACTGTTTGTTACTATTATCTTAGCCTTCTCAAACCTCCCTGGAAGCCTTGATTTTTGGAGCATAAACCACATGGTGTTACCGCAAACAGAGGGTTTGAGCCGCCTGCCGCAAAGCCAATACTGAGACTGGAGAAGGTAGGTAGTAAGAAGGCTTTATTGAATACTGGTATTCAAGAGACAGAGGGGGTTAAATTTTTCCAAATTCTGTCTGCCCTAAAGGGTTGATGGGAGGGTTTTATATGGGAAAGATCACAGTTACCTAATGTTTTAAGTACATAGTCCACAGAATGTCTTATACATCACAAAACAACTACAAAAACTCTTCATTAAACTAAAGATAAACATGCCAGGCACCTTGGACTCTAATCGGTATATTTATAACAGGCAGAAAAACTCTCGTAAGAATCTCTTGGCTCAATGGGCTGTTTTGCCAAGTCCACTGTGGCTGAGATAGGGAGCAAGAAAGAAAACCTTCTTGTCGGTTTGTAGGCTAAAGGCCATTTCTCAAGAGAGCGAAGAAAGGAGAAGAGAGACCAAGGCCACAGAAGCTGAGATAGCTCCGCACCCCTTTGGGAGAGGCCGGTGCAGCTGGTGCAATTAAAAAAAATGTTTAGAGATTACTTAGAGCATCATTATGGCTTTAGTCATGTCAAGCTCTCAATTGCCTATTTCGAACAGGGGAAAATATGTTGTAAGGTATTAGGGTGTTTGTTATGTTTAAGAGAGGAACAGGCTGCTCAGCTATATTTTGAACAGAGCCTGCACCATTTTCCAAGGACTAGAGATTAATCACAGTTTATACAGCTATATTAAAACAAATGAGAAAATGTATTCTCTCTAATATTAAAACACTAAAGAAAAAGTATTTTCACTACTTCAATGGGGCAGTTCTACACTGTCACATGAGGTCACTATGAATTTAAAATCAACTTGACAGCACCTAACAAGAACAACAATAACATACAGAGCAGGACAGGAAAATAACTTATCCTTCAAACAAAATGCAACCAGCAAGAGTTTGCCTTTTTATTTTTTTTAAATCTGTTTTATCAATTACTTCTAAGAACTTTTTTATTACATTTAGAAGTCCAGTATTTATTCAAACTTTGAAAATAGAATACAAGAGCTGCTTCAAAAGAGAATAACTGTTTTATCCCCCCACATCCCATGTTTCATTTAACAATAAATGAGCAACCATACTTTGCATGTGTACTTAGTCCCCTGCTTTTTAATTTGCCCTCTACAAGACCTCCAGGTGGTACCTATTTGTAATTCTATCTTTAACAGAGCAAACCATGCCTCCTTAGGTTTCAATAAATGTGTTCTGGTAATAACTTTCAGTTTGGAAAAGCGAAACACAATATGGAGTATTCAGGCATGGTCATAAATTATGACTTCCTCTAAATGAAAGAGAAATCATTCTGGTACTAATAAAATCTGCATGAATATAAAGTAGAAATTCACATGCTCTAACATTAACGCCAGAGGAAAAGGCAATGGCAGCTGGCTGTTGAAAGCCTTGGCTCTCATGTCCACCTGGCTAATCAACAGAACCTCAACTACAGCAGCACTACCAGCAGTTCCCCTTTATTTTTCTGTTACAGTTTGGAGGGAGAGGGTAACACTCATGATTATAAAACTCCTTTGGATGCAAATTAAAGTTTATAGTAAAAAAAGGTCACTTCCTTCTTAAGTGTTTCAACATCAGGCTTCAGCTTTTTGAAGGCTATTGTTTTCTTACCTAAATTTAGTTATATAATTTGACACTTTATGATATTTCCTTCTAATTCTGTTTGCTTTTTCTTGGTTTCGAGGCAACGTTTTTATCATAAAAGAAGAGAGATTGAGATAAATTATAGAAATTTGTCATTTGTTGGAAGCGGAGTCTTTGGGTGGTGCAATGGTTAAGCTCTCGATGTCTAGCTGAAAGGTTGGCTGAGTCCAACCAGAGACACTTCAGAAAAAAATTCTGGCGACTTACTTCTGAAAGATCTTGGCCATTGAAAACCCTATGGAGGGCAGTGTTACTCTGAAACATATGAGGTCTCTATGACTCAAAATCGACTCAACAGGAACTGGTTAACTGCTTATTTGTTAGGAGATAAAAACACCAAATTTTATACTGCGCTTTTAGAAAACTTTGGGACAATTTTAGAACTCGTGTAGTGAATCCCCATGCAATTCCACCGAGGTCAATATTTTCTTGCTGCTTATCTAAACTTTTAATACAATATACTTTAAATAGTTCAGACTTTGATATAAGGGTGGAAGGAAGTATAAGCCCGAGGGACACATATTATAACAGATTTCTGTGGAAATTTAATGGAGTTAATAGACAAAATTATCTTGGGAGACTTCTATCAACTCTATTCTGTAATCTTGGGGAAAGATCACACAATTATTAGTAAAATTTTAAAGTAATAAGTCTTATTTCTGTTAGCCTTCCAAGTAACTCAGTCTCATTAACCAGAATCTGTTGTCATCAAGTCGATTCCAACTCATAGCAATTCTATAGGGCAGAGTAGAACTGCCCCACAGAGTTTCCAAAGAGCACCTGTTAGATTAGAACTGCTGACTTTTTGGTTAACAGCCATAGCTCTTAACCACTACCCCACCAGGGTTTCCATTTCAGTCTCATTAGTATATACTATCTCTGCTAATGAAATACAGCCCTGTATCCTTATCACAGTAAAAGATTATTTTTTTGTGTTATACATAAATAAAATAACGAAGAATTCTTCCAACTACCATGCAAAGTAAAATAGAAATAGAATCATCATTAGCTTTTATAAGCTTGGTTAATTATCTCAAATATATTTTTATTTTGCTCCTTGGTTGGGTTCAAAAATGAAGGAAGGGCAGCAGAATGGTTTAGTCAGTTTTTAGGAGAACACATCTACCACAGTCATAGTTCTACTTTCTGGAGCAATTTAGGGTTATTTGGAGAATACTTTTTGTCCTCTCCCAAAGAAGCAGATACTGAAGTTTCTACATCTGGAAATTTCTATTTCCCCAAACTCTTTTCTTCTCCATCCAACTTTTCTTTGAGACTGTAATTCATCATTAGCTATTCTTTTTTTTTTTTTAATATTTTATTGTGTTTTAGGTGAAAGTTCACACAGCAAATTAGATTCCCATTCAAAAATTCATACACAAGTTGTTTTGTGACATTGCTTACAATTCTCAAAACGTGTCAGCGCTCTCACCATTTCCACCCTGCCTGCCCTATTTCCATCTGTCCAGTTTCCCTGCCCCTCCTGCCTTCTTGCTTTTGTGTGAATAAATTGACCATTTGGTTTTGCCTAGTTGATTGTTTAAAGGAACCCATTCCTCACAGGTGTTAGTGTTTACTCTATCAGCCAATATTTGTTTGGCTACAAGGTGACCTCCAGTAGTGGCTTTCAGTTCCAGGTTAAAAGGGTGTCTTAGGGCAATTGTCTCGGAGGTTCCTCTATTCTCTAACAGTTCAGTAAGTCAGGTCTTTTTAACGAATTTGAGTTTTGGTCTGCATTTTCTCCCATTCTATCCAGGACCTTCTATTGTGTCCCTGGTCCGAACAGTCAGTAGTGGTAGCTGGCCACCATCTAGTTCTTCTGGTCTCTGGCTAGAAGTGGCTGTGGTTCAAGTTGGCCATTAGACCTGTGGACTAATTTCTTCTTCGACTCTTTGGTTTCCTTTACTCTGTTTGCTCCAGACAGGAAGAGACCAATAGTTGTATCTTAGATGTCCACTTGTAAGTTTTTAAGACCCCAGAGACTACTCGTCAAACTGGAATGTAGAACGTTATCTTTATGCTCAAAGTTATGCCAGTTGACCTAGTTGTCCAATAAGAATATAGTCCTGAGGCTTCAAATCCAGTAAATAAAACCCATGAGGTGTTTGAGTATGTCCAGGAAGTATTCATAACTGTGCCCCCATGTGTTTTTTTCTATATACAAATATATATGCAGTATATACAAACACGTATATACATATGTCCACAAATATACCTATATATGCACACATGTACTTCCATACTCCTTTCTGCACCCATATAGCATATGTATCTACCCATGAAACCACATGTTTTCTGCTTATTATTAACTGTTGGTGTGAAATTGTATATGTTACAGCATTTACCATAGTTGCCCTTTGTTATTAGGTACCTCTAAGTGTCTTCATTTACCTTGGTCAAGTTGTGCTGACTTCCTCCATATTGTGTATTGCCTTTCCTATCACTAGAATTAACACGTTTACTATTTAGTAAGTGATTACCTCTCCCTCCCCTTCTCGTCCCTGGTAATGATCAAAGAATGATGCTTTCTGTGTATATACCTATTCTTGGCTTTTTATAAAAGTGGTATCACGCAATATTTGTCCTTTTGTGTTTGACTTATTTCACTCAGCATAATGTCCTCCAGATTTACCCATGTTATAAGGTGTTTTGAGGACTCATCATTATTCATTATTGTTGCTTAGTATTCCATTGTATGTATGTACCACAATTTATCCATTTGTCCATTGATGGCTACTTAGGTTATTTCCATCTTTTTGCTACCGGGAATAATGCTGCAATGAACTTGGGTGTATGTATGTCTATTTGTGTCACCACTTTTATGTATCTAGAATATATATCTAAGAGCAGGACAACTGGATTGTAGAGTATTTCTATTTCTACCTTTTTGAGGACACGCCATATCATTTTCCATAGTGTTTGTGCCATTATACAATCCCACCAGCAGTGTATAAAAGTTGCAAATTCCCACAACTTTGGTAGCATTTGTTGTTTTCTGTTTTTCTGATCAGTGCTATTTTTGTGGGGGTAAGACGATAAAAAAAAAAAAAAATTTTTTTTTTTTTAAGATGATATCTCATTACAGTTTCAATTTGCATCTCTCTAGGCTAATGAAGGAGCCCTGGTGGAATGGTGGTTAAAGCACTCGGCTGCTAACTGAAAGGTTGGCAGTTCAAACCCACCAGC
This sequence comes from Loxodonta africana, assembly GCF_030014295.1. Classification (NCBI taxonomy): domain Eukaryota; kingdom Metazoa; phylum Chordata; class Mammalia; order Proboscidea; family Elephantidae; genus Loxodonta; species Loxodonta africana. The sequence continues at coordinate 41,162,496 of NC_087361.1, forward strand.
TGCTTCATGGGAGAAAGATGTGGCAGTCTGCATCTGTAGATTTACAGCCTTGGAAACCCTATGGGGCAGTTCTGCTCTGTCCTGTAACGAAACTATAAATGAGAATCGATAAGACAGGAGTTTTGTTTTTTTTTAATGGCTAATGATTTTTTTTTTTTAATGATTGTAAGCATCTCTTCATGCATTTTTTAGTCACTCAAATATCTTTTTTGGTGGTGTGTCTGTTCATGTCCTTTGCACATTTTTTGATTGAATTGTCTTTTTGTTGTTGAGTTTTTCAATTTTTCTACATATTTTAGAGATTAGACCCTTGTGAGACATATTGTTACTAAACTTTTTTCCCAGTTTATAGGTTCTTTTTTTCACTCTTTTGGTAAAGTCTTTTGATGAGCATAACTATTTAATTTTTAGGAGGTCCCAGCTATCTAGTTTATCTTCTGTTGTTCATGCATTTTTAGTTGTGTTTAAAGCTATTTCTTTTTTATATACAATTCCAATTCCTGGTACTTGACTTTGCATATTTCCTTCTTCATCTAGAAAACAAGTATTATGATGCTCTTTAGTGAGTTTCTTTGTTCTAAAATTTTAAGAATATTGCAGAAAGTGAGCTAAGAACTGCAAATTTCTATATCATGATATCGTGTTCCTAAATCTTAAGTAAACAAAGAAGTCCTACCCCGATGGAAGACAAACAGATTCTAAGCAAACGCTGGCCCATTTCTCTCTGTGGTACTCTGGAAGTCGATCAATGGCATATAAAACAAGAAGTACTAGAATGTTGCTGCTGTGGTTTTAGGTACTGTTGAGTCAGTTCCAACTCATGGCAACCCCATGTGCGCAGCCAAATTGTTTCATAGGGGTTTTAAGACTGTGACCTTTCAGAAGCCGATCCTCAGGCATGTCTTTTCATGAGTCTCTGGGTGGGTTTTGGCCACCAGCTTTTCAGCTAGTAGTTGAATGCTTAACCATGTGCTCTACCCGAAGATTCAGTACTAAAAATGAATTAAAATGAAAATTGAATGCAAATTTATTTTGCATTAAACACAATGCATACATTGACAATTCAAGGTCTACCCATCTCACTTGGGTTGCACAGCTTTCTTCTTTTTCTGTTGTTTGATCCAGTTACCGATAGTGATATTACTGTATAATGTATTATATAGTTTATTTTGGTATTAGGAAAACAGGAAAAAAAATAAAAGAATTGAAGATACAGAGGAAAAATAATCTCAGCTTGAATATTCAACATTAAGGAAAGCAAAGTCAGAGAAGTTAAAAATGCAGAATCAAAAACTTGAGATATATGAGATAAAGTTTTCCCACTAATAGATGTTGTAGAGCTAAGTAACCATAAAATGTTTGCCCAGAAAACTAATCTTGGTGTCTTTAAAAAGATGACTCTAGAAATAGAAAAATCACAAGGTACTTAGGATCATTTTCTCCAGATGTCTTAAGTCACCCTTACCATAGATGGTTGGGATATGGAGGAAGGCACACTAACAACATTCTCTACAATAAAATGAACACCAGGTTGAACTAGCAAAGGTGGAGTTCAATTTTTTTTCTTCTCTGTCAAGGCAGAAATGTTGGATTTCCATTGAATTATATCAAGGTTGCAAGCTATCTCCTGAAAAATTAGGCTTTTATTTTTATTTTTAAAAGGCACAGAGTTTTCTATTTGTGAGTTTGTAATTTCATATATTATGAATTAATTGCCTTTTTTTTTTTTTCTGTCTGCATTGTATCTATAGTTAGTAGACTAGATGAATTGTGCTTCTCCTACCTGGCCACTACTTTTGGTTATAGCTCTCTTCGTTATTTTAGCCCCCATGTTTATAACATTTTGTACAACCAAATAAAAGTAAATGGCCTAAGCCTCTAGCAGTTTATCATTGTAATGCTGCAGTGATTACAGTCTTCCCAGACTTTAGATTTTGAAAGAAAAACAGCATAATATTGTGTTTTCATGGTTCCTAAGAACCAAGTAATATTTGCTCAAGCTAGCAAACATCTAGAGCAGAAATAAGCATATCTCAGCGGATAAACATAGAGTGTCTTAAACATATCCTATAAATGATGCATACATTTAAAAACTTAATGATAGGTCTTTATTGAAATTTTTATAACAAAACTTAGTCACTCAAATGGGAAAGTCATCTGGAGTGTGAAAATTCTGCATGTCCATATGCCAGGGAAATCATTGCAGGTTGTCTGCTCCAGTAGATATTTGCAGCCTCTCTCTGCAAGACAGAAGCCAAGAAGGGTTTCCAACCTGGCCATATGGAAACAAAACAAAGCACAAATAAGCAGATAGGAGAAAAAAATGCAGCCAGTAACATGGAGGGGATCAACAAGTCAATGCAAACACTGTGGTCTTCCGGGTAGAGTGTTAGCAAACGGCAAGGCAGTGTGAACGTTGTCCTTATGTGAAACAGTGGCTTGAAGCAAATTAATCTAATGGAAAGTAGAATAGAAATCCTAGGGGAAAGACAGAGTAATCCATCTCTTTTGAACATGAAATTGTTTCCTTAAGTTGATTTGGAAATGATTATCACTTAATAGAGAAATAACAAATCCAACATGGAAAAATTAAAGTATCTAAATATTAAGAAGTGATTATTGCATGAGTAAAACTTACTCCCGCATGAGCAGTTACCTGAATTGTGTTTTCATGTCACTAAACACATTCTCTGTCAAAGGCAAGAGAGGCTGGAGGTACAAGTGGTGAATAAGTCTCATAGCTTGCATGTGGCACCTCAACAGAAACTATCCTGATATTAAATAAATGTGTTATATACCAGAGATGGACTTATTCCTTTTAATATGTGGGATTCAAATTCAAGCAGCCAAAGCTTTGAATGATGTTTCTAATTGTACAAATTTTAGGGTGATGGGAGAATTTAAAGCCAAATGTGGGATACTTATGGCTTAATTGGCTAGGTTTACATTAGCTTAATGATTTTTGTTTAACCTGACTTAGTATAACTTCACAAACTCCACAATATAAAGTGTTGGGAGTGTCTAACTGAATGGCCGAACATAAAGAAAACAAGAAAGGAGACTAATAAAAAGAAGTCCATGACAGGATATTGGAATTAGGAAAAGTGAATAGTATATGCACACAGATGCAGTGGGAATAAAAAATTCAAGTACAATAACTCGGTGGGAAAGAAGAGTGGAATTATATAAATGTTAAGATCAATAAATGGAAATTATGCAGTTGGGGAAATAAAGAAAACTACATTATAATTATTTTAGAACATCAGTGGCCTCATTGTAAATGTGGACTCCAGGTAGTCATTTCAGTAAGAAGGCAAAATAGCGTATAAGACTGATAAGATTCTTTAAATAAAGTATGTGATTACAGTGATAAGTGTGATAAAATGGATGGTGCTTGTATATAAATGCGATTAGATTACAATCAGATCAAAGGATTAGGATAAGGAATTTGTTCAAGTTCATTACTAGCTCATTTTGTAAGATCACAGGGGAGAGGTAATAAGTGAATTAAACGAAATAATAAAACATTCTGATCTATAGCTGAGTTTCTGCTGGTGCACAAAAATCAGATGCTCTTTAGGCAGGACTGGATTTCTCAAGGTATGAGTTTCTCTTTGCCTTTGAATAGCTCTCAGTCTGAAAGATAAGTGAGGTAATTGACCAGGAAAAAAACGAAAGTATGCTGTTTCAAAATTAAGCTCAGATTGGTTAGTATGAATTTATTTTATGGAATATACATTTTGTGATTACACCCTCATATATATGTTCATTTGCTGATAAAGTCTGGAGGCTGTACCCATAACCATGACCTTGTCAGTCAGTCGTATTGATCATAATCAAGAAGGGCATACAGAGGGGATTGGAACAGGACCTCATCATCACTAGAAGAAGCAGGCTACTGGACCAGCTTTGTCTTCTCTTATAACAGTCCTGTATTCTTTTTGCTACCTTTTTAAAATTTTTATCTGTTATAAATGGATACGTGCACATTCATGTCTGTGTGTGTGTGTGTTAATCCCTCCCTAGGTTATATGCTGTTTATGTAAATCTTTCAAATACATCAGACTTAATTTAGACAGGGTTCCTATAGCAGCTCCAGGGAACTGGACCTGACAATCACTTTTTCTAAAAAAGAAATAGAATTGGTTGCCTAACTCATCATACCATCCTTTTACATCCTTAGAATATCTCTTCTTGATTTTCCTCTCCCATTTTAGTGTCTGTGTAATATAGTACTTGGGGAGTAAGGTTTTTTTTTTTTTTTTTTCAGTAATTGTGATTGACCATCTCCTTGCTAATGTAGGTTTTTTCCCCATTAATAAATAGCAAAATTTACTCTATTGATACAATTTACTATCCACTTGCCTTGCCTATCTAAATGGTTTGTCATCAAAAATTTGTGCTATCTTAGACTCATTTAGATGCACCTTAGGGTCTTCTAGAGAAAAAAAAAGAGCAGTGAACAGAACCAGAGAAACACAATATATGTGTAGTTGTTAGCTGCCATCCAGTTGACCCCCAACTTGTGGAGATCTCATGCACAGTGGAACAAAATACTTCCTGCCTTTCTGTGCCATATGCCTATGATAAGTTATGGATCCTACTATTGTGATCTATAGGGATTTTACTGACCAGTTTATAAAAGTTGATCATCTAGCCTTTCTTCCTAGTCTGTCTTAGTCTGGGAGCTCTGCTGAAACCTGTTCAGCATCATAACAAAACACAAGCATCTACTGATAGACAGCGGTTGTTGTGCATGAGGCTCATTTGCTGGGAATCGAATCCTAGTTTCCCACATGGAAGGAGAGAATTCCACTACTGAATCACCAATGCCATATATATACTGTTGTTGTTAGGTGCTGTTGAGTCAGGTCCAACTCATAATAACCCTATGTACAACAGAACAAAATACTCCCCGGTACAGAGCCATCCTCATAATCGTTGTTATGCTTGAGCCCATTGTTGTAGCCACTGCATCAGTCCATCTTGTTGAGGGTCTTCCTCTTTTCACTGGCCCTGTACTTTACCAAGCATGATGTCCTTCTCCAGGTACTGATCTCTCCTGATAACATGTCCAAAGTAAGTAAGATGTAGTCCCACTATCCTTGCTTCCAAAGCATTCTGGTTGTACTTCTTCCAAGACAGATTTGTTTGTTCTTTAGGCAGTCCATGATATATTCAATATTCTTTGCCAACACAATTCAAAGGCATCAATTCTTTTTTGGGCTTTGTTATTCATCGTTCAGCTTTCACATACATATGAGGTGATTGAAAAGACCATGGCTTTCAATCAGGGGCACCTTAGTCTTCAAGGTGACATCTTTGCTTTTCAATACTTTGAAGAGGTCTTTTGCAGCCAGTTTGCTCAATGCAATGCATCTTTTGATTTCTTGACTGCTGCTTCCATGGACGTTGATTGTAAATCTCAGTAAAATAAAATCCTTGACAACTTCAATCTTTTCCCCATTTATCATGCTGTTGCGTATTGGTCCAGTTGTGAGGATTTATGTTTTCTTTGTGCTGAGAAGTAATCCATACTGATCTTCATCAGTAAGTGCTTCAAGTCCCCTTTACTTTCAGAAAGTAAGGTTGTGTCATCTGCATAATGCAAGTGGTTAATGAGTCTTCCTCCAATCCTGATGCCAGTTCTTCTTCATATAGTCCAGGTTCTTGGATTATTTCCTTAGCATACAGATTGAATAGGTATGGTGAAAGGATACAACCCTGATGCACACCTTTCCTGACTTTAAACCATGCAGTATCCCCTTGTTCTGTTTGAACAGCTGCCTCTTGATGTATGGACAGGTTCCTCACGAGCTCAATTAAGTGATCTGGAATTCCCTTCCTTCGCAATATTATCCATAATTTGTTATGATCCACACAGTCGAATGCTTCTGCACAGTCAATAAAACACAAGTATATATTTTTCTGGTATCCTTTGCTTTCAGCCAGGATCCATCTGACATAAGCAATGACATGCCCAGTTCCACGTCCTCTTCTGAATCTGGCTTGAATTTCTGGCAGTTCCCTGTTGATAAACTGCTGCAGCCACTTTTGAATGATCTTCAGCAAAATTTTCCTGTGTGTAATTTTAACGATTTTTTTGATAATTTCTGAATTCTGTTGGATCACCTTTCTTTGGAATGGGTACAAATATGGATCTGTTCTAGTTGGTTGGCCAGGTAACCATCTTCCAAATTTCTTGGCATTGATGAGTGATCATCTCCAACACCGCATCCATTTGTTGAAACATCTCAATTGGTATTCCACCAATTCCTGGAGCCTTGCTTTTCACCAAAGCCTTCAGTAGAGCTTCGACTTCTTCTTTCAGTACCATCGGTTCCTGATCATATGCTATCTTCTGAAATGGTTGAATGTCACCAATTCTTTTTGGTACAGTAACTCTGTGTATCCCTTCCATCTTCTCTGATGCTTTCTGCATCATTTAATAGTTTCCCCATAGAACCCTTTACTCTTGGAACTTGAGGCTTGAATTTTTTCTTCAGTTCTTTCAGCTGGAGAAATACCAAACATGTTCTTCCCTTTCGGTTTTCTATCTCCAGGTCTTTGCGCATGTCATTATAATATTTTCCTTAGTCTTCTCGAGTTGCCTTTGAAATCTTCTGTGCAGCTCTTTTACTTCATTATTTCTTCCTTTCCCTTTAGCACTTGATGTTCAAGAGCAACTTTCAGAATCTTTTCAGGCATCCATTTTGGTCTTTTTTTTTCTTTCCTCCCTTTTTATAATATGGAGAGAGACAGAAACAATTCACTTCAAGGGATTGGCTCACATGATTGTGAGGTTCTGGCAAGTCCAAAATCTTTAGGTGAGGCCGCAGATTGAAAACTTCTTCAGGCTTGTGTCTCAGGATCCACAGAACAGGTGACAGAAAGAATGCAGAATGAAAAGAAAGAGTTCTGCCAATAGTATACATGATTACAGTCTTGAGGCTGAATGTACCCTAAGAAAAGTCCTTTGACTGATTACATTACATGTGGCTGGTGATTACACTACCTTATATTACAGAACAGGAACTAGGCTGTTTGGCCAAACCACTGGAAACAATAACCTAGCCAAATTGACATATAAAATTAACCATCACAATATGTGCTTGAGTCTATTAGCATAAAAACCCATTGCCGTTGAGTCGATTCAATTCCAACTCATATAGATAGATGATATTTGATCATAAGAGAGTACAATGTTTCAAGTGAAATAATTCAGACAGTGCAGGTGGGGATTTTTGGATCAGAACAAATAACCAGACTACCCTCTGATGTGGTCATGGGCCTTTATTACTTAAGTAATAAAGATAAAGGTACACAGAGTAGGGTTTTTCGAGATCCATGTTCTCCCAAAAGGCTTCTGTCTAAGGGTGAGTTGTTTTGGGTCACTTCTATGCATTGCCCTCTGTTCACCATGGATGAGAGAACAAACAGGAGCTTGAGCCTTGGGTTTTTATGGCATGAACTGGAGGGGCATATGTGTCAAATTACATGGGAAAAGAAAAAAGGTGGTAAGAGACAGGGGACTTTGTTCAGGTGCACCTGGCCTGGGCATCATCTTTTTTTCAGGTACAAAACAGCATAATCAGAAAGAATATTTTTCTCCCCTCTAGCTACAAGATTAATTTTGTAACCCTGTATTTTCTGATTAATGATACAGTGGGCTAGAAAAACACCAAGGGTTCAGCTTCCCATGGGGCACATTCTTTGATCTTACCATAGTCATGTAGATGGTGTGGTTGGTCAGGTGCCCTATGGTGCCATGCGTGAACAAGAAATAGGTTACTGTGAGCTCAGAACAGGGAGGAGGCTTCTCTGACAAGAAGGGACTGGGAGAGAGAGAGAGACCCAATGCCCAGTCTCCCTATCAGAGAATGTTCTGGGCCCAAGGCCTCAGCTTTGGTGGCTGGGGTAGGAATCTTAGAGACAGACCATCCTCCCAACAGTGAGTGACCATTAAGTTATTTCAAGTTGTCAGGAAGTTTTTACTTTCAAAAGGATAGTTCTATAGTTGACTGTTGTTTTTAGGTGCCCTCGAGTTGGTTCTGACTCATAGTGACCCTATGTACAACAGAATGAAATACCACCTAGTCCTGTGCCATCCCTAAAATAGTTGTCATGCTTGAGCCTACTGTTGCAGACACTGTGTCAATCCATCTCATTAAGGGTCTTCCTCTTTTTCCCTGACCGTATACTTTACTAAGCATGATGTCCTTCTCCAGGGACTGATCCCTCCTGATAACATGTCCAAAGTATGTGAGATGTAGTCTCACCATCCTTGCTTCTAAGGAGCATTCTGACTGTACTTCTTCCAAGACAGACTTGTTTGTTCTGACAGTCCTCGGTATATTCAATATTCTTCACCAACACCATAACTCAGGGACATCAATTTTTCTTTGATCTTCTTTAGTCATTGTCCAGCTTTCACGTGCATATGAGATGATTGAAAACACCATGGCTTGAGTCAGGTGCGCCTTAGTCCTTAAAGTGACATCTTTTCTTTTTAATACTGTGAAGAGGTCTTTTGCAGTAGATTTGCCCACTGCAACGGGTTGTTTGATTTCTTGACTGCTGCTTCCATGAATGTTGATTGTGGATCCAAGTAAAGTGAAATTCTGGACAACTTCAGTATTTTTTTCCATTGACCATGATTTTGCTTATTGGTCCAGTTGTGAGGATTTTTGTTTTCTTCATGTTGAGATGTAATCGGTACCGAAGGCTGTAGTCCTTGATTTTCATCAATAAATGCTTCAAATCCTCTTCACTTTCAGCAAGCAACACTGTGTCATCTGCATATCATAGGTTGTTAACGAGTCTTCTTCCAACTCTGATGCAGAGTTCTTCATACAGTCCAGCTTCTCTGATTATGGAGCCCTGGTGACACAGTAGTTAAGAGCTTGGCTGCTAATATAAAAAGGTCAGCATTCAAATCTACCAGTTGCTCCTTGGAAACCCTATGGGGTAGTTCTACTCTGTCCTATAAGGTTGCTATGAGTTGAAATCAGCTCGATGGCAACAAGTTTGTTTTTTGGTTCTCTGATTATTTGTTCAGCATACAGATTGAATAAGTACAGTGAAAGATATAACTCTGACATACAATTTTTCTGATTTTAAACTATGCAATATCACCTTGTTCTGTTTGAACAACTGCCTCTTGATCTATGTACAGGTTCCTCTTGAGCATAATTGTTATGAAATTCCCATTCTTCACAATGTTATCCATAATTTGTTATGAAGCACACAGTCAAATACCTTTGCATAGTCAATAAAATACAGGTAAACATCTTTCTGGTATTCTCTGCTTTCAGTAATTATCCATAAGACATCATCAAAGATAGCCCTGGTTCCACGTTCTCTTGTGAATCTGGTTTGAATTTCTGGCAGTTCTCTGTTGATGTACTGCTGCAACCACTTGTGAATGATCTTCAGCAAAATTTTACCTATGTGTAACATTAATGATATTGTTTGATAATTTCCGCGTTCTGTTGGCTTACCTTTCTTTGGAATGGGTACAAATATGGATCTCTTCCAGTTGGTTGGCCAGGTAACTGTCTTCCAAATTTCTTGGCATTAATGAGTGAGCACCCCCAGCACTACATCCATTTGTTGAAACATCTCAGTTGGTATTCCATCAATTCCTGGAGCCTTGTTTTTTTCTTTTTACCACTGCCTTCAGTAAAGCTTGGATTTCTTCCTTCAGTACCATCAGTTCTTGATCAAATGCTACCTCCTGAAATGGTTGAACGTCAAACAATTCTTTTTGGTACAGTGACTCTGTGTATTTCTTCCATCTTCTTTGGATGTTTCCTTTGTTGTTTAACAGTTTCCTGGTAGAATCCTTCACTCTTGCAACTTGAGGCTTGAATTTTTTCTTCAGTTCTTTCAGCTTGAAAAATGCAGAGCGTGTTTGTCCCTTTTGGTTTTCTAACTTCAGGTCTTTGCATATTTTATTATAAGACTTTACTTTGTCTTCTTGAGCTGCCCCTTGAAATCTTCTGTTCAGCTCTTTTACTTCATCATTTCTTCCTTTCTCTTTAGCTACTCTGTGTTCTATAGCAAGTCAGAGTTTCTTCTGACTTTCATTTTGCTCTTTTCTTTCTTTTTTTTTTTTTCATGCATGATGTCATTCCACAACTTGTCTGGTCTTCTCTCTTTAGTGTTTAGTGAGTCAAATCTATTCTTGAGATGGTCTCTAAATTCAGGTGGAACATACTTAAGGTCATATTTTGACTCTCGTGGACTTGTTCTAATTTTCTTCATCTTCAACTTGAACTTCGGTAGGAGCAATTAATGGTCTTTCCACAGTCACCCACTGGCCTGGTTCTGACTGACGATATTGAGTTTTTCCAGTCTCTTTCCAAAGATGTGATCAGTTTGATTCCTGCATATTCCATCTGGCAAGGTCCTTATGTATAGTAACTGTTTATGTTGTTGAAAAAATGTATTTGTAATGAAAGAGTCGTTGGTCTTGCAAAATTCTATCATGTGATCTTTGGCATCACTTCTGTCAAGACTGCTCTTTGTTTCCAACTTTCACATTTCAATTACTAGTAATTATCAATGCATCTTGATTGCATGTTCAATCAATTTCAGACTGCAGATATTGGTAGAAATCTTCAATTTCCTCATCTTTGGTGTTAGTGCTTGGTGCGTGAATTTGAATAATATTCGTATTAACTGGTCTTCATTGTAGGCTTATGGATATTATCCTATCACTGAGAGTTGTGCTTCAGGCTAGATCTTGAAATGTTCTTTGGTGTTGTTAGCTACTGTCAAATTGAGCCCCGGTTCCTGGAGACCCCATGCACAATGGGATTAGACTGTTGTGATCCATAGGGTTTTCATTGCCTGATTTTGAGAAGTAGGTCACCAGGCCTTTTGTTCTAGTCTTTCTTAGTCTGAAAGCCCCACTGAAACCTATTCAGTATCAGCACCATGCAAGCCTCCACTGACAGACAAATGGTGGTTGCACTTGGGTCCAATACAGCCCTTTGTGTAATACAAAATGTCAAATATATATATATATATATATATATATATCACCATATCTCCAGAGAGAAAAATGAATAGGTAGGTAGATAGAGATACAAATACAGTATAAATCTTCACTATGTCTATATATTGATAAGTATGATATGTGAACTGGCTATCATAATTAATCAGAGGAATTTTGCAAAGAAGCTAGGGAGGGCTAAACAGCCAAGCTCTGGGAAGGCCAGGCATGTAGGGAGCTTCAGCAGGATCAAAGACATTGTCGTGGGCTCTTCATGGTATCAACAAAAATGTGACTGGGCTACAGGACTCTTGGCATACATGTTTCTTTATTACAATTTTCAAATTCATGAAATTAGTCAACAGATTAGTTTAGTCTGACTCAGGACCACACATTTGGATCTTCATTTTCTATACTGGTTGGTGCCAGGGTCATAGAACTTAGACATAGGCACAAGCATTCACTCTCAGAAAAGTGGAATCAGAATGAATTTAGGAGCCTCCTGAGAGTCTCCTACTTCATGTGGACAGGATATGGCCAGGCAGCTACCTGGCTGAGGAAGTATTGTGGCAATCTGCTTCCCTAAAGATTTACAGCCTTGGAAACCCTGTGGAGCAGTTCTACTTTGTCCTACAGGGTGGCTATGAGTTTTTTATGGGTATACTTTCACATACTGACGTGAACAATTGTAACATCATTTCTAGGGGAGCTGGAACCTAAGCCCGTATTGTTTTATTTTCCAATAGAGGCTTCAAAGTGCATTTATGGACTCATGGAATAAACCAGTATATCAGACTAATAGAGTTTTTATTTGACTTATGTCTAAATGCCAATTCCAAATTATTCCTTCTATTCACCCAATGTTAAAAATGTTAAAAACTTCCAAAATAAAAATAAATTGAAGTCTGTCTTTAGAATGTTTGATGTTATGAAAAACAGACAATGAGTTAGAATCAGAGTATTTTCTTACACTTAAAGTTTTCCTCTCAAACCTTTCAAGATGAAGAGGGAAGAAAAGGAGATTTCAGTCTGAAAAAAAATTCTGATGTCTTTTCAGTAATATTTGAATAAATTTTAATAGGTTGCTAGACTGAAACAGCCTTTCAGTCTAACTTTATCAATCACTACTAGCAAGTGTGATAACTTTAGACACAAGGCCCACATACTGCAAACAAGACAGCAATTAATTTGAATTAAAGCCAGTAGTAGTTTGAACTTTCTTTTCTTTACAAGACCATTTCTGGACTTTGTACATGTATTTTCTTCCATAAAATTATGATCCTTATCTAATGCATTAAATATAAAATTTAATTTGATTGTTGGAAATGTAGAAATGCTACATTAATTGCCAATGGCTCGGTGATGCAGAATATGGTAAATATTAATGAGAATCATCTTTTACTGTGTTCCAAGGAAGCAAAAGAAGTGTTTCATGTAATATTTATAGGAACATCCTAACAGCATTAAGAAATTATATATGAAACTAGAAATTATATGCCATAAAACCATTTTATCTGAATCATGTTTCTTAGTATTCTTGTCTATTAAATAGCTGGCTTAGGGCCTTAGAACATCCTCAGAAATGATGTCCTTCTTAGTGGGATTTACAAATATTCCCTGGGATTAAAAGACACACTGACTCCATATTTTAGCATGCATTATTTTATGACTTCAAACTGAAACTCCAGATTTTCCCCTTCTTTATTTTTAGATACGTAGCAAAAAAACATATTTCAAATCTTTGCAAGAGAGAAATATTTCTGAAAAGGGAAAATGAAGTATAATATCAAAGAGACAAATGTAAACTAATTTCTATTCTGTTAACGAAACCATCTATAGACAGTGCACTAAGAGTTATAAATGAGCATCTCAGACATATTTTACTTTATGATGACCATTTACAACTATGGTTTAAAAAATGGGTAGGCTGGCAATATCGTATAATCCTTTTTTCAATCTGTTCGTAAAAAAAATGGATGAGATAGAAAATACTACATAAAACTACGTTGCGCTTAAAAAGTCCAATCTATTTTATAGTGAACTCAAATTATTGCTGTCATTTATCATTATATCAGCAGATATTTATTGAACATCTATTGTGTTCAAGAAATTGTGCTCTGTTCTGTGGGGTTACGTAGCCTAAAGCAAAGTGTTCTTTCCCTAAAACAACTTACATCTAAAAGAATGTTCTCTATATAGCTACAGTACACCATTTATAAGCATTTCGAAGGGGAGCTAAAAGTAAAAAAAAAAAAAAAAAACCCTGACTAGTTGTGACAATAACAAAGACAGTGACCTACCTCTTGTACCAAGAATTCTGCAGTAAGTCAGTTCCTGGGCAGGCCAATGCATTAAATGGATAACTTTGCAATTCTCTTGGACTTTTCTCTTGATTCCAGGATGGCTGTGACATGTCCAAGGATCACATCCCCTTGTTGTAATGCCCATTGCTGGAAGGAAGAGAGTAGAGAAAGGGGACTTTATTACCCTATGCCCTTTTAGGACAATGAAAAAGCTTTCTCAGAAGCCCCTAGCCAAATTTTTCATACATCTCAGAACAGAACCACAGAGAATACTGAAGGTCAAAGGTGAATGTGATATACCTAAGGCAGTGATTCTCAAAGTGCCATCTTTGGGAACATGTTAGAAATCCAAACTCTCAGGTCCCACGTCAATCCCCCTGAATTAGAAACTCTGGCAGTGGAGCCTGCAGATGACTGAGAAGCTCTTCAGATACATTTGATGCACACTAAGGTACAAAAATCATGGGTTTCCAGCAGCCATGATTCACTCCCACAGACTAAGTAACTTTCCATTTAAGCAATTCTGGGGTTCAATAATAAGGATGAAAGAGACATGGCTGCTGGCTAAGCGATCAGCCATGTCTGCCCCAATAACTTACTAGATACTTTAGAAGATAATAGTGAATCCTGAGCCTTCTAACCATAGGGGTGTGACTATCAATAGTTCCCACTTTTATTCTCAAAAAAAAGTGCCATGGATTGGATATTAATGCATAAGGTTATCCTACTTATGATGACTATTCAGAAAGGGGTATCTTAAAATGGAAAAAATCAATAGTCAGTTGACAAAATGTAAGAGTCAAGAAAAGGGACATGAGAATGGATAAAGCAGGGGCATATTTCTGAACATCCGTATGCCAGCTTCCCTTATAAAATGTCAGGTAAAAAAAATGCATTTTAAGACTTAGCACTTTTCTGATACATAATAAATTCTCAATTACGATTAGTTCCTGTCTCTTCTCTTTCCCCTCTTACATCTTAGGCACAATGAGTAGAATAGTATAATTGAAATAAAAAAATTAAAAAAAAAAGGTTTATGTAGTTGAGTATAAGTAATATTGTTTATTTGTAAGCAGGAGGATGGTTATGGAGACAATGTATACCATGCTATAGAATTTTGACTTAAGCCTGAAAGCAATATTTTGCCACTGATACATATTATATAGGGGATTGGTGTAAAAAATCTTGAATTTTAGGGAATGAATCAAATAAAGAAGAGCAGGGAATGTTAAAGCTGAGTAGATATTAGAATTGGGTAAAATAGTAAGAAAGAAAGAGGAAGACAGAAAGGAGGAAGGAAGGGAGGGAGGGAGGGAGGGAGGGAGGGAAGGAAGGAAGCAAGGAAGGAAGGAAGGAAGGAAGGAAGGAAGGAAGGAAGGAAGCAAAGCAAGCATGTACTAGCATATCTATAGTTTTTTGCTGTAGTTTTCCTAGCATGTAGTAATAATAGCCTAACCTAAGCTAAGGTATAGAAGAGGAAATCTAAAACATATTAAAACAAAAAGACAATAATTACACATCAAAAATAAAGAACGATTCTCAAATATTTTAATAACACTAGAAGTGAGCTTTACAGAATATGTAGTGTGATGGGCAGAAGAGTGGCCCCCACAATATCCATGCCCTAATACTTGGTGCCTGTGAATATGTTACCTTAAATGGCAAAACTAACTTTGCAGATGTGGTTAAATTAAGGACTTTGAGATTATCCGGGATTATCCATGTGGGCCCAATCCAATCACCAAAGCCCAGTGCCCTTGAGTCATTCCCAGTCATAGTGACCCTATAGGACAGAGCAGAGCTCCCCCATAGAGTTTCCAAGGAAAGCCTGGAGTACTGGAACTGCTGGCTCTTTGGTTAGCTGCCGTAGCACTCAACCACTACGCTGCCGTGCATCCTCCTTAGTATAGTGGTGAGTATCCCCACCTGTCACGTGGGAGACCGGGGTTCGATTCCCCAAAGGGGAGGCTATGAATCCAATCACAGGGGTCCTTAAAAATTTAGAACATTTCCTGGCTGTGGTGAGGGAAGAACAGAATGGTCAGAGAGATGTTTCTACCTTTGAAGATAGTGGAAGAAAGCCATAAACCAAGGAATGCAAGTGGCCTCTTGTTATATGCCATTAAGTTGATTTAGACTCATAGATACCCTACAGGACAGAGCAGAACTGTCACTGTCTCACAGGGTTTTCTAGGCTGTAATGATTACAAAATCAGATTGCCAGATCATTTCTCTTGCAGATGCACCTGTGGGTTTGAACCTCTGACCTTTTGGTTAGCAGCTAAGTGCTTAACCATGGCACCACCAGGGCTCCTTGGATGGCCTCTAGAAGCTGCAAAAGGGAGGGGAAAAATGAGAGACTTCAGGAAGGTAAGCAGTTCTGCTGACACCTTGATTTTACCCCAGTGAGAACTGTAAGATGATAAATTTACGTTGTTTTAAACCACTAAGCTTGTGGTCATTTGCTGAGGCAGCAATAAGAGCTACTACACCTACTTTATATCAAAGAGTCCACTGGGTACATCTCTGTCTCATTTAAAGATGAGAAGACTGAAGTGCATTAGAGTTTAACTTGTCAAAGATCACATGCAAATAAATCTATAGTTACTGGTTCAATAAGTAGAGATAATTATTAACATAATTTCCTAAGACTGAACTTCATTCTCCTTAATTAGAAAGTACAGGAATCCTGGAAGAAATCAATGCTAGTTGGAGGCTGGCTGTGAAGGATTTTTCATAAACCATAAAATTAGGAAACCATGTTTCAAAATGTTAAAAAAACAAAAAAAAACCTGAAGAAACACTATTGCCTGAAAATCAAGAAGGCAAGGAAGTTAAAAAGTTGTAGAGAACATTCAAATACACATTTCTGATAATGTAGACACCGATGGAATAGAAACTAACAGGAAGTCAAGAAGTCAAAAATATGTAAGATTAGAAATATAACTGGCAAAATGATTTTAAAGTTAGTTATTTTATAATAGTAGCAGTAATAGAAAAACTTATTATTTTAGTATATTCCACAAAAGAATGCGATAAACAATCTTAGACCTATTGTTGGATCTAAAGGAAATTGTTGATGGAAGATTTAGAGAAAGCACACTCCTAATCTTATATATTGTTTCTACCTTTTCAATGCCAAAGATAAACATTGATGAGAGAGAGCAAGTCAGCTTGCTTCTCTTCAGGAGTCTTGGACTCCTGGAATGAACTAATAAAATCCCATTGCCATTTTCAAATGAGATCATCTCAAACATGACTGAGAAATTATGGAAAATAGGTAGAGTTAGATGACAGGGAAAGAATGAATGTTATTCAAATTTTTGCAAAAGGAAAAACAAAAAGTGGATTTTCCAAAGCTATTGGAAAAACCAAAACCCATCGCCCTTGAGTTGACTCTGACTCATAGCAACCCTATAGGTCAGAATAGAGCTGCTCCATAGGCTTCCAAGGAGCGCCTGGTGGATTTGAACTAGCCAATCTTTTGGTTAGCAGCAGTAGCACTTAACCACTACACCACCAGGGTTTCCAAGCTTTACCTAGGTGAGACTAATTTTAATCCCGTGCAAGATTTTCTACCAAACTACAAAAAGAGTAACTCATAAATTATGGTCACTAAAAAGCAGTGTAAATTCACTAAGAACAGTAACTTCTTTAAATAAAAAATAAAAAAAAAAGCTTCAGCAATTCAATAGAATTAGATTAGCTGGATTTCTGTAAGCCAGTTGTCAATGTTTTCATAATATATGCATTAAAACAAGATGAATCACAGTGCAGTGAATAATGTTATTGTTGTTAGCACCATAGAGTCAATTCCAACTCACAGCAACCGTATGTACAGCAGAACGAAACACTGCCCGGTCCTGCACAATCCTCATTGCTATGTTTGAGCCCGTTGTTGCAGCCACCATGTCAATCCATCTCACTTAGGACCTTCCTCTTTTTTGCTGACCTTCTACTTTACCAAGCCTGAAGTCCTTTTCCAGGGTCTGGTCCCTCCTGATAATCTGTTCAAAACTACATGAGAGGAAGTCTCACAATCCTTGCTTCTAAGGAGCATTCTGGCTGTACTTCTTCCCAGAAAGATTTGTTCATTCTTCTGGCAGTTGATGGTATAGTCAATATTCTTTGCCAGCACCATAATTCAAAGGCAACAATTCTTTTTCTATCTTCCTTATTCATTGTCCAGCTTTCATATGTATATGAGGTGATTGACAATACCATGGCTTGGGTCAGGTTCACCTTAGTCCTCAAAGTAACATCTTTGTTTTTCAACACCTTAAAGAGGTCTTTTGCAGCAGATTTGCCCAATGCAGTAAGTCATGTGATTTTGTGACTACTGCCTCCATGGGCATGATTGTGGATCCAAGTAAAATGAAATCCTTGACCATTTATCATGATGTTGCTTATTGGTTCAGTTGTGAGGATTTTTGTTTTCTTTATGTTGAGGTGTAATCCACACTGAAGGCTGTAGTCTTTGATCTTCAATAAGTGCTTCAAGTTCTCTTCACTTCCAGCAAGCAAGGTTATGTCATCTGCATAACAAAGGTTGTTAATGAGTCTTCCTCCCACCCTGATGCTGCATTCTCCTTCATGTAGTCCAACTTCTCAGATTATTTGCTCAGCAGACAGATTGAATAAGTATGGTAAAAGGATATTCCCTGAATATTAGAGCAATTAAATAGGTTAATAACAACTCTACTTTAATTCATATTTCCCTGAATATCTCTCTTTCCCTATCTCTTTCTTTATCTATCCTTCTGCCCATTTGTCTCCAGTGCTTTCTCCTGTTGTTACATGCTGTTGAGTTGGTGCACACTCATGGTGCCTTCTCCTACACTCACCAAATTAGTGTGTTTCTTCTCACCTCTGTGGAGGCTTGCGCGAAGAGCACAGGGGCCAGGAAGTTTTCAAATAGACATAAGGTTGGGGGAAAGGAGATTTCCCCTAATAGTGACTTACATAATAAGAAAAAATCAACACTGACAGCAGCTGAGAGGTATCAATACATATGAATCAGAGGGAGGTTTCTAATCATTTAACTGAGGATTCTGACTGAATCCTAGACTCCTTCTACAATTTTTTTTCCCTCTGTGATTTCAATTAACAATCAGAGGTCATCAAAAGTCACTAAATCTATAGATAAAAAAATACATAAATGATAGAACCCATAATCATATATTTCATTTATCCTTTAGGGCTTTTGGTTGCAAGCAGCAAACAAGAACATTTACATAGAAAAGGAGTAATTCAGGTCAAATAGGGTCTGATCAAGAAGCTCAAGTGAAAAAGCTATAGCTTGTTTCTTTGTCTCTTATGTTTGTTCTTTTCCATGTTGGCTTTAATCATGGCATTTGGTTTATAGGAGCTCCAGGACTACGTGTATTAAAGCTCAGACCTAGAGAAATACAAGGTTTACTTTCCTTCTCCTAAGAGTTTAAAATCCTAGACCATCTGTGAGTCTCTTGACCATCCCTGAATTAATCAACCTTAAAATTATAATATTTTAGACTGCTTAACTCTCTTCTAAGTGATATGCAATTCTTAGGTCTGGAACTAGATTTAGACTCCAATTCCATGCATGAGAATGGGGAAGATGTCGTTACCTCTCACTGTTGGGGAGGGGGCCTTTTCTCTAGGACAATGGTGAATGGATTTAGCTGGCAAAAGTAAATATGTACAGTCCTCCACAGGAACGGAATTTGTAAACTGTCTGATCCTACATTCGGGTCCATAAATTCAGCTGTATATATGCATATATATACACACATATATATAAGATGTTGAAATATATTAATTATGATTATGGGAAAGGTAAATGATATGTATATAATATATAACATTTTCCGTTTCTATATTTTTTACACATACAGCACAGTGACAATAGTTACATTCACCATGTTGTGCATCCGTCACCACTGTCTATACCTAAAGTTTTCCATCACACTTCACAGAAGCTCAGTGCTCCCTAAATAATGATTCCCTCTGTCCCCCTCCCTCTTACCCCTGATAACAAGTAATAAACTTTGGATTCTATGCATTTGCTTATTCTAGGTATTTCTTGTAAGTGGGATCATACAATATTTATTCTTTCTTGACGGACTTATTTTACTCAGCATAATGTTTTCCAGGTTCATCCAACTTGCAGGATGTATCAGGACTTCTTTTCTCTTTATGGCAGAGTAAAAACCCATTAATGGGCCCTAGTGGTGGAATCGTTAAGCACTCAGCTGCTAACCAAAAGGTTGGTGGTTTGGACCCACCAGTGACTCCAAGGGAGAAAGACCTGGCGATCTGTTTCCGTAAAGATTACCCTGTCCTATGCAGTAGCTATGAGTTGGAATCAACTTGATAGCACACAACAACAATAATCCATTATATGTACAAGTGGAGCCCTAGTGGTGAAGTGGTTAAGCATTAAGTTGCTAACCAAAAGGTTGGCGGTTCAAATCCACCAGTTGCTTCTTAGGAACTCTATGGGGCAGCTCTATTTTGTCCTATCAGTCAGAATCTACATGATGGCAGTGGGTTTGGTCTGTGGTTTTATGTGCAGGTAGTCCCAGACAATGGGGTTCTGATCCCATGACTTAATTGTAAGATGGTTCTGACATAAGTCAAACACCTTTTTTTTTAAAAAAAATCATTACTATTGCCTTTTATTATCAGTGTCTTTATAAATCTGATCTTTGAACATCTGCAAGTGAACTGAGAAAGATACCAGCAACTTATGCACTCAACATTGTATGTAGTGCATATTACTAACGATAAGATGTACCCAAAACAAACAAGCAAAAACCAAAAACAATGCAGTTTGTTAAAACTTGAATATGTCATAAGCCAGGGACTACCTGTATGTATCACATTTTGTATGTGCATGCATCTGTTAACAGACATTTAGGTTGTTTTCACATTTTGGGTATTGTGAATTGTGCTGCAGTGAACACTGGAGAGCACCTATAAGTTTGTGTTCCTGCTTTTGATTGTTTTAGGTGAATACCTGGAAGTGGAATTGCTGGATTTTTTTTATGATAATTCTATCTTTAACTTTTTCATGAATCTTCAAACTGTTTTCCACAATGGCTGCACCATGTCATAGTCCCATCAGCAATGGATGAGTGTTCCAATTTCTCCACATACTTGCCAACATCTATTGTTTTCTGTATGTGTATATGTGTGTGTGTTTGATCATAGCCACCTTGGTGGGTGTGATATGATATCTCGTTATGGTTTTGATTTGCATATTCTGTGTTCATGGATTGGAAGACTTAAAAATGTTAAGATGTCAATACAACCTAAAGCAATCTACAGATTCAATGCAATCCCCCCCAAAATTCCAATAAGCGCCCTTGCAGAAATAGAAAAGCCATTCCTCAAATTTATATAGAACTGAAGGGGCCCTGGATAGTCAAAGTAATCTTGAAAAAAGAGAATAAAGTAAGAGGATTCACACTTCTGATCTCAAAACATACTATACAGCTACAGTAATCAAAATAGTCCTGCACTGGTACAATGATGGATATACTGATCAATGGAATAGAATTGAGAGTCCAGAAATAAATCTGCACATCAAGAGTCAATTGATCTTTGACAAGGGTGCTAAGCCTATTTGATGGGGAAAAAATAGATTCCTTAAAAAATTGTGCTGGGACAACTGGATTTCCACATGCAAAAATATAAAACTCGACCTATATACTCATAAAAAAAAAAATCATACCGTATATGAAAATCAACTCAAAATGGATTAAGGACTTAAATGTAAGAACAAAACCCATAAAACATAGGGTTGTTAGGGATTGAATTGTGCCTCCCAAAAATGTGTGTCCACTTGGCTAGGCCATGATTCCCAGTATTGCGTGGTTGTCCACCATTTTGTGATCTGATGTGATTATCCTATGTGTTGTAAATTCTAATCTCTATGATATAAATGAGGCAAGATTAGAAGCAGTCACATTAATGAGGCAGGACTCAATCTACAGGATTAGGTTGTATCCTGAGTCAATCTCTTTTGAGATATAAAAGAGAGACTACAGCAGAGAGGGAAAAGACTTCATACGCCAAGAAAGAAGCACCAGAGCTAAGCGTGTCCTTTGAACCTGGGGTCCCTGTGCTCAGGAGCTCTTCAACCACAGGAAGATTGATGGCAAGGACCTTCCGCCAGAATCTACAAAGACAGAAAGCCTTCCCTGGCAGCTGGCTCCCTGAATTCCAACTTCTAGCCTCCTAGACTGTGCAAGAATAAATTTTGTTTGTTAAAGCCATCCACTTGTGGATGTTGTAAAAGCCCTAGATAACTAAGATGGGGTCATGCTTTGGGACTTGGTATTTAACAATGGATTTTTAGATATGATATGAAAGGCATGAGCAACAGAAGACAAGGTAGATAAATGGAACTTAATCAGAATTAAAAATTTTGTTTATCAAAGGACTTTTTCAACAAAACAATGAGAAAGCCTACAAATTGGGATATTTGGATCCATATACTTGACAAGGGTTGAATATTCAGAATATACAAAGAACTCCTACAACTTAACAAAAAGCCAAACTAATTAAAAAATGGGCAAAGGACTTGAATAGACATTTCACCAAGAAAAAATACAAATGGCCAACAAGCAGATGAAAGATGCTCAACATTCCATATAATATATTCTTAATTTAAACTAGGGTAGAATTCTATCAAAATTATGAGTTTATAAAGGTGAAATGACTATCTGGATATTAGCTATGGGTGGACTTTGAGTTGCTTTGCCAGCATGACGATTATGCAGATTCACCTGTATGCTCTCACCTTGTATTCCTGGTGCCCAGCATCATTTATTTGTCGGAGAAGATGACTTAGCTTGGATCTCAGAGGGCAAGGGGTAGCTGTAGAGTCTAGAAAATGTACGTGACTCAAATGGGATTTCAATTCATGACTCTGCCTCATAAATACTAAACTCAAAGCAAGTGAACAAGATAAAGAGTATTAACTCTTATCCTCACCTCATGTGCTCTAACTAAAGGTTGCCCATCTAGCCATTAGTCTTAAAATGTGACTGACACTTATCTAGAAGATAGCATAATGAAAGAAGAAAAGGAAACAACTAGTTTCCATTAACATTGTGAATCATCAATAACCTCATTAGTAGAACTCAACCAGATCTGAAATACTGTGGTTTTGGAAGTAAATTGAAACCAGAGATCTATAATGGAAGGAAACACAGGGAAGGTAATGATTCAAACAGTGAATAATGGGATCAGATTGCCAGGAATTGAATCCTGGCTCTACCACTCGCTAATTTTGGCCTCTGGAAGGTTACTTAACCTCTCATTTATAAAGTGAGGTTGGTATAATACTTCCTCCCTCATCTAATGACTAGCTGATGACTTCAGTCTGTTTCTTGACTGTTCAGAGCTTCCTTTTCATCAATTGCAATTTGCCAGCCTCAATTGATTGTTGTGTGGATAAAATAAGATAATGAATATAAAATCCCCAACAAATTTTATGATTCTTATCCACTAAACCATATGAACATTACATATAATTTCATTTTTCCTAATAAATGATATAATAAGGATATGATTTTATAGGCTACACATAATTTTCATTTGTGGAATATTCTATGTTTCTACCTGATATAATCTCTTGCTGATACTTTTTTAGTGGCAGGAGACATTGCCCAATAAACTTTGTGCGTAAGTTACCAGACTCAAAAACAAATACAGAAGATAAATCGCAAAATAAATATTTCCATCTTGAGATAAAACAAAAATTCAAGTCTTAATCATCTACTTTTGTCAAGGTTCATGTGCAATTTTACCGGTGAAGTCCAGTCTCTGTTCTCTCAAATATGTTTACTCTTCTATTTTAACTTAAAAAAATCCTCCCTCAGCTTTGGATAACAATCACAAGCAAATAAAACAATGCGACTATCATTTAATCAACAGTCTATTTCAGGGCTTAATAACCACAAAGTAGATTTGGTTTCTGTAGAAATTAATCTTAATTTATCTAATAAAATGTTTTGGGAAGAAAAGAATACATGAAAGCAACCTCTGAGAAACTAATTGTTTCATAGATTAAGAAAAACTAATTTTTCTTCAGTTATAATTGAATAGTAGTCATTTTTGTCTTATACACAATTTTTTTCAGTTTATGTTCTTCAGCAATTATATTAGTGTTGATATAATTTTATCTGGTGGTTATGATTTCAATTATTTTATATATTTATACTTCTAATTTTTCTAAATGAATTTAGACTAAAATGGCATTATTTTATTGACTTCAGTTTTTCTTGTTTATGGTAACATATTTGAAACATAATGTAAACAACTTTGATAACCTGAGCCTTAAGCAATTGTTACCCAATTTGAACTTTGATTTTGATGAGCTCATGTATAAATTACATGACTCAGAAAGTATATACTTAAATGAATTTTTTCACACTTCTCAGAATACTATACTCCAACTTTTTTAAATATATTTTTTCAAATGCTTTCTTAACATCCTTCTCATTTTGCTAAATTTTCTTTCTTTGTTTTTGTAATTTCCATATTGATTGGTATGTAGGAGAAATGTTATAACTTCAAACTCTGGGGGAATTATTTTGTACAAATTATTTTATAGAGATTATTTTTTAAATTGGAGTGAAGATTATTTAAATTTTCTGTCCTTCTATTTGTTTCTTACTTTCTCATTTTTCTACCATTCCCATGAAGTCCAAAAGCTAAATAAGTAAATAGATACTAAATAAAGCATTTACAAATCCATTTAATATCAAAAGCTTTCTGAAATCTGACCCAGAATTTTATCAATGAGATATGTTTCCTTTAAGGATGAAGACTTCCCCCTTTATTCCATTTTGACATATCACGACTCAACATTTTTCTAGACCAGTCATTCTCTTTCACGACTCAACATTTTTCTAGACCAGTCATTCTCTTTTAGATTCAATTTAATCACCTTCTAAAGGTCCCTAGCTGACACAATGGTTTGTGATAGACTAGTAGCCTAAAGTTGGCAGTTCAAACCAGTTCAGTGGTGTCTCAAAAGAAAGGCCTGGCAATCAGATTACAGGTGAAAAAATCCTTTGGAGCACAGTTTTTCTCTGCCTCTTTTTCTCCATATTTTTTAGATTATTTCTAAAGTGTTTGGGCCCCAGATAACAAAGTTCATTCTTTCCTAAGAAGCTATCAGTTGGTACTATTAGCAACCATGTTACCCAGATCAGCTTTAATTATGAAAAACCTAAATTTTACCTCACTAAACCCTGGTGGCTGGAAACTCTGGTAGCGTAGTGGTTAAGTGCTATGGCTGCTAAACAAAGGTTGGCAGTTCAAATCTGCCAGGCACTCCTTGGAAAGTCTATGGGGGCGGTTCTACTCTGTCCTATAGGGTCGCTATGAATCGGATTTGACTCGACGGCAACAGGTTTGGTCTGTTTTTTTTAAACCCTGGTGACGAGTAGTGGTTAAGAGCTACAGCTGCTAACCAAAAGGCAGGTTTGAAACAACCAGGCATTCCTTGGAAACTCTAAGGGGCAGTTCTACTCTGTCTTTAAAGGGTCGCTGAGAGTCGGAAGCAACTTGATGGCAATATTTTTTTTTTTTTTTCCCCCATACTGTTGTTATGGAGCACTGGTGGTGCAGTGGTTAAGGGCTGAGACTGCTAACCAAAAGGTTGCCAGTTTGAACCAGCCTTCCTTGAAAACCCTGTGGGGCATTTGTACTCTGTCCTATAGCGTCTCTATGAGTTGGAATCTACTCGACGGCAATGGGTTTGGGGTTTGGGTTAGAGTTGTTATTGAGAAGCCTGGTGGCGCAGTGGTTAAGAGCTTGACTGCTAACCAAAAGGTTGTAGGTTCCAACCTGCCAGCTGCTCTGTTGGAAAAAGATATGGCAGTCTGCTACCATAAAAACTTGGAAACCCTATGGAACAGTAGTACTCTGACCTACAGGTTCCTCATGAGTTTGACTCCATGGCAACGAGTAGAGTTGTTATATTAAATTAAATTTCTGCATCCCCTACTAAATTTATTAATGTTTTACTTTTCATATTTAATTTCATTTGCAATTCTTAAAAGATATTTATATGTATTTTTCTTTACCTCTTTTAATTGTGATCCAAGCGCTCTAGAGTTCAAAGTATGATTTTCAAGTAGGGAGAAGACTTAAGTGGTCCCTCCTTGTCATTGTTATTTATTGCTTTTCTAAACAGTTACAAGTTAGATTCTCTGTACCTGGGGCTATTTCTCAACTAAAATATATTGTACTCTAAGGTTTAGCAATTGCTTGGGATTCAACCCTTTGGTTCTAACATCAAAGTTTCCGTTTAAACATCTGCTACGTCATGGTATTTTTGAGACCCAGGGCAAGTCTTTTAAAGGTGCTATATGTAATATTTTTTCTCTTTCAGTTGTATTTTTATAGCACAATATTTTTGTTGGTCAACTCGTCAGAATTATTAGAAAACTGTAAGTACAAGCCTTTCTTTAAAGATCTTTGTTTTTGTTTGAGTAAGGGATGTGTGTGTGTGTATGTGTGTGTGCTCGTGGCAATCCCTGGAGAAGGGCATCATGCTTGGTAGAGGGCCAATTAAAAAGAATATTCTCGATGAGATGGATTGACACAGTGGCCGCCACTATGAGCTCAAACATAGCAACTATTGTGAGGATGGCGCAGGACCCAGCAGTGTTTCCTTCTGTCTTGCATAGGGTACTTATGAGTCAGAACTGACTTGACAGCACCAGCAACAACATGTATTTGTGTGTGTGTGTGTGTGTGTATATCATGTAAATAGTAAAATATTGAAAACACCTGGATATTATTTCAACCTTTTTCCTTAAAGTAATTGTGTGGTTGTTGACAACTCATTTGGGGGGACCTCTTTTTTTTTCTTGAACCTTTTTCTTTTTTAAGGTTAACCATGAAATTTTTTTTTTTATGACATTCGGCCCCCCAAAATTAACAAACCATCATGTACACCTTGATGAATTTTCACAAGGTGATAACACCCGTGCAACCAGAATCCAAGACAGAAACAAAATATCATCAACATCTTAGAAACTTATTGTGCTCATGTCCGTTAGTAGCTCATTATGTCCAGATCTAATAACTGATGCTGTACTTGTTATTGAGCTTTATATATTTGGAATCATATAGCATGCACAATTTTGTGTGTTTTTTTTTTTTTTACCTTTGCTCAAGGTTATTGTTGTATGACTTATTCATAATGTTGCATATAGTTGTAGTATTCCACTGTATGAATATACCATGATACATGTATCTATTCTATTTCTATGAATATTTGGTTGGTTTTTAGATTTTAACTAATAAAATGAAAATTCTAAACATATGCTTGTATTTTGGTAAATATATGCACTAGTCCTGTAGGGTATAATGTGAACAGTGAAACTGCTGGGTCGCAGTGAAAATGTTCAGCATTATTAGATACTGCCAAAGAAACTTCCAGAATGATGTATCCATTTATATTCCCACTAGCTGAATTTAAAGTTCCAGTTGGTCCATGTCCTTTCAGTACTTGGCATTTTGTATCTTTATAATGATAAAGATGATTAGTATATTGAAGTATCAAATTATTGTTTTAGTTTTCATTTTATTTGCCATTTGGCTATCTCCTTTTTATAAAGCACCAAGTGCTTACTCATCTTCTTATTGGGTCTATTTCTTCCTTATACATTTGTAATTAAAAAAAAGTTTTAGTTGTATATAAGTCCTTTGTCAATATATGCGTTGAAAGTACCTTCCCTCACTCCGTAGGGTGATGTTCATTGTCTTAATGGTGTCTTTTGAGGAAAAGACGTTCTCACTTTTAATGTAGATTAAATGTTATTTTTTTCCTTTTGTTGAGGTCTGTTGAAGAAATCTTTGCCTATGAAAAGTCATTTGTCAAGTCAGATGGAACACACATTTTTTATCTTACCTGCTACCAAATTTATTAATAATTCAGAGGATACAGGCAATGGCAAAACACAAACCAAGTGTTTGGAGAGGCCGAAGACTGTGCTTCTCTCATAATGTCCTTTCCCTCTTGTGTTCGGATGTATTTAGTCTTAGCTTTAACATGAAGGGTTTAAGTGTGACTTTACCAGTGTGTCTGTTTAGTAACATAATTGAAAAGAGATTTGTTCAGGTCATTTCTTTCTTTCTCAGGTGTCCCCTGTAAAGGGAGAAAATAGATTACAAGCCTGCTGCTGACTAAAAGTCTTTCCTTCTCACTCAGAAAGATGTTCTCCTTTATTATTTAAGGGTGGATTTATTCTCACACCTTACATATTTAGATATGCAAAGTGTCTGGAATTATTTATATATATGTGGTGTGAGATAGGGATCAAGGTATACATTCTTTCCATTTGGATTTCCTATTGAACCAGCACCATTTATTGAAAGGAACACCCTTTCCTCACATAAATCAGGTGACTATAGATGGCTGGGTCTGTTTCTGTCCTCCTATTCTGTTCCAAGTATCTATTTTTCTACCATAATTACTTAGTTTCGATACTACACATTCTTATTTACTGTAGGTTGAAAAATATCTACTAGTGTGCATTTGCTGGCTTTGTTTTCCTTCTTCAAGGTTGCCATAACTATTCTTGGTCCTTTGCATTATTTTATCCATTTTAGAATCAGATTGTCATTTTCCTTACAAATAAGGGATTTTAAATTGGAGTTGCATATTAGATTGGGAATTATTTGCATCTTTACAATATTGATTGTTCCAATCCTTTGAGTTATTTGGGTCTTCTTTGTTTTTTAATATACATCTTTTTACATTATTTTGTTAAAATCTTCTAGAATTACTGGGTGATTTTTTGCTATTATAAATAGTATCATTTAAAATTTCAATTTCCATGTGTTTATGACTAGCAAACCAAATCAATAAAATTGACATTTAAATATTGATTTGTACATGTGTATTTGCTAAAATCCTTATTAATTCCAGTCACTTGTAGATTCTTCCGGATTCTCTAAGCACACAATCATGTAATCTGTGACTACTGACAGTTTTATGTCCTCATTTTAATAATTACATATTTTCTTCCTGCCTTATTATGCTGGCTAGAACTTCCATTACAGTGTTGAATAGAAGTGGTCATAGTGGGTATTTTTTCATTTCTAATGTCAACAAAATTATTGAACAATGTCATTATTATCACATGCAAGTAAAATTTTGCTGATCATAATTCAAAAATTGTTGCCAAAATACATTGACAGAGAAATGCCAGAAATTCAAGCCAGATTCAGAAGAGGAAGTGGAATGAGAGATATATCATTGCTGATGTCAGATGGATCTTGGCTGAAAGCAGAGAATACCAGAAAGACATTTACCTGTTTTTTATTGACTACACGAAAGTATTCAACAATGTGGATCATAACAAACTATGGATAACATTGCAATGAATGGGAATTCCAGAATACTTAACTGTACTCATGCGGAACCTATGCTTAGACCAAGAGGCAGTTGTTTGACCAGAACAAGGCGGTACTGTTAGGTATAAAATCAGAAAATGTGTGCATCGGGGTTGTATCCCTTCACTGTATTTATTCAATCTGTATGCTGTGCAAATAATCCGAGAAGCTGGACTACATAAAGAAGAGGGTGGCATCAAGATTAGAGGCGGATTAATTAACAACCTGCAATATGCCTATGACACAACCTTGCTTGCTGAAAATAAAGAGTACTTGAAGCACTTGTTGATGAAGATCAAAGACCAGAGACTTCAGTATGGATTGCAATTCAATATAAAGAAAACAAAAATCCTCACAACTGGACCAATAAGCAATGTCATGATAAATGAAGAAAATATTGAAGTTGTCAATGATTTCTTAGTTGGATCCACAATCAATGCCCCTGAAGCAGCAGTGAAGAAATCAAAGGACACATTGTACCGGACAAATCTGCAGCAAAAGTGATTTAACACTCTGGAAAAGTGTAAAAAAGCCAAGATGTCACTTCGAAGACTATGGTGCACCTGATCCAAGCCACGGCATTCTAGGTCACATCATGTGCGTGCAAAAGCTGGGCAGTTAATAAGGAAGACCAGAGAAGAATCAATGCATCTGAATTACGGGGTTGGCAAAGAATATTGAATATATCAGGGGCTGCCAGAACAATGGACAAGTGTGTCTTGGAAGAAGTACAACCAGGATGCTCCTTAGAAGCGAGGATGGCGAAACTTCCTCTCACGTACTCTGGACAGGTTATCAGGAGGAACCAGCTCCTGTAGAAGGACATCATGCTTGGCAGAGTACAGGGTCAGCAAAAACAAGGAAGACACTCAATGAGGTGGATTGACATAGCGGCTGCAACAATGGGCTCAGACATAGCAATGATTGTGAGGATGGCACAGGACATAAGGTCCTATGAGTCCAAAGGATTCAAAAGCACCAGACAACAATTTGAGCAGAAAGAGATATTTGTTTCTAATCACGAATGGACTTTCTCCTTTTTTCTGTTAACTTGGTGAATTACATTAATCCATCTGTAAATATTAACCGCCTTTGCATTCCTGGAACAAACTATAAGATCACAATTTATTATTATCCTTTTTAGATATTGTTGCATTTATCTTGCTAATATTTTGTGTAGGATCTGTATTTATGAGATAAGTCTGTGTTTCTCCTTTCATGTCTCATCTTCAGATGTTAAGGTCAAGATGATGCTAGTCTCATAACATATTAGAACTCTGGACTTTCTTTCACAAATTCTGGATGAGTTTATATAATATTTGTGTTAAATATTTTAAGAAGTCCCAGGGAAGCCAAATGCTTCTGGCATTGAATCTAAGTTTTTAAACTACTACGGCTCCTATTATTAAATATTATAGGGTAATATAAAATGTACTATCTTATTTCACCTATACAAAAACTCTATGAGGTAGGTACAATTGTTACCAATATTTTAAAAACCAGTGAATTAGAGTTTAAGAAAGGCAAGCAATTTTGCCCACAGTTACACAGGCAGTTAGTAAAAGAACTAAGTTTTTGTAAACATTACACTCATTACACTGCTTTGTATTCTGTCAAATAAAGAAGCTGAACTATTACATGTCTCCTGAGGTCTCTTTCTGTTCCATGATTCATTGATAGATACATTGGTCTTACTTAGTTTTCTTACCCCCTAGTAACAAACAAAATGCGAGCAAGTCACCAATCCATTTTCCTGAATTTCAGTTTATATTGTACCTCTTTCTCTCCCACAATTCATCCTTCTCAGTCATTTCTAAGGAACCCTGGTAGCACAGTGTTTAAGAGCTATGGTGAGCTACAAATGCTAATCACAAGTTTGGCAGCTCAAATCCACCAGCTACTCCTTCGAAACCCTGTGGGGCAGTTCTGCTCTGTCCTATAGGGTCGCTATGAGTCAGAATCGATTCGCAGGCAATGGGTTTGGTTTAATCATTTCTATTATGTCCACTGGAAACCCATTTCCTTATTAATAAAAACCAAAAGAAAAGTCAAAATAAACACAAAGCACTCCTTCCACATTTTCACAGAGCACTTTTTGAATCCTCTTGTTTTTGTCTTAGTGGAAACCCAATTCTTTCTGAGAAATCCTTTTTCCCCTGCAACATTTCTATTGTGGCTGCTCACTTTTCCGTCTCATCTTCAATGAAGGGGACTGCTCAGCATCTGCATTTTTCTGGTCTCCAATTTTCACTTTCAAACCACTTCTTTGCAACCCCCTGTGCAAAGGTTTTCTCTTTGAGGCTCACGCCCTGGAGTTATACCACCCTCTGCTGGTATTCCTTGTCGTCATGTATTGGTTATCTCTCCAAACAGATCAAGGGCTGTTACACTTGAAGTCCTCAACTTCTTTTCCTCCATGGTTCCTAAATTCACACTGTAGCACTTAAACATACATATATAAAGGCTACCAGATATTCTATTCTCATTTTCTTTAAAATCATTAACTTTCACTCTAGTATGGGCCCAGGTTGGGCCATGCTGCTTCATCTAGGGCTCTTACACGTCTTATCTCAAATTTCAATGCTCTGTTCTCTGAATGCAACCTTTTATCTTTATGTCTATCATTTCCTTCTTAATTTGGTGTCTGTTTCCTTTGAAAACAGCGTGACCTTCAGTGAGGAGGCCACATCCACCACTCTCATAGAACATGTGCAACTTTTCCTCCTTTGATCTCTACGACACAAGAAAAGCAGAGCCCTGGGACTGTGTGCCTTTTCTACTGCTCTACCTGGAAGGATGATTTCAGGTAGGAAAATATCACAGAGCCCTTTGAAATGGTGCCCCCGTGCACTTGCCTTCTTAATTTTCTCAGTGGTTCTTAGAAGGAATTCCTCTCCTGGTAAGTTCTTTTTCTTTTTTTAATCCTTCACTGTTTCTTCAAGGGTTGTATTCCATGACATTTCCACTTTCACTTTCAGCTGACATTCTTGTCCAACTCCTTCACATGAAGTCTATTAATTTATTATATTAAAATGTAATAAAGACGCCATCTGTAATCACGGTCTCTCTCTCTGTCACACGCACACACACATACTCCATTCTCACTGGTAAAAATGTCTTTCAATTTATATGCTTAAAACTACTTCCTTTTCCTATTTCCTTAGGGAACTTTTCCTTTATCAGTTACCCCGTCTTCTCATATTGTTTATTCAGGTATATTTATTCAGTCCTTGATGGGTATTAGCACTATAATGTATGCTTTGGAAGCATTAATGGACAAATTATACCAAACAAAATCCTGTTCTTTTGGAGGGTAATTTTAGTGGAGGAACCAAATAATAAATGGTAAATGTAATAAATAATTTCACAAAATATCAAAATCTGATAAATGAAAAAAAAAAGAGTAGATGAGGATAAGGGGCTAAGGTATGTTCAGGAAAGGACTAGCAGGTGACAGTATTAATTAGAATGTTATGATTGACCCCATTAAAAATGTAAGACCTGAGAAAATAATTGGTTTCGGTAATGGAGTTAAACAACTGGGGTGGGGGGGAGGTGAGGAGGTAATAGCTGTAGAAAAGACCTTAAGTTGAGATCATGCCTGGTGGAGTTTCAGGGCATAGAATTTCTGGAGTGAACCAGTTAAGGGGAAGAAGAAGAAAAAAAAGAAGGCAATGGCAAAGAGGTAGATTGCTAGAATATACAGAAGCTTGAAGTCCACTGTAAGGATCAGGCACACCCCAGATTAATAGTTTGAGAAGAAGTGCCAAAAAGATTCTAAACAGTAGCTGTTAAGAAGATAAAAGAACAACCAAAAGAGTTTGGCATCTTAGAAGCCAACAGAAGGAACTATACTCAGGGAATGATAGACTGAGTAAAATACTGACAATTAGTTAAGTAAAAATAAGGGAACAAGAATTGACTGCTTGGTGTAGAGATGTGAAAGTCCTTAGGGATATCATTAAGCATAGTTTCGGTGGAATCATAGAAGTATAGTCCTGATGAACTAAATTTAATAACCATGGGAAAAGAGAAACTGGAAACAGTGAGTATAGACTACGCTTTTGCAGAGTTTTGCTGTAAGGAGAATACAATTAAGTCACAGTTGTAACTGGTGGTAGACGTTTAAGAGCAGAGACATGTGATCAGCATATTTGTGTGCAAATCAGGACAACAGAGACTATTCATTAGGCAGGAGAGATAGAGAACCATTCTGGCATAGTATCCCTGAGCCAGCAAGAGAAGATGAGATCTTACTTTAAGAAGCGTGATGGAAGGGATGTGAGTGCAGAAGCTGTAGGTCAGTTGTTGTCAGTTGCCTTCGAGTTGGGTTCCCACTCTGGCAACTCCATGTGTGCAGAGTAGAGCTGCTCCATAGGGTTTTCAAGGCTGTGACCTTTTGGAAGCAGATCACCAGGCCTGCCTTCCCAGGTGCCTCTGGGGCGGAGGGGGGGAAGTTCGAACAGCCAATCTTTCACCTAAAAGTAGAGCACTTAACTGTTTGCACCACCCAAGGACTCCGTAGGTGAGTAGATATTGTGATTGGCTACATAGAAGCTATTGACAGATTGCTTCAGTGTTCTCTATGATACAGGAAGCAAGGTCATCAACTGTGAACAAAGACTGGGAAGGTAATATAGGAGGTTTGAGGAGAGAAAAGGTGTGAAACAGTCGTTAGAGTATAGAGCAGAGAATGGACCACCAATGTGAGGTATGATCACCTGCCAGAATTACAGCCTGCTTTGAAGTCCATTATTTTATAGTGAGAGCAGTCAGTGCATTTTTCTATTTTTATAGGTACAGATATGAATTAGAAGCAGAATTGCCATAACATTGGATTTAATCAGCATTATGGTTTTGTAAACAAGTAGCATGAAGCAAGAGCACAAGGGAGTTAAAGGTTTTGCAAGGAAAGGATTGTGATGATTGGCCGTGGCATTTGAGCTGACAGAAGGCATTGTGGGGTAAGGGACTGTGAAAACGATGGGATCAATGAATTGGAGTTTCTAGTGGAAACAAAGAATGGCTAGGGTTGAATTACCAGGGGATGTGATTTGTAAAGAACTTGATTGTTAGCTCATCTGTCTCATACTAAAATGTTTCCTGAGAACCACTGTTTCCTGCCTGCACAGGCTTCCACTTTTGTCCTAGAACCCTTTGGAGCACAACAGGTAAACATGTACCTCTACAGAGGGAAACCCTGGTGGTGCAGTGGTTAAGAGCTACAGCTGCTAAACAAAAGGCTGGCAGTTTGAAGCCACCAGGCTCTCTTAGAAACCCTATGGGGCACTTCTACTTTGTCCTGTAGGGTTGCTGTGAGTTGGAATTGACTTGATGGCAATGATTTTGGTTTTTAACCTTTTATGTAGTATACTGTACTCCAGTACCTTACAGTATTTTTTTTAAAAATTTATATTTTACTTTAGATGAAGGTTTACAGAACAAACTACCTTCTCATTAAAGAATTAGTACACATATCTTTTTGTGACATTGGTTGCCAACCCCACGATATGTCAATAGTCTCCCCTTCTAGACCTTGGGTTCCCTATTTCCAGCTTTCCTCTTCTCTCCTGCCTTCTTGTCCTTGCCCATGGGCTGGTGTGCTAATTTTGTCTCCTTTTGTTTCATGGGCCGGTCTAAACTTTGACTGAAGGGTGAACTTCAGGAGTGGCTTCATTACTGAGCTAAAAGTGTGTCCGGGGGCCATACTCTTGGGGTTTCTCCAGTCTCTGTGGACCAGTAAGTCTGGTCTCTTTTTGTGAGTTAGAATTTTCTACATTTTTCTCCAGCTCTGTCTGGGACCCTCTATTGTGATACCTGTCAGAGCAGTTGGTAGTGGTAGCCAGGCACCATCTAGTTGTGCTGGACTCAGACTGGTGGAAGCTATAGTACTTGTGGTCCATTAGTCATTTGGATTAATCTTTCCCTTATCTTACAATATTTTTGACAGTTCTTTCTCATTTTTTTTTTTTTTTACATGCTTCCTCCCATCATCATCCCCTCTTATGATGAATCCAAAGAAGATGAATCTAACTAATGGTCCTCTATTAAAGGCCAAGCTTTCCCATCTCTACCTGGGTGGCACAAATGCTTAAGTGCTAGGCTGTTAACTGAAAGATTGGCAGCTTGAGTCCACCCAGAGGTGTGTTGGAAGGAAATCCTGGTGATCTACTTCCAAAAGTTTAACCGTTGAAAATTCTGTGGAGCACAGTTCTACTCTGACACACCTGGGGTAGCCATGAGTCGGGGTTGCCATGAGTTAGGGTCAATTAGATGGCAGCTAACAACAACAATTCTTAGGATAGGCTATCTTCCTGGAGTCTCCTTATTTCCTACTGAAAATTTACTGTTATGCTAAATTTGTACACCAGGCAAACACAAATGTCCGTACCTCCAGGATGGACATAGAATTACTTCGTCTGAGACTAATCCCACATACATGTGCTTTGGTGAGTTTCTCAACACCAGGATCTGTGTCTTAGACACTGTACCTACATCCAAGAAATATTCAGTGGTTAGCACATAAGGTATCGTAATGGTAGAAAAGACTGGTTACCATTTGAAATTCAGACCCATATCTCCAATTGTATACCTTATATGCTCACATGGCTATTTCTCACTCATTCCATACCTACCCATATAGACTTACCATTCCGTTTTCCATTTTTTTTCATCATTAACACCATTTTCCAAACTAACTGTGTATGGAACTACTAGTATTTGTTTCATCTCTTCCGCAATTTTCAGATCCTTTTACCAAGGAGAAGAGAGCCTTGGCGGCCCAGTGGTTAAGTGCTTGGCTGCTTACTGAAAGGTCACTGGCTCAAACCCACCAGTCACTCCATGGGAGAAAGATGTGCCAGTCTGCTTCTGTAAAGATTTACAGCCTTGGAAACCCTATGGGGCAGTTCTATTTTGTCCTATAGGGACGCAGTAAGTCAGAATATACTTGATGGCAATGGGTTTATCAAGGATTATAAATACATAACTTGTAATGTCTCTAACACTCATTCCTTTCTTTTTATTTCTATTGTTACCATTCTTTTTCTTAGATATTTATTCTACGATTACTTATTAATCACTGTCTTAGGCTGAGTTCTCTAGAGGAGAAGCTTATTTATACACATCTCACAATATTATTAATATCACACACAAGTACAATATTGTTGAAGACTTTTCAAAAGTGGTTGTGGCGGTACATTAACAAAGAATTACCAAAAATTCAAGCTAGATTCAGAAGAGGACGTAGAACAAGGGATATCATTGTTGATGTCAGATGGATCATGGCTGAAAATAGAGAATACCAGAAAGAATGCAAAGGCGTTTGACTGTGTGGATCATAGCAAATTATGGACAACATTATGAAGAATGAAATTCCAGAACACTTAATTGTGCTCATCAAGAACCTGTACTTAGATCAAGAGGCAATTGTTTGAACAGAACAGGGGGATACTGCACGGTTTAAAGTCAAGAAAGATGTGCATCAGGGTTGTATACTTTCACAATATTTATTGTCTGTATGCTGAGAAAATACGCCAAGAAGCTGGACTATATGAAGAAGAATGGGGCATCAGAATTAGAAGAAGACTTACGAACAACCTGTGATATGCAGATGGCACAACCTTGCTTGCTGAAAGTGAAGAGGACTTGAAGCACTTACTGATGAAGGTCAAAGACCACAACCTTCAGTATGGATCACACCTCAACATAAAGAAAACAAAAATCCTCACAAGTGGACTAATAAGCAACATCATGATAAACTGAGAAAAGATTGAAGCTGTCATGGATTTCATTTTACTTGGATCCACAACCGACATCCACAGAAGCAGCACTAAGGTGTGCCTGACCAAAGCCATGGTGTTTTCAACTGCCTCACATGCATGTGAAAGCTGAACAATGAATAAGGAAGAACAAAGATGAATTGATGCATTTGAATTATGGTGTTCGTGAAGAATATTGAATATACCACGAACTTCTGGAAGAATGAACAAATCTGCCTTGGAAGAAGTACATCAAGAATGCTCATTAGAAGCAAGGATGGCGAGACTTCGCCTCACATACTTTGAACATGTTATTAGGAGGGACCAGTTTCTGGAGAAGGACATCATGCTTGGTAAAGTACAGGGCCAGTGAAAAAGAGGAAGACCCTCAATGAGATGGATTGACAATGTCGCTGCAACAATGGGCTCAAGAATAACAACGATTGTGAAGATGAAGAAGGACTGGGCAGTGTTTTGATCTGTTGTACACATGAGTTGGATCCAACTGGATGGCACCTAACAACAACAGCATGTAATGTATATATATATATAGAGAGAGAGAGAAATTGAGAGAGAGCAATTTATTTCAAGGAAATGGCTCATGTACTTGTGAAGGTGGCAAGTCCGAAATCCGTAGGTTAGATGTGAGGCTGGAGGCTTCTCCTGTCTCACACGGTTGCAGGGGCTGATGAAACCAAAATCTGCAGGTCAGATGGCTTGCTGCTGGCTCAGATCCCAAGAGCTGAAGGTCAGGGGATGACGAGCTGGGTACAAGATCCAGAGAGGGGAAGCTTTGCCAGAACATCTACATCTATTGGATGCAGGCCACATCAGATTGCAAAATGGAGGATGATTACATAGTATCTGCCGAAACACTGAGAATCATGGCCTAGCCAAGTTGACACATATCCTTAACCATCGCAAACACCTACTGAGTACCAGGCACTATGTTGGTTGCTTAAGATACAGTGTTGAACACATCAAGCAAGGCCCACATTTTCACAGAGCTTGCATAACAAATAAACTAAGAAGAAATTATTAAATAATTCTTACGACCAAGATGTATATTAAGTTGAGTGATTAGGCAAAGTCCCATTGAAAAAGTGACACATAAACTAACCCAACTTAATGATATTTTACTGTGACCATTATCGACCATTTCATGCCTCTTGCATCTTGTTTTCCCCCATACACCTCTTCATCCTTGTACTTACTTAGGGCACTATATAATTTAGCCATTGGGGACATTCAATTTGTATTTTTACCCTAATTGTCTGAGCTAGATTATCTATGGATTTACAGTATAAATTCCCTGAGAATTCTACACCAATGCACAATAGATGGAGTCTCTGAATTGAGAGTTAAGAAATCAGTATTCTATTCCCAGCTTTTCCACTAATTTACCCTTAGTCCCCAGATGAAGTACTTCAGTTTCATCATTAGTGAAATGCTGTAGTTGTGTGATCTCCAGAGTTTCTTCTGGCTGTAAAATTCTGTGAGCCCGTATAGGACATAAATGATTATGATAATAAAAATGTAGAAAATTATTATCTCCTATTTTTCGGACAATTATTCAAATCTGAGCAATACCCTAATGCTTATCAGTGCCGGGCATTTCTTGTTCTACAAATAATTTGTGATAGCAGACATAAACATTTAACAAGAGACTCCTAAGAGGAAAACTAACCTTCTAAGGCTAAAACTCAGGAGAGTCACAATTAAGGTTTTGAAATAATTAGTCTGGTTTTCCAGGGTCGTATACATTCCATTCTTAGTATTTAATCTCACTCTGAAAGTTTAACGAACCCTAAATTTATTTATCATTCCAGGCATCATTATTACACTTGGCATTTAGCAGCGTCTCAGGTATCAAATAATTCATCCTGCTAAGTAGAGGCACCTTTTATTTTTCTTCCTTCCCCTTATCTCAGCATCTTAATTGCAATGCCTCGTGAGCTGAGGCTGTGTGTGTGTTTATTTATTTATTTTTGGTCTGATTGCAGTCGTGCTGATGTGTTACAGAATTGGCACTACAACTTTCTCTCGAAATGGATGAGAACAAATTCTTCTGGGATGTATTAATACAGCCACAGGCAGTGAGGCAGGCAGTGAATGGAAAGTAAATGGGTTCAGGAGCTCTGGAGACATCGACGTTGCTGGAGGCGGGGAGGTAGGCAAACCACTAATAACTACAGCTGAACAGTGGGAAGGAAGCACGCACTAGGTTTGTTTACTCATCTTCTATCATAAGCACTTGGCCCTTATGGTCGAATGTTGTTTTCCCAAACTAATTAGCCTTTAGTGTGACGCTAACTAGTGCATATGTATGCTGCTAGTTACAATGATCACTAGGCCTTTGATTTCAAGTGTTCATGTTAAGGATACAAATTTTTCCTTGGGGTTTTGAAGACAGACTTTTTTTTTGTCTTGAATACTTTTTACAGAGACCGAGATTCTATTTAGCTTGAAATGATAAGCTTGCATCTTTATATTTCTTATTTGGGTGAGCTGAACTTGAAACCATAGAATTTTAATTCTGGTTTTCTGGTTAAAACATTTTATTTGCAGATTAGGTACCTGGTCTAGAGAGAATGAGTTTCTTGCCCAAGGTCCAAGAACTGCTTATGGGCACTGTTGGGAAAAGAGCAAATTAAAAGATTAATCACAGTTAGATTCTCCAGCATTTTAATAGAATTTATAGAGTGCTTATGGTGTGTTAGGTGCTGTGCTAGGGGTAGAAATACAAGGTGCATTTAACTGGTGCTTTCTAAATTCACAATATAGAAATGCAGATTATTTCAAGGTATATGTTATTTACCAGTGCCATAAACAGAATGCTGTATGGGAGTACAAAATTGGAAGCTATTAATCTTTATTGGAGAGTTGGAGAACAATGAAGTATGTACAGGTAGTCCTGCACTTACGATGTATTTGAGTTACTACAAACTGCACTTAGAACTATCTGGGTTTTTTTTTGGTTTGTTTTTGGTACATCTCATCCTTAGTAAAATGTACTACGTACAATGTTGCACTACGTAATTTGCTGATGTTATCATTCTCAGATATTTACTCGTGGACAAATAAAGATTGAATTTATAAAGACACTGATAATAAGAAGCAATGACAATGAAAGCTTTAAAAAAAAAAAGAGGTATTTGACTTACCTTAGAACCGACCTATGACAGAGTTAGTTGTCAGAATGGAACCCGGCGGTAAATCGGGAACTACCTGTACACTAAGAAGTGGCATTATCTGGAAGGAAAACCAGGAGGCATATTGCACGGTCATTGCAAGGTGTGGTGGAACGATGTAGGAATCCCTGACGTATGTGTGCTTCCTCTCTTACAATTTCTATGAACTGTATTTCTACCCTTGATTTCAAAAAATGTAAAGCTGTAATTTCCTACCTGAAAAAAGTACTGGCCTTGTATAGAGGGGAGAAGCCAAAATATACTTTGCTTTTAGGTGTGGAATATTTAGATATTAAGCACGTCTTATTTTCATACCTTCAGAAATAAATATGTACTATGTTCTTTTTTTTTTTATGTTCTAGTCAGTGCGAAGTTTGCTTGCTAAATTAAAGAGGCATACTGTTTGACCTCTGGCTTTTGTACCCTGGGTTTTTCAATAAATCAATGACTTCCGTGAAGGTCTGTGTGTATTTAGTTACTGAAGGAGCCCTGGTGGCTCAGCGGTTAAGAGCTCTGCTGCTAACCAAAAGGTAGGCAGTTCAAGTCCACCAGCTGCTTCTTGGAAGCCTTATGGGGCCATTCTACTCTGTCCTATAGGGTTACTATGGGTTGTAATTAACTCTATGGCAATGAAGTTTGGATACTAAAGATGGCAGCAATCACTGTTTTATCATTGTTTTCATATAGATGATAGTATATAAAGGTCCCTGTAATTTCACAACTTTACTAATAATTCCTTAAGCAGACATGTTTCTTTGTAAATAAAGAATCAGGCACAAAGCTAACTCACATGTCCAGTTGGAAAGAATTTAATGACTCCGTCACCACATGGCGTCTCCCTAGTGTGCCCTGAACCATAGAAAGAAGAAAAAAATCACCGTACCACAGTACCTGATGGGATTGCAGCCTCCTGCTGAAATACTCAAGGAGTATTAGTTAATTATGTCAGCTTTCAGCAGGCTCATTTTGATGAATATGAATGTAATAGGAGTGTCTGAATCTATGTATGAATCAAATATAAACCAAATAGTAACTGCCTCTCAAGAGGAAATATTTTGATTTCTTTTTGCTTTCTTGTGATCCTGTTTGGTCATTTCTTGAGGCGTCAGACATCCATCTGCCTTAGGGCTGAAATCTCATTCTCCTCAGGAGGAAGGTCCTGGTCAGGGGATACATGAAAATAACAATTTTAAAAAGTCTCTTAAATCTGTTATTTTTGTAAGGATCATTGTAAAATTTACTATCTTCAAAAAAATTTTTAAACTGATAAGGGATGGCTTTATTTGAAGGCCTTTTATTATAATTACGCATAGCCAGGAAGTTGCGATGCAATGCTAAACATTCCTCATGTACTGTTAAGCCTATGCCCTTCCAAACCCTGATGGTGCAGTGGGTAAGAGCTTGGCTGCTAATCAAAAAGGTCGACAGTTCAAATCCACCATCTGCTCCTTGGAAACCCTATGGGGCAGCTCTACTCTGCCCTATAAGGTTGCTTTGAGTCAGAATCAACTCAATTATAACGGTAATGGTAACAGTAAAATGTCTGGTTGAAATAGTGAAGAAACATCAAATCTCACGTAAAATAAACATCTCACAGGTTAGAGAATAACATTATCTTCACTCTCCATTTGGGGAAAAAAGGACAGTAACTTGGACTTAGTAATATAGACAAAGAGGAAATGAAAAAGTACCATAGTTATTATTTTCCTGTAATGGTCTTGAACTTGCATTAATTGCTAATTGGTACACAATTTTTAAATGGTTTTAAAATGGTTTTAAAATGGTCTTTGCAACATGATGCTTTTTGAAAACCTGATACAACCTCTTTAGCTTGTAGATCCTTGGGGAGAGATGATTTCTTCCAAAAGAATAGTAATATAAAAATAACCTAGGGATTCATTTCTCTGGCCATACTGGGCCAGCCACAGTTTTGAGAGATCAACTTTTGGCTCATGTGTTTATATCTCTTTCTTTAGACAGTCAATTTTAATAGACACTGAATAGTTATGAATGTTCTCTTTTTCCCAAATGACAAAAGAAGAAGACAGATAATGCAAAGGTAATACTGTATGGTGTAGTCTTTGAGTAAGAAGCCTCTGCCTAGATTAAAAAGCTTGATTAATATAGACTTGTTTTCCTCATGTGCAAAATAAATGATTATATTAAATAATCTTTTAAATTTCATTCTTGTTATATTTTATGATTTATAATTAATATCGATGCTGAAGAATCCTTGTTTTTTTAACATTATTTTTTGGAGCAATTTAAGTTTACATAAAAATTGTAAAAAAAAAAAATAGAGAGTTCCCATATATGCCCTCTCCTTTGTGCATACGAATTGCCCTCTTATTAACATCTGTGGTACATTTGTACATTTGTTGAGCCAATATTTATCGATTTTTATTAATGGAATTCCATAGTTTACATACGGGTTCACTCTTTAAGTTGTACAGTCCTACAGGTTTTGACAAATACATGTCATGTATCCATCATTATAGTGTCATACAGAACAGTTTCACTGCCCTAAAAACGTCTTATGCTTCCCCACCTATTCATCACTCCTCCTCCCATGACCCTCTGGTGACCACTGATCTTTTTATTTCTCTACAGTTTTTGCTTTTCCAGAATGTCATACAGTCAGAATTATATGCTATGTAGCTTTTTCAGACTGATTTCTTTCACTTATCAATATGCATTTAAGGTTTCTCCATGTGTTTTCAGAGCTTGATAGCTCCTTTCTTTTTATCACCGAAGAATACTCCATTGAATGGATGTGCTGGTTTCTTTATCTAGTCACGAATTGAAGGACTCCTGGGTTGCATCCAGTTTTTGGAAACTATGAGTAAAGCTATCGTAACATTCACGTGCAGGTTTTTGTGCGGGCATAAGTGATCATTTGGGTAAATACCTAGGAGTGCAATCGCAGGTATGTGTGCCAAGCCTGTGTTAAGCTTTGTAATAATCTGCCAGACTCTTCCAAAGTGGCTGTACCATTTTGCTTTCCCACAATCAAAGAATGAGGATTCCAATTTTTCCACATCCTGACTAGTATTAATTTTTTTTTTCACATGGCGGTATCTTGGAAATACCCATTACCCATTGCTGTCAAGTCAATTCTGACTCATGGAGACTCTATAGAACAGAGTAGAACTGCCCCATAGGGTTTCCAAGGCTGTAGTCTTTACAAGGGTAGACTGCCACATCTGTCTCCCATGGAGCTGCTGGTGGGTTCAAACTGCTGACCTTCTGGTTAGCAGTCGAGTGCTTAACCACTGTACCACCAGGTCTCCTTTCGTGGACATAGTAGGTATGAAAAACACTCTGTGTATAAATCGGCAGGATGTCTTTTTAAAACAAGTATGATTTTTTATACATTTTTTAAAGTGTGCAAGCCCATATTCTATTTTTTCAACATCTTTTAGTAAGCGTTTGTATGTCCCCAGTGCTCATGGCCTCATGTTGAGTTAAGGAAGGCAAGTCTAGTTCCGTATTAATTATATGAGATTCAATGCCATCAAGTACTGATCATTGTCCTTTATTATTCATCTGAAGAGAGATACTACATTATTTATTAATAATCAGTCAAGAAGAGATTAAGTTTCATTTGAAGTTTATTTTTGAATCATTGACATTAACTTTATAAAACCCTGGACTAATGCATACACCGAGAGATGAACCACTTAGGACTATATCAGTACAGTCAAACTGGGTAAACAGAATTTGCCAGAGTGACTATATACAAAGGTGTGGTCGGGTTGTAGGGAAGCTACAGGCAGTAATTCGGTGAGGATACTCCTAGCAAGGCTAAGTCTGAAGGGGCAAGGAGGGGAAGCTTCTGCATGGACCCAGAGACAGAGAAGGTTATGTGGTGAGAGCTGCCTGACAAGAGCTGTGAACATTGGTGGAGAGATGCCCTGAGTTTTCCCCTCCTTTCGCTCTCCTTCTGGAATCTTCTAGAGGGCAAGAAGACCACTGCTGTAATGCAAACACCTCAGTCTTCCTGAGCACAGAGCAAAGAAGTAGAGAGCAACCAAAGAAGCAAATGAAAGATAACCAGCGCAATTAAAAACTGAAAAATTTAATTTAGCCAGCTCTGCAGTTTGAATACATGAGTAAAATATGTCTTGAATAGTAAAATGTTTCTTAACAATCCTTTTATTGTGGAGTTTGTAAAAGCAACACACGTTGGTATATGTTTTCAAAACTATAGGAATGCCCTGGAAACTTCAAAAATCTTCTTAGAAAATTATTTCAGATTTTTGATTAAAGCATATGCATATATGTGTTAAC
This sequence comes from Loxodonta africana, assembly GCF_030014295.1. Lineage (NCBI taxonomy): Eukaryota > Metazoa > Chordata > Mammalia > Proboscidea > Elephantidae > Loxodonta > Loxodonta africana. The sequence continues at coordinate 41,206,444 of NC_087361.1, forward strand.
AGCCCATATTTTAAAACATCACACAGACTGAAAGACTCTAGGATTGAAATACTGAGGGTTAGCAAGGTTCAGCTCCTCATATTCAAAATGCCCGTATTTAAGCTGTATCCCCTAGCTGTCTTATTTGTTAAGTGAAAAGATTATTGATACCAAGAAGCGAATGGAATTATTCTGGGAATATTACTTTAATGAAGTGATTGCTGGGGAAATACTTTTTGCATTTATAGCATATTTGTTGGTGCACCTCATCACCCAGAACTAATTGATATTTGATAAATATTTCTTTAACTGAATTAAATTGCAAATAGACATACACACATTTTCCTAGTTTTTTTTTTTTTTTAATATAGCTAAGGAAACCCTGGTGGCATAGCGGTTAAGTGCTACCGCTGCTAACCAAAAGGTCAGCAGTTCAAATCCACCAGGCGCTCCTTGGAAACGGTATGGGGCAGTTGTACTCTGTCCTATAGGGTCACAATGAGTCAGAGTCGACTAGATGGTGACGCCTTTGGTGCTGTTTGGTTATATAAACGAGCCACCGGAAGAGAATTATTATTTGAACATCTTTATGTATTCTGGGCATCTTAGTAAGATGTGGCAAATACTTGGACTTTTTACCGGGGAGTTCCCACTCCACATGCACTTCTTGATCTTTTTATATTGAAAGTTTTCATAGATAAAAGAGATGAAAAATTTTGTTTAAACTGCCTTATTTTCTCACATGAATTTTTATACACATTCGGCAAGGAAATGAAAGGAATTTGGGTGCAAAGCTATCAGAAATGTTCTAGAGACTTGATTTCTACTTTAAAAAATAGGATTTTTTTGGTAGTCCTTAGGAACAATGAATTGGATTTTGTACTTATTTTGATGTATTTTCCTAAGCATAGATGATGTAAAAAAATTTATATCCAACTATAACTTGTTTCTGTGACACACTTTACTAGAAAACATTTATGAAAAATAGACTAAAAAATAAAGAGGTTGAAACTACTTAACGGAGTAAGAAATATAGGCAGGGTCCAAAAAAAAAGTTAACCACTAGGGGGTACTGCCGCTCTTTATAAAGCGACTTAGAGCCACGATAAATACTGAAGATTTAAAACCCTGAGGTTCAACCAGGCACATTTGGATTGTGAAATGAAACGGTCTAAAAACTGCAAAAGAATTTCAGGACAGCTAATATTATTTATCAGACAATTTAAGAAGCTGTGAGCCCTTCCATCAAACTAATTATACTAGCGTGTGAAATGTACATTTAGAAAAAAAAAATAGAAGAGAAAGATATTTATAGTAGCCCACAGTAGCTTTGCTTCCATAAATCGGTTATACATTCATTGTAAAGGTTTCTGCTCTTCACAATGTAAAGAAATAATGGCAACAATAACTTAGCTGCGTAGACTAGCTTCTGTCTAGTGCTCTGATGTGTTTACGCAGACACAGTATAGATTCATACCACTTTATATCTTCATATTAACACATTCACAGTGAGAAGGTAAAGACAGGTAGTATAATTGCACATTTAAAAGGGAAGAAATTAAGGCACTGAAGTTCATTGCTTGTCCAAGTTACAGGGGAGTTGAATGTGAATATGTATCTATTCACATGAACACATGGCAGACAAAATTGAGGATAATCTTTTTTTTTTTTCTGTAAGATGGAGAGAGGTAGCCAAAATTAAATGATGTATTACACATACACATGCACACATACACACACATAATATACAAATTTGGAGAGGGAAAATGAAAGTGGATTATTTTATGGGTATCAGTTAGGGTTCTCCAGAGTAACATAGTCAATAGTCATATATAGACACATATACACAGAGACACGTTTAGGAAATTTGCTCAACTGATTATGGGGGTCGGCAAGTCTGAAATCTATAGGGCAGGGCTGGCAGGTTAGAAGCTCAGGCAGGATTTCTGTGTTAGTCTTCAGGCAGAATTTCTTCTTCCCTGGGAAATTTGAGTTGATCTTAAGGCCTTCAAACTATTGGGTGAGGCTCACCCACAATATAGAGGGTAATCTTTACTTAAAGTCAACTGATTGTAAATGTTAATCCCATCTACAAAATATCTTTACAGCAATATTTAGACTAGAGTTTGACCAAACAACTGGGCACCAAAGCCGGGCCAACTTGACACATAAAATTAATCATCACAGTATGCTTTATTAGTAATAAGTATTATAACCTTCAAAACTGAAATCTACCAAAAATTTATTATGCTTACTATGAAAGAAGAACCAAACAAAAAAACCTCATGACTGATACAGACTTAAAACCAATGCCCCATGTCGACGTACAAAGAAACATTCTCTGAAGTAAAAGAATTTAAATAGATTTGAGTAGATATATATTTGTCAAAATAACATGTACTTCATAATTTTATGTGAAAAAAATGTGCTCATTATTGCATATACAGAATTTAGGAGATTATTGTGGTTGTAAAAAAGTAAACTGAAGTGCTCAATGGAGAAGATGGAATTTGAACTTGCTCATAAAGTTTGAGAAAAATTCAGATACGTGGTGGGAGTGTTCCAACATCGAAAGACACTCAGGGATCTGACTGGTGTGGACATACCAGATGACAGCCAAGACATAAATCTGGCGGTTTTTGTGAGTAGGGATGGGCGGTGGGGGAGTAGTTGTAAGAATTAGAAAGACAAAATGGGGACAGACTTTGTGAGATTTTGAATTCCAGGCCAATCTGCTTTGATTTTATCCAAAATATTGAAATGAGAAATGCAACATAATCAAAGCAGAATTTAGAAAGATTAACCTGTTTGCAAGATAGATTGAAATGAGGAGAAACTTTAGAGAGAGAAGTCCTGTGAAGAATCTGTTTTATAGAACAAACTAAAAAAAAAAAAAAAAAAACTAGAGATGGTATAAACCTTAATCAGGTTAGTGACAATGAAAATAGAAAACAAAAGCAAAAAAGAACTAAAATGGTCACTTAGGAATATGAAACAGTATGGATTTTGGTTGATTAAATGTGGATGTCTGAGAAGGACAAGATCAGAAATGGTTGTGAGAATGTAAACCTTGTGGGCACGAAAAATGAGGAAGAGAAAGTCGATTCGTGCTGAGGAGAAAAGTCACGGAACAGTCTGTTTAATTTGTGATATGTTTAAATTTCTTTCATTGATTAAATATAATGATTTTCTTCAGAGATTAAGGACAGAGCTGCAGAAAGGTGGTAGGTTGTCTGTCCATAAGGACTTGATATTTATATTTAGAAATGCAAAGTTAACCAGAAAGAGGGGATAACATTTCTGAGCAAAAGAAAAAAGAGAAGGCAAGGGATTAAAGACTGAAATGTGGGCTAGTCCACGTGTAATGGTAAGAGAAAGACAAGTCATCACTGAGATATTGAAAATGGTTCTCATAGATATATACAGAAGAAGGAAGATCAGTTAACCAGAACCAAAGAGCGAGGGATTTCCTGAAGTAAACCTCTAAAAATATGTCCAGGAGGATGGGGAGAACAACACAGAGTTAAGTAACAGGTCAGTGACATGTTGGGTAGTGTAATTCCATCAGTGAAACCCTAGTGGCACAGTGTTTAAGAGCTCGGCTGCTAACCAAATGCCCGCAGTTTGTCCTAAACAGTTGCTATGAGTTGAAATTGACTCCACGGCAATGCTTTTTTTTTTTTTTTTTAATTCCATCAATATGTTGAAGATAGAAGTAAAATGTTAGTAGTTTTGAAATGAAGAGGCGAGAAACAGTACAGGGACAAATCATTATTTGAGAAGATAGGTTGTGAAATGAAATTGAATAGCAGCTTACATAGGACATTTAGGATCAAAAGCCTAACTAAACTGGAGTTAAATATTGTGTTAGGAAATGATGTTATATGCTTGTAGCCAGGGAAGAAAGAAGACTGAGAAATAAAAGATCCAAAATAAAGAGACAATAGTCCAAGGGCAAAGTGTCAGAGGCTATAGACAGAGATGGAACTGTGGATGAAAGGTAAAGCAATAGCCTTGGAAAGCTGCGATAATACAACTTTTGATAAGACTGAGGAGATATGTTAGAGTACAGGTTTAGATGGGTATATTCTTAGCTATCGCAAATCTATGCTGAAATTATATGTGGTACAAGTCAATCAATAAAGCCAGGATAACTTCAGTCATCTTTGTGTTGTCAGAGATGATACTGAAAAAGAAGACAGCACAGAGGGGTACTTTGGCTGCCTCACAATTGCCCTGATAGCCGGTGCTGAACATGAATCCTGGCGATAATGTGTGAGCCACAGTTTGCAGGAAGACTGTTTTGATGACGCCTGTATTTAAAATCAAATAAGAAATGAAACAGTCTTTTTGAGAGCCTGAAAAAGCTAGCAGTATTTCAGCGTGTTAATCAATGTTCTAAACCTACTTGTCGTTACCACTTCAGCCTTATGGGCTTCTATTTTTAAAAAGACATATCCATTTTTAAAAGCCAAACATAAAGAGTCCGAAATACTGTATAATTCACAAACACTAGAACAGCAAAACTCCTGGTTGTATTTAATCCCAACTGGTTAAAGGGCCGCTGGTTCGATTTCCTGCCCGTCAAATTTTCTCATTCTTGTGCTGATCTGGATGCAGACCTCTGACCTGGTTCTACTCTTTGCTTCCTGTGGATTTTCTGATCTCTGATTACCTGTTCAGCCTTTCACTCATCCAGTATGTTTTCTAGGGACTCCTTACCTGTGTGTTTTTGGTCCCCCATCTGCCTATCTAGCTAATTGACTGCTATACTCTGACCTCCTGGACCTAAATTGTTGTTGACGTTAGTGTTGAATTGCCTCTTATGACTCGGGGAAGGATATGTCAACGTATATAGATCTTGTCTGCCTCCAATCCTGTACCCTATCTTCATTTCCAAGACTTGCTTGGCTGTTGTTAGTACTGGTCCCTCCCCATTCAGAAAAACACTTGACCCCAAGTCCTAAGACAATAGCAATTAACAGATAATGCCAAGATTTTCATTCTGGAGATGAGGACAGTTAGGATGATATTAAATGGTTAGGGCATTGTCTGGAAAGACAATAATTCAGGAGGGTATTAAATAAGGTTGGTTGTGAACCTATTATATTTAAGGTTATAATTACAACAACCAGATGCTGTCTTGTCAGTTCTGACTCATGGTGACTCCATGTGTGTCAGAGTAGAACTGTGATTCATAGGGTTTTCCAGGCTGATTTTTCAGAAGTCGATTGCCAGGGCTTTCTTCTGAGGTGCCTCTCAATTTTTTTTTTCCTGTTGCCATCAAGGGGATTCTGACTCACAGCAACCATATAGGACAGAGTAGAACTGCCCCATAGGGTTTCTAAGGAGCAGCTGGTGAATTCAAACTGCTGACTTTTTGGTTAGCAGGTGAGCTCTTAACCACTGCACCACCAGGGCTCCGAGGTGCATCTGGATGCATTACATTCCCCAATTTATTTTGGGTGCTCACAAGATTTAAGGCGTAATTGTGACTGTTTCACAGCTCAGAGAGAAGAATCACCACCAACTTTTATTATGATGTATTAACTATTATCTAGGTTAAGATGCATTGGGGTTTTATTTCATATTTTTTTAAAGTCCCAGTTGTCAATTGTTATAATAGGCTTCTTCTAGTACTTAAAGCTGTGTAACTCTGTAAAGACAGAAACATTTTAAATATCACTGTATTTGAATTATCTTTATTTGTACCCGTTACAAATGTATATATTGTACCAGTATGAGTTCAGTTTAAAGAAAACAGATTCTCACAACTGGACCAACAAGAAACATCATGATAAATGGGGAAAAGGTTGAAGTTGTCAAAGATTTCATTTTACTTGAATCCACAATCAACACCCATGGAAGCAGCAGTCAAGAAATCAAAAGACGTGTTGCATTGAGCAAATCTGCTGCAAAAGACCTCTCAAAGTGTTAAAAAGCGAAGATGTCACCTTAAAGATTAAGGTGTGCCTGATACAAGCTGTGGTGTTTTCAATCGTTTCCTATGCATGTGAAAGCTGTATGATGAATAAAGAAGACCAAAGAAGAACTGACACCTTTGAATTGTGGTGTTGGAGAGGAATATTGAATATATCATGGTCTGCCCAAAGAACGAACAAATCTGTCTTGGAAGAAGTACAACCAGAATGTTCCTTAGAAGCAAGGATGGCGAGAATACTTTTTACATACTTTGGACATGTTGTCAGGAGGCATCAGTCCTTGAAGAAAGACATCACGCTTGGTAAAGTAGAGAGTCAGCAAAAAAGAGGAAGACCCTCAATGAGATGGATTGACATAGCAGCTGCAACAATGGGTTCAAGTATAGCAACAATTGTGAGGATGGCAGAGGACTGGGCAGTGTTTTGTTCTGTTGTACATAGGGTGTCTATGAGTCAGAACTGACTCGATGGCACCTAACAACAACAACATGAGTTCAGTAGCAGAGAAAGTACCATCAATGGTCATTTCCTGGAAGATTCACTATGTCGTGATATTTGGGATAGTGATAATTGTTTTTACCACTTGTGTTTAATTTCTCCATAATATTTCTTCCCAAATTTTTCATGTCATACCATTCATAGGAAATGAAAATACGTAAGGTGCATTGAGGAAAAGTAGCAGGCTGCTTTAGGCCAGTGGTGACCTGCTGAGGGGTTCATCTATCCCAAGCCCCACTTACCATCCTGAGGGTGTAGGGGATCATAGTGTCTTATAAATTTATTGCATTACAACAATGGGTTTGAAGTTCTGCCAGGGAACCTGTATCCACCCAGTCGACAACCTGAAAATAAAGCATGGGAATTATCCTGGATTCCCCCTTCTCTCTCCTTCGTGCCTTTAACCAAAACACATAGAAACATCTTGAACCTCTCCCATTCATTCCGTTATTTATTTATTCCCCTAGTTCAGGATAGCATCATATTTTCCTGTATCTCTTTCTATACCTTCCTATTTGGTCTTCCTCATTCTAGCATTTTTCTCCTTTCTGTGATTTTGGTTAGGAGGCTTGGTGCTACAGTGGTTAAGTGCTTGGCTGGTAACTAAAAGGTCAGCAATTCAAACACACTAGCCACTTCGTGAGAAGAAAGATGTGGCAGTCTGGTTCTGTAAAGATTACAGCTTTGGAAACACTATGGGGAAATTCTACTCTATCTATTGGGTCACTATGTATTGGAATTGACTTGACTGCCATGGTTTTGGTTTTTTTGATTGATGACTTTGGTTTAGCCCCTCTGAATGGAATGCCCTTCCAACAACTCTTAGCCAGATGAAAGATTCCAATTTATGAAACTTAGTTCAAGGGTATCCATTAAGATGACTTTTCTTATGCTTTAAACCCCCACGTTAGCCAGACTGTACACTTCTTCTCTGTTTCTATGAAAATTCTGTACATATTTATGCCTCTGCATATAAAACATTGTGTTATAATTACGCTTATATGTCTATTTCCCTGACTAAGCTCAGAGATCATTGAGGACAAAAACATATATATTGAATTTTTTTCTCCAGAACACATCTCAATGATTAGCATATAGCGGGCACTCAATAAATGCTTGTTAAATAAACAGAGGAATACATAAACCTGTCTTCCTACTTGATTATTTACTTTTAATGGAAAAGAGGGCTCATTTCTGTGTTTCTGACAATTGGCACAGTAACAAAATATGCAGCAGGTGATTAACAAACATTTGTTTGCTGACCATATATGTTTTTTTCCTTTCAAGATCTTATATGAGAAGGGCTAATAACATATCTCTCTTTCCAACATTGGCTTGTACTTTGTGATAGAATCTTGGGAATCCAGCAAGATTTTTACTTTAAAAAGAAAGTGGTAATGAACACTTAGCAAAATTTTAGTGTAAGTACTTTGGGGATTAAAGAACATTTACAAGGTCCAAATAAGAAGAGCTCACAGTAGATGAAATGGCATTACAATGAGAGCTAGGCCAGGCATAATTTGTCTCCCCAGATACTAATGATAAAATATAATGCCATACATTGGAAAACTTTCTTTGGATGAGGAAATATCTATGAAGAGCTTGGTGTGAGGTGGGCAAGAGGCTGACTGCTTGCCTCTGGACCTCATACCACCATTTTCTATTCTGGGAATTCAGGACTGAAAATAATGAAGGCAGGAAAACAGGATTATTTCAATTCAATTAAACATTTGACAAATATTCTTTGCTTGTTCCTATGATTGTACATTTGTATTGTTTCATAACGCTTCATGTGTCTGCCACCTCACTAGAAATGTGAAGTCCTTGATCTCCAACTCTGTGTCTTTTTCACATTTATCTACCAAGCACACAGCACAGTTTGTAAGCCAAAGTAAGAGCTCCAAATATACTTTCTAAAAGGTTGAATTAATACATTTATTGACAAATTATGTATAGTTCACTGTCAGATTAAGTACTACCCAGCATACAGGGATGAGTAAGACACATTGTCTTCACTTGATTCAGTAGAGGAAAGGATGATCAGGAGACGAGTGAGGTGGTGTTGCACAAAGAAAAAATTGATAAATATTATGGGAAAATACTTATACAGTGCAATGGGGATCATGGCCACATTTGCAGTATAAATCAGCCCCTCATTCACACTGACATGCAAAGCCCTAAAGTTAGTGCAGAATGGGCTTCTGTCAAGAGACTGTAGTGCCCTAGACCCTAAACTTGGGGCTAATCATCAGGTTCCAAAAATATGATGACATACTGGATCTATAAGATGCATCTAATCAGAAAGCATTTAGTAGTGATAAATGGAAAGCCTGATATAAACCAAGTACAAAAATCAAAGAGTGGGTAAAAATATCTTAGAATTTTTTTTAACTCTGAGTCCAATACAAATCAACAGTGATTTCATTCCTAAAAATGTTATGAATATCATATTTCATTGACAGCATGGTGTTGGCAAGACCAATAATCAGTCCCTCCTTACTTTGTGCATGTTGAAATTATTAAATGCATTCATATTTTAGTGATTCATTGTTTGTTTGATTTATATGCTGCCTGGTTTCTGAAATGGTTTAAGAGAGCTACCTGAGGCTTCTTTTCATCTAAAGTTTCCGGACACAGTAGATTGTAGAAAAACGAGAGAACATCCAAAATAATGAGTAGATTTGAAGCTGTGTAACATCAATAACAATTATGAAACTAGAAATCTGTGCATTTATTCATTAATAAGAATTCATTTAATTAATATTTGTTGAATACCTTCTATATAACAGATATATTCTATGCATTTATTCATTAATAAGAATTCATTTAATTAATATTTGTTGAATACCTTCTATATAACAGATATATTCTATTAGGGCCTGAGAATTCAACGGTGAAGGAAAAAGCAAACAAGGAAAAGTCTTCTTGTATTTTTATGAAACTTATAATGTAGGTGAGGCAAGAGACATTAATCTAATGATCCCAGGGATTTGTGTATATTTGCAACTATTATGAGTCCTGGAAGGACAAGCACATTGTTATGCTCTGAAAGCATAACTAATGCGGAGCATTGTATTCGGTTAAGGTGGTCAAAGTAGGCTCCCTTAAGAAAGTGCCAACTGAGTTGATATCTTTTTGATAAATAAGATATTAGCAAATCTGTATCCTTTCTTCCATTTATGATGGACGTGGAAATCAATATAATACTTTAAGAAGGTAATTTGGCAGTGGCTATAAAAATGTAAAATATGAGTATTCTTTGAACCAGAAAATCAGTTTCTGAGAATCTGGCTGAAGAAACATGGAGCACATGCATAAGAATGTATGTAGAGGATGTTTTCTTTGCAGCATTATTTCTAAGAGAGCACACTTTTAAATAATTTAATCTCATCAATAAATCAAAAAAACCAAACCTGTTGCCACTGAGTCAATTACAACTCATAGCGACCCCTTAGGACAGAGTAGAACTGCCGCATAGGATTTCCAAGGAGCAGCTGGTAGACTTGAGCTGCCGACCTTTTGGTTAGTAGCCATAGTTCTTTACCACTATGCCACCAGTGTTTCCTTATCTTATCAATAGGCAAGAACAATTGATAAATAATGGTCTACCCATATCCTTAGTCATAAAAAAAAAAATAGTGTATTAGCTTTTGGTACGGTGTTGTATTTAATTTATTAATCACTGATATAGGAATTTTGAATTATATGTGAGTGAAATAAGAAAATAATTTTCTTTCCTTATTGTCCTAGAGGGCTATGGCTATGGCTACCATAACAGAAATACCGCAAGTGTATGGCTTTAGAAAACAAGAATATATTTTCTCAGAGTTCTGGGGGCTATAAGTCCAAATCAGGGTCTCAGTGGTGTTGATTCCTTTTGTGGATCTCTCTCCTAGTTTCTGGTGACTGTCATCAATCCTTGGTGTTCCTTGGCATTTTTGTTCCCCCTCTGTGTGGCTCCTTTATAACTCAGAAGTAATTTAGGATCCACCCTACTGCCATGTGACTTCATTAACTAAACAAAAGAAAAACTCTATTTCAAAACAGGATCATATCCACCAGTACAGGGGTTAGGACTTCAATACGTATTATTATTATTTTTTGGAGGGGGTGAGTAGGGGGAAACAATTCAATCCATAAAGCTTAAAACGTCTTTGCTGGGTTTTTTTTTTTTTTTTTCCAATATCATCTCAGTTTATTTTCTAGCTTTTCAGCTGTTCATTTGCTGGCTTCATAGAAAATTGGGAGATTTTTGCCTCTTATTTAATTCTCTGAAAGAATTTTGTATAAGATTGAGAGTTGGTGGGAGACGCACATGAAAACCCAGCAGAGCATTGGGTTTTCTTTGCGGGAGTATTTTATCTACTGCTTCAATTTCTTTAATTGTTACTGAACTCTCAGGTTCTTTTTTTTTTTTTTCTTTTAAATTTGACTTGACTCACTTCTATAAATTATGTTTTTAAGAATTTACTCATTCTTTTTTTTTTTTTTTAAGTTAAATGAGCACAGGACTAAGGGTGGTGGTTATGGGAAGTGCTACCTAAGAAAGAGAACTGCGGCAGGTGAGGTTAGGTGCCTTGTGCCATGTTTCCCTTGGCCCGCTGCTAATTTCATCTGCAATCCTGGCTGACCATGCCTCTGCATACTGAGAGTGTTTTCCCAAAAAATCCCACTTCGTCTCTCTCTTTTTCGCATCTCAGCCTCTCCCTGAAACTGCATGAGCTAGCGTATCCCTTGCACAAGGTAGACTCATTGCCGTAGAGTCTACTCTGACTCATAGCAACCCTATATAGATCAGTGTTGAACTGCCCCATAGAGTTTCCAAGGAGTGCCTGGTGGATTCGAACTGATGACCTTTTGGTTAGCAGCTGTAGCACTTAACTACTATGCCACCAAAGGAGAGTTAACATCCTCAGGAACAGCATTGCACGAATAGGGGGTAGATTAAACGTCCTGGTCTGCCGCCTTTTGGAGGCATCATTCTGAGACATATTGTACAAGTCCCTCAGAGGGTCCCTAGTAGGACTGCTCTCCAGTTGCCCAAATCAGTAACCAGCACCATAACACATTCCGAATCGCTTTTTTCTCTTTTTGTGACTCACTCTCCTTATTCCCGCATTCCGGATGGCTGGGGTCACCCATCAAATAAATGATCTGTATCCAGGTTCTTGTTTGAGGAACTGCATTTAGGAAAATAAAACCAAAAACCTCAGTAAAATGGGAACAATTTTGAGAGTGTGGCATGAACTAGATGTCCCTGGCTGGCACAAACGGTCAAGGTTTTAGCTGCTAACCAAAACGTTGGAGGTTCAAGTCCAACCAGCGGCATCTCAGAAGAAAGGCCTATTGACCTGCTCCTGAAAAGTTAGCCATAGGAGACCCTGTGGAGCACAGTTCTACTCTGACACACACGGATTTGTCATGAATCGGAATCGACTCAACAGCAAGTGGTTTGGGTTTGGGTTTTGACATAAACTCAGTATTGTGATTCACTCATTTGTGCCCCTGAGAGGTGGGGGTAAGTAAGGGAAAAAAGCCTAATTTGTTTAGATAAGAAAACATATTTTGATATGTATTCAGTGAATAAAAATCAATGTATATAATGTGAAATGAACTAAAGAAAAACCAGCCAAAACTATAAAGTGCATATTGAGACCTAGAAAGAAAATCAATAACGGTGGCCCTTAAAAGGTTGCACTGGGAGACCCGTGAGTTGTGGGAAACACTTTCACTTTTTATTTGTCCTTATAGTTCTAAATTTTTTTAATTACACTGTATGGAGAGAAAGAGAGAGATTCATTCTCTATTCTATTTGGCCAAATATTGGTGTTTAGGGGTTTAAAATAATGAGAAGCTCAAAAATATAACTTGCTGTTAGTTGGATTTTATATGAAACATTTTGCTGGTAATGTACACTAGCTCCTCTTTTTAAGGATCCAACAAGTCAGGTTCTCAAAGTCCAAATGTTAGAAAGGCTGAAGTCTCTCTATTCAAGCAATGGCTAGTGCTGTCTGTCGTTGGCAGGCAGAGCAGGCAGAACTTTGTTTGGGGTCCTAGTTTTGCTTGGAATTTTGTAAACATTTCACAAGGAATTTCTTGATAGTTGTTTGTTGAAAGTTACCCAAAGTTTATACGGGCTATGTTCAACACTCAGGAAATTAGTCAAACAGTAAAAAGCATCACTCACATCGGCTGTTTGCCTGCAAATGGTTAGGGCACAGGGTTGTTTTGACTGCAGTTATAACATTTAATTGTTTCCTCTGAATTCACACTTCTACTAACTCCATTTCTAAGACTGATGATTAGGTAGAGAGGTGAGGTATATATTATCAGACCAAACTAGTGAAATCTGACCAAAAACTTGATGCTCCCTCTGAGAAATACTGTGATAGTGTGACACTCTTGGAATTTTATTCTGTCAAGATATAATTTATATGATATGATCTAAAATACTCGAGATAATACCAAACTAGTGCCGAGAAAACCTGGTTTCTAGTGCTGCTTCTGCCATTGGTTATTTGCATTATCTTGGCCATCACTGGACTGACCTCTAACATTTTTAGTGTTGTAACATTGATGTTACAGTTGTTTGAAATATCCCTCCAAGCTATACCTCCCATGCTTTCAATCTCTTTATAAATGATATAGGAAAAAACAATTCTTGCTACTCCATTCTTCAGTTAATAAAAACACTCTCTGGTCTTGGATTAAAAATAAATAAAACAATAATACAACATTTGAAATATTTTATAAAATTTTTATAAAGTAATAAGAACAGTAGAATTGTATTATACAGTAATAAAAAATAAGGAGAAGAAAGCCCCAAGTCCTTCCCATTCCTATGATATTTTAACTAAAAAAAAAGAAATACAATATTTCTTGTTTTTTGTATTATGCAGAAAATGACCAAATGACAGATTTTAAAAGGCTATATCATAGAATGAGTACTTCCAAAGCCATAAATACCAAGCAACAGGGCTTAATATACTAACTTTTAAAATTATAGTTGGTTACTGAAATCTGAATGAATTGAAACGTGGTGATTAACTTGGCAATGCAGTCTCAAGAAAATAGAAGAATATAATACATAAATTATAATAATCAAATCTAGGTGCCAGACAATAAAATATCCAAGTTAATATTTTTTTAAACTAATATTTTCCTCTACCAGTATTCTCAAATGAATGTGCAAAGAAATGTGAACAGTTTCATTATTTACTGACTTATTTTTGCTTATCTCTGAAATATAGTCACGACTAAAATGAAACCAAGGTATATTGCCAACAGACACACATATAAATGAACTAAGTTTAAAAAACATCCAAATTCAAATGGTTTATTTTACAGGGAGTGTACCAAGGAAATGAATCCAGGTAGAGATCAACAGGAGTTAGCCAATTATCCCAAAACATAATTCACTATCATACAAGAAATTATTGATAAAATTGTCTGTGTGACCATTAGTTATAAACAGGAAAAAAAGAAACAGAAAGTTACTAAATATATTTCAGTATTTTAAGCACATATCATGTTTCAACTCTACTTAGAGGCTTGCTGAGGGCAAAAAAAGAGAGAACAGACAATCCTTTAGTGAAATGCTTGACGTCAAGAGCGCTTACATCTCAAGGCTGACCTAGCAGATTCAGCAGGAGAAACGTCATCTCTTAGTACTCCGTGAACGTTTCTTCTCCTGCCATTTTCAACTAGATTCCTCCTACGCTTGCTCCTCCTACCTGGCAACCTTCCATTTCACAACTTTTCCAGACAAAGGATCATCACAAAAGCCCAAATCTAGGCCTATCCAATCCATGCACCACTGCAGAATAATCTCAGAACATGAAAGTGACCAGCTGCATGAAGAGTTTAAAATGACTACCACTGCTTACATATTAATAGATGAGATTAGGAAGTATTGTATGGTTGGAAATTACATTTTTCACTCACTGAAAATAATTTTGAGTCACCTATTCTCTGCCAGGAGCCCTGGTGGCACAGTGGTTGAAAGCTTGGCTGCTAACCAAAAGGTCAGCAGTTTGAATCCACCAGGTGTTCCTCGGAAACCCTGTGGGGCAGTTCTACTCTGTCCTATAGGGTCGCTATGAGTTGGAATTGACTCAAAGGGAATGCGTGTATTTTTTGTTTTTTTATTCTCTGCCAACCACTTTGCTATGACTGTGGTCAAGTGCAGTGATTAAGGTGAATATGGGCCTGGCCTTATGGAATTTTCATTCCAGTTGGGGAGATCCACATAGCCTAAGATGCAACCTATTATAAAAAGAATACTTCTTTCTCTCTCCTGATATTTCCATCCAGGTGAAGGGAAATCCAAATGTATACTACTTGTAGCCTCAGTCTGTCCTTGAGAGACGGAGTGATTTTCAGATAGGGAATTTAGATAAACAACCGAGAATGTTGGGCTCAACACGCCTCTTCTTTATTTTGAGTGCAAATAGCATTCTCCACAGTTCTTGCAGGTCCAGGTTTTCTGCCAGGGAGATCCAGCACTGCCCTTAAACCTGTTGATGCTGAGTAGATTCCAACTTGTAGTGACACTATAGGACAGAGTAGAACTGCCATATAAGGGTTTCCAAGGAGTAGGTGGTGGATTTGAACTGCTGACCTTTTGGTTAGCAGCTGAGCTCTTAACCCTTGTTCTACCAGGGCTCCTGCCTATAATCAGGTGGGTAAATTTACTTAATCTTAGCATCCACTGAGCTCTCACACAATGCTAACACTCCAAATTGTCATCATCCGTGAGAAAGTTAATACTTCTCAAAAAAAAAAAAAAATTCTGTATCTGTTTAGTAGCTGGTTGAGGAAGAGACACTACATATTAGTAAGTCTTAGAGATCCCAATGCAACCTGAGTGTGAGAATGAGTGAATAGACAGTATACATACCAAAAAAACCCCAAACCCACTGCCATCGAGTCGATTCCGACTCATAGCAACCCTGTAGGACAGAGTAGGACTGCCCCATAGAGCTTCCAAGGAGCGCCTGGCGGATTTAAACTGCCAACCTCTTGGTTAATAGCTGTAGCACTTATCCACTACACCACCACGGCTTCCAGACAGTATATATATATTATCCTAATTCTTTTAATACATATCAGTTCAGTGTGCATTGTTGTAACAGAAGGAAAAGAAGGAATACAGGTAAATATGAAAATCACTATTTCCCTGCACCGACATTAACTGCATTACAAAAATCCTAGAAATTCTAGAAATAATCTTGTGTACATTTATGATTCTGGCTTATTTTTTTGAAAAAGAGAAGAATGAAAAATAGGTTCTTCAACCTGCTCTGTAAGGTCTTTGTTACTGGGCATATGTTGAACTGGCAAATACATACATACATACATGCATGTGTACAATGATTCCAAATGAAACAGGTGACTATTACTTAGGTTGAGAGTTAGAAGAAATCATGTGGTTACACTTACTTGGAAAATTTAAACGTAATTGGTTCTAAGGAGTAGTTTCTTTAAAATGCAAAATACAAAGCCATTCTTTCAGTGAGTTTTGAGCTTCCAGTTGATTAAAAAGAAGCAATTTCATAAAGCAACTCGATTTCTTTTTATTTTTGCTAACTCTAAAAAAACATAAACGTGCGGATATGATACCCTTTTGATGTCACCATCTTCCTGTAACCAGGATGCACACCAACATACTGAATTTGTAGCAAGACCATGTATTCTTGATTTTCATCCATTTCTATCCTAATAAGCACTTAGCTAGTAGGTGATGAGGTTGATATCTAAGCATCACTACTAATTTGGCAAACGAGATTACAGTTCTAGTGCTTGTCCCAATACGTTTTGGCTGTTCCAAAATGCAATACCATATAAATATCCACATCTGATTTTCCATCACTCAAGCTCCCACGGCACACTTATTTCCTATAGCTATTTTTACTTTCTGTATATCTTTTAGTTTATAGTGACTAAAGACTGCAGCAACATAAGCATTTATAGAATGAAAAATTTTATAATAACAAGTAATGAGACAAACTGCAAACATTTCATCTTTTTTTGATTTAAAGGTATAAATTCTAAGCAATTTAGAGCAATGCTTTTGTTCTATCATTCTCTGAGAAATGTAAATGGTTTTTAAACACAAATCCCTTGTAACACAGAGCCACAGTAAGTTTTAGACGATTAAATAGGGTGTGCCGTGGGCCAGATACACAACATTTTAAAAAAGGGAATATTGAGTTTATTTATCTACAAGTTTCAGATACAAAAGGATCATAAAGTTCAAGTGTTTAAAACTGAAATGCCTTAAGAGGACAGTCAGGTGACTCAAATTACTGAACTGGGCCAAGTATGTCACAACAGGGAATGATGGGGATTTCGTAGACTCAGAGACTAAGGGTCCAGCCTAGTGTAGCTGGCATTCTCCCCCAGGCAAGCTCAGTAATGCTATACTTTAAGTTATTTCAAAAGTATCTGGAAATTGGGCCTTTATATGAAGTGTTTCAATTTTTTAAAAATTGTTTTGTTTACTGAATCATAGAGGACAGAAGTGAATCTGCAGGTTAGACTCAGATCTTGGGGTCACCATTTAGGAACTGCTGAGATAATTGAAGTTGGAAGGAATCCTGACATTGAAGTCACTGGACTGAGGAAAAAACCCAGCCACTGGGAATCCTAACAAACCTCAGAGGAAAGAGAAGTCAACCAGACACAACTGTGACCTTGGTAACCGGCTTGAAAAACTGCACATAAGGCTTTCGCGCGCACACACACACACACACACACACACACACACGTACAAAACAAAACAAAATGAACAAACTAAAAAAACAACAAAAACCAGTTTTCATTGAGTTGATTCCAACTCACAGAGGCCTCATGTATGTCAGAATAGAACTGTGCTCCATGGGGTTTTCAATGGCTGACTTTCTGAAACCAGATAGTCAGGCCTTTCTCTGAGGTGTCTCAAGGTGGACTTGAACCTCCAACCTTTCAGTTAGCAGCCAAGGTGTTAAATGCTTGCCCCACCCAAGTCATATTTGTTTATTTGTGTTTCTTTTTTTGGTCAGTTGGAGCAATAGGCACAAGGACAATCTCCTTCAAGAACATACATTGTTGGATGAGACAGTAACCATATAGAAGAAAATACAGATAAGAAGCTGGGAAAAGGTACCACTAGAAAAAAAAAAAAAAAAAACCACTAGGGAGCAGAGTAATTTTTGTCTAGAAAAGCAAGAGCCTTTGACAAACAAATGAAGAAAAGGGTGATGTGCAGAAAAGAGTAAAGAAGATGTCTATTTATTACTGACTGGTGAGTAATGTCTGACAAGTATACATAACAGTCCTCTTGCTGCTGTTAGGTTCCAACTCATAGCGGCCCTGTGTACAACAGAACAAAGCACTGCCTGGTCCTGCACTATCATCATGATCCCTGTTATGCTTGAGCTCATTGTTGCAGCCACTGTACCAATCCACCTCCTCGAGGGTCTTCCCCTTTTTCACTGACCCTCTGCTTTACCAAGCATGATGTCCTTCTCCAGGGACTGATCCAAAATACGATAACATGCTCAAAGTATGTGACATTCTTGCTTCTAAGGGGCTTTCTGGCTATGCTTCTTCCAAGACGAATTTGTTCATTCTTTTGGCAGTCCATGGTATATTCAATGTTATTCGAACACCATAATTAAAAGTTGTCAATTCTTCTTCAGCCTTTCTTATTTATTGCCCAGCTTTCACATGCACGTGAGGCAATAGAAAACACCCTGTCTTGGGTCAGGCACATCTTTATCCTTAAAGTGACATCTTTGCTTTTTAAAACTCAAAGAGATCTTTTGCAGCAGATTCGCCCAATGCAATGTGTCCTTGATTTCTACACTGCTGCTTGCATGAGTGTTGGATCCAAGTAATATGAAATTGTTGACAAATTCAGTATTTTCTCCGTTTACCATGATGTTGCTTATTGGTCCAGTTGTGAGCATTTTTGTTTTCTTTATGTTGAGGTGTAATCCACACTGAAGGCTGTAGTCGTTGATTTTCATCAAGTGTTTCAAGCCCTCTTCACTTTCAGCAAGCAAGGTTGTGTCATCTGCATATCTCAGGTTGTTAAAGAGTCTTCTTCATATAGTCCAGCTTCTCAGGTTATTTGCTTAACATACAAAGAATGGTGAAAGGACACAACACTGATGCACATCTCTCCTGACTTTAAATCATGCAGTACCCCCTTGTTCTCTTCAAACTACTGGTTTATGTACAGCTCCTCATGAGCACAATTAAGTATTCCGGAATTCCCATTCTTTGAAATGTTATACATATTTTGTTATGATCCACACAGTCAAATGCCTTTGAATAGTCAATAACACACAGATAAACATCTTTCTGGTATTCTCTGCTTCCGGGCAGGTTCCATCTGACACCAGCAATGACATCCCTCCTTCCATGTCCTCTTCTGAATCTGGCTTGAATTTCCGGTAGTTCCTTGTCAATGTATTGCTGCAGCTGCTTTTGAATGATCTTCAGCAAAATTTTACCTGTGTGTGATATTAATGATATTGTTCGATAATTTCCACATTTGGTTCGACCACTTTTCTTGGGAATAGGCATAAATACAGGTCTCTTCCAGTCAGCTGGCCAGGCAGCTGTCTTCCAAATTTCTTGGCAAATATGAGCGAGAACTTCAAGTGTGGCCTCTGTTTTTTTGAAACATCTCAATTGGTATTCTATCGCTTCCTGGAGCTTCGTTTTTCACCAATGTTCTCAGTGCAGCTTGGATTCCTTTCTTCAGTATCATCAGTTTTTGATTATATGTTATCTCCCGAAATGAATGAATGTCGACCAATTCTTTTTGGTCCTTCTTTTGATGCTTCCTGTATCGTCCAGTATTTTCCCCATACCGTCCTTCACTATTGCAACTTGAGGCTTGATTTTTTTCTTTAGTTCTTTCAGCTTGAGAAATGCCCAGTATGTTCTTCCCTTTTGGTTTTCAAACTCCAGGTCTTCGCACATGTCATTATAATACTTTATTCTGTCCTCTAGAGCTGCCCTTTGAAATTTTCTGTTCAGCTCTTTCACTTCATTATTTCTTCCATTTGCTTTAACTACTTTACATTCAGGAGCAAGTTTCAGAGTTTCTTCTGACATCTTTTCTTTCTTTTTTAATGACTCCTTGCTTTCTTCATGTATGATGTCCTTGATGTCATTCCACAACTCATCTAGTCTTCAATCATTAGTGTTCAGTGTATTAAATCTATTTATAAGAAGGTCTCTAAGTTCAGGTGGGCTATACTAAAGGTTGTACATTGGCTCTCGTGGACTTATTCTAATTTTCTTCTGCTTCAACTTGAACTTGCATATGAGCAGTTGATGGCCTGTTCCACAGTAGGACCCTGGCCTTATTCTGACGGATGGGACTGAGCTTTTCCACTGTCTTTTTCCATGAACATAGTTGATTTGATTGCTGTGTATTCCATTCGGTGAGGTCCACGTGTATAATCGCTGTTCTATGTTGTCGAAAAAAGGTATTTGCAAGGAAGGAGTCATTGATCTTGCAAAATTCTATCATGTGATCTCTGACAGCATTTCTAACATGAAGGCCATGTTTTCCAAATACTGATCCTTCTTCTTTGTTTCCAACTTCCCCGTTTCAGCCACCAGTAATTATCAGTGCATCCTGATTGCATGGCCGATTAATGTCAAACTGCAGAAGCTGGTAAAAATCTTCAATTTTCTTGTCTTTGGCCATAGTGGTTGGTGCATAAAGTTGAGTGATAGTCTTATTAACTGGTCTTCCTTGTAGGTGTATGGATATTATCCTATCACTGACAGCTTTGTACTTCAGGATAGATCCTGAAATATTCTTTTTGACAGTGAATGCAACCCCATTCCTCTTCGAGTTGTCATTCCCAGCATAGTAAACCATATAATTGTCCTTCTGATTCAAAATGGCCAATACCAGGCCATTTCAGCTCACAAATGCCTAGGATACTGATGTTTATGCCTTCCATTTCTTTTTTGACAATTTCCAATTTTCCTAGATTCATACTTTGTACATTCCATGTTCTGATTATTAATGAATGTTTGTAGGTGTTTCTTCTCATTTTGAGTCATACCACATCAGCAAATGAAGGTCCCAAAAGCTTGACTCCATTCATGTCACTATGATCAACCCTACTTTGAGGAGGCAGCTCTTCCCCAGTTGTATTTTGAGTAATTTCCAACCTGAGGAGCTCATCCTCCGGCATTATATCAGACAATATTCTACTGTTATTCATAAGGTTTTCTGTGGCTAATTTTTTTTTCATAAGTAGACTTCCAAGTCCGTTTTCTTAGTCTGTCTTACTCTGGAAGCTCAGCTGAAATCATGGGTATCCCTGGTCGTATTTGAATACCAGTGGCATAGCTTCCAGCATCACAGCAACACGCAAGCCCCCACAGTACGACAAACTGACAGACGCATGGGGAAATAGTCCTCACAGAGGTCAAAATTCCCCATTTCTCCAAAATTCCATTTAAGTGTGTTCTTTACCTTTTTCATTGTTATAATATTTTATTGTGCTTTTGGTGAAAATTTGCACAGCAAGTTAGGTTCCCATTTAACAATTTCTATGTCTGTTGTTCAGTGATATTGGTCATATTTTTCACAGTGTATCTGATTGTTCCAAATCCATTAATCTAGCTTCTCTGCCCCCTTCTCCTCCTTACCTTCCCTTTGGGGTAAATGTTGACCATTTGGTCTCACATAGATGATTTTTTAAAGGAGCACAGTACTCACAGGTGATGTTTATTTTATGTGAATCCTTTATCTTATCCACTTAGAAGAAAGAACAGTACATTCTTATGTGCTTTTCATCAGAAAGAATCTCTCTTCAGGATATGATCTTCAATTTTTCTAGACGCCATTAATGATTTTTCAGTCTTTGGAAAGTCCTCAGTCATGTGTCATATTGGGCTTCATAATTAAACACTTGCCATGGACACAACTTTTTATCCTTAGTAATTTCTTTTTTCAGTGTGACATTGGCATTTGGGAAAAACCTGAAGTCAGAGTTTGGAAGTGGGGAGAGTAAGGTTGGCATATATCGGAAAATTCTTTCTCTCTTCCTAGATGGCTTTTGTTTTATTTTCGATCCTTGGAATCACTTTTTATCTTCTTCTAGAGACTCATTCCTTTTGCCTTTTAATCTCTCTCTCAGGTACATTCCCATCCATTCACCTTTCAATCTCTGTCTCAAATACATTCCCATGTCTGCTTCTATTTCCATTAGTTACAGTCTTTAGCTATGCTGCCATCAGGATTGCTATCAGTTGTATTGGAAATAAATATACTTTTAGTTATAACTTTGTTATAACAGCTTTCTGAACCTAAAAATATTGTATGCAAGTATACATGTGCACGCATACACACACAGACACTCACATAGATGCACACATCTCCCCCACTCTGACTCTCAACTACCTGTTATGGTTTTATTCATGTAGTATACTCTGATGCCTGCTTCAAGGTTTCCTTAAGAAGTGCATAGATCCTGGAAGCCTAAGTGATCTAAACCTCACCATCATTTTCTCCCAGTTGAATAGCTTAAGCCATAGCCAATTACGTTGCATATTGTTCTATAAGAGACATTAAGTCCAGTTAGGTGAGTGGTAGCAGATAAGTAAATGAAGGTACATTTCAAATGACTCCAATTGTTTCACCTTCTGTAATTTGAGTCGGAAGTCTCACTTTTATCAATTCCTTCTTACACAAGGTTTCCACTGTCAGAATGATTTTAATAAGAACTTTATTGCCCTTTACATACATTATTTTGAAATATACCTCCACATGGAATATAACAATTCCCAAAGTAGGAAACTAGAAATAGATTATCACTCGCCCATTTGTTCCAATCTTGGTGGAATTTATCGCATTGTGCTTCAGATTCAGTCCATCTCAGCCTGACTTACTGTGACTCTGCTTCACATAAATGGCTCTGGAGTGTGACCCAGTGAACATGGACACCTGCTGTTAATATTCTTGGTGCTGTGACCAACTAATGTATATGACCAAAGCAAAAGTTTTTTTAACAATGGTATAAAACATGCTTTAATATTTCTGGCAGCTTCTGTTCAGTTTCTTGTCAATTGCAGATTCGGAGCCAGGGAGTACAGGCATCTGCAAAAGGCACCCAACGTGAAATCTGCAATTAGGAGCAAGCACAGCTGACAAAACGAGGAGTCACGGGCACATGCAGCGGAGAGCATGCAGGGGAGAAGCTACTGCTGGGAAGTTAGGAAGCAAACACTTAGCTGACATTGCACTACTAGTAAAGGTACATGGATTTCCCCCTTATCTATCCCTCCTTTATTCTAACTATCAAATTAGCAAGTGTGTTAGAGGGAGTGCCATGCTCCTGAGAAGGGGCAATCATTTCTTCTCCTCTCAGTCCTATTCCTGTTTGACAGGTCTCTCGGGGGACAGCTGAAGTAAATGTAGGCCTGCCCTGACGGAAGCGAGTCAGCTCAGTAGCAGCTGCCATCACACCACTTTACCTTCAGCTCACAGATGGAGACAAGGGCTCTTTGAAGGCGATTCTAAGGCAGCTTCGCCTAGAGCAGGATAAGTGGGGATCCTGTAAAGTGTCGTTTCTCTGGAAACCAAGTACAACAAATACCCTGTTGTCATCAATTCCGGGTGTGTATAGTTCACACATAAATGCTGGTTTTGTGGAGGAATTTGCACAGTTGATGCCTGTGTTATACATATATGTAAGTGAGAGGTCTACAGACCCATCAGTCAGGTCCTTTAGGGAGTCATGAACCCCCTTTGAAAGAACAGTAGCAGGTTAAAAGGTCTAAAAATAAATTACTCTTATATGATGCATGTATGATACCAAGTTCCTGTGTGAAATACAGGATTCCCTTATGCAATTCTGAAAGAGGCATCAATTTTAATTGAATTAGATCTTGTTTTAACATAGAGTTTTATCTTGTTAATTCAAATCCCTGGATTCTTATTTGTGGGAACACCAGTAATAGGATTTTATCTTATTTCTCAAGTAATGATAACATTCCAGTTCCATCCATATGCATTCAATTCAAAATGCACCTGAAAAAAAGAGGTAGTATTTTCCACAGTGTTTTTCATTTAAATCTTTGAAACAAAAGGGTTTATGAACCAGATTTAAACAGATGTCTGACTTTAAATTATGCGTGATTTTAACCTCCTGGATATCTTAATGAGAAAAAATTAGGTTTAAAGAGATAACAGTCTCTAATTCTGAGTTTCAGCTATTGGTATCGTACCAGGTAATACATCCAGTCAGATTAAGATACCAGGAGAAATGCCTCAGAAAAGAGTTTGAAGGATGATTGTTCAAGTAGAAAGTTCACAAAAACATGCTTGCCTGTGTATAACATACCTGAGAGACATTTTCAACAATAGCAGTTTAAATGGGTCTCTAAATGCCTCCACGATATAAGCGCTGAGCTAGAAATTGAGCTTAGACAGCAGCTTAGCTCTTAATTGCATAATGTGCTTTTTAAGTAATATTGCAGTGTTGCTAAGTTCATATTTCCATATTTATGCAAAATGTCAGTGACACCATCCAGAAGTAGCCATTACAAATTTGCACAATTATTATTGATCTTTTTCGTATTTCCTTTTGGAAATTTCCCACATTCTGAGGAGCATATTCTTTATTAAAACCGTCTTAAAGCTATGAGGTCCAAGGCGGGTATTATGCTGATGTTATACACAGAGAAAGGGAGATACCAAGAACCTCAGTCCTGTATCTGCCTTCAAATAGCGATTTGTTAACAGGACCAGGTCTTTGGATTTTTCTTCTTGCTGTTTAATCACCAGTTTATGGTAGGCTACAACTCAACTCTACCAAGTCTGTAAAATCATAATGCTTGATTAGTTAATACAGACACATGTACTTACTTAACTCCAATTTGATCTACTTAGGTTTGAAATATGGTTCTGCACTGTCTCGACTGTCAGTAAAATAAAACTCTTCCTTTTTTATTTCTTGCATATTAAATGTCCCCTTGACTCTGGCATTGCTGGGTCATAGCCATGTCTGTTCTCTGGCTGCTTATGTAAGTAAGCTGCGACTCTTCATTTTTTAGCCATTAGTCATGTAGGTCTAAACAGATTACACACAATGCTGAAGTTAAGTGTTTTTTTTACTCCACTGTGTGTGACTAATGGGATTTAACGAAAGAGCATGACCTCTAATCATATTAATATTTAATCAAGCAATAAACATGCCTTGCTGCTAAGCTCAAAGCCAAAAGAATTCTCTCTGGTGATGATATTTCTATTAAATTGACAAGGATTTCTTTTGCTTGATCTCGTTATTGTAGAATTGGGCTAAATGTTTGAGTATTCAATTCCCTGTGAGTGTCCTAAAGGGCTTCTTCCCAAGTCTTCTATCCAAATAAGTGAGGTATCACAAATTGAACTTTAAAATATTTTTTTTCAAAGTTTAATTTCTTTACAAATGACCTGGAAAAAAAAAAATGAGGTTAGTAGTTAGAAGGTTTTGAAATAAGAAGATGATCAAGTGTTAAGTTTAAGTGCTCACATTATAAAATGATTGAGAAGTTAAGAAAAAAGTGAGTGTGTCAAGAAGAGCAACAATGATGACTACAGTGTGAGTGAAAGTGGCCCAAAGTGAAAGCAATGTCCTTGGATCATATGGAGGTATTTCTCCTATAGAGGAAGGTGTGACAGGGCAAAGGTTATGCGGTCATCATACTGCTTCCTCTTCCTGGACACAGAGGAAGACATCACTTCCTAGATCCACCCCTCCCTCTACAGTCATGAGGAAGCTCTGCTGGCTGAGTTGTGGTCGAAAGTTTGTTGATGGAGGTGATGTAAGCCACCTCCAGCCCTTGTTGGTAAAATATCTTACAATATCCTCTAGGCCTCTCTTCTCGATCTGCATTGGCCTTGAAAGCCCCCTGGTCTAGATGGTGTAGCTGCAAGACCCAGGAACTCTGTGTCCCCAGCTTTTAAATGTGCTGCCTTCTACTACAGGTGCTTATGGGACACAGCTAACCTCAGCTTTCTTATTTTTATATTAATTCCAGCAGGCATTGTGATAGCCACTAAAATGTATCTAATTCCTTAGTTATCTTTTAGAAGACAATCTAAATGGTAAGCCAGTCAGAGCAGAGCTAGGCTTCTTTCCTTGATCTGTCTTCTTATTTTACTACTGTCTTTGAATCTGTACTTTCCAGAGTTAGAAAATTGAACTTATGGTTAGCTAAATATATTTTGGAGTCCCTGGGCGGTTCAAATGGTTAACATGATCAACTGCTAACCAAAATGTTGGAGGTTCAAGTCTACCCAGAGACACCTGGGAAGAAAAGCCTGGTGATTTACTTCTAAAAAATAAGCTATCGAAAACCCTATAGTGTACAGCTCTATTCTGACACACAGGGAGTCACCATGAGTCAGAGTTGGCCCAGTGGCAACTGGTTTAAATGTGTTTTGAGATCAAGTAAACTTGCTTTTGTGTGTGTGTATGTGCATGTGTGTGTGTGTGTGTATGTGTGTGTGTTTACCAAAGGAATAGACAGCTTATCTCACTCCAGGGCCCTGTGTGTTGTTTGTGAAAGGAGCAGCTCTGGTCAAGGACTCAACGATTAACCTGGGGCCTGCAAGAGCCTCCACATTACTGGTCCTCAGGCTTCATCATTCTGGGGACAAGGCTGGGGAGAGTGGAATTCTACTGGGCTGGAAGCCTGTGGCCTCATGTTGAATTCAGCTCTTGTGTTGTCAGCAAGCCTCCTTTTTGCTAATGTTTAAAGGAATGTGGTTCTATTATTCAGCATCTGTTCTTAAAACAACAATATGCTCTCCCTGATTGTTTTGCCAGGGCTATTTTGATCAAACCATTGGGTTTTCTTTGTTTTGGTTTGCCTGGTGACTCAGCTCACTTTCTCCAGGACTGACTCTCAGGAATTGACAGAGCAATACTATCTGTTCAAAAGAAATTCCTTTCTAATGTATGAGTTGTTTATTCCTTTTATTCTAGTGGTACACATGATTTTTTATGTCTATCTTAAATTATTACTTTCCTAAATCTGGGTGTAAACTGCTCTTCTCTATCCCTTGGTTAAATTCTATCCTACGATATTCTTCTAATGGAGTCAGGGAGTTCTCTCTGTTTCATGAAGAATCTAAGCACGAGGCTGAGGATTGAATGACCTAGAAAAATATAACTGTAGCTGTGGATTTATTAAGTAATAGTTCCAAACAAATGCCATGAGTACAAGAGCAATTGCTAACATTTGTGTTGTTAACTCAATTCCCTGAAGAAAAAACAGCTTAAAAAAAAAACTATTAAAAATCTATTACCTGGGGGGGGCCAAGATGGCGGACTAGGTGGACGCTCCCGCGGATCCCTCTTGCAACAAAGACTCGGAAAAACAAGGGAATCGATCACATACATAACAATCTATGAACTCTGAACAACAAGCACAGACTTAGAGACGGAGGACGAACAAATACGGGCAGACAGCGACTGTTTTCAGAACTAGGAGCCAGCGCACCAGGCAGGTGACCTTCGGAGCTCGATCTGGGGCAGAGCCCAGGGGGGCAGACGGCACAGAAAGGGGGCCCACCCCTTCCCCCCCGAACCCATCCCGGGAGGAAGCCTAGCAGGTTGGCGCGGGCGGCGTAGGGGCACAGCCGGAGGGAGAAACACCCGGGAGGCAGTGACTGATCTGAGAGGGGGGAGAACAGCGTCCCAGCTGGGGTGCCCTGCTGTCTGCCGGGAGTTAGGCGAGAAGCCGACGGGGCGCGCGCGGGGGGGGGGTCAGCTGTGTTTCCCTGGAGTGACCCCAGGGCGGGGCCCACGCGTTCGTGCGGGAGGACGCGCACCCAGTCCGCGCGTGTGGCACGGCACACCAGAGGGAGAAATCCCCGGAGGTGTCTGGTCTCAAAACAGGGAAAGCAGCATCCCAGACGGGGAGCCATTCCGCTGCGATCTGGGCACGCGCGCGCGCGCGCGGGCGGGGCATGAGCGCGGGGTCCATTTTTATTACCCTGAATTGACCCAGAGGGCGGGAACACCTGGTCGTGCGAGTGACGCCCTCCCAGTTTGCGCGAGAGGTGCGGCACACTGGAAGGAGAAGTCCCCGGGAGGAACTGATTGGTCCCAAAGCGCAGAAAGTAGCATCCCAGACAAAGTGCCGCCCTGCTGGGGCTTGGGCGCGCGCACGAGCGGGCCGTGAGCGCGGAGTCCATTTTTATTGCCCTGAATTGACCCAGGGGGCAGGCCCACCTGGCCGTGCGGAGGAACTGATTGGTCCCAAAGCGCAGAAAGTAGCATCCCAGACAGAGTGCCGCCCTGCTGGGGCTTGGGCGCGCGCGGGCGGGGCGTGAGCGCGGAGTCCATTTTTATCGCCCTGAATTGACCCAGGGGGCGGGCCCACCTGGCCGTGCGGAGGAACTGATTGGTCCCGAAGCGCAGAAAGTAGCGTCCCAGACGGGGTTCCGTCCTGCTGGGGCTTGGGCGCGCGCACGAGCGGGGCGTGAGCACGGAGTCCATTTTTATTGCCCTGAATTGACCCAGGGGGCGGGCCCACCTGGCCGTGCAGGTGACGCCAACCCAGTTCGCGCGAGAGGTGTGGCGCTCCGGAAGGAGAAGTCCCGGGGAGGAAGTGACTGGTTCCCGAACAGGGAAAGCAGCGTCTCAACCCGGAAGTCATCCCGCTGGGATTTGGGCGCGCGCACAGGCGGGGCGTGACCGCGGGATCTAATTATAATCGCCTGAATAGACCCTGGGGGCGGGCCCACCCGTTCGTGCGGGAAACGCCCACCCAGTGCCCACGAGCGGTGTCGCGCACCGGAGGAAGTCCCCAGGAGGAAGGGACTGGTTTCCGAGCAAGGAAAGCAGTGTCCTAGCCAGGGACCCGTCCAGCCCGGATTTTGGCAAACGGGGGCGGAGCGTGAACGTGGTGTTCAGCTCTATATTCTGTGGTGCTACACTCCTAGCTCTCAGATCCCTCCCCCACCCTCCCCAGGCGACCCCATTAACATCCGAATACCCGGAGCCAGAGAGAGAATTCAGATAGGGATCTGACTGCATTTTTTTTTAGCTGACTACTTGGAAAATCTAGTTTCCCAGTGATGGCTCGGAGACAGCAGTCCATATCAAACCACATAAAGAAACAGACCATGACAGCTTCTCCAACCCCCCAAACAAAAGAATCAAAATCTTTCCCAAATGAAGATACAATCCTGGAATTATCAGATACAGAATATAAAAAACTAATTTACAAAATGCTTAAAGATATCACGAATGAAATTAGGATAAATGCAGAAAAAGCCAAGGAACACACTGATAAAACTGTTGAAGAACTCAAAAAGATTATTCA
The DNA here is from genome assembly GCF_030014295.1 of Loxodonta africana. Taxonomy (NCBI): domain Eukaryota; kingdom Metazoa; phylum Chordata; class Mammalia; order Proboscidea; family Elephantidae; genus Loxodonta; species Loxodonta africana. Next base: position 41,235,204 of record NC_087361.1, read on the forward strand.
AGAACATAGTGGAAAAATTAACAAGTTGCAAGAATCCATAGAGAGACAGCATGTAGAAATCCAAAAGATTAACAATAAAATTACAGAATTTGACAACGCAATAGAAAGTCAGAGGAGCAGACTCGAGCAATTAGAATGTAGACTGGGACTTCTGGAGGACCAGGGAAACAACACCAACATAGCTGGAAAAAAATCAGATAAAAGAATTAAGAAAAATGAAGAAACCCTAAGAATCATGTGGGACTCTATCAAGAAGGATAACTTGCGAGTGATCGGAGTCCCAGAACAGGGAGGGGGGACAGAAAACACAGAGAAAATAGTTGAAGAACTCCTGACACAAAACTTCCCTGACATCATGAAAGAAGAAAGGATATCTATCCAAGATGCTCATCGAACCCCATTTAAGATTGATCCAAAAAGAAAAACACCAAGACATATCATCATCAAACTTGCCAAAACCAAAGACAAACAGAAAATTTTAAAAGCAGCCAGGGAGAAAAGAAAGGTTTCCTTCAAGGGAGAATCAATAAGAATAAGTTCAGACTACTCAGCAGAAACTATGCAGGCAAGAAGGGAATGGGACGACATATACAGAGCACTAAACGAGAAAAACTGCCAACCAAGGATCATATATCCAGCAAAACTCTCTCTGAAATATGAAGGAGAAATTAAGATATTTACAGATAAACACAAGTTTAGAGAATTTGCAAAAACTAAACCAAGACTGCAAGAAATGCTAAAGGAGATTGTTTGGCCTGATGACCAATAATATCAGGTACCAGCACAATACAAGGTCACAAAACAGAACGTCCTGATATCAACGCAACTCAAACAGAGAAAGCACAAAAACAAACAAATTAAGACTAATTCTAAAAAATAAATAAATAAACAAAATAATACACACAACAGGAAATCATGGAAATCAATAGCTAAACGATCAAAATAATCAAAAAGAGGGACTAAATATAGGAGGCATTGAACTGCCAGATGGAGAGTGATACAAGGCGAAATAGAAGGATACAAGTTAGGGTTTTACTTAGAAAAATAGGGGTAAATAAAAAGGTAACCACAAAAAGGAATATCAATTCCATAACTCAAGAAAAAAGCCAAGAAAAACGTAACGACTCAATAAACACAAAGTTAAACATTATGAAAATGAGGATCTCACAAGCTACTAAGAAAAACGTCTCAGCACAAAAAAGCATGTGGAAAAATGAAATGGCCAACAACACACATAAAAAGGCATCAAAATGACAGCACTAAAAACTTACTTATCTATAATTACGCTGAATGTAAATGGACTAAATGCACCAATAAAGAGACAGAGAGTCACGGACTGGATAAAAAAACACGATCCATCTATATGCTGCCTACAAGAGACACACCTTAGACTTAGAGACACAAACAAACTAAAACTCAAAGGATGGAAAAAAGTATATCAAGCAAACAATAAGCAAAAAAGAAGAGGAGTAGCAATATTAATTTCTGACAAAATAGACTTTAGACTTAAATCCGCCACAAAGGATAAAGAAGGACACTATATAATGATAAAAGGGACAATTGATCAGGAAGACATAACCATATTAAATATTTACGCACCTAATGACAGGGCTGCAAGATACATAAATCAAATTTTAACAGAATTGAAAAGTGAGATAGACACCTCCACATACATAGTAGGAGACTTCAACACACCACTTTCGGAGAAGGACAGGACATCCAGTAAGAAGCTCAACAGAGACACGGAAGACCTACTTACAACAATCAACCAACTTGACCTCATTGACTTATACAGAACTCTCCACCCAACTGCTGCAAAATATACTTTTTTTTCTAGCGCACATGGAACATTTTCTAGAATAGACCACATATTAGGGCATAAAACAAATCTTTGCAGAATCCAAAACATCGAAATATTACAAAGCATCTTCTCAGACCACAAGGCAATGAAGCTAGAAATCAATAACAGAAAAACTAGGGAAAAGAAATCAAATACTTGGAAAATGAACAATACCCTCCTGAAAAAAGACTGGGTTATAGAAGACATCAAGGAGGGAATAAGGAAATTCTTAGAAAACAACGAGAATGAAAATACTTCCTATCAAAACCTCTGGGACACAGCAAAAGCAGTGCTCAGAGGCCAATTTATATCGATAAATGCACACATACAAAAAGAAGAAAGAGACAAAATCAGAGAACTGTCCCGACAACTTGAGCAAATAGAAAGTGAGCAACAAAAGAATCCATCAGGCACCCGAAGAAAACAAATAATAAAAATTAGAGCTGAACTAAATGAATTAGAGAACAGAAAAACAATTGAAAGAATTAACAAAGCCAAAAGCTGGTTCTTTGAAAAAATTAACAAAATTGATAAACCATTGGCTAGACTGACTAAAGAAAAACAGGAAAGGAAACAAATAACCCGAATAAGAAACGAGAAGGACCACATCACAACAGAACCAAATGAAATCAAAAGAATCATATCAGATTACTACATAAAATTGTACTCTAACAAATTTGAAAACCTAGAAGAAATGGATAAATTCTTGGAACAACACTACTTACCTAAACTAACACATACAGAAGTAGAACAACTAAATAGACCCATAACAAAAAAAGAGATTGAAATGGTAATCAAAAAACTCCCAACAAAAAAAAGTCCTGGCCCAGATGGCTTCACTGCAGAGTTCTACCAAACCTTCAGAGAAGACTTAACACCATTACTATTGAAGGTATTTCAAAGTATAGAAAAAGACGGAATACTACCCAACTCATTCTATGAAGCCACCATCTCCCTGATACCAAAACCAGGTAAAGACATTACAAAAAAAGAAAATTTTAGACCTATATCCCTCATGAACATAGATGCAAAAATCCTTAATAAAATTCTAGCCAATAGAATCCAACAACACATCAAAAAAATAATTCACCCTGATCAAGTGGGATTTATACCAGGTATGCAAGGCTGGTTTAATATCAGAAAAACCATTAATGTAATCCATCACATAAATAAAACAAAAGACAAAAACCACATGATCTTATCAATTGATGCAGAAAAGGCATTTGACAAAGTCCAACACCCATTTATGATAAAAACTCTCACCAAAATAGGAATTGAAGGAAAATTCCTCAACATAATAAAGGGCATATATGCAAAGCCAACGGCCAATATCACTCTAAATGGAGAGAACCTGAAAGCATTTCCCTTGAGAACGGGAACCAGACAAGGATGCCCTTTATCACCGCTCTTATTCAACATCGTACTTGAAGTCCTAGCCAGGGCAATTAGGCTAGACAAAGAAATAAAGGGTATTCAGATTGGTAAGGAGGAAGTAAAGCTATCACTATTTGCAGATGACATGATCGTATACATGGAAAACCCTAAGAAATCCTCCAGAAAACTACTGAAACTAATAGAAGAGTTTGGAAGAGTCTCAGGATATAAAATAAACATACAAAAATCACTTGGATTCCTCTACATCAACAAAAAGAACACCGAAGAGGAAATAACCAAATCAATACCATTCACAGTAGCCCCCAAGAAGATAAAATACTTAGGAATAAATCTTACCAAGGAAGTAAAAGACCTATACAAAGAAAACTATAAAACTCTGCTACAAGAAATTCAAAAGGACACGCTTAAATGGAAAAACATACCCTGCTCATGGATAGGAAGACTCAACATAGTAAAAATGTCTGTTCTACCAAAAGCCATTTATACATACAACGCACTTCCAATCCAAATACCAATGTCATACTTTAAGGGAATAGAGAAACAAATCACTAACTTCATATGGAAAGGAAAGAATCCCCGGATAAGCAAAACATTACTGAAAAAGAAGAAGAAAGTGGGAGGCCTCACCCTACCTGATTTCAGAACCTATTATATAGCTACAGTAGTCAAAACAGCCTGGTACTGGTACAACAACAGGCACATAGACCAATGGAACAGAATTGAGAATCCAGATATAAATCCATCAACGTATGAGCAGCTGATATTTGACAAAGGACCAGTGTCAGTCAATTGGGGAAATAATAGTCTTTTTAACAAATGGTGCTGGCATACCTGGATATCCATTTGCAAAAGAATGAAACAGGACCCATACCTCACACCATGCACAAAAACTAACTCCAAGTGGATCAAAGACCTAAACATAAAGACTAAAACGATAAAAATCTTGGAAGAAAAAATAGGATCTACCCTAGGAGCCCTAATACAGGGCATAAACAGAATACAAAACATTACCAAAAATGATGAAGAGAAACCCGATAACTGGGAGCTTCTAAAAATCAAACACCTATGCTCATCTAAAGACTTCACCAAAAGAGTAAAAAGACCACCTACAGACTGGGAAAGAATATTCAGCTATGACATCTCAGACCAGCGCCTGATCTCTAAAATCTACATGATTCTGTCAAAACTCAACCATAAAAAGACAAACAACCCAATCAAGAAGTGGGCAAAGGATATGAACACACATTTCACTAAAGAAGATATTCAGGCAGCCAACAGATACATGAGAAAATGCTCTCGATCATTAGTCATTAGAGAAATGCAAATTAAAACTACGATGAGATTCCATCTGACACCAACTAGACTGGCATTAATTCAAAAATCACAAAATAATAAATGTTGGAGAGGCTGCGGAGAGACTGGAACTCTCATACACTGCTGGTGGGATTGTAAAATGGTACAACCACTGTGGAAATCCATCTGGCGTTATCTTAAACAGTTAGAAATAGAACTACCATACAAACCAGAAATCCCACTCCTCGGAATATACCCTGAAAATACAAGACCCTTCACACAAACAGATATATGCACACCCATGTTTATTGCAGCTCTGTTTACAATAGCAAAAAGCTGGAAGCAACCAAGATGTCCATCAACGGACGAATGGGTAAATAAATTGTGGTATATTCACACAATGGAATACTACGCATCGATAAAGAACAGTGACGAATCTCTGAAACATTTCATAACATGGAGGAATCTGGAAGGCATTATGCTGAGCGAAATGAGTCAGTTGCAAAAGGACAAATATTGTATAAGACCACTATTATAAGATCTTGAGGAATAGAAAAAACGGAAAAGAACACATACTTTTGTGGTTAAAAAGGGGGGAGGGAGGGAGGGAGGGAGGGAGAGGGCTTTTTATTGATCAATCTGTAGATGGGAACTGCTTTGGGTGAAGGGAAAGACAACACTCAAAACAAGGAAGGTCAGCCAAATTGGACAGGATTAAAAGTAAAGAGGTTTCCGAGATAAAATGAAAGCTTCAAAGGATAGCGAAGCAGGGGCTGGGGTCTGGGGAACTTGGTTTGAGAGGACTTCTAAATCAATGGGCAAAACAATTCTATTATGAAAACACTCTGCATCCCACTTTGAATTGTGGCACCTGGGGTCCTAAATGCCAACAAGCAGCCATCTAAAATACATTAATTGGTCTCAACCCACCGGGAGCAAAGGCAAAGGAAGAACACCAAGGTCACACGACAACTAAGAACCCAAGAGACAGAAAGGGCCACATGAACCAGAGACCTACAACATCCTGAGACCAGAAGAACAAGTTGGTGCCCGGCCACAATCGATGTCTGCCCTGTCAGGGAGCACAAGAGACAACTCCTGAGGGAGCAGGAGACCAATGGGATACAGACCCCAAATTCTCATTAAAAGACCACACCTAATGGTATGATTGCGACTAGAGGAATCCCAGAGACAATGCTCCCCAGAACTTCTGATGGCACAGGACAGGAACCAACCCCGAAGACAAATCATCAGGCATGAAAAGGACTGGTCAGTGGGGGGGAGAGAGATACTGATGAAGAGCGAGCTAATTAAATCAGGTGGACACGGGAGAGTGTGTTGGCAACTCTTGACTGGAGGGGGGATGGGAAGATAGAGAGAGATGGAAGAAGGTAAAATTGGCACGAAACGAGAGACTGTAAGGGCTGACTCAATAGGGGGAGAGCAAGTGGGAGAAGGGAGTAAGATGTATGTAAACCTACATGTGACAGACTGATTGGAATGGTAAATGTTCACTTGAAGCTTAATAAAAATTAAAAAAAAAAAAAAAAATCTATTACCTGTTGTTTAAGAACCAAAATACCATTTTTCCAAAGCTCCTTATCAAGCGAATGGATGCGGCAGAATGACGTACAGTGAGAGTGAGGGTTAGGCTGGCATTAACATTTTGCCTCCTAACTTAAACGATTAAACCTTCACTAAATTAGATCAAGGAATTTAATTTCTTTTCAAGCCTTTATGAATTCTCCCTAATTCAGAAATGATCCAAGACAGAACACTCAGGAAAATTAAACAATGAGAAAAGTCTATATCTCACCCTGTGGGGGGCACTCATGGACTATCGAACACAGCTGAGAGGCTCTTAGCCAAACCTCTCAACATAGTTTTCCAGGCAAATTCAAGTTTGCTTGCTATATATTCACAAAGTATTCACCAAGCAAGACTTGAATGGTAGAGTTAAGCCGAAAATGGAAGCAACTACTCTTTATGAAGGTCTCATAAGCACTTTATATACTTAGAGTTTGGTCATGGCATTAGTTATTAAGTAAGTTCAGTGTATATAATTTTTTTTTTTTTTTTAATTTACATCTGCCGTGGGCAGAACTAAATCCACAAGGGGGATTATCAATAGTAAAATTGCCACATTTTGACATGGGTCGTATTGCATGTGACAGAGACAAGAGGGCCTTCAGACAATGCAGTGTCTTTCAGAGCAGTCAAAGATGGGCTGTCTCTGGAGTAAGCAAGGTCAGAAGGCTGCTGGGTCTTTCCCTCTAAGGGCAGGGCAGACGGGTCATCCCCTGTGCATGTGAGGAGAGTGAGTAAGGCAAGCAGGTCAACATGGTCACTGCAGGTCCAGGGTCTGACCTTTCTTATGACTGTAATAGTAGAGATACCAAGGGGTGGGTTCTGGGGAGGTTTTAGATCTTGCCTCAAAACGAAAATAAATCTCTATTAGTTTTAAAGTCTAAGTAAAACACTGTGTCTGCTGTCTGAATGTTGTTCTGAACTATTTGAATAAATGTCCAATGTAATTTTTTTTAATGCACATATTAGTAATAATTTCAATACTAGGGTCCTTAAGCTCCAACCCGTTTGCAACATTTAAACCCCTCCTTTAAGCAACCTCTAGACTTTAGACATAATATGATCAAGGAGGCGGGGGAATACTCTTTTCAAGATAAAAAAAACCACAAATAGGACAGATCAAGCATCTCTTCCCCCTAGACCATGGCTCTAAAACAAAGCAAATCAGGTTACGGGGCTATTGTTTATGAACATTCATGCCCCCCCCCGCCCCCACACACACAAATTCAAGGAGAATTTTATATCTTAAGAGTGAATCCATGCATCTAGGTGGAGGAAGGTTCATGGAGTAAAAAAAGTAGCATTTCTAAAAGTATTTTTAATATAATATGGGAAGTTAATTTTAAAAACATGCTCATTTTCTGTAATAACACTGAATCAAAAAACTAAGAGAAAACTGGGAAGCTTTCAAGAGGACATGCCTAAAACATTCTGTGCAAACACATGAAAACTTCGGGAGTCAATAGGTTCTCGTTAAGTAGACTCATGGATGCTATTGTAATTTACTGGGTTCTGTAACTTAAGAAGATATTAAGGAAGTTGTTTTTGTAATTTTTGTTTCTACATTTTCCTAGTTTAGAAAAATAACTGTAATTGAGGTTTTAAAATAAAAATTTCTAAAGAAAAGCATATTTAGGGATTCTGTCAAACAAGCAGTGTCTAAAAGCTAACTGCTCTGACAAATGGAACTGTTTAAAGTGAAATAAATGGCCATTTCCCTGTAGCTTATTTGTTATATCTGAGTGATACATATTTAATATCCCAAACAAAGAGGGCGTATAATCTGTATATGTAAAAATACACACAAATCAATAAAATAATAGACAGTCTAAATTGTTATTTAATTCATAAAAAAATCATGGTAATAGAAACTGTGGAAAGTGAATGACCATGTCTCGTCAGCCTTAGGAGTGGCCCTAAAGAATTTAACAACTAAGATTTCAAGGCCAAGTGGTAAGTCATTGATCACACATTGCTTTTAAAATATTTTTTAGTGAGATGATTATACTAAAGTGTACTAAATTTCTTGGGTGGGTAAATTTAGTCATTATAAAAATGGCCAAAGTAACTAGCCATTTTCATGTTTATAAAAGGATGTAACATGTTAAGCCACAAATCTTCTATCATGAGTGTCTCAGACCAAGTGAGGGTAAAAAGGAGAGGGCAAAAGCAAATGTAACCCTTAAGGTATGTGCTGTTGGACCTTTGTGTATTTACCTGAATGACTGAAGTACTTGTCAGAGTTGTCAGGCTCTCTTCATTAGTATCCTGGTGTCTGAATTGAATCAGGAAGATTAAATGAGAAATGAGTATCATTTTGCTTTCTTTACAGCTCCAAATATGAGCTTAATACAGAGAGACAAAGAATCTTCTAGAGGGTCAGAGGCCTGTGAATCATGACACGTATCTCAGTGCCAGCAACTGATAAACTCTTTCCAGCTCTTTTGATGAAGGTAACAGATATGCCTCCCCAAAGCACTCAAACTGAAGAAGTCAGGCAAGAAAGCCAAGTTCTCCTAATTCCAAACCTTGTACAGCAGAAATAAAAAAAGCCAAACCAAGCCCCTTGCCATCAAGTTGATTCTAATTCACAGCGACCCTATAGGACAGAATAAAATTGCCCCGTAGGGTTTCCAGGGAGCAGCTGGTGGATTCCAGCAGTCTACCTTTTGGTTAGCAGCCAAGCTCTTAACCACTGCACCACCAGGGCACTGAGATATTCTACCTTGTTGCTATTTCCTGCTTTTGTCCAAGGGAGAGCGTGTGCACAGCACACATTTTTAAACAATCCTAGGTACTCATCATCATTTTATGTTTTTGAAAAATTTTCAGAAGAAAGATACGTTGCTATACCCTTCATGAACTTGCATGTTTATGTCAGGGAATTTTACTTTTCATCTCACCTAGTTCTGCTTGTGCTTTACTTGAGGGCTGTTTTTACTTGAAGCTTAATTGAATCCATTGTCTTCAGGGACAGATTTGTATCAGTACTGAGGCAAGGTCCCCAAGCTCCAGAAGTCATAATCAGTCTCCTTGAAACACTGTCAGTTAACAATACCCTCCAGAAGGATATTTTCTCACAACAGAGGAATTCAAATTATTCATTACATCAGGAATACTTCCAAATCTTCTGCTATAATGCTGCCTTGGTCATTTTTTCCATAATACCCTTTCTAATGATTTCTGTATCCAGAAGCTAATTGAATGTCTTCTAATTTCATTATAAATATGAAATTTCTATCATATTTAGGAATTATAATTTAATGAAAAATTGGATCATTATATAAATTTTGTAATTTTTTTTAAGAATTAATATTTTTACCACATTTAAAATGCTTTTGAATTCTCTTAAAATAATAAAAAGTTAAATGATTACCAGGTCAACGCAGAGGTTTGAAATTTTGTGCTTAAAAATTTGAAGGACTAGGGAAGATGAAGTATAATATGTATTTATTTTTAGCAGAGCAAATAAAATCTGTTGATAGTCACAAAATTGCCAAAACAAACTGATTTTTACATTTTACTATAGCTGAACTTTTATGTGTACTTTACCAAGAATAATCAAATGTTATACCGCTTGTATTGTTTAAAATTACATTTCTGAAGTATTTGTGTATGTGTTTTTATCCTAAGTTGATATATGTTTATTATGGAAAATATATCTTTAAGTTTGTTTGATTATAATGTTTCCAGTTTGCAAGTAATAGAAATTCTAACTCAAACTTTCTTAAACAATAAGTGGATATATTTACCTAAATAACTGCCAAGTCTGGAGATAAAGCAGCTTCTGGATTGGTTTGATTTAAGTAAGTGAATGATATCTTCAATATCTATTACTATTACTATTATGATTATTTCCCCATCATCTAGTTTCTTTCTTTTTTCTTCAGTAGTGGTAGCTTTACCCAAAGGATGATTTCCATTATGGTGGAAAATTGGCAACAGTGTTTACAGATTTCATGTCTGTATACCAAACCATTAGGTTTTTTGGGGGATACAAACCACGCAGTAGGAGATTTTTTTCCCCAGAAGACTCCAGCATAGTTTTATTCAAATTGATTGGCTGAATTGGAGCCTATGTTTATCAAGATATACAGTTAGGATGATGGGATTCAGGTAATAATCTGAGGCCTCAGCTACATGTCCCAATCCTAGAATAAAGGGTGGGTCAGTTTCTTTAAAAAATTGTAGGCTTTATGGAGGGAGGTCTGAATGCTTAAGGGAAAATTGGGTTAATTTCCAGGTGAAGGGAAAATAGATAGGGGGGAAGCAACCAAAAACCTACTAAAAAAGTCCAATGATGCTTGTCCCTTGTGCATGTGTGTGCCTGCTTGTGTGTGTGTGTGATTAGAAACTCTCTTTTACTTAGAACCAAGAAGTCTATAGCAGATGGCATGGTAGTCTGTTTCTCCTAGACTTAACCATTTGCTTAATTATTTTCATCCTCCTTGCTTTTTTTTTTTTTTTTGGTAATAAACTTTTTAATTTTAGAATATTTTTAAATATACATGAATGTTGTGCAGAGAGTTCTCATATATCCCACACACAGTTCATTTATAACAACTAATAAGCTAATATAGATGCATTATATTATTATTAACTAAAATTCTGACTTTATTCAGATTTTCTCAGTTTTTACCTAATATCCTTTTTTTTTTAGGTCCAGGAGCCTGTCCAAAACACCAAGATTTATTTAGTCGTCATGTTTTCTTAAGCACCTCTTGATTTGTTCTTAAATCAGTTTCTGACCTGGACCCATTCACCCCCCATTAGACAACCTGGTGGTCCCGGGCAGTCACCATATCAATACCAAACTAAGCATGAACATCCGGTTGGCAGAGCACACTGCAGCCCACAACTCCTGGGCTCAAGCTATCCTGCTGGCTCAGCCTCCTTAGCTGAGACTACAGGCACGTGCCACTGTGCCCGTTTCTCACACTTTCTTTGTTTTTGATGAACTTGACAGTTTTGAAGAGTACTGGTCAGGTATTTGTAGACTATCCCTCAACTGAAGTTTGCCTGATGGTTTTATCGTGATTAGGCTGAGGTTATTGATTCTGGGGAGGACGCCCACAGAGGTAAAGTGCCATTCTCATCTCATCAGATCAAAGACACCGACTATGAGAATGACTTGTTGCTGTTGATGTTAACCTCGGTCACCTCACTCAGGCAGTGCTTGTCAGGTGTCTCCGTTCTAAAAAAAAAAAATAGAGCTACTCTTTATGAAGTCTCCTACTCTTTGGAAGGAAGTCACTATGCACAGTCCACACTTAAGGAGTGAGGAGTTAGGTTCCACTCTTTTGAGGGTAGAGTATGTGCATAAATTATTTGTAATTCTTCTACACAGGGAATTTGTCTATTACCTTTCTTTTGTTTATTCAGTCATTTATCTCTATCAGTACGAATCCACGGATATATACTTTAGACATTAGGTTATAATTTAATACTACTTTATTTTCTGCTCCACTTTTTTCTACCTTTATCTACAGGAAGCTCTCTCAGTTGGCTCCTGTGTTATTACATGTCTGCTCTCCCTGCTTTTAAACATTTATGTTACTTGGAATTTTAATCATCAGACTGGAGAGATGGCTCTCAAATGTGGTCCCCTGACCAACAGCATTGCTCTTCTACTGCAACTTGTTAGAAATGCAATTTTCAGGGGCCCCTCCAGACCTATTGAAGCAGAATCTCTAGGTCTGGTACCAAAAATCTCATTCTGATGCCTGTTAAAATTTGAAATCCAGTACCCTAAAGCATCAGAGGAGAAAAGAAAGGACAAAGTGTTTACCTCATTCCCCACCAGATAATAAACAAATAAAACAAGTAAATGATTCAATCATAGACACTCAGCAAATATGTTACATTCAGTACAAAATGTGCTGATCTAACTGAAGCCATTTTTAAAAATCAATAATCTGGTATTCCTCCTTGACTGATTGCCTCATTCACTTTTAATTTAATTAACTAGTAATATTTAGAAGGAACGTTATAAACCCATTTCTGTTTATTCTAATTCCTCTCAATTCTACATCATTCAGATATTTTATTACTATGGAGTTTTACTTCTCTTTCACATCACTACCAGTGAAGACAAAGTCAATAAAATGCATCTGCAACGCCAAAGAAAAAATAGCGTGCCCAGTCATAGATTCTCTGGAAGTCCAATTAAACTACTGTCCTTGTTAACCCTAAATGTCTTATTAGCTCTGTATGTGTGTGCTATCAGTGTGTATATGTGTGTGAATGGGTATGTTTGTGGGTGTGGTTGATCCCTCGCCAAAGCCAATTAATATTCCAACAAAAATACTGAGTTGCATTTGTTTTTGGAATGTTGAAGAAGGATGCCATTTGTTACTAAAAGCTTTTCCCTTCTGACTTAGAATTCACTGTCTAATATATTCTTGGATTATTTTTTCTGCTGTTTGCCTTAATTGTTTATGATATTTTATTTGGTGTCTTCATAAAATCCTTTGAGTTTGTAAAATATTGATCTGTACCTATGACAGAAATGATTTTTAATAATACTCTCTTTATATTGAAAAATTTAGTTGTCCCCATCACTGATAAGAGCTTCAAATCTATCAACCACCCATTCCATCTGCAAAGGCCATTGCTAACTTGCCAAAGGACCTAAAACAGGATTAAAATATATGTAATAAAACTATGATTTTCTAAAACATTGAATATTTGCTTTTACATTTTTTTTTTTTTTTCATCTCTAACATGCTAATGAGTCAGGATCGACTTGACGGCACTGGGTTTGGTTTTGGTTTTGGTTTCTGGTAGCATGCTAAATCCTAAAGTACAATGTAATGGTTTTATATTTTTATAAAGAAAAGAAAGGCATTTGGTTTTCATTTCTGTTACCGTATATGTATTGACTAGTTTTTATGTACACAATCTTAAACAAGTGGAAAAGCAGTACTACACACATCAAAAATGTATCTTTGAGCTGAACTTCATTCTACAAAGTCTGGAGGCTTATGTCATGAAGAAAAGGATCCTAACATTGATCAGGGCCGTTTCTTACGGTCTGACTCATACTTCTCAATGTCACAGTATTCTATACAGAAACGCAGCTGTCACTGCCAAGGCCTTCAATGCTTCCACTCTCAGGCTGGGTGATACCTGACTTTCAAAGTAATGCAGCGTTTGTTACACAAGATGAGTCACACCTCCCATGTCTTGGTAAGAATACACATATTGCTAACGATAGCATTTCTCTGGAAAGTGTAAAGCATAAATGCATTCCTATTTTTACTTTAACCAAAAGCTCTCAATCATAGGAATATTGTCTACTTTCCCCACAACTTTACAATAAATCTTGGGACAATTTTATCACTGTAACTACAGAGTAAATTTTATTCTTCTGTAATGGTCTTAGGGTTTGTTCCTACATACCTAAAATGATTGCAGAATTGTAGTTTTCTTGTCATGGCGCTCTTGTGTTTGAATGTTCTTCGGTGTCTCTTTGTGATTCGAGACATGTTGATTCCAATATTAGGTTAATGTTATTAATTAAAAAAATAAAAATAAACAAAAAGAAAGCTTTCATGTGAATGGTAATTCTGCCACCCAGAAATCTGAAGAATGAAAGAGTTACGATGTTTGTGTATAGGAACTCTTCTTTCTTTCCTATTTAGCAAAATTTTACAATGCAATTTAGACTAAAACCAGAGTTTTTTCATGTAACACTTTTCTGTATTTTAAAGAAGGGTAGATTTGGTCCGCTTTTTACCTTTTGTCCAAGTGCACAATGGTAGTTATTATTTTAAAGTTAATGATTTTGCAAATCATAAAAGTACATAACCTTATACCGAGTATAATAGATATATTATGCAGTACATTTCAAATGATTGTATCATTTTACAGATGTATACTACTTAAATGGTCTCTGTAGTAATTTGAAATAATTTTTAGTGTAAAAATGAGGATGAAAGATTTTTAGAACACCTATTATTCATCAAAGGGCATTTAATGGTTCAATTTAGTTGGTGTAAAATTGACATGATAGTCAATAATGAGCTCATATTATTGAGTAAATGCTAACATCTAAAACCAAATAATGGAATTTCTTTCTTAAAAATTACTGCCTAATATATTGAATAATGTTTCAAGATGTGAACTATTTCTTGCACTTTTGAATAGACACACACACACATAGCTTTTGGAACTGCCAGACAAAATCAAGCTTGATTATATGTGTTAAATTGTTTAGAGTCTATTAAATTATTTAGAATAATTACTGTTAGAAGGCACAGAACATGTTGAAATTTGAACCCAATAAACTCTACCAGCAAAATTTATACAAAGAAAATAAAACTGTCAATTTGGGGAAAGAATAAGAATAAAAAATTTTAAAAAACATTAATAACGTCAGGAAAAAGAGAAAACGTTAAAGATTCGAAAAATATATGTGAATATGTTAACAGCGCTAAAAAATATTAAAAACATTCTGTTTAACTGCCAAACAATACTGGCTATCTGCTATTGCACTAAGCAAGGGGCAAAGTGGGTAAATCCCACTTTCATTGGTAACTGCATGGTAAAGATCAGCATGAAGCCAATCCCCAAAATGTGGGGTTATATCCAGTTTCCACCCTCCCACTTCTCCATCCTTGTTGCCAGCTGTTTACAGAATACATTTTCTCTCTGACCTTGGAACCCAGGCATGGGTCAAAG